>NC_089481.1:0-1200000 GCF_036810415.1 Kwoniella dendrophila CBS 6074
AACCCCTAACCCCCTAACCCCTAACCCCCTAACCCCCTAACCCCCTAACCCCCTAACCCCCTAACCCCCTAACCCCCTAACCCCCTAACCCCTAACCCCCTAACCCCCTAACCCCCTAACCCCCTAACCCCCTAACCCCCTAACCCCCTAACCCCCTAACCCCCTAACCCCCTAACCCCCTAACCCCCTAACCCCCTAACCCCCTAACCCCCTAACCCCCTAACCCCCTAACCCCCTAACCCCCTAACCCCCTAACCCCCTAACCCCCTAACCCCCTAACCCCCTAACCCCCTAACCCCCTAACCCCCTAACCCCCTAACCCCCTAACCCCTTGAACATTGTGTGCCACCACTTTTTTGACTCTTTTGCCCCCCCTTTTCTACAAAATCCAAAAATCGCGGTTTCGCTAACATGCTGTCAACCACTTTCGACCCTGTTTTTGCGGAAAAATTAACATTTCGGCCCCAGACCCGGGGAAATCGCCCCGCCCCCCCCGGGGACAACGCTCATACTGTTAGATCTTGCTGTCGTTACCGCTGCCTACAATGTCGTCTACAGTAACGGAATTGCGTTTGGTTCCGCTATCGCAGGTGCTGTTTGGGCTCAACGAATGCCAGCTGCACTTCTCACTAACATTGGTGATTTAAAAATCGCTGATCAAGCGTTTGATGATCCCTATACTGTCGCTAGAAACTACCTATGGGGTACACCAATTCGTCAGGGTTTTGTGGAAGCATATATGTCTGTTCAACTGGTACTAGCATATATTGGTTTCGGTCTATCGATTATCACACTTATTTTTGGTCTCTTGATGCGGGATACATATCTAGGAGATGAGCGATGGCACGATAGCAAGACGGATGAGGAAGAGGTAGAGAGGAGAAGTCAGCCATCGGGCTCTGAGATAAACCTTGCCGGTTGGAGAAAATTCTGGTATTAAAGCTCGAATGGGAGCGAAGAATGGAGTCTGATAGCAATTCTCAGTAGTAAATCTCATTTAATACTCTCAAAAGTCGATGCATCGAATATGTGAATAGAGTATAACGGATAAGCACCATGGGTGATGAACTTTTACATGACATTCACGTTTCAACACCTTACTTATGCCACTTGTCAAAACTGCCATATCGGTCGCTTTACCGAAAATTTCCATCTCCACCATACGTATGCACATATATCAACGCGTTGCTTCTTGTCTTTCAAGCCAATAGTTGGATTGCTTGTGGGTGATGAACAAAGGGTACTAGTATAGTAAGAAGTAAAGCACAGATTGTACAGCCGAAATAAGCCACTCGAAGTCACGTGATATATTCTTCGAACCACTACTCCGTCCGCTTGAATTGCCTGTATATAAACCTGCTACTCCATCGTGAGAACCTGTTTGAATCAACCATTAATTCCCTCTCATCCAATCCAATTGTTCACTCCTTGCATGTCATCCATTTCCAGCGATCATGATCAGCAGCCACTACCAAAAAGAACCAGGAAAACTCGAGCAGTAGTGGTCTGCGCTAGATGCAAAGCTGTCAAAACCAAATGTGACCTTCAGCGACCTTGCGGTAATTGCGTGAAAGCAAAGGTTGGACACAAGTGTAGTTACGGCGAGGAGGAACCAACTACTAGGTGAGATATATATAGGAGTACTATCAATTAATCAGGTATATAAAACTCGTCAGCTAATGTTAATCTACCTAGCACGGCTGAATCAGCTTCCCCTCCATCTGCTAACGCACCTATCACACCTATCACACCTATCCTTTCCACATCTGATGCAAACAAAGTAGCAAGCCGCTTAGCCATCTTGGAATCTCGTTTCACCAAACTTGAAGAATGGATCGCTGGACATGCTCTATCTCATGAGTACTCATCCAACAGCACTCCTTCTGTTCAACTCGATAAGGTTACAAAATGGCGGTTACTCCTAAGCAATCTGCCCTCACAAAATATAGCTCGTCGTTTGATGAAACGATACTTCTTAGCCGATACACTCTTCCGTTATTCCCATGAACCTTCGATGATGAATCATTTTGAGAAGTACTATCCAACAAATGGCAAAATCGTTTCACTCGAACACGCTGCCTTCTTCGCATCAATATCTATGGCTATGATGATCGGAACTCATATTGCGCAGCATGCTGAAAGTGACAACGCAATCTTATGTACTATGAAGGTGGATCTACGCAACAGTCTCCTCAACCTATACACGTCGTTTCTCGAATTATCTGGAAAATCCCTGTTCGAACAGTCACCATCTAAACGACATCCAGAAACGCAATATTACCACCTTCTAGCGAGTTTACTCAACGCTCAGCGAACACTACATGATCCTTTATCATCAGCAGCTGTAGAATGGTCAGAGATGGGCAAGGTATTTCATATTGGAATACTTTTAGGTTATCATCGGGATCCATCCGAAATGGAGGCTCACATTAGCCCTTTCTGGACAGAGATGAGACGTAGACTGTGGTGGCAATTGAGAACGGGAGAACAGTGAGTTTTTCTGTCAGATTCATATCCACCCTATCATCTTGTCCCACTAACGACTTTGGCAGAATTCTTGCTCAAAGACTCCATCTCCCCGACGTGTTACCAAAAGCTTCAGTACGAAAACCGTCTCTGATACCAGACAAAGAACTGTTAGAAGATATCGCTTTGCCTACACTGTAGATTTACACAGATCCAATGTACCTTGATTCTACTACCGACACAAGGTCACAATCAGCCTTATACACAGGATGGGCCTCAGAATGGTCTTTTGTCGAGTGTAAAATCTCCCAAGTAGAACTCATCAGCCAAATCAACCTTATTCGATCGACATCTCAAACTTCAATAGATGGTGTAGCACTTTTCCAGATAAATCAGATAGTCTCTCAATTTGACACCGTTGTCCCTCTCCACCTTCGGTTCGAAGTTGTTACCTCAGCTCGAGCTTCAAATACATTCGAACCGGATCTTGATCAACCTCCATGGGTTCTCGCTCAAGCATGTACCGTTCACATAGGTGTTAGTGGTGCCATCTTAGCCGCCTATCAACCTTTCTGGTCTTTGCCAACTGATATCCCTGGGAATGCCGCTCTGATATCTGATGCGTTCGAGCGATCAGTAGCTGCTTCTCAGAGGTTAATCATTTCCTCCGAGCTATTTGTTTGGCATACCACCATTCGTTGGCCGGAAGGTCGAGCATTGTTCTCCTGGAATATGGGTATGAGGATCTTTCTTGCTGGTATGACACTCGCTCTATCTGCAATTCAAAATGGACCTACACATCATGCTTGGAAAACCAACATGAATTATCTCACTTCAGCTATCGGTTTAATGCAAGCTTTAGTCAATCAACGACCTCGATTGAATGACGGTTCTCGCAATGATGGGTCAGCCGATCAGAAGGGACTTGGTATTCTTCGTCAATTATATCGCTGTGCAACATCAGCTGAATCCGCGAATCAAAACGATGACCTACCTGCTACATTTTCAGACGAGTGTGATCCATATACATACTTCAAGATACCCAGTCCAACACACCAACAAGAGATTCAAGGTTTAACGGCAAATTCGCCGGCAGCGCTTTCTGAAGGGGAAATCCGAAGGAACTTTACATTGGATGATCTGGAGACATTGCTGAATGAGATTTATGGATCTGTCAATGTGTAGAAGAAGAGGATTTTTATCGGTAATTTAGGTGAAATGATGATGGCGAAGCAGATGTACCGTGAATAATTCTAGATTTAAAATGTAAGTTACCTTTGTAAATTGCCCTGTCGTCATGCTGAATGTCAATGAGAATCGATTTTTCCCATATAGACATCTCTGTAGTCATACAATCTGTTCTCATCCTGTTTGCTCCGCCCTCTAACGCTGAATCGATACGTTCCAGCAAGATGCACATTTTGCTCTGAAAGATGGAGTGATCGAATTACTTGGAATTTTTGTCTGAAACAGAGGCTGTGTTCAAGGTCTACGCTGGGATAGTTTATCTGATCATATAACATGAAGAACTGGTTGATTATCCAGACCATCCTGACCCAGGTTATCTCCCATATTTCAAGGTCAATTCTCAAGTTGTATGAACGCAGTGATGGTGTGATTTCAGAAAATTTCAAACGTATTTTACCGAACCCGTTATGTGTGACAGATTATGGATGTTCACCGATGGCATACGACACTTTGCAATTGTGTATTGTTTTGCTCTTACACTATTCACATCACATCGTACATCACCCTAGATAGTAGTAATGACATTGTAGAGCATCAGCCATAACAGCGATTACATGATGCATTATGCAGTCTCGACGAAGGGTATCTGCTGCAAATACGGTAATATCCGGTCAAGTCAGTTCCACCGCAGACATCGATCGATGTTCATAGGTTACAACCTCTGTTGGCTCCTGTTCCCCTTTCATATCATTCATCCTATTGATGACCACATCTTCTTACATCTTCTTACGCTTTATCTCGGACGTTTACATGCATCACCCATACCTTGCCAATCAAATTTGTCAAAGCTATCAGCCTCAACATAAACTCAATACCTACATTCCAATACGGCATAATCCCCCACACGCGTTCGGCAATTGTATAAACTGAAAAACTCAATGAAATGACATAATAGAACCACTCTCATGATAATGACGTTGGTCGTATGATGAGTTTGTAAAGTGTCATCCCATCCATCTCACTTCCCTGCGATACTATCATGGTGATAATGTATTATGTAGAACAAAGTTAAGCTATTCATTGATAGATAACTACGAAACTATCCATTCAACGTTGCTCATCCAAACATATTTTACGATGGAAGAACCAGTCCCTCCAGCGGCAACAGTCTCCTCACCAGCGGAATTAGCATTAGAAGGCAAAGCACCAAATGATATAGAGACCCGAAGTAGAGGATTATCTGTTGGCACCAGTGAGTTGAGTATCAATCAAACTTGCAAACCTTGCTTGATAACCTCTTCTTCACCTTTGCAGCCTACTCCACCGCCAACAACTCTCTTTCTCCATCATCCACCAACCAATCATCCTCCTCATCATTCGTCTCCACCGTTAGCACCAAAGCCAGTGATAGTAATCTGAACCAACGACAAAATGAGTTTGAGAAAAACTTTACCAAAAAGATAGAGGAAGAACCAATAACGGCTTTTGGTGCAGATTCAGTTGAATATGAGAATTTCGTATTACCAGACGATCATATGACGATCCTTGCAACACAAGCAGCAGATTTACAAGCAGCAATACTCGTTCATGGTCGAATTTGCCTGACACGATATCACGTATGTTTCCGCTCAAACATTATCGGTATAATAACAATGAAAGTACATGCTCTATCAAATATCACCAGTGTCAAAAAAGGTACAACGGCCAAGTGGATTCAAAATGCAATATATCTAAAGGTGTTAGAAGTCGATGAAGATGGTCAGGAGGTGGAGCGGGACTATAACTATGGGAGTTTGAGATTTCGAGATATGCTTTACGATTCGGTGATGGAATGTTGGAAGATACGCGCTCCCCAGAGGTACGAGGAGTTCATGAAGAAAGAAGCAATAGAGAATGGCGAAGAATTAGACGATGGTGATGATGAAGAGGATGATGTTGGTGTCACTAGTGCAGATGGTACCACTGCTCCAGCAATCAAGAAGACAAGTGGTTCAGGGGAGCATTATCAGGAATTAGCATTGAATGTCAAAGTACCATTAGAACTAGATCAGGTATACAATCTGCTTTACCATAATAGAGATTTTACGACAGATTTTTACACAAACGAGAAGAAGCTTACTGGTGAGTGTTTTGAAACCCTAGACTATCACGACCATTCTACTCTTGGCTTCACAAGAACCGCATCGACATATATCATGTTCTGCCTGAATGTTCCGAGCTCAATACCGGATGCATTCCGCTAACAAGGTGTATTACAGAGCTAAAGATATCCCAGTGGGAAGATGAACCTGGAACTGGAAACAAACGGAGGACTCTGAACTATGTTATGCATATGGTGAGTTGTGTATTTCTCCACGGTGCAGATCACATCACTATCCATGCTAACTTATTCACAGAACAACACTATCGGCCCTAAAAGCTCAAACTGCAATGGTATCGAGAATATCGTCATTGCCGACCCAGAAAAGGCATACGAGATTGTTTCGGAAACCCAAACACCTGACATACCGTCCGGAAAGAGGTGAGTTCAACAATTATTTCATACCCTGCTGACATATATTATAGCTTTAAGATCAGAACACGAACATGTCTCACTCATGATTCTTTACACCACAAACAAGCCACCAAAATCCATTGTACCACCCAGGTAGACTGGTCCGCTTCTTCTATGTTGAAAAGCACCATTACACCTGCTGTCATAAAAGGACAAAAAGAACACCATCGACAACTGCTCGAATTTATGACCAATTGGGTCAAGCAGCATCCAGACGATTTCAAAGGCGTTGATAGTAGTCAAGTTGAAGTTAAACATGAAACCGAAGTGGAACACCGACCTGAAATGGATACAGTGAATGAGAAGGTCGGTAAGACTATAATGGGTCATGCTCGAGAGATTCCTGAGAATCCAGTAATGTTGGTAATAACTGTTATGTTTGCCGTCTTGCTGTTTTTGTACATTAAATAGTCTGTAACATTGTATAGTAGGATGCATGATCGGAAATATTAGAGCGGGCTACAATCAGATTTTAATTATTTTGATACAAAGCTTCATCTGCTCGCAAGAATGCAGTTCTCAAGTGACCTTTTCCACCTCGATTAGCTCTAGCAAACCAAGGAACGAATCTTAACCCTTTGTCTAGTTTCTTCCAACTTCTGGCAGGTTTGTCCTGGTTCACACTTCGGTAAGGTTCATTCAGTTCAGTACGGTTTAGCACAAAAGCAGCTTGTTCACAATGAAGGGTGATGACCGGAATACCATGTATGACTTGGTGATTTTCTTTAAAAGCGGTATTCGAAGTGATTCCTACGCCTTCAAAGTGTTCATGTTGGTTCTCGATCTCCGCGTTATCGTAAGCTTCTGCCGTATATACGATAGGTCCTCTAGACACAGTTAAAGTATCTTGTCCCGTCGAAAGATGAGGCGCTAGCAATCGGACAGGCATATCGAAACTCTGTGAGAGAGTTGATGAGTGGTCAAGAGCTACTGATAGGAAACCAGGGTCGGATTCTATGATATTGGTAGAGATCTTTTCGCACCTCATGATCAGTCTAGCACAATGAGGAGACCTCTCGCTTAACTTACCTGTACATTCTCCGCATAGTCAGGTTTAGGTAACCTCACGTTCCAGGTCCAACCTTCAGGAGCATCTAATTTCCACGTACTTTTTCCGGACCATGGCATCTCGGTCTCCATTTTCACTCGAGCAATCTGACCATTTGGAAGAGGTATATCCCGAGTAGCAGAAAGGAGAATATAAATATCCAGGTTGATTTGTCTTTTATCCTCCTCAACATTTGCAGTCCATGCGTAACCACCAAGCATACCCAAAGTTCTACTGGTATTTGGTGGACAACAACAGACTGTTTATCTGATCAGCTCAATACCATATGACGATGACATTCGCACTCACCTTCAAACCAATCATGTCGGATTTCACCCTCATCACCCCAACTTGCCTGCTTATTAGCATAACTAAATTGGTTGCCTTCCAAGTTTCCTCCACCAAGGACGTTATTAAGCAAGCAGAGTTCTAGTATATCTCTGACCTTGCCGTCCAATTGATGAGACAAGATACGCTCGGAAGTCATCATAACGGCGATAGAAGCGCATGTCTCAGCATAGCAACCGCCTTCACCTGTTGATTGAGGAAGATGGTGCGGAAGAGGAGAAAAGCCTTCAAACTATTATCCTGTCAGCGAGGAAAAGAGACAATCGACTAGTACTTACCCTTGGTTCAGTACCGAAACCACCAGTAGCATACATCTTGTTATCCACTGCATCCGTCCATAACCTCTTAGCGTCGTTGAGGAAAGAACCGCCCAAGTCTGCAGCAGCGGTTAGCAGATAGAAAGCTCTGACAGAGTGACCGAGAACGTCTTCTTGTTCATGAATGGGCTTATGAGCTTGGTGATACCTGTGTGTACATCAGCTGGCTGTTTCACGATAACAAACAGAGTTAGACTCACCATACATCATCCAAGGTATCCATAGTGGGCGGCAACACCGGATCATTTCTTTGTTTGGCCTCCCATACGAAGAATGTTTCGCCATCTTGATCATCTCGAGTTACACCTCTGGCTTCCAACAAATATTTAGCGAAATTGAAATGCTTCTGATCCTTGGTGAAATTGTATAATCGAAGAATTGCTAATTCGAATTCTGGATGTCCGGGATATCCGTGAAGTTGACTTTGGTCAGGACCAAAGTGGTTGATGAAGCAATCCACGTTCTACCACAATATCAGCATCTGTGTAGAGCCTACAACAAACGGGCATGACTCACCCTGATCATTACATCTAAGAATTGACGAGAACCGGTGTATTGATGATGAGCTAGTGCAGCTTCTAAAAGGTGTCCTGCGTTATCTACAATACACATGTTAGCTACATTCCCGCATGATTCTCTCTATCTACTCACACATTTCATGCAAATCCCTAAGATTTTTGAATCGTCCTTCCTTGTCTACTACCGTGAAATAGATATTCAAATACCCATCAGGCTGTTGAGCTTTTTCAATCATATCTACAAGTTCTTGAATTGCTGAATCAAATTCTGATGCATGTGAAAATTGCTTTGCATCAGGGGAAGATAGGAAGTAACAAGCTCCTTCAATCCTATAATATGAAGTGTCAGTAGATGTCGACGCATAAGCATTGAGAGCACCCACCATTTTCCTACATCAGATTCCCAAAATAAAGATGGAGGAATACCATCTGTCTACATGTTTGTGTCAGCTATATATATTCTGACAGTATTCTGGTCGAACTCACCCTGGTCTTTCCACCGTACAATCGACGGATATCATACGCTGGATGCCAGTTCAGACTGAATGCATCGTAACTTCCTTGTTTCTTCAACTGTTCGAGCTGGGTTTTTAGCACTTTATTTGCGTAGAGATCTCGAAGTTTCCCGTAGAATGAATTTGGTTCGATAGCTACAGTCCTGAATTAGCGGATTGACCATCATGCGATAAAGAACTCACCGGTAAAATAATATGATTCTTGAGGTCTACTTCTGGTTAAGATGCTACTGTAATCTTCGTCATGCTGACCATCAATGCCATTGACTCCATTCACAGTATGGTGACCATTCGTACCGTTGACTTTTGATTGTCCCATGTTCGATATTCGTAATTCGCGTTGCGGATGGGCGAAACATCTCAGCCAGTTGTAGTATCTTTAAATATGGTCATTTTCGGACACCTGTCCACCATCATTGTATTACAAGCTCGGCGGTATTTGGATCAGACCCCGGAATCCTTATAGTAAGAAAGAAGATGCGATAAAAGAAGAGCCGAGCATGAAAGATGAGTAACACCGAGAACAATACTACCGCGAATGCTTTAACGTACTTATGACATAACTCCTCCAACTTATCACATGATATATACACTTTCACTAAAAATACCGCTATTAGTATAGGTGGAACATCCGGGGAGTGAAAACCCCTAGGAATATTACGTTTTCACCCAAACATACTGTACAACGTCAGATCGGTGATCCGGACGTGTTCATTCAGGACTCTGAGATGACATTCATTCATATTACAGATTACAAACACGCAGATACAACATTCAACTAGATCCTACACACAGCAGTCTGGCACTTTGGGCCACAGATAGAGCTTGGGACATCGGCTGTACAAAAGAAACACCACTACGATGTGAAGTTACAAAATCATACAAACTCTGCAGTAAATCTGTCCATTGATCGGTTTTCGCGACTTCGACCAACTTGTTCTGCAGCTGAGTCGAAGTTTGTATCAACTCTGTCACGATTGAGGCAATGTCGTAAAGTTTTTCGACCTGCATCCAATGTCAGCGGGACTCCAATCAATGTATCTAGTCCTATACTCACAAATCCACACCCATGTGCTTCTAACGCGTTCGCACTCAATCTTCGACATATCAACACTGTCGTGTTAGCGACTTCTACCACATACTCCACGCTCAATTCCTCTTCACCACCTTCCTCTGTGAGACCATGTCCGGCTGCCAATCTCCAGACTCGATTGCGCAACCACTGCCAGGTGATCAACAGATCCGCTTGTTGAACTTCGCTCAGTCCAGTCAAAGCTATCTCACTTCCGAAAACTTGTCCAGGAGTACCGTTTAACGATCTTAATATTGAAAGAACGCGCTGTTTTGTAAGAGTCGTACAGGTGGAAGGGTCGCACTTGCCATTCCAACAAGAAACGATGTTGGAGTCCACGAAAGAGAAGAGTTTAGCCAGGTGAAGCAGAGTTCGAGAAGGAAGATCCTGCGCAGGATCCAGCATTTTGATAGCTGGAGTATATAGTGAGCCATGAAACGTGATCGAACCAACTCTTTGCAAAGCGTAAGCCCTATCAAAAAACGTCAGTCTTGCTTATCCAGCTCATACAACACGTACCTTTCGGTTATCCCCAACACCCAAAACAAACGCATACGTCTTCTTGCTTCGTCATGTTCAATCCCAATATAAGCCCTAACGTCGTCTAATCTCAACAATTCTCCTATTCCGATTGATTCCCTGAGTTTCAGTCTAGCACCTTCGGTATGACCCAGCTCAAACATCGTACCAAATAACATATAGCTTGTTGTAGAAGCCTCGACACTCGGTTGTGAAGCCCAATCCCATTTGCTACGCAATCGAATAACTTCATCCATCATTGTCTGACTTTGCTTTGCTCGAGTCGGCCGGTGTTGAACCTCTTCCGGCTTGAGTGGATGTATCAATGAAAGGGAAACCATAGATAGGATCAACGCTACAAAGGTTCGATTTTGATGAGATTCGACGTCAGATAATCTGCCAAATATGAAAGATCGCGAAAATATCGGTATCATTGGATATACACGGTCAAAGAAGATCTCCAATTGAGGCTTGACAAGTGTTTCCAGTGTAAGAGTGAGAACTGGGGATACATCTTCCGGCGGACAGAATGGTAACGACCATGGCATCGAAGTAACATCTGGACGAGCGGATCCAAGAATGGAAAAATTGTTGTAAAGCGGTTGAGGTGCGTCATATGTGAGCGGAGGTATCACAGTTTGGTTGAAGATTGAGAGTAAATCGGCATCATTCGTGGATGAGACTTCACCTGATGTCTCGTTATATCCAATCATTGCCTCCATTTCAGTTGTATGAGGAAGTCCATCAAGTATCGTTGTTCCGGTGGACGCGCTTTCCGAGGGACTCTCCTGCAATGTGGTGTTGACATTGTTGATTAGAGGTGTCTGGCATGACCTTGCACAGATCTCTTCCCAGAAACCTTCTAAAACGGCTGATGTGGACGACGTATCTGTAGGCTGCCAAACATCATTATTCCAGTTAGGTATATCAGTGTTGAGTACAGACGAATTCAAGTCGTGCCATGTATCGGATGACCAAGCTTGAGGTTGAACTCCCCTAGCAAGCTTGGCAGGAGAAGATGATCGCGATATGCGCAAAGGTACATGTTTGTCGGAATGTCGTTGTTTCGTTATATCACTGTATCACCTTATTAGTGGATATCTAGTAACTCAATCAGACAGCTAATTTACCGTGGTATAGGTCCTTTAGGCAAGATTGGTTTGAGGAAGGAACATTCTAAGCAAGATTTCGTGCATGTATCACATGGCTCTTCTCCACTACACTAAACAGGATAGTCAGCATATAACCATTCAAGGTGAGGTATATTATTTCTCACCTTCACTTTACGGGTACGACATTGATCACAAGCTCGCTTGATCAGTCTAGGGACCATTTAGATTGATGTGGTTGTATATCAGTGTCGCTGATTGTTTTTATCGAGATAAAAAACGGACCGATATGGTATAATATATAGAATAATGCAAACTTCACTCTCTGTATTAAATTGACTGTTTTACTCGAGGTGAGGTATGCCGTACTTTCATATGCCGTACAACTGGTCAAGCGGATTTCGGTCTCACTCACTGTCCGCCCTGAAGATGTATGCATGTCACCTGATCACAACCCACTAAAAAGAGGAGAATTTACGTACTCCAATCTTCAACTCTTCTCGGGATGACTAAGCTTCCCTTGATCACCTGAAACCCATTTTTTGTTTGGTTCCGAGGAACATTACGTTTCGATCACCGGTTGAGAAGAACCGAGAGCAGTTCTACGAGTAATTGAACTTTCGCTCGTGTCAATTGTCGGTTCAATGTATAGGATTTGTCGAAATATACTCGGTATCACTTTTGGTTCGTTTCGGAATGTTGAGAGCAGCTGTAAGGTATATATAATTCGTTGGTCCCCATGGGACCTCGATACTAACAAACCCTTCTTCAAGATATCCTCGACAAGTCACACATCATGGCGCAAGAAAAGGTAGTCGCTACTCGCGTTGATATCAGCAATGCCGATCCAGCAACAATTGATCTGATCGTTCAGGCTCAAGAAGCTGATGCCTTCGATCATCAACTTACTATCAGACAAGCCTTGTCCAAGTATAAAAAGGCAGTCTTCTGGGCTATGATCTTGTCCACTAGTTTGGTCATGGAGGGGTAAGTCTTATAAGCGATTATGTTGAAGCATATCACTCATCATACCTCTTGCAGATTCGATCTAGTCACTGTATGTTTTGGCTTTATGCACGACCGATAATTCTAAGTAGCGCTCATTCTGCCTCTTATCAGATTAACTCATTTTATGGTCAATCTCAATTTAAAGAACGATTTGGTCAGATCCAACCCGATGGTACCAAAGTCATTACAGGTAGGCTGCCTTATTTTGATACGCTATATCTCGTACTGACATGACGGTTCAGCATCGTGGCAATCTATCTTGAGTAACATGTCCGCCATTGGTCAGCTTACTGGTTTATGTGTCAACATGTGGGCACAAGATCGTTTCGGTGCCAGACAAACTATGATGTTCTTCATGGTGTGGATGGCTGCAGCAATCTTCATCCTCGTCTTCGCCCCAAATTTACCGGTTATGGCTGTAGGTGAAGTAATCTGTGGTATCAGTTGGGGTGTCTTCCGTCAGTACGGATCCATCATTACATTGCCAAATAGCTGTAGCTGACATATAACCTGAATGCAGAAACCCTTTCAACATCGTATGCTAGTGAAGTGGTACCGACTGTTTTACGAGCATATGTCACTGCATTCGTGTGTATGTGTTGGGGTTTAGGTATTCTGCTCTCCTCTGCAGTAATCCGAGGGGTCGTCGATGTCAAAGGAGATTGGGGTAAATATTGGTTTTCTTTCTGTCATAGTATAATTGATGACTGACATCGGTTTAGGGTGGAGACTTCCCTTTTGTCTTCAGTGGATCTGGCCTGTACCGCTATTCTTCGTGGCATATTTCGCTCCTGAATCACCTTGGAACGCTGTACGAAGGAACAAGCCAGAACTGGCACGACAGTCTTTGGTCCGTTTACGAGATACCCGAAACACAACGGACCGAGATATCGATTCCACTCTTGCTTATATTACACATGTTACCAATCTTGAAAAAGCGGAAACTGCAGGCAGTTCTATACTTGAATGCTTCAAAGGCATCAACCTGAGACGAACCGAAATTGTACGTTAAATTGTATCGTTATTTCTAATTGTAGCTGATAACTTTGTATCTCCAGAATTGTGTTGTTTGGGCAGCTCAAATCCTTTGCGGTAACGCAATTCTTGGGTATTCAGTAACTTTCCTGCAACGAGCTGGATTTTCCGAAATTCAATCTTTCAACCTCAATATATCCTTGTCATGCTGCTACTTGATCGGTGGTGTCATCTCGTGGTTCCTCATGGCCAGATCAGGAAGATCTACATTATATATGAGCGGTTTGGCATTCATGTTTTGCTGTCTTGTCGCTAGTAAGTCTTCTTTCTTGGTTTGTTCGATAAACGCTGACAGCAGAACACAGTCGGTGCACTTGGTTTCCGAGATGACAAGAAAGCAAATTTGGCGATTGGTATTCTTCTGGTGATCTCAACCCTTTGCAATATGTCAACTGTAGGACCCGTCTGTTACCCAATTGTTGCAGAAACACCTTCTGGTAGACTCAGATACAAAACCATTACAATCGGAAGATTCGTTTACAACGTCACTGGTATCTTCAACAATTCCGTCACTCCAAGAATGATTCAGCCAACAGGTGAGTCTCTCAATTCCCACATGAATAGGTTCTCAGCTGAAAGATGTGTTTGCACAGCTTGGAACTGGGGAGCAAAATGTGCATTGTTTTACGCTGGAACCAACTTGCTCTGTCTAATCTGGTGTTGGTTCAGATTGCCCGAAACTAAAGGAAGAGCTTTCGGTGAAATCGATTTGTTATTCGAGAATCACGTATCTGCTAGAAAGTTCAAATACACCAAGGCTGATCAATTCGCTCAAACTTCTGAAGACGTCAACGCGATTGATTTCGACAAAAAGATGGAAATTTCCCATATTGATCATTCGCATCCTACTACGGTTAATGCGAGTCTTTCAGTATAGAGTGGTAGAAGTCATTTAACATTGAAGGGTCGTTGGATATTTTCAGAATGTGAAGTCGGAATAAGCAGATTGGGATGAATACAGGTGATAAAGGCCGGATTTACTCGTCGAATCCAGGTGTAAGCGTATTAACGGTGCGTGTAAGCTGAAAGAAGAGAATATATTCAATAATTTTGGTTGTTTTCGTCATTGTAATTATATAGACTGGTAATTGTTATAAATCGAGAATGCATTCGTGTTATGACCTTAAGTATTCATACAATAGAAATGGTTGGTTATAAACCTGGTTTTCGCAGAGAAAGAGGATGCCGGCAGTAAGCTGTCAATGCATGCCTCTGTATATCACGCTATTACAGTTTGGCTTTGAGAACTTTTTCTTGGTTTTTGAGTGGTTCTTTCAGTTCGTCGAGGAAGATGTCGGCAGCATTCTCGGCGATCAATAGAACGACACTTGTCGTATTGGATCCAATATTTGATGGACAGATCGAGAGGTCTGAAAACCCGATTAGCTTTCTATACCAAGCAAGCTAAGTAGGACACATACCTGCGACTTTCAACCCGTTAACTCCGTAAACATTCAATTTTTCATCAACTACTCCATGGTTCTCCCTCTTCTTCATTGCACATGTACCGATTGAATGATACGCTGTAGCGACATTTTCCTTGACATACTGCTCGATTGCCTTATCATCTTCAGCAGAATATATGATATGATCTTCTGCGACTGGCTTATCTGTTTGGTTTAGATCATTCACATCTCGCAATCGAGCCGGAGACTTGGCATCAAATCGTGGGTGTGAGTCCGGTTCTTCCCCTTGGTAGAATGGTAATCGACGACTGTATTCCCTTTGTCTATAATTGCGGATAAGTCAATATGCACTATGACTTTGTGATACGTCTTATATCCAAAACTTACTTCTTGTAATACCAAACATGAACCGGAAGATCTTCAGGTCGACTCAAGAAACCTGTAGTGGCTTTAGGGAGGGCGAAGGGATCGGAAGTGCTTATATGTACAGATCCTCGAGAAGCAGGATCTAGACCAGGATCAACATGGTGCACATGTATAAAACCTTGATTCACACGTACAATTATGGAATCCACCGATGCAAAAGTACTTTCCATCAGGTGGAGGACGATAAGAGTAAAAATATGGGAGAATCACTGTGATGGAGATATGTAAGCTGTCGCTATCTGTGTCTTGAGAGCTTCACTGGTTCCGTACTTACCATTTGAGTATAATGGTTTATCCGGTTTATTAACACCAATGCGATCCCAGTATTTAGTAAAAGCTGGACCCATAGACTCTATCTCCTGCTTTGTCGGTCGTATCTTCATACCAAAATCAAAACCATTACTAGCGGCAACACCTTTACCAGTCTTATCATATTGAGCATCTATTGGATCTTTTACACTTCTCACACCTCTGGCGTATTCATCGAAAGGTTCATAGTAGCCTTCTTTTGCTCGATACATTGGACAGATGAGCTATCACCAAATCAGCTAATACTTCCAGGCAAACTCCCGATTAAAGTCGAAAGTAGTAAACCCAACTCACCTGATGATCATCCAGATCATGTCCAACACCAGGTAGATCTACTCTTACAGCTACTCCTGCAGAATTCAAAACCTCAGGACTACCAATACCACTTCTCTCTAAAACAGCTGGAGTTCCCAAAGTACCACAGGTCAAGATCACTAGTCTATTCGCTGTGACTGTTCTGGCGTATCGCTCAGATTTGCCGAAAGCTGCAGCAGGCTGGATATTACCGATGACTGAAACACCAGTAGCTCTTGTTCCCGTGAGATCTACTTTGTCGATTGTTATACCTGTAACTACTATCAGGTTTTTGGCTTTGGTAGGATGTAGGTATGCATCCGCTACATTGGATCTTTTACCGTCGACAGTGATTAATTTTGGCTACGCAATGAATTATATCAGCATGGTTCGACTTGGATGAACCGGACATGTGTGAACATACCTGACGGCCAACTAAAAGAATATATATCACACATTCCAGTCAGTCTTATCTCAACGCGTAGAACCGTGCTTTGCTTCGAACAGACATCCAGAACTTACAGCAATGTCCATTCCGATACGTAGTAACGTTATCAGTCTCTACAGCATTACCCAATACAAGTCGACATGCTTTAGCGTGCGCATCGCCATACGAAACAGAGTGACTAGTAAAAATGTCAGTTCAAGTTTATTGACTCGTAAAAGTAAGACGTACCCTCCTCGTGAGACCTCAAATATACCTTCTTCACTATGTGGAGAACTACCTGGTCGTTCAGGACTTGTAAATTTGATTGACTATGTGGGAACATTGGTTGATCAACGATTATATGCTTGTTGAAGTGTTTCGAACTTACTTTTCGAATAAGGGGTTCTAGATCCTTGTACGTCCATCCGGGTTGATTCCAATCATCAAAATCTGATGCAGCTGGAGTATTATACATCTATAAAGTTGAGGTGATTAGCGAAGACTTTCATGGGTTTGTACCGATAAGGAAAGAAGAAGAGCTTGTACATATCGTACTTACCAAAGTGTTAATACTTGTCCCACCTCTAATATGTTTCATGATCAGTATATATCCTTTTTATAAGTATGCTGTAGTAGATCAACTCACCCTAGTATATTTCCCACTGGTATGCGTGGTTGTCGACCGCCAAGTTCGACTTCTGGTTCACAATCAATCCATTTCACTACGACGTGTTAGTTGAATATTGTATATGTGGTTTACAATAGCAAATTGAGAGCTCACAATATGGGTTTTTCTGAAAAAGCCAGAACAAACTGTCCAGAGGACCTATAAGTGTAGTCAGTAATCTCAATCATTCGCCATACAGTACTTTCGTCATAGAACAACTCACGTTGCAGACGTGTAGCTTCCCTGTTATCAGGCCCTTGTTCTAGGAGAAGTATCGATAGATCAGGTCTTGCTTCTGCTAGACGCGTTGCTATGACGCAACCTGCACCTCCACCTTTGAGGAAGATGTTTCAGCTTATAATCGATTCTTTGTATTGGGGGGATATCTTCTCACCTCCGCATATCACAATATCAGCGTTATCAGGACAGACGTTTGTAACAAGCATACCGAGAAGACTTCGAATGATTTGAGGTGGAGAATTGATATTGCAATATGAATGGGAAGATTAGGTTTTTATAGGATGATTCTGATTAAATACACTTTTGTGATCACGTTCTCGGTACAATCAAGAACCGACATTTACAAGTTACACGGAGGAATAGCTACACCGTCTTCGACATTTAGGTGATCAATAATTACAATGTCCGAACATTTTAACCCGAAATGGTCACTGAATACCAGTAGTTTGATCAACGAAGCTGATCTACCTGGACAGAAAGTATACATCTTGATGGCAACAATCATCCTTATTACAGTGCAAAGGGTTATATGAGTATCCGAAAACACAATCTCTAGCTTTTTCAGATGGTGGATCTTTATTCCGTAAATCTGCTGACTCCGAAATTACGACGAATATTGCTTGAACAACTGCTGTGACATTAGCAAACATCTCGATGTAAGTCTGGTCAAGAAACTCACTTCGATAAACTCATCAGCTGTTTTGGAATTAGGAGAATCATGTACACCTTGGAACCGATAAAATGGAACACTTTTTATCCCACCAGATTTGGCTTCTTGACTAGCTTGACGAACTTCTGCAACATATTGCTTTGTAGAAAGCAACTCTTTGACCTCTTTCTCGTCGGTGAACACCTTGTGCTTCACTGCGAGATTAAATAGCAGTGTAGGATCGGCTGGATATCTACCATCAAGGTGATGAGCTTTCATCAAATCAAGAGCAAGTGGCCATTGAACATCGACGTTGGTTGTATTGGCGTAAGCAAGGAGGCGATGTGCTGGAACAGTACTAGAGGTGTAGCCTTCATTATTACTATATATTTGGTATGAGCTTTATCATGGATTCCAATACACTCCTGTAGCTCACGCTTTTAAGCCAATTGCAGCGAACTTCTCTGTTTCAAACTTTTTGAGTGACTCCCATCTCTCTACCCTGAAACGAGCAGTAGAATTTTTAGCAACTAAAATTGGCTCAGCACTAACATCTGGGTCAAGCAAATAAAGTTGAACACGAATTTGAAATTGGGTGGAAGGGTTCTCCGCTTTGAATTGTTGAATCGCAAGTGCTAGCTTGTGAGAACTCATCATACAGAATGGACAAACAATGTTCATCTGCAGTGTTCGTAGAACTGTAAGTCTGAGTGCGAGGGAAACTGAAAGGGTTCAGGTAAACTTACGATAGTATCGACCCGAGTGATCTTGGAGAGCGACATTGTGAGGATATCACTTGATAGAAAGTTTTCAATTTTTTCCAAAGCTCGTCTTGAAATGAAAGAACATCTGATTGCTGTTGCATGTCTACTACTTATACATTATCTTTGAAGGCTGCAGACCGATTTGAGCATTATCTAATTAGTTCAAGCCAGATCTCTTCTGGACATGGTGAATTACCAGCATACGACCGTTTGAGGGGTAATGCCATATGTTTACAGATCCGGCGGAATACATGTTGTTACCTTGTTGATCATATCGCTCTCTTTATAGGATATTGTCCTGCCATGTCGTCTTCCGCTGGAAAAGCATTGATGAACTCCTGTCGAACTTATATTCATAAGTAATCAATTGCACTTGTGTTTGCGATTGATCATTAGGCCGACGGTCAGACTCGATCATATTAAGGGAATACAGGAGAGGTGACAAACATCTACAGTCGGTTCTCAGCAATATCCCGCTATCGGTACAACGATGATTAATACTCTTGTCTTATCATTGCGAATTAATTATTGTACACTCATGCATACATGTCTAGACCATACAATTTCATCGCTAGAGTTAAAAGTCTATCAAGGTGGGATACGTGCCAGCTCCTGCAACGTAAAACCTGCACGTTTTAGATTTTCGCTCTTAAACTCTCTTCTTCAGCTGCCCAATGAGGAAATCAAGCCTTCTCTATGTAGTGAATCTACCAAGCTGGACATTTCCGGTTTTGACCAGGTGCTTGGTCTATGCAGTACATATGGTGCGTAACCTTCCAAATCTGTAAGAGCTCTATGCATGACTTGCTGTTCTTTTTCATGTTCCGCACGATGGGCAAATTGCGGTAATCTTTGAGCAAGTAATGGGAAGACAGCGCCTTCTTCAATACGGTGATGGCCACCTAAATGTCGGGTAAGATCAACGATTAGTGGTATGAGTTTCTGGATTGACGGTTTTTCACGAGCGAGTTCTGACCGAATATCTGTCCATTTTACGCGTAAATGGGAGTGGAACCATCGCATGCCATCATAGCATTTGTTATAAGGGTTTCGAGATGCTGCTTTGTACATCTGAGATATAATCAGTCAAATTCTGTATTTTTGGCGTCACTAACTTACGGTAGGAGCGATAGCAACTATTATGGATAGAATCAAGAATACAGCGAATATCATAGAACGGGTCGTGAATTTGAATTTGGTAAACATTCTTGTATCAAGATATTCCTATCCCAATTTATAACGGACATACATACGATCTGGATATATGACTACATGTCTCAAGATAGTAAGAAAACCAATGATGACCTGCGAATTGCTCATCTAATCAGTCCGGCGGAATCGTAAGTCTGAAATTTTAGGTTGGTTACCCCGAAATGAAAGAACTGCTGTGATCAATATTTAGAATCCGCCGGAAAGGAAGATCCCTTGGAACTGATCGACGTGATGAATCCGGTATGTAAATCAGGTCACCATATCAAGGGTACGTTCGTGTAGTTAAATGAGCGATCATCGGCGATTCTCATTTCGCTGACTCCAGAAGAGAAATAGTGTCATACGAGGGGAGGAAAGGACGTCATTTGTTGGCGACGACTAGATGTCTAGATACAATTTCAATTGCTGCAGCTGAGTATATCTCTCGCTTTAATCAATAAGAGATTTGTGGTGACACCACGAAATTATAAGATTATAACCATGTCGACTTTTATAGAGATAGCCGTGAAGCAAACCAATCAAGACAATGTATCAATCGACCAGATTCATGTCGATGTTTTGCTTCAGCCCATACTTGTATTATACTTTATTTGTTAATCTAACTCATTATATACATATCCCCAGTGCTTGACTATCAGCCTCTTCCCCCCATTCTCTATACGGTGGTAAAGTCGTAAGAAGCCCAGAGGACTTGAGGAGGAGAATCTGGACCAAATATCTGTCTTTCGGTCTGTCCCCATTCAGGATGATTGATACCATCGATCCATTGTTGCGGTTCAATTACTAAACAACCATATTTTTCAACGAATCCTTTACCTTGACTAGCTTTTACTGGAATCGTTCCGTTCTGACCACCGCAACTGTATATTTGTAAACTTTGCTGGTTCGTTTTCAAGCTCATTTTGATACCAGTATCCGGTGAGGTTAACTCGAGAACTGGGAATGAGGCGTCATCTATTGATGAGTAAAGAGGTCGATTAAGTATGAAGGCGTTGTCAATACCTGTACATCCTGCTCCACATTGTTGAGAGTAGAGCGCTCCTTCGTAAATCTGTTTGGGCTGGGTAAAGTTCAAAGGAAGTGATGAAGATTGTAAAGGATATTTAACAGATGCGAGACCACCGGTTGGATCTAGGATAGAATCAATATCGATAATTCGATCAGAGTAAGGCATGTATAAGGTGTTGTTGAGAATGGTTGAAGATTGGAAAGCCCCTAGATTCCAGTAGATGTGGGTAGAAAGCATGATTGGTGTATATGAATCAAGGGAAACAGACACGATTCGAGTGGTCAATCGAGGTGGTGATGTGACGGTATAAGTGACGTGGGTGAGCTGTTCTAATGGTATTAGCATAAATCATGTTGAAACTACTAGCGCGACCACTTACGACAGCACCTGGGAAACCTTGATAACCACTAGGATCCATGAGTGTGAAGGTAATACTCGAGGTATTGGATGCAGTAACTGTCCAGTTACGCTTCATCATTTTCATCAGTAAGCACGGTAAATGCTATACTAAATAAGTAAACTCACATCATCATAACCCATACTGCCACCATGAAGAGTATTTTGTCCACCGTGTTCGTTAGCAGGAACTTGATATTCAGTATCTCCGATGGTGAAAGTACCATTTCGAATTCGATTGGCGTATCTCCTGTAATGGAACGTTTAGCAACGGCTTCCATATTTACAAGTGAACACTCATCGACTTACCCAACTATTGGACCAAAATAAGTATGGTTGGTCGCTGTATCTTTGACATATTGAGCGGGATCATCATAACCTAAAACAACATCCCGAGGAGTATTATTCCTATCATGTACGTATAAACTGGTCAATCTTGCCCCATATGGTAGGAAGGTTGCATTGATACCATAAGCGTAGATGGAGTATGGTTGTAAGGCATCGTTGTTGGCTTGGACCAGAGTAGAGGCTGCTGCCATGAGGGCGAAGAGAGAAGTTGTGAACTTCATGTCTGACTGATCGAATTTATTCGCAACTTTTACTCTGATCAACTTGATTGTCTAATTTTCATGTTTGAAAGTTGAAAACTTGACTCCCTTATATATACTTCTTCGGAGCGGAATGCTTGTCCATGTGGGGCCGCTCTTGACAAGAGTTATCTAAGAAGAGAACAGCTAAAACCCACTGGAGACCCGCTTCACCCTCTTCATAGCTTCTACAAGTTTATGACCCCATTAGTTCAGGTCCGAACGCCATGCAAGATAGCGCCTTTATCTGATCTGGCAATTCATCTACATCTTACTCCGAGAACAAGTTGGTGGATTGATCCCGAGAAAATCGCATTCTATAGCATATCGAATCATGACTATTTATGGCAAGATCGCACGTGAGGGACCTGACCAGAAAGCGGATTACGGCCCGATTACGTGAGTCGTTAATAGCTAGTAGAATGTTGAGAACAGCTGAGGATAAGGTGGAATCGCATTGGCGGTTAGAAGGTCCGCTTGAAGAGCTAGGTGTGAGAGGGAGATTGGAAGGTTGAACTGTCAAAGATATAGTTGATCACGGATAACAAAACATACTGATATTCTTCGTCTCCTTCTAGCATTGCAAAGCGATACTAAACTGCATCTTTCTAGCAGCTAGTTAACAGGGAGGCAGCGATAAAGAGTAAATAACCGCCCAGCGAGAACACTTTAGGTGACTTCAGGGATAGACATTGCTATATTATGGTAATCGGAAAAAGCCGACATCATAATCCCACTCTTAATTGTTCTGTTTACAGTATCCGGTATATACAGGTATAGTACGATGATTAATTGGGTGGATTGAAAGTAGGATTGACAACCTTCCCAGAGCAGCGTGTTTCCCAAAGATAGCATGTTATTATTGTTGAAGTCGATGAGAACACAAAATGTCGCCTGGAGAATCGTCTCGTAACAATCCATATAGATCTCTTCGGGCATGTTTGCCTTGCCGTCAATCCAAAGTCAGATGTTCTGGCAGTAGACCATGTAACAGGTGAGTTTACAGCAAGTGGAATACGAGCTGATCTTACAGATGTGTTCGAATAGGTGTAGATTGTCTTTTCGTACAACCCAAATCATCCAATCCCCCTCAACCGGTTGAAGTAAATACCGTTAGTCATGCTCAAGAGGAAGCTGTCAATGTTGATCGAGTTGCAACGCTTCAAGCGGAGCTATTGACGTTGAAAGAGAACCATGCTAGGATTTTAAAACGACACGAAGCGGTCTTAGAGATGATCATGGAGAATATTGGACTGACGGGGCATGTAAACGGATGCAGATATAGCTCTAGAAAGACACATATCAGTACGACCACCTATATCATCGTTACCGTCTGTAGCTTCTTTTTCCGGTCATCACAATCAACATAGAGGTGGAAAACGACGACCGTCATCTTCGCCTAGTACACACAATCAAAACAGCCATGACAGCCGCCTGCCATCCCCCACAACTGGTACAGAAGGACACGAATTACCTCATCCATACCTTTCCGAAGATCAATTACAATTATGGTCAAAAGAATTAGGATACGCGCCCAAGAAACAAGCTAGATCTCGTGCAACTGCTGGACTGATAGAAGTAGGAATAGTCTTAGAAGAACAAGCAATGCTATATTTTGAACTGTACAAAGAACACCTCTCTCGCAGGAATCCGCTCTTACAGCCTATTACTACATTCCCAAATACGCCTACCTTACTTCGAGATGCTGTAATCACGTTAGAAGTACGTTGTGACACACCAAGAAATTCGGGACTTCACGGTAGATGCGCTCAATTCACTCGAAGAAGATTAGTGTTGGCTGGGAAAGTTAATCAAGATGATATACATGCAGCGATAATCTTCGGCGCTTGGCATGCGGATATGCGTACAATTAGAATGGCAGTAGGTTGGGCATATGAAGTTGGTTTACATAGATCTACATCCGCTTTAGAACGACTGGTACGCGATCTGACAGAGGGAATCGAGCTCAAAGACTTGGAAATTAGAGCAAATGAGCTGATCAGCCGGTTCAGGTTATGGATGTCTTGTTGCAATGCGGAACTACAGTGAGTAATCATTGCCAACATTCTGCTTTCACTGACTGAACAGCTGGACTAGTATGTGTTTATATGCCGGTATCCCTACTATATCGCGAGGAATAGATCGTTCAATAGACGAAGCATTACGATGGTTTTCTTTAGTCCAAAGGCCCATACCTCACTCCCCCTCAGGCTGGATTCTGGCATCTTTGGTAACTGAATTCGATATTCGCATCGTTTCATATTGCCAGATGGTTTGCATATTACTTAGATTTCGAGAAGCTTTGCCTGTCACATACAATGAGGAATATACAGCGGAAGCTCAACACTTGGCTGATAGCGAAGAAAGTGGTCTATTTAGCCTGATAGAGGAATATGATGCTCAAATGATTGAGTGGGGAAGCAATTGGCAGGCAGGTAAGTTATATGTTTTGTATCTTTTTCTAGCTCGCCCACTAACGACAGTATACATCGCAGATATGAACACCTCCGTAGTCCTTCCTAAAACTAGCTCAACTGCACAGTTCTTGCGAGACCGAGCTAGATTTAGGGTAACTCTTGCTTTTGCAAGATGGTAAGTAGATCTGTGACTACTTTGCCCTCGTAGCCACAATGCCATGTGATTCACGAAACCTTTCTGACCGTTCACACTAGCTACATATACTCATTTGCGTTACGTGGTGTCAAGAGCAACAATGGCATTGTCACAGAAGTTAGATCGCAATGCATAAAAACCGCAACATCTTGTGCTTTAGACGCAATCAGGCTATCCTTGGAAATACGGGTATATCAAATCACTCTTAATTCTTCCATGGTGAGTTAACTTTTATAGGTTATCCATTTCAATGCACTAATCGGTATATTCAGGAATTTATGCTTCGTCACGCTTTCGGATTCTCTATAGGTTTTATATTCGCAGCTATGATGTTCGCTCCTCAGATTGCATTGTTACCGGAAATGCCTAAAGTGTTGAAACCATTAGCTAAATTATTAAGAAGTATGTCGGAGTCTTCAAACACTGGTGAAGATATACGTGTTTTACTTGGTCGAGTAGAAAGTCTAGTCCTCACCGTAGACGATCTTCAACGTGCTAGTAAGTTGTCTTTCGTCTTACAACCAGAGATCATACGAAAACTCATCGCTGATCCGATCGCCCAAGATAACACGAATTCCGATGCGACACTATCAGAAGGACTGCACATGCTCAACTCCAACCCTTCGATAGGAGATAACGTATCACCTCAAGATATTTTCCCAGAATTTGGTGGAGATGGCTATATGCAGAGTCTATTTGCGAATTTGACGGATGATCCAGTGAGCCTTATCAAATCACGGCTCGGTCCTACCAATACTGACATCTACACAAATCTTTCAGGTCTGGTCGCAAGCCTTAGATCAGGATTTCGGATTTCAGGATTGGGCTTTGGACTACAACGCAAATGGATGATAATACCCGAACTCGCCTATCTGGCTCATCATATGCATTCTGCTTCGTGATACGCTGAGAAGCCATCCATCCATATGAACGCTTCATGGACTGCTACATTTGGCGTGTGATAAGCTGTATCAATAATAGATAACGGGATGAAAAACGGTTGGTGCGAATTTGCGCGAAGTCGACTGAAGTTGGAAATGGGTTATCCCGAATTTCCGTCAAAGCATTAAGGAATGATGATGCATATACTGTTAGTCATATGATAAGCAATTCCTTTTTCCCTGAGTTTTGTAACTTCCAATCGTACAAATAAATACTTTAATTTTGTACCGTATCTTTTGGTCCTTGATCATCAAGTATTTCATATCCATAGATAAGGTTGAGACAGGTCAGGCCGACCGAATGTTCTCCAGTAATAGAATACGGGGATCTACTTATAAATAGTCCGGAGTACAACTTGATGGATTGTCGGTTGCTATAATTGACTGATCTTTTTGACAACAACACTATTACTTGGAAACACGAGTCCTCAAGTCAATCAGAAGACTATACAAGCTTCCACTATGTCTGAAATCAAAGATGAGATAAACATCTCAGCAACCGAACCCGGTATAACAGTCGACGATGTTGCAGAGTTTCCTCATTCTGAAAAGGATGGAAGAGATTTGCATGACTACAAGAACGAAATTGGCGGTGATCTCTATGCTCAAGCAGAAGACATCGATTGGAGTCCAAAAGAAGAGAAGAGAGTTAAAATCAAGATCGATTGGAGAGTTCTACCTTGTTTTTGTATTTTCGAAGGACTTTCGTATTTAGATGTGAGTTTAAAAATGTTACTTCCTGTGGCAAAGTGCTGATATTCCATTTATTTAACAGAAAACCGCATTGAATTATGGAAGTGAGTGCAAACCATTTGCACCGGATTCTCCTAATATACAGTACTGATGTTGAAACAGAGCTTTTTGGAATGGACAAATCTCTACATTCCACTGGATCCAAATACGTGAGTCTGTTGAGCGGTAGCGAATCGACATAAGCTGAGAAGTACCCCTTCAGAGTTGGTTTGCGTCTTCGTAATACTTTGGATACCTTGTAGCCGCTTATCCTGTTAGTTTATTAATGCAAAGATACTGTATCCCGTAAGTTTTTGTTCTCACACTTTTCGTTTCGCTGTTGTAAGCTAATCTTGTGAGCCTACTCAGACTGCTCGTGTATTGTCTGTGCTTGGCTTTTTCTGGGGTAGGTCCCCTATGTCATACCAACATGAGTTTCTCTGACACATACTACAAGTGTTGTTATAATCACCACTCCCGCTTGTCACAATTTCGCTGGTGGTATCGCCAATAGAGTTATTTTAGGTATGCTCGAATCTGGGGTCGTAGTAAGTGAAGTTATGAAGTTTTTAAGTTGACAATGATATAAAGTCCCGGTTTGAGTCTTATGACCCCTTTCTGGTACAACTTGCAAGAGTTGCCACTGAGACATATGAGTGAGTGTTGGTAAAATTGCGCAACCTCAAGCTAATGTTCTACCAGCTTGGGTATCGATGAACTGCCCTTTCGCCATTTTTGGAGGTCTCTTATCTTATGGTCTGGGTCCTACTTCCGGAACTGCTGTACCATCATGGGGACTTTTATTCCTTCTGCTAGGTGCCGTAAGTTAGCTAAAAGATTGAGACTGCTCGGATATCATGCTTACCATAATCTTCGATTCAGCTTACCATTATCTGGAGTGTAATCCAGTTCTTCATACTTCCAGATTCTCCTGGTACTGCGTACTTCTTGACACCGCGGGAAAGGATTATTGCTGTAAAGAGAGTTGCTGGAAATAGAGTCGGAACTCGAAACACTGAGTTCAAATGGGAACAAGTTAGAGAAGTATTTGTGGATTACAAGTGAGTATATGTACGATACCGCAGATACAGATTCCGTATTGCGCTAATATCATGTGATCAGAACATATTTGATGTTTTTCAGTACCATTTGTGCGCAACTACCCAACGGAATTGTCTCGTTCTTCTCAACTACCATTATCAGTTCTTTGGGATTCAGTGAATTCGAAACCGTGTTGTTAGATATCCCATATCAAATGTGTTGCTTATGGCCATTGTTGATCGCCGCATGGGTTGCCAGTCGGTGGAAGAATATGAGAGCTTTGATGCTTGTAAGTGTGCAAAGTGGACTGTATCCAGATTTCTTGCTAATCACAATGTCGATTAACAGATCGGGGGTAATTGCGTAGCCATTGCAATGACTTGTGTACTGACTTACGCACCAAAACATATCATTTGGGGAAGACTGGTAGCTTTTTGGTCACTGGATTCTCATTCATTAGTTTCACTTTTGCCGTTATCATGGTCACTTCTGTGAGTATGGCATCAACTAGCGGTCTGAAAAATATCGCTGACGTTTCGGTTCTCAGAACATCGGTGGTTACACTAAACGACAAACTGTTACTACAATCACTTTCCTTGGTTTCTGCGTTGGTAGTGAGTAATCATCTCAAGATCCCTATACCAAGGTGGATCGCTAACAAGCTGCCAACAGATATCGTTGGTCCTCATACTTTGATCGCAAGTGAAAAAGCAAATCAATACCCTACCGCTACCAAGGTGAGTATTCTGGATGATTTTCTTTCATAATGAGACCGATTACTGATTATGTATTTGTACAGGCTATGATTGGAGGATTTGCAGGTCAAACAGTGTGCATTGCCGCTTTGGCTCTGGGTATGTGGTATGAAAATAAAAGACATGATAGAAAAATGAGAGAACGTGGTGAAAATGACACTGAAGAGGAACTGGCTTTACTCGCTGAAAGAACTGCTATGGAAGATGCCACCGACCTCCAAAACCCCTACTTGAGATACGTTTATTAAAAAATTGAGTCAGAAAAGCACGAATGATGCTAAGAAGGGTGTGTGGATTCTGTACAATTGTTTATATTGTGTTGAAGCTATATATCGAAATTTTGCTTGTAATGAGTTTGTATCGGGTCAGAGGCTGAATATTGAGAAGTGTCCTCTATCGATCGATGTATTGAATTGATGAGCATATTTGCGAAACATCATTGCTGCTCGACATGGTTCTGTCTGCCAGTGCGCAATGGGAATGGTACGGTTAAAGTGATGTTTTCGAATTACCAGCTCAAAGGTCAGGTCTTGATCCAGTCCTCCACAAATGTGGATGCTATTCGGTCAGGATCGACCCTTCCTGATCCCAGATTTATGAGTTATGAATGAACCAAGTGATCACATGGTGACGTGTCTCTACCGGAATTTCGGAAAAGCACAAATCAAGCGTTTGATCCGACATCGGCTGGGCCGACCGACCTCAGCTCAGCAAGATGTGGAGGTAGTCTACAACTTGACATATGTTTGGTGAAGATATTCTATGTAAACAGTAAGTTTGTATCAAGTATGTTCAGTAACACAACCTCCCTGTCGTGTCTACGTCTGAAAGAATTAGCTATCGGAAGACTCTTAGTGTCAACTTATCCTTATCAATATCCTGCTTAGCGATTCTTGGTCATAGATTTTCTCCTCTAGTATTTGATTACATAGGCAGGATGCACAGTCCATATGCTCCTCACAAAGCTTTCGATGAAGGATATATCCAGGTTTCGGAACTCTATAAGCTTCAGTAAGTGATTGAAGATGTCTGAGATATGTATCATATGCTGAAGCTGACCTCAAACAGTGATACTCAAAGTGGTAATCCCAAAGGGAAACCAGGTGAGTTATCAAAGACTGTGTATCATGATACAGCTTAGATATTAATGCGACTATAGTGATCTTCATGTAGGTTATGGATCCCGTTGAGTCAAAAATAGTTGAACAAAGACTAACATCTCACAGACACGGGGGTCCAGGAAGTGGTGCAGGTCTCAAAGATACCGTTTTCTTTGATCCTGAAGTATTCAGAGTTATCGTGTTTTCTCAGCGAGGTGCAGGCAAATCTTTGCCGTGAGTTTCTTCGATGTGCTTAAATCAAAAAACGCATACTGATTGTGTCGATAGATCCGGTGAAATACGCGAGAATACAACTTGTGATTTAGGTGAGTTGATCATCGTTGTATTATCATGGTCGATATACGTCGCTTATCCTTGCTGGTGTAGTTGAGGATATCGAGAAAATCAGAGAAAAGCTCGGTATACAGAAGTGGCTCGTATTTGGCGGTTCATGGTGAGTTATCGTGAACCCAGAATACTTTTCAACAGAGAATCATGCATAGAACTGATTGCTTGCACATCTTAGGGGATCAACTCTATCCCTCGTATATGCAGAATCACATCCCGAAAGGGTAGCTGGATTGATCTTACGTGGTATCTACCTAGCCGATGATGCCGAGACTCAGTGGTTCTATCAAACGCAGACAAAAGGTATGCACAAGCCTAATAGCACATATGGGTAATGGCTAATTGACCTATCTACAGCCTATTTCCCAGAAGAATGGTATGTAGCCTAGTGGACGGTAAACTTCATCTACGGTATATTGACATTTCGATTCACAGGGAAGAGTTTGCGTCAATCATAGCTCCAGAGAAACGACATAACATTATTTACGCTTACAATGAATTATTACATTATCCTGATAAAGCGATAAGAGAAAAAGCTGCTAGACAATGGACGATTTACGAAAGTAGTTGCTATAAATTGATTCAGGATCCTGATTATGCTGACAGAGCTGGAAGAGATCCAACCATCTGGTGAGTCATTCGGGTCATCAATCGATTGTCTTCTAACCCAGTAGGAAAGGGCAAAAACCGTTATAGAAGCGCATTACTTCCTTCACAACGTGAGTTAACTGAGTGGCATATCTCCACATTGTCGTAATCACAATCACTGACTTCATGTAACGAAGTCATTCTTTGAAGATGGATTCATCATTTCGGAAGCTCAAATCTCTAAAATGTGAGTGAGACTGCTAGTAGGTGTTTTTACTGATCATATCATTTAGCCGACATATTCCATGTTACATGGTAAATGGCAGATATGATGTATGTTGTCCACCCCACACAGCAAACAAACTTCGAAGGGCGTATGGCGAGCAAAGTAAGATCACCTGGATACCAGATGCAGGTCATACAGCTATGGAAAAAGGAACCATGACAGAATTATCAAAGGTAAGTTCCCCGTATTATGACTAAGTTTTCCTTCGTTAATCCCGTGTTTATTCCTAACTTTGTATAAACAGGCAGCCGATGATTTTGCCAAATATCTTTGAGGTGTGCGGCACTCACGTCGGAAGCGGAGCAAGAATTATATCTCATATGCATGAAATGTATCAATGGAAAAGATTTTTCCGATATTGATTAGCATACAGCATACTTCTAATCGAATATGTCAGAGAGGATATATCTAACGGACGTCGGTTTGTTGCAAAGATACCTTGTAGGTATATATACGAGGCAATTCTGTTTTGATAGACGGACATATTTATGTCAAGATGATAAGCCCATACTCAAATCTCTTTCTCAGATTCGTGGGGTACCGATGGATGACCCTGCGATAGTCGCTGAAGCACAAGAAATCAGACGATATGATCAATGGCAAGAACAAAACGATTCCAGCGGCATTTTCTCTTTCATTACCACCGCACGTCTTCGAAAACGAATGTTTCACGTTTTTGTTCCCATGCTTGCTGTACAACTCAGTGGTATTGCGCTGTTGACCGTAAGTTGTCTATCATGCGCCAAATCGCTGTAAAAGAGGTGCTAATATCGAATCGCTAGATCTACGCCGTTATTATCTACCAAAGCTTGGGATTGACCACTCAAAAAGCATCACTGTTGCTGAACTCGTGTCTGTCAATTGCCTATGCTGTTGCAGCTCTCCTTTCATCTTACGTCGTCGAAAAGCTGGGTCGTCGAACGTGCATAACCTATGGCTCACTCGTTAACACCCTAGGTCTTGCTTGTATAACTGGTATCGCCATCGGTACCGAAAATAATAGATCGAATGTTGCCAACGGTTTTGTAGTCTTCTTCATTGTATTCATCACTTTCTCGTATTGGATGCTTTGGACAGGTCCTACCACTATATACGTCAACGAAATCATGCCCAGTCATGCGAGAGAATATGGTGTAGCCATGGCAAATGTTGTACCCATCGCGATCGGCATTGCAATCGGACAAAAATTGCCTCTAGCGTCAGCCAACCTTGGTGCCAAATCTTACTCGATATTACTGGCTATGTCCGCTTTTGGAACTCTTCTCGTCTGGATCTTCGTCAAGGAGCCCAAAGGTTTATCTATCGAGCGTATAGATGCCTTGTTTGGAGAGCACGATCATGTGGATGAGCAGGAAGATCAAGTTCAGGCCCAAGAGGTTCAATATGCCGAAGAGATACAACATGACCAAGACGAAAAGAAGGGGTCCGACGTAAAACATCTCGAAGATTTGAGTCACGTTAGATCGGCTTGATTAGGATATCATACCAACCAAGCAATAAACAATGTAACCTTCGAAATGCCCTTTAAAATACTTGAAAACTCAGTCAATTCCACTTGGCGGGGCCCATTGATCGACTTTGGTCTTTGTGCAAATAGAGACACGATACAGTGACGGTGACATCGGGTTATTGAACAAGAAAATCAAAAAAACAAACAAAAATAGGTGGTGCTTCTATCTTTTTATGTAAGCGATATAAAATAGCAGTGTATATGTACGTGGTTTGAACATTGTAGAACGAATGCACCGTGTCGAAGGTGTTAAAATAACCTGATTATTGCTTCTGCATCCATATGAATCGTACCATCACGTACACAATAAGGTTGTCGCAAGGCAATGGTATTTGGATCGACAGACATAACTTTGCGGAAATGGCAAAGAAAGAATACGAGAGCACCAAATTGTATTTCTCGGCGTACGTTCTTCATAAAACGTACAAAATAGTTGCTGAAATATTTAAAGCCTGCGCTTATCTGTGACCGAAGGTAGGTGCAAATGATATGTTCTGCATGGAAAGAAATCATTTAAAGTAGTGCAACTATAAGAACCAAGTAACGTATCAGGATTACGAACCGCTAGAGACTCGCCAAATACTCGTCTATCAACCCTCTATGAAGAACTCATCTCCATCCATCTATAGATGCGGAGCGATGGATCATTGAACTCGTGCTTGCCTCCATTGGATTTCGATGACGTATGTGCAACGTTAACCCCGTTATCAAACTCTATTCTGAAGGAATTTGAAGAAGGGAGTACAAAAGTCTTACCCGCAAGTAAATTCGTGAGGCTGTTCAAAGATTTCGTCTTTGACTGTTCATGATGTTCAGCTTGGACCTTGACCTCTTGATCATCCTCTTCAATTGGGTCGTTTGGATCAAACGATCTTTCAAAAGAGTGGAATGTAAATTCACTTGGTGAAAATGTCAAGGCAACTTTAGATCCGACAGTACGTCCTTGAGCGACCAAAGTAATGGCTTGACTTCCTGCAGCTGTGAGACCTCTTTTGGTATGATCTTCACTCATCAAAGTTCCATCAAGTCCTCTAGATTCGACATCAGATTCTTCAAACCAAGTGGGTATGTGACTATCAACAACAAATGAAAGGCTTTCTAAATTCTTAAAAGCGTCATGTTGTATGAGTTCACGTTTCACTTCATCAGATGACTTGTCTAAACATGTCGAAATAGATACCTCGACAGTCGCGAAACCTCTTTGTACAGGGAAAAATGATCTTGGGCCTGACAGTTGAAGTCCGATATCTTGTTCGTAGCATGTCCAATGGAAGTCGTGGTCCAGTATAGCTGCTGTAAGGTTGGTGCATGGCAATCTATCTTGCAGACGCTTTGCATAGACTGTTCGCATCCAATCACCATTGACCGTACATTTGTATCTTCCTGAAAGTTGAGAACCATTAGATGTATTCCCAAGCGTTTTACCCTGTGTACTCTTCTTGTAGATGTTGACTGTTAGTGGTCGTGATGCGGGTGATGTGGTATCTAATCCGCTATCTGTACCTTTGTTTGCTAATACCTGTAGTGAACCTAAGATTTTGTCAAGATCAGCAGCGCATGAGGGGGATTCTTCAATGCCTGTATCCGATCTTGAGTGTTCAGCTTTGATATCACCTGCGGCGCGTACGAAGGAACGCGCATTGGTCAGTGTAGTTAATAAGTCATCGTGGTGATCATGATCATCTGAAGTGAGCCTTTCAGTCCACATCATACTTGTAAATTCCTTGTATTTCATGAACCTAAAAATCGTGCTGGATGAGAACAAGGTTGGAATTAATCGTTAGACACAGGACAATGAAGACTTGTATAGGTTTTACCACTTGAAAACTGACAGAAGACGTCGCCAGCTATATGCTTGAAAAAAATTTCTCATTGTATCAAAGGATAAACTGCGTTATCAAAGGATCTTGATCAAAGGTTGGAGTACCTGGTCATTTGGCTGTTCCTTTTTCATCATGGAATCTGAAGCGTGTTCGACATTGTAGCTACGAGCGAGAGTGACGTCATGTCAAAAATGTATCAACGATAAGAAGTTTTTAAGAACGTCAAATATTTGGGGGTTGAGGTTACTGTACAATAAAAGATAATCGAGTGACGATCCATCGTGTTGTTATCCATTGTCCTTTCATCCATGGCAACATCTAAAATCAAGGACCAACCGCCTTTGATATCAAATTACTATTCAATCTCCTCCTTCATTACACGTTTTGCTCTTTTATTAGGTCGTACGACTTGATCTTCAGCTTCACTACCAGAATCAATTTCCACTATTTCTAATTTAGGTATGATAGGTGGAACGTATGGGAATTCTTTCTTGACTTTTTCAATACAATTCCAAACATTATCTTCCCAATCAATCCAATCTTGTAGAGATTCCGCTGCACCATCTTTGATCATACTTGATTTTTCCCAAGTATCTTCTTCAGGTGGATAACCTTTCCATCTTACTCTAAACATTGCATCTTTTTTATTTTGATCACCTTTTCTAGTATCTTTTCTTGATATAACTTTTTCAACTTCATAACAATCTTCTTCTTTACCTTCGATATGTTTATGTTGTTCTCTTTGCTTTAATTCTTCTAAATCATCTTTATATATGACTTTTGAAATTGAATTTATATTTTTGAATTCTTCACACCAATGTGGTTCATGTGATAATTCATCTTGTTCTTTATCTATACTAGGTAAAGGTAATTGACCAAAATTACCATATCCTTTCCTTTCCATTTCGTTTACATAACGATGACACCAACATAAAGAATTTTCGAAATCTAAAACTCTCATACCAGGTTTCATACCTAATTGAAATGCATGTGGTGGATTTTCATTAAATCTATTCCAATATTTCCATTGATTTTCATACAACCACAATAATCCTGACTCTTCCATGATAACATTATTTATGACTGATTTCCCACCGAAGATCCTTTGCAAATATGATCTAGGCCCTGGACCACAAGTAGCGAAATTCCTAAATGACCATTTGAATTGAGATGTTGAGTCGTTCAGAAAACAAATTATATTCCAAGACAAAAAGCCTCCTAAAGTAGGTATAGTTTGTAGAATGTAACTTGCATCCAAAGCATAATTCAGATTCAAAAGTTTATCAGGTAGACCTGCCCTCATAATTGATATTACTAATCGAAGACTTGATGCGAAATGTATCATCTTTGAATCACGATTTCGGTATGCTGTTGAGAAATATATATTTGGTGGGACGATTTGAAATCCACCATAATAAATTCTCTTCTTCTCCAAAATTGATAATTTGTATAAGATTCTTTCCATAGCTGGTAGATCCGCGATGAAATGTTTCCATGTTGGCATACCTCCTGTTGAAACTGAACATAGCGCTTCCCATGTTGATTCTTTATAAAACATGCAAAAAAGGAATAGTCGGACTAAATCCAGCAGTGAAAATGATTAATCAGTATAATTCGGTCAATCAGTCATTGGTTGAGCATGAGGCGTAAAAGAAAACAAAAACAAGCTTACAGCAGATCTCGATATGTGACTGATCACCTTTACCTAAAATATCTTTTCTGATTTTTTTTGAAGAAGGATCTAATTGTCTAAAGATGTTTCCAATATGCATTTTTGACATTGTTTCGTCTTTTGTTAATTCATTTCTTGGTAATCCTTCAAATTCTCTCCTTTCATACATTTTATGTCTCTCTGCACAGAATCTAAAGAATAAATAAACCCAATAATTGTCCACTGTAGTTTCTACTGGAAGTAGGTTTTGGGGTTTCAAGGTTGTTTTTTCGTATCTATCTGATTTAGATGCTAATGCTCTAGCCTTGCCTTTGATTTGTTTTGTTGATTTGACCCGCTGCTGCTTGTTTTTCGATTTGGAGGAAGAAGATTTACCGATATATTCGTCGTCTACATACTCATCCTCATCTTCGTCCTCTACATCTTCCTTTGCAGCAGCTTCACCTTCGAACTGTGAATCTGCATCTTCTTCTACCTCTTCAGTTTGTTCTGTCAGATCACTATCATAATCATCAAGGGCAATTGCAGACTCCTCTTTGATTATCTCCTCTGTATTATCTACCCCACTATCAGGTTGTTCATTTTCAGAAACTAAATCACCATTCGAGGTATCTTCCTGACCATCATCTGAAACTAGTTCATCTAGATCAGTATCGTCTACCTTTATTTGTTGAATCGACACTGGTGTTACAGTGGTTTCCAAGTTCCGAGCTTCTTGCAGCTGATCTGCCGATAAAATTGCTGTCCCCTCTTCCTCTTCTACCTTGACCAATAAATCTTCACTTGTTCGAGCTGTCGTTAATTCTTGTACTTCCTCCTTGATCACCTCGTCTACTTCTCCTTCGGTCAAGCTAGAAGCTGCATTCTCTATCTTTATAGCATCCTTGATCTCCTCTTCTTGCGCTACTCCTTCCGTCTGGTCAGCTGAAAAGATGCCTGAGTACCGATCGACCTGTTCAACTTCTTGCTGTTCATCATCTGAAGTTAACGAGCAAAGATCATCCAGATCGTCTTCATCGGCAACGTTCGATGTGGGAGTAGGATAAGGTCCGACAACACGGTAGATCTTTTTGGTATCTGTGTCTGAGCTGGTCTTTACTTGATCATGTGAACGTTTCCCTATAATGCTTATTAATACCAGTATGTGTCTAACTGGACTATTCGGAAGCAGATGGAAAAACAACTCACGTGTAGCATGAGCTACTGGACTGTTAGCTGTGCCGAGTATCATTCTCGCATTGAAGTTGTCACTGTGGAAGCATTATAAAGTCAAGCCAAGTGTGTATGTACAAGACTGAAATATGACGATTGATGAAATCAGGTAGCATTGAAAACGGATGATCAAGTGAAATGACAACTATCATAGTCAAGTTCGGTAACTGGACTTTAAGAACTTCCGATATTGCGATAAGAACCTGGGATGACACTTTACGCTTACGCATTTCTGCTGATGTTATAAGTGATACATATCGTAGACAAGATGGCAGATGTTTTATGGATTCACTGCTTGGCCAATCAACTGTACATGATACATGTTTCAAGTATAAGATAGCTAAATTACATATATAGAAGTATTATACAATGTGGTAGTTACACTACTCATTCAACTTTTCACACGCATCATGATTCCTATTCTTCAGTATGATCAACGACTCAACTATCGCCTGGGACTGTACTCTTCTACCCTTTTCTTACTTGGCTCAGGTGTAAGGCTTCTAACACTTCGAGGTGTACCACTTTCTTCTGAATCAGCTCTAGCTCTTTTAGGTGGAGGTGATCTGGAATCTGATGAATACCTCCTTCGTCTAGCTGGAGGTGAAGTTGACCTTGAATCACTTCTTCCTCTACCTGTGCTTCGATCTCGAGAATCAGGTGACCTCGCTCTTCTAGGTGGAGGAGAAGCTGATGCTTTCCCTCGAGGTGGAGATGAGCTATAACGACGAGCAGCGCGTCGAGGTGGAGGTGAAGGTGATCTTTCAGATGGAGATCGACGTCGACGAGGTGGTGGTGAAGGTGATCGAGAGTCAGACGGAGAGCGACGTCTTCGAGCAGGAGGGGGCGATCGTGAATCAGAAGGCGAACGAGGTCTTCGTCTAGCAGGCGACTGGTCTCGCCCACGACGAGGCGGAGGAGGTGAATCATCTCTTCTTCTAGGTGGTGGACTATCTCTTGGTCGAGGTCGTGATGCTTCTTGTTGTCTATAAGAGTAAAATGTCAGCTTTACCTCTGATGTAATGAGACTGCTTGGCAGGTGCGGACTGACCTTTTATATTCCTCTCTTCTTCTCAATCTTTCTTTCTCTTCCCATTCCTTCTTTCGGTTTTCAGCTTCTTTCTCTCGTTGTAAAGCAGCTTCAATTCTAGCTTTATCCCTTTCTGCTCTTTCAGCTAATCTAGCAGCTCTTTCTTCTTCAGTCTCACGTTGAAAAGCTTTTCCTTCAACATGGTCTGATGAAACACCTAAAGCACGTTGCATCCTTGACATTTCTACTTCTTTAGCAGCTGCTATAGAATGTGTATCCGTTGGTCGACTTCGAGGTCCAGGTAAATTGGCAGAAGATAACTTTGTACGTAACGCATCACATGCTTCTTCTATTGCATCTTCCTCGAGCCTATTGTCATCAAAAATCGAGTGTTAGTCTTGAATCACTGTCTGAACAGAACCAAGATCGAAAAGGATCATGAGATAGATGAGAAATGTTTGATAGCCACGGGCCGCAAATTCCACAATAAAATTCAAAAGAGAAAAAAGCGGACTTAAAGACTACCCCGGTTTCGTTATTCGCAACTTTTATAATATCACCCGGATCCTGTGAAAGGTTTGAGAGGTACCGGATGCTTCATAATTGCGTGAATGTGATGGGAAGAGTAGGAATTGAACGAATGATGAAGAAAGAGTTGAAGTGCATGAACACAAGATTGAGATACACTCCAAACACAGGATGTGGTTGAATAGCAAAAGCAGCAAAAGGGGTTACAACATCCAAAGCAGTTTCACCTCTTCTCTTCTTTATCCTCAAACATTAAGCTTGAATGACTCTGCAAACCTGAAACTCACCCTTGCTCTTCCATCTCGTCCCTCAATTCCATCACTTTAACTTCTATCCTTCTTTTCCGTTCATGCTCTAAGATACCTTGATCAGGTGCCCGATGTACAGGTGGACCAGATCTTGAATCGTCGAAATCATTGTATTTACCTTGACCTGAACTACCATATGGTCCATTTGGTGGTCCATCTCGGATTTTCAAGTGTGCAGTATTTCGAGAAACATAACCGTTTGTTCCACTAAGACAAGCTTGGTGTCAGTTCAGCTGAACTCATACCAAATCAATATTGCGAGCGGTAGTTCAAAGGCAAATTTAGTGACTTACCTTCCTCTTGCTGAGAGTAATCCTACGTTACCGTACATCTTGAATATGTTTGAGTGTGATAAGAAGAAAGAAAGAAGAGAAGGGAAAGAGAGAGAAAGTTGTGAATTACAAGTTGAACCTGTTTCGATTAACCTTTACCATATATCGCTCTACAGTACAAGCGGAGTTCCGGATATTTGATTGAATGTGGCACATTATCACACTATTTTTATGGATGGAGGTGGTCCACTTTTGATTTTACTATTTTTGTCTATTTATGAACCTTTTATACAGTATGATATTGCGATACTATATATACATAAATCAGAATGAGCTCTCCAAGCTCGTCAAAGTCAGACGATGAAGACAGTAGACCATCAACGCCGAATTCAGAAGATGTCAACGCTTACGAAGAGTTAATGACTACGCTATTTCCTCCATCCTCTTTACCTCCACCCCCTCAAATCGATAACATCCTTATTGGAGATGTCAACAAGACCACCAAGGACGAAGAGGAAGACAATGAGATAATGGAGAATGGAGTGGAAAGACCCATGACTAAAGCTGAAAAGCAAAATGCGAAGAAGAAAAGACGTAAAGAAAGGGAAAGGCTAGCTAAACTGGAAGCAGAAGCAGACTTGGTTAAAGAAAAAGTTGCAGCTGAAGAAGATGAGAAGATAAAGGAAGAGTCAACAGGTGAGTTTGTACAGTTATCGGAGAGGAAGTTTAGCTTACATTTGATTTCAGTTCAATTCAGATTATTTTCTGTTTGTCCTATAAAGCCTGTTTTGTTGATACCGGAAAGTGAAGAATATCCTTGTCCGCCGTGAGTGGACGTACTGTGTTTACCATTGTATTCGGATTCGAGCTGACAGAGTCATGTAGTAACCCGAGATATAATCCTATAAGTCCCACTGAACAAGATCGTATACGCCAGATCGCCTTGGAAGCTGCAATCGAATCGGAAGAATTCAGTCAATATGCGTCATCTTCTACAAGACAGACCCTACCATTCAATCACGATCTAACAAAATCACTCATAACGATAGAGACGCAAGACACTCAAAACCTGCCGGAAATTCTTATAGGTGAACTACCTCGAATAAACATCGTTCACAATTTAGCAGGATTGAAATCCAATACTGGTCATCCGAAAACATCCTCAACTATACCTATTTTACCCCTAAAGCAGACAATATCAAACACTTGTGCTACGAAGACAAAACGCAAGACCAGACGTGGAACGAAGAAGAAATCGTATGGATATGTATCAGCTAGATTCTGGGCACCTTCAATTGGGATAGGAGGGAAAGGTAGAGGATATGCATGGGGTTATCGAGATAGTATAGAGGGAAGAAGGGAAGAAGGTGCTTGGGAAGGGTATATCCGAAGTAAGGATCGTTGAGTGCTGTTCGTGGATTGTATATTGTTCTTCCAGCATCACAGTATCACATTGTATATAGCTATACAGTCTACGCAGTTGTATAGGTATATGGACAAGTATAAGTATAAGTATGTGTATATGTATAAGTTGAATACATAAAGTACTAGTACTAGTACTACTTATTCTTGTACCGGCAATAGGATAACCTTACGTAATTCCCGGCAGGTATAAGTTCTGAGCGATCAAAGCGCGTCTCAATAATAATTAATATGGCACGATGATACGAAATGTCAGAAATGTTTTGGTGTTTTTTTTTCCTGAAAAAAAGTAGAAATGGTAACTCCCCCCAAAAACTATCAATAGTATCATACCATACCATATCGTACCATTGGTTATTTGTGATTAATTCATTCTATCTATCATCTATCCATCTTCTCATTTAAGAACACAAGGTATATATAGCCCCCTCATCACTGATACAAGTAGTCGTACAACTTTCTTTCATCTTTTATCACATTCATTTTCATATTACGCATAAATAACAAATCAGAATGGCAGAATTCGATATCTTAGCTAGAGCTCAAAATGTTGGTATCTTAGGTTTAGAGATGTACTTCCCAAAGAGAGTAAGTTTGTTGGTTTTAATCACAATACGTTTCAAGTTATAATGTACAATTGCTAATATCGATATCATACAGTGTATCTCTGAAGATGCTCTCGAGGATTTTGACGGTGTATCAAAAGGAAAATACACCATTGGTTTAGGTCAAAAGTACATGGCTTTCACCGATGACAAGTGAGTTGAAAGGGTCTGTGCTTCTATAGTAGAATAGGTAGAGTAATGCTGATATCGAATACCGTAGAGAGGATATCAATTCTGTTGCTCTCACTGGTATGTCTACTATATATGGGTTAGAAAATCTTCTGTAGAGATAATGCTAATTTCGTATTCAACCTTTGAATCAGTCGTATCATCTTTACTCAAAAAATACAATGTAGATCCAAAATCAATCGGACGATTAGATGTTGGTACAGAAACATTGATTGATAAATCAAAAGCAACCAAAACACTTTTAATGGATTTATTTGAACCATCAGGAAATACAGATATTGAAGGTATCGATAATAAAAATGCTTGTTACGGTTCAACTGCAGCTTTATTCAATGCTGTAAATTGGATTCAATCTGAATCTTGGGATGGTAGAAATGCTATTGTAATGTGTGGTGATATTGCAATTTACAAAGAAGGTTCAGCAAGACCTGTAGGTGGTATGGGTGCTTGTGCTATGTTAATTGGTCCAAATGCTCCTTTGGTAATTGAACGTGAGTAACCCACACTACTATTTGTCATTAGAATACATTAACAAGACTAAACTGAATACTCCTAATACTTATAGCTGTTCACGGTACTCACATCGCCAACACTTGGGATTTCTACAAACCTGATCTTTCTGCCGAATACGTGAGTTTGCTAGTCGCGTTGCCATCTCTCGATTGTCCTCATACTAATTCGAATTTATTATTTTCCAATAGCCAACTGTTGACGGTCCATGGACAATTGTCGCTTACCTCGGTGCTCTCGATGCCGCCTACTCAGCTTACGTTGAGAAAGCCAAACAATCAAGAGCACGAGCAGCCAAGAAACTTTCTCTCGCTTCAGTTTCCGCCGCTGTTTCAGAAATTGCCGGTGCCGCTAAAACTTTCGTCAATGGTATCAACGGTGAAACTACAAATGGTGTTAACGGTCATGCTCAAAACGGTGTAGATGCTTCAGATGAAGGAATCTCTCAATTCGACTATGTCTGTTTACACAGGTGAGTAGTTCAACTGAGAGGTCAATGGTACCGGAGCTGATCTTTTCAAAATTTCCAGTCCTTACGGTAAACTCGTACAAAAAGGTCATGCTCGTATGTTCTACAACGTGAGTCGATATTTATCATGCTGCAGTAGGGATAGGAAGCAACTCTGATGAATAAACTAATAATGCCTTTTGCTCTTCATCATTGACAGGATTACGTCAGAAACCCAACATCACCAAAATTCGCCAATGTACCTGAAACCGTATCAACCGAAAAAACAAAGACCTACACCGATAAAGTAGTGGAAAAGACATTCATTGGAGTCGCAGCTGAACATTACAAATCTGCTGTTGTACCTGGATCAGATTGTGTTCAAAGATGTGGTAATATGTACACCGCTTCATTATACGGTGCTTTAGCAAGTGTGATTGCTAGTGCACCGGAAGGATTAGAGGTGAGTGATTCGATTCATAGCCCCCCTTATCTTTCAATTGGTATGAAGCTAAATACAATATCCTCTGTGCGATAGACTGGTAAACGAATCGGAATGTACGCTTTCGGTTCAGGTTGTGCTGCTTCTTTCTACGCTTTGAGAGTCAATGGATCTACCAAGGAAATTGCCGAGAAATTACAACTTAAAGAAAGACTTGCTTCTATGGATGTAAGACCATGTGAAGAATACGTTACTGCTTTGAAAGTGAGTTTAGTCAACACACCAAACCAAGTCTCCAACCCTCAATTTCTATTAGAATACATATACTGATATTAACTATTTGTTTCAGCTCCGAGAAGAAAACCACAACGCCGTGAAATACACACCACAAGGATCGATTGAAAATATCTGGCCAGGTGCTTATTACCTTGAAGGTGTAGATGAATTATACAGAAGAACTTATGCTACTAGATCTTAAAATAAGTGCTGTAAATTTATATAGAATTTGGTCATTTCTCATTTTTATTCCCGGATACAAGGTTGTTCATGCTTTCTTGACTTTCTTCTCTTGCCCAACATTGTTAATACACGTATAGATTGTTATACATACATTCAGATATATTCTCTTGTGTTATTTTTAGCATATCAATCTTCCATATGGCTATGTATATACCCTATCATATATGATGAGCATGAACATGTTATCTAATATAGTTCCAACACTATAGACTATGCAGATTCTGGGCATTGATGCAACAACATTATTATTATTTGTGTGTAAATGATTGATCAACAACTTGTTCTTGTATGGTGTATGGTGTATGTTGTATGGTGTACTGTATGATGATTATTGCAGGTACCTTAAAATTCGGTTACATCCTAACAATTCAGCGGTCACGGTTATCTCCTTCCCTCTCTTCTCTTCATTTTATCTTCTACTCAACATATTGATGACAATACAACAGTACATATCCGATTGAATACAATCGCTCCAGTAGATTCTAGCCTGGTAAAGTAAATAAACACGTATACATATACACTCGAAATCCGATCGGTTTATCAAAATCGAGATAAGATAGAATTAAAGTAAAATCAACGAACGTGTCGGTCAGATACCGATGCCCATTACCCAAGTAAACGTTCTTTCGTCATAATTATTCATATCAACAACATCAGTTACAGTTATACGCCATACAGGTCTTCATAAAGTCCGCCGGTAATCGATAAAGGGATATACAGATCTTTTTAACCCCAAGACGTCAACAGTTCGACATATTCAACCTTTTACAGCACAATCTGAAATCTCTTTCAACGTCTTTTCATCATCAAAAGCTGTACCAACAAAGTCAACATATAGCGTCTTGATTCTGCCAGTAAGGTTAGAAGCAGGGTAACCTATTACGGGCAAATTCTTTGACGATTTGCCTGACATGAGTTGGAGGGCTAGGCTAAATTATAACGCTCTCCTACATCTCATCTGTAAGTTTGACTGTTATGTTTACATGTTTTCAGAAGAACAAAAAACAAAATCGAAAGTTTTCGTTTGCTAATTGACCAATAATTCCTCATAGTGCTTAATCAGTGACGTGCTTTATTTGAAAACTATCATTATTTCTGAATCCACTTTATCGAAAATTGCTTTATAATTCACCTATGCCGACCTCCCCTTCAACTCCGCATACATATACCAATACCAATACCCTACATTCTTCTCCTTCTAAACAACATGGACATGGATTATTTCACGTTCACTCACATTATCATCATACCCATGGACATCATGTACCACTAGCACAACGAAGATCTTCTTCACATTCTATCATACTCTCTAATCCCGGTTCCAGTTCTCATTCACCACTTTCAACTTCACCTACAAAATCACCAAAAAAGAGTCCAGGTTTAACTTTAAATACGGAAGCTTTAAAAAGTATAGAACCTAAATTAAATAGAACGAAAAGTAAAGGTAAAGAAAGAGAGAATGTGATTCGAAAAGAGATAGGAAAAGATAAATCATTCAGAGAGGTTGGAAGTGCTACTATCAGTTTACGTGCTGGTGCGGTAGAAAGTCTGGAGGCGGATGATGACGAGAATGACCAGGGTAGGAATAAATACAAAGACAGAGGCGAAGGATCTAGCACAATCAAGATCAACCCTAGTCGACCATTCCAGCAGCAGTTTTCATCACACCTTGGCCATGTCCCCATACCTTCATCTTCTGGTCAAGTCCGAAGGACAAGAAGCAACTCGTTGCACTATCATTCAACCCAACCTTCATCGACAGCAGATAGATCGTTCTTCTTACCTCATTACTCCACTGATCAGCAATACTCTTTCAAACCTCGAAATACAGTCACTACGACATCTGGAATACCTATACCACTAGAATTAGGCTTGGGAGGTGATTTCGATGTTTCTTTTGGAGAAGCTGTTAAAAGAGGTGCAGAAGGTGAAGAGATGCCTTTACCTAAAGAAGCGTTGAGGGTGTTATGTGAGGCAAAAGAAAATTTAGGTTTGGGAAGTGGTGTAAAACAAGGTAGAAAAGGTAGTATGGGTATGGGATTATTCAAAGAATCTAGAGAATCAGTACCAACCAATAAAAGATTAAAAGAGAAAGAGAGACAGAAAGAAAAAGAACGGCAGAAAGATTTTGCTTTGGAAGAAGAAGAAGAAGATGAAGAACGTCGACAATCGTATCCTATTCGACCTTCGTTAGAACAACAAAGAAAGGAATCGAGATCTAAATCTAGAGCAAGAGCACCTACGACAAGTTCAAGAGGTACTGTTCATGCTATACCTACACCTTCACGCAATGGCAGTTCTAATAGTTTACGACAGAACTCTCTGAGTGATAATGCTGTTGTTGTGGGTGATAGTCCGGAATCTAGTTTACCTAGTACACCTGTACCGATAAGAGGTTTATCAAGACGTAGACAAGAATTAATGGATGAAGAATTCGATAACAATTTGGAACATGACTGCGATGTACCTGTTGGAATAGCTATTTCATCACCATTGTTACGACAAAGGTCTAGAGTTGATACGGTTGCTTCTCCAGCTCACATCTCAAGCCTGGAAGATGACGATGATGAGAATGATGAGGATTACCTAGAAGAAGAACGTGATGATGATGATGATGATTCAGGTTGGACCACTACGACCACTGAGTCGTTATCAGAAGAAGAAGAAGATCAGAACTGGGATTCAGATGGGAATGGTGAAGATACAGATGGAACGGATGATGGTTTGACTGTGCCTTTACAGCCTTTCAATCATGCTGTTGGTGGTCATAGTAGTATCTATAAGTTTACCAGGAGGGCTGTCTGTAAAGTGAGCATATCAAGTTGATCTCATCAAACTGATTCATCATCCTCCATTTTCTATGCACTATTGATGATCCGGCTGATCAAATCACCTCCTATTTATAGCCCTTGGTCAGTCGAGAAAACTTGTTTTATGAAGAAGTAGAAAAATTGGCACCTGCTCTTCTCGCATTCATACCTCGATACCTCGGTGTTATGCTTGTCAATTATCGTCGCCCATTACGCGCTCCCACAGAAACATCTATGACTCCTCTCGATTCACCCAGCGGTGCTCAAGATCCAACGGCACCTTCTCATCCATCTACACCTGGATTACCAAGTAGTAGACCAATGCTAAACACGGCATCTACCAATATTTCTACCCAATCAGCAAAGAGTTTGCCGGGAGTAGAAATACCAGAAGTATCACTTGATTTCAACAGACATGTTGTTCCTGATTGGCTTTTCAAGAAAGATGATAGAGGTCGAAGTAGAAGTAATCGACAATATGGTACTTCAGATGAAGATAATAATAGTAGAAGAACTTTAAGACCTTCTTCAGCAAGATCACAAGAATTTCATCGATATGGTTCGAATTCACCTTCTAGTTCATGGCAAAGTTCTATACTTGGCGGATCACCTCATCTCAGAGCCAATCATCCTTCAAGTGCAACCGCGACTGCCATTCCCAAATCGATACAAGAACGTGATGAGCCTTCAACACCTGCGCCATCACCTTCGACCTCTTACATGAAACAACATTTACACCATACCACCTCAACCCCAAGTTTACCTTCCAGAATAGAAGGAGCAGGAAGAGATTCTCATTCAAATTTAGCGTCATATAATCAAAGTGAAATGCTTGGTGGACCATCAGGAAGTGGATATAATTCACCTCATCCATTCGGTGGTACAGGATCAACTACCGTAAATACGAAATTAAAAGATCATGTATTTGCTACAATTTTGAAAAAATTGAGAAAGAAAGGTATGGGATTTCATAGACATGATTCCGACGCTGATGCAGATGAAGCAGATGATGAATTTGGTGGAAGTGTTAGATCAGGTTATGGTTCTAACAGAAGATCAAGAAGAAGATCAGAATTACGAGGTATGGAAGGTAGTGGGAGTATGGATTTAAGATCGCATACATCAATCACGGAATCAGATGAAGGGATTAGAAGAACTAAAAGTGATGTTATATTAACTGACAGAAGAGGTAGTAGTAGTAGTAACGCAGCTGGTTCTAGAGCTAAAAGAGAAGAAAGTGTAGAAAGAGGAATGTTTGATATGGAAGATCTGCATGAAAAAAACGGGAATGAAGAAGAATCATTGGAAATGAAGAGGAAGACGAAAATACCTTTTGGAACTGGATTACACCCTATGACATCTTCCGGTAGTATGAAAACGGATAAACAAGAGATTGACCTAATGCAGGCCTCTCGATCTGATGAACCGACATTACCGAAATCAAACAGTGCTATATCGATTCAAAGTCAATCACATATATCTGTACCACCTTCACCATCTGTCAATCCTGATGAAATAGCCAGACAAGAATTATTTATTTTCATGGAGGATTTAACTGGTCGATTGAAACATCCTTGTGTATTAGATTTGAAAATGGGAACAAGACAATATGGTTATGATGCTACTCCATTGAAGAAGAGGAGTCAAAGGAAAAAATGTGATAGTACAACTAGTCGATCTTTGGGTGTGAGAATGTGTGGAATGCAAGTGAGTCCTTTTGTTGCTTGATATGAAAATTGCCTTCTCGTTACCTTATCCGTTTCAAAATCAAATTCGTGTTCGCTCATATATCTTATCGTAGGTTTGGAATAATGAAACTCGATCTTTCGTTTCTCGAAACAAGTATCGTGGTAGAGAAATCAAAACATCCGATTTCCCCAACGTTTTACAAAATTTTTTATCTGATGGTGATGATTTGTTAGTTGATCATATACCAATAATAGTTCAAAAATTACATAATTTAGCTTCTATATTGTTAAAACTTGATGGATTTAGATTTTATGGATGTAGTTTATTATTAATTTATGATGGTGATAAAGAAACTCAAGATCATTATAGACAAACTGTAAGAGGCATATCGCCAACCATACAAGAAGGTTTGCAAACAGTTGGAGAAGCTCAAGATGAACATGAAGACGAACAAGATGAATGGGCAGAACATCGACATAGACCAATTAAAAGGATCGATCATACAGATTTAAATGCTCAAAACTCATCTCAAGTTCAAGTTCAAGAAAGAAGAAGTAGAAGTGTTGATATACATACATCTATTTCAAGATCACGTAAATCACGTTCTCAAGATCATGGACATAAACATGGACAAGGGCATGGTCATGGTCATTCACATTCGCATTCACACAATCGTAATAATACCGGAAATGATAATCCTGATAATCACAACAACCATCATCATCATCAACGTAAAATTAGAGGTGAAGTGAATATCAGAGTAGTTGATTTTGCACATACGACTACAGGAAAAGATTTTTTAACTCTCCCTTTAGATTATATTGATGCTTCGCCAAATGAATTGGGTAAAGGATATGATACGAAATTTGATCAAAAAACAGGATTAGCTTTAGCTAGATTTCCACCCAAAAATAGAAATAAACCTGATTTAGGTTTTATTTTTGGTTTGAAAAATATATGTACATCTCTGACTGGTATTTATGAAGACCATCTTCTTCAAGATGGTATAGCGGAATCCAATATAGGTAATAAATTGGAAATTAAAGAAAATAAAAATATTTTCAATTTGGCTTTTCCAGATGATTTAGATGATGATGAATTAAGTACTTAGAGGAGTGGGTTGGAAATGGATACACGATTGATTATCGATCAGCGAGCGGGTTGAGCGGTAAATTATAGCGAGGATATACAAAATCATGCGCATATATCATCGTTTCTTCAAATATCAGTATTTTATATCGAAGCGAGGGAATCCAGGTGAATTATATTCATAAGTACTATTTCTTAGTTGGTATTGCGAATATCTTGTAACAAGCATCTTATATATGCATCATAATAAATTGGCTCCCAAGGTATGATTGGTGTATAAAAGTAGAAAAGTCGGTCTGAAGGAGCGGTGTGCGGATTAGGCAGTGCACTGTATGAAAGTCATTATATCGACAAAATTCACGGTTGCAGGTGTGAATAGGTGCCGTTGATCAAAAAATAATGTATGTGGTCTAAGGTATCTAATGAATTATATAAAGCGCAGATAACCATGCAGCATATTGACTAAAACTGTCCACAAACATAGGCAAATATGCCCTCTTTCGTTATCTTGCTAAAACTAATTGTGTAATCCAACTGCTTCTGCCGGAACTTTGTTTCTACCGTTCGGTGAAGGATTTAATAAAAATGGACTTGATCATGTAGCTAAGGTATTCCTCAAATTTGAATTTATGATTTCAACCAATTTTGATATTCATCGAAAGTTGTTGTGGCTTTTTCACTTCCATAAACCTTTGTTTGCAAACTATTCCAAATTTCATCATTCGGTTTAACAGTACCTTTATATCCAGCTTTTTGAATCGCAGATAAGATAGCTTCTTCTTTTGTCCATCCTTGTTCAGGTGCGACTTCAGGTAGATAGGTAGCTGATAATGATCTTTTACCACTACTACCAGATCCAGATGGATTTGGGAAAGTTATATGTATACCATGTTCACCTACAATCCAATCTAATGGTGTTGAGACTGGTGTCATGGGTGTAAGAAGCGAGACACTAATAGGTGTGAACAGAGTATTTTAGCGTTCTTCTAATTTTGGGTATATTCAAATATAACTCACTTGCATGAAAGATGAGGCAATTCACTAGGTTTTATAGGTGAGAACCGGTGGTCTTCTAATGCACTATTGGAGCGAAAGTATGAATTAAAATCAGAGAAGGAGAGACGAATAAACGCCCAATCTTTTTCAAGCTTACCTGATCAAAGCATATTCCCTTAAGCCTTCCGCCAAAGTCATAGGTGAGAAATTACCTATACAACCACGTAAAGCAGGTTTACGATTCGAGCGTAAATGGGAGGTAGTATTCCAAGTAACGAACAGAGCACTACAAGTATGTGTTTATCTATTAGCACACTAAGTGATCTGGCTCATTTTGAAAATTGAATTTGACTGCAATTGTACCATGGAAAACGCTCACTATTTTTCATTGGCATTGTCAAAAGGTGGTTCCATAGGTTCTCGATCTTCAAAATGAGCTTGTAAGACATCAAAGCAATACAGAGCATGAAGATCTGTACATATACTTTCTTTCACTGGTGTAGCTACATGAGTGGATGGATCCGATGATCCGGAAGACAAGGAAGGGGTAGTTGAAGTTGACATTGAGTGAAATAGGGAAACGATCTTTTGTATGAATTTCGTCTTGAATCGTTATCTGTATGTTGCTGGTTTTGAAGTGATAACAAGTGTGGATTCAAATCTAGGTATCTATCGTATACTGTCTAAATATCTAGTGTCTTTGATATGAATGTCCGTTAATGGTGGAATGGTGTATATGTTATAGTGTGACCAGAAGGATTGATGGGGAATACTGTTTAGACATAACAGCAAGCTATGAAAAGATTTGCGCATACATACATGGTCGTAATAGTATTGTAACTTACCAATCGATTATACTAAGATTGTCGAATAGCATTATATATCATACGCACTAAATCCACTGATGACGTTGTAGTACTAAATCAATGCCGATTATTTGCCACCCGGCATCAGGTTCTCCTCGTGTATATCACGTGTTTTGATCAGCTATTTGTTATTAGATATATGGGACGCGTTCTTTTTATCAGACGCGACGATATAATATGATTATAGAATAAAGAGACAAGACTACACGATAGCAACATTAGCAGATATTCTACTTTCAATCTTTCAATGTGGATCGTGACCATCTCCTATCATCTAACATCCACATGACAAGATCTTGATAGTACTCGCTGCAATATTGACCCGTTTATACCGAAAGAAATACTAGTGATTGTTCAACTAAGCATCAATCTATAATTCTACCAGCCACCTTTTCGACTTCTTTCAAGTTCAACAATGTCTGAGTCTACGCAACCAGGAGGATCGACCAATACAAATGATGGTTTTGTCGTCCCTCCACCACCTGCTAAACGTCAACTACGTCCAACAACTTCAGTCCCTTCTACAACCGAGTTTTATGGAGAAAAACATGGTATATCACCTGATTTACAGGCAGCTTTACAGAGTGTAGGAAGAAGAGGAAGACAAAGTATGTACTCGAATGGCTCTTTAATTTGATTTTGTACCATCAAATCAATCTTTCCAATGTGTATGAAAGCTGACATGACCTTCTCCTCTTAGATGTCGCTATGGGACATGCAACTCACAGGGCATTTGAACGAACACAATCATTCCCCGCACATGTATTAGCATCATCCGCTCTACCAAATACTGGTTTTACAACAGCTTTAGACGCAATGTCACATGCTCAAGGTATAATCAGTAAAGAAGCATTACGTTCAAAGGAATTACAACCTTTCTATTCAAGTGGATCAGATGAAAACAAAAATGTGGATGGATTATCCTTGTCACCTAGAGGGCAGAATAGACGTTTGAAATTTGGTGAAAATGGGGAAGTTGAAGAAGAGATGGAAGGTCCATTATTCGAATCATCATCATCATCAAGTGGGAAAACAAGAGAAAACATATATTTGACAGCAGCAAGGAAAAGAAGATCATCACCTGCTGAACCAACTAGTGATACTGAGACTGAAATTGGTGAAGATGATGATGATGATCAAGGTAACAACGTATCAACTGCACCTACAACAGCATTTACAAGTAATGCATCAGATTTCCCATCAGTATTTAAATCTTCAGCAATGACACATCCTGAATTATTTGGTCCCACCGGATCAACATCGAAGGCTTTCCCAAGTGCTTTCAAAGGGATGAATGCAAGAGAATTAAGAGGTTTACCAGGTGCCAAGAAAACAGGTTTCGGTAAAACCATGTCTGCTCCCGTAGGTAGTTTGGGTGGAGGATGGGGAATGGATGTAGATATGTCAGGTCAAGATGCAATATCGACAAATACCGCTCAAGAGGAAGAAACAGATGGCTTCGATATCAAGGAGTGGGCTGAGAGTGAAAAATTTTGAGATGATTTTCGTACAGTATAATCTACCTACATTTCGTAAATTTGGGCGTAGCGTCTGGGTAACTAGTCAATTCCTCATTAATGTTCATACTATTGTCAATTACCGACATTACGTTTATTCAGTATTATCCGGAATTCTTTAGGTTTCCATGCTCATTTTATTGGCGATATTTGTACTATGTATCTTGTTCATTGGGTCTCAACTTCGAAATAGCTTCGAGTTTGAGGAATAGTTAAAACTTACCAAATACAAGTACAGATCAGTTTCTACAAGAACAAAAAATTTTATTAGTTGTCTTTCATTTCCCTTTGCCTTTACTGGAGCTGTGATACTGAAAGGGATTGATACGAAATTTGCACATGATGCTATTTCCGCAGTACTGTGACACGAATGATCACTTTGAGAACCGGGGACGTGCTTTTGCGTATTGACCAGAGCGGACAGCTTTTCTATCAAGAGGATAGTTTTTATTTTGATACATATGGGCCTTAGAGGTGGGATTTTTCCACAAGCAGCTTCGGGATGTGATATGTCTTAGAGAGGATACCGATGCATAGGGTAGGGTTATGGTAACAGGACTAGGTTAGTAAACCAAATAAGTTAAAATCTTAGCATCGGTCATTTTTAGTTTTGAGATGAGATGGCCGAGGTAAGTTGCTCAAAGACTAAACTATCAAGCAATAATAATCTTATCATGTTGATACTTAATGATTTCTTATCTTTACGTTGTACTTGTATATCTAATCCATGTATCATCTCGCCGACCGATGCATAGTTTACGTTTTTTTTGTACTTGGCCAATGATGCCCCGTCATAAACTATAAAAAGGCGAGTCGGAAAAAGAGAATCATCATGGTTAAAAGATTACCTTGAGAGATCTCTCTATATATACCCGAATCCACTTCAAGGACTGTGTCTAAAATCGCACTCATTTTGGGAACCGGTGCCAATATCGGTCAAGCAACTGTCAACAATTACAAAAATTCTGGATATAGAGTTGCTACTGTTTCTCGTACAGCTCAACCAACAACCGATACAACCGAGAAAAATTCAATTGTTCATTTCACTGCCGATTTCGCCGATCCTTCTTCTATAGAGCCCATTTTTGATCAAGTTCAAACTCATTTTGGAGCTGCACCAGATGTTGTCATTTATAACGGTAAGTTTTTTTTTTTCGCTAATTCCTTTTTGCCTTCAGCCTCACGAGGGTGATTCCCTCCCTGTTTGATTATAAAATGGCTTACGGATAATATATGTATATAGCCGCTCTTATGATTATAACCCCAACCAATCCATTTGATATTCCTCTTACGGATTTCACCAAAGCATTGAACATCAATACAGTTTCTCCTTATTATGCAGCTGGTGTAGCATATGCTAGAAATAACAAAATCATCTTTATCTATACCGGAAATGGTATGAATACTATGCTTGATCCAAAAATCACCTCTTTAGGTATTGGAAAAGCTGGATCAGCTCATTTTATCGAAGAAGCAGCTAAAGAGGAATTCTTAAGACCAGCTCAGTGAGTTATTGGTTTCTCGGTTCCTGGTATGAGCTTAACCAAATACTACTCGAGTACTACTGTATTGATCTGAAGAAGAAATAAAGCTGACCATTTACTATTCACCCAATCCTTCCTTACTTAGGTTCTATTACTGTGATCAAAGGCGACTTGATGGTACACCTTGCTATACCGGCTTGAGCGGACAAGCACATGCTGATCTTTATATCAAGCTAGCACAAAATACGGAACAAGCTGATCCATTGATCGTATTCCGCGCTTAAAAGAGACTTTACTTTAGAATGGAAAGATCGACATTTAGCTATACAATACATATTCTGCTTCATGTGTTTTTGGTAGTATTGTACGACCAAATATATCACATGCACATTATGTTGCTGTTGATTCATTCTACCTATAAAAATAGGTGCACTGGTCTGAAAAGTTGAATAGAAGGTATGAGACTGTAAATAGTACGATGAAAGGTCGTTCAGTGATTTCGTAAATGTCCACCATCACTGAACACTCGGCTGATACAGTAGAATGTAACACCTAGATTATCAAGTTATAGTGAAATAACAAACTGTCAAGAACAACAAGAACCGATGATACCTGGAATGAATATCAAACGTGAATTATGCTTTGTAATGGATGATAAATCACTGGCTCGAGTGTTACCGACGGAGCTTGGCGATTTGACCCCTTAAATTCATAAACCTGGTAGAGTAACTTATTTTAGTTTCTATCTCTGTACATATTTCGATGCATACACCTACCGATCGACCAAATTTACCTGAGTCAAAAGACAGAACTACATGAGTAAAAGAATGCAAATTCTCTGACATCTCAGGGCTGTCAAATACTTTGATAGATTAGCAATCGTCTTTCGATTACTTATTACTTTTGATTGTGTAAGCCATGACGATAAGGAAAATAATGAAAATATCCGCTTATTCATCCAAAATCCCCTTTTCCCTTGGGACCTTGAATTTTAACTTATCTAATCAATTCTTGCAGTTGAGAGTGAACATTCATATAAATATCATCAAAACGATCATTATGCTTTTTTTTTCATGATCAAATAAGATAATAGATTTGTCTTATATACTTTTCAGCTTTGCAATTCATCATGTCCAAAATCGCTCTTATTTTAGGTACTGGTGCCAATATCGGGAAAGCAACAGCCGTTAAATTCAGAAATGCTGGTTATAAAGTAGCTACAGTATCACGTACACCAGACAATACAAAATCAGATAATGCATTACATTTAACAGCAGATTTTGCTGATCCGACCTCGATCGAGCCTATATTTGATCAAGTTCAAGCATATTGGGGAAATGCACCTAATGTAGTTATTTATAATGGTAAGTACGGTCTCACTCAAACTCAGTCGCTTGACAACATCTTAACAAAATACTTTCATTCATAGCGGCTGCCACTGTCAAAACAGCTGATAGAGCAATTGAAGCCAGCATTACCGATTTCACAAGATCATTAAATGTAAATACAGTATCACCATATACAGCTGCTGGAATAGCTCAATCAAGAGATAATACAGTCACTTTCATATATACTGGAAATGCTCTGAACACTATCCTTGCCCCTTCACTTACTCTTTTAGGTGTAGGCAAAACCGCTTCTGCTAAATGGATCACAGAAGCTGCAAAAGATGAGAAACTCAGACCTTCCAAGTGAGTAGGCCATAAATGTGTGATACACTGAGATGAGGTTATTTGAGTGACTAAAATGTTTATACATAGGTTCTACTATGCGGATCAAAGAAGACTTGATGGTTCACCCTGTTATACAGGATTAAACGGGGAAGCGCATGCCGATCTATTCCTCAAACTCGCTGAACAGAAAGAACAAGGGGAACCCATCATCATATTCCGGGCTTAAGAATGAGGCGATCAACTTTAGCTCAGATGTATTTGGTATGATGGTAGCCGAATTATTCTTAGAAAAGACACATAATAGGTATTCTTACATATCTAACACTCGAGATGTACTTTATTGTTTACACTAAGCGTTACTCTTCTCTTCGGATGACAGAAGAGCGACTTCTGCCTCATCCAGATCTTTGGTATTGTCATTTGAAGCAGCCGTGGCTTTCTTGGCTGGTATCCATCTACAACAGTCGCGAAATTCGACATCAGCGATGATCTACCTTCACAAGAGATCCCTTGTTAACTCACACTTCAGTATATCTCCACCATTGATTGAATTTTCCACACCAAGCAGCACCTAAAGCAGTACCTCCAAAAACGATAGGCACAGTAATGAATATAGTTATAGGTGTAATGGATAACCATACCATATAAGGGAAGATATATGTGATTCCTTCTATCACAACTTGACTAAGAAGAAGAGATAACAAAGACGATATGAAGATGGGTTTAGGAAATGAAGGATATTCATTTGGGATTTGGATAGGTGCTTCTGTGGATAACTCCGTTGATCTTTGAGTAGGTTCGTTGACTAAGGAATATTCGAATCGGAGAGTCATAGCGGTCTGAATCCAAGAAGAGGAACAGGTCACAATATTAACGTTAACGATGTGAACGATCGGTTGCGAAGATAGGATGTAGGAAGAACTCACTATTATACTTGGTATCATTGCACCAAAAACGTTGGCCATGATAAACATCAAAGACAGTATCCAATCACTGGCAATAGTGAAATCATCGTTTTTATCCGAATTATCCTCTTTCTTATCGTCATCTCCGGTGAAATGAGAAGTAACCACGCCAATAACTATACTTAATACTGGTGTGACAGCCTGTGTACATTACCAGCCATGATCATCTTTGAGCTCATCGTTCAGATTCGCAAAGATCAAATTGAATGAAAGGTATGATGACTTGAACTCACAAGATAAGCAGACATGACTTGAATGATCCTTCTAATACTCATTTTTGGAAGTCTTACTGTGGATATACAGCTAATGATATAGGCTGCTCCGAGTAAAGGATGGAAGTATGTATAACCTAAATAGGTAGAATAGAAGATACCCATTGCGGTTACCAATGAGACTAATTGACGGAATATTTCGATTTTCAAGATAGTCTTTTTCTCTCCTTCAAAATTAAATGCTATCATCGTTGGACCCTCGGGTTTACTTTGGTGATATCTGACAGATCTTGGAGTTGGAATAGCAATATCTGATGTCTATGAAACGAATGAACCGTCAAAGTAATCAATATTCGAGCCGTGTGAACATTGGTCATTAGACACTTATGTACTTACGTATCTAATTGAACTTGTAAACAGTAGCAACATCGGAGTACACCAAATACCATCAAGAACAGATTGAGATGAAATTCTAGGTAGACCAAAAACGACAAACATGTTTAATCCAATTGAAATTGTGAATACGATACAGAAAGCAGCTACCTTTTTGGCTTTCTTAGTTGCTGTTAAAGAACGCCATTTCCTCGCACATTCTGAAAAAGCTGAAGGATTGGATTGATTTGCGCCCTGAGAAGACGAATGTGGATTGAGTGGTAGAGCAGATACGGCTCTCCATACCTGTGTTTTCATATTTGATCAGTCAGACTGATACATTTTTACGGGTAGGATGGAAGGTAAACTTACGTTCAATGCTTTGTAACTAGCTATGGCGACAGCAGGTATGGTTGCCAATTGTACCCATATCGGATGAAGTGATATCATAGGACGACCCTCCATCTTGATTGTTTCAGGTAGTATGTGATGATCTAAGGTATGTTAGCTATGCCTTGACGAAGAAGTAGAAATGCAATTCGAAAAGCAAATCGAGAAGAAAGTGGTTACATATAGATATGGGAAGTGGAGACAATCAGCAACGCCCAGCTGCCAGTAACTATCTTATGCTTGACATTTTCACATTGCCGGAGAATTACCGTTTTGCGTAACTTATGACGAGTAATTACGATTAATTAAAATTCATTACGATTCATTACGATTGATTAAGATTTATTAAGATTTATCACAGTTTATCATTACCTTTTCGGTTAGAAATGCTTGCGTGGTCATTACGTTTACAATTACGGAATATCCACAGTCTCGCTATCAAAAACCCCTTTACTGTTATGAGCAGATAGTCATGCATGCATCTTACACAATGTGTTACAACACCAAACAATGCATAGGGGTGAACAGTGACAGTGTATGATCTACAGCGAGAACATGGGAAAAGTAGTGTATGCAAGAGGGAAATCAACGGATAGTATATTGGATATGCTGGGTTTGTCGTGAAATGGATGAACGGAATAATGCAAATGCGAAGCTATAGTAGTATAAATGCGTGTATACGTCAATTAATTATTTACTAACCAAAGCAAGGATTTGGGGGAGAACTCACTGTAATGTACGTTCTAAAGAATATTACCAGGGGTTCTTAACATGATTATGGTCGAGCAGAATCTACTATCCTACTACCAGCTTGTTTAACTGTTTCAGGTGGAATGACAGTTTTACTTAAATCTTCTAATTTCATATGTAATGCATCTAGTAATTGTCGTTTCTCTTTATGATGTTCTTCCAGTTGACGTGCTTGTTCAGCTTTCAACCTGTGATTAAAAGGTATATTTTCAGCTTTATCCATTCAAGGTTTCCTTAATTTCCAGATCCCGTCTATTCGTCTGTTTATACTGTATATAAACACCATTTAACAACTCACTTTTCGAAATCATCACTCAGTATATGATGCCATGGATACAAAACAGTGGTTTGAAACAGTAATGCTGATGAGGCCACGATAAAGTTGACATATGGTAAGGCTCTAGGTATCATTTTTGCGGATTTGGTAAATGTAGGTGAGTATACAGTGAGTATGTGATCGTTTAGTAAATTGTTTGGGTGGCGAAAGATGCTTGAGAGCTTAGATAAGCTGAAATGAAAGAATAAAACAAAGTCAAAGAAGCGATCCACAACAACAATGCATGGAAGATCTACTCAAACATCACTTTTATATAAGTACATACACTACCATTGTTTTCAGGTGAAGAACAAAAGAATAATTCAAAAGTGATGATGAAATCTGTCATTTGGATGGTGATAAATACAAATCATCGTTATAGAACTACAAATTCAACTGTTTCAGCTATTATGTACGTCGCATTTACCCGATAAATACAAATTCCCGAAACGAAATAATTTGTATTTCTTCTTCTTCTTTTTTTTTTCGGGTTAATAGGGTAGGGTGTAAAGCTCAAAAGGGTAAAAATCTTCGCAAGCTTCTTGCTTATCACACGAGCAATGAGAAAATTACAAATATGGTTATACATGAGATAGTGTATAGTAATATTCGAAATTCCAGCGCTGTATTTGGAACATTGATGATATAGATCACGTTGAGATAGTCACTACCGAAAGATCGACATCGTCGACTTTGTACATCGGATGCGCGGATCTTATACGGAAATGGAGGGAAGTAGTCTTAACGAACAGTTGGAATTCAACGAATATATAAATCCAAACCATGTATACTGACTATGTTCCGATATAGCGCCATCTCATCCAGTCGCTTGATCTCGTCCATACAAGCCAGTAAGTCGAATATACAAAATTAATCTGATAAGCTGAACCCTCCGTTACGCTTGAGATGAAATATCAGCTGAAGGGTTAAAAAACAAAAACGCCAATACACAACTTTACCTTCCCGAAAAGATAGGGAATACTAGTATAATTAATTCGATTCAGTTCAGCGTCCGAAGCTGTATAACGAACATCATATTTCTAGGAACGCATATGAAAGACAACACTACTTGTCCGTGAGAAAAATCTCGCTTCGGAACCATCAAGTTTTGAGCTTTTTTTGATCAGATTAGATGAAGGTCGGCCGATAACACAGTTAAAATTCACCGAAAAACCCACTAGACGGATAGAGCTATATAACCTTTTCTTCACGACATTTCAAACTCACATTCCTCGCTGCTCCCCTGATTGAAGTTACAGTACTTTGTACTATCTCAGCCTTTTGCAATTACATTTTCGAAAGGATGGTCTTGGCAGGTACACTAGAATAGAACCCTAAATATGCATTATCGTATAAGCGAATTCAGCGAGAGATAACAACGGTTTTTTCCGTTCGAACTCTAAAAGGAACCCATTTCAGAATTTTATGATATCTCAATCCCTCAGTGACTCTCAGCAACAAGCCTCAAATCTGCTCGGCCGAGTTGAACCAAATTGATATAGGCTCAACTGTGTAAATCAGTATATATAGGTCTAGTGGAGCTACCTCAGAAAGCAGCTAAAGAGATGGCCCCTCCTATCCTCAAACATTGTTTGCAACTTTCAAGATGAATGATACTCCCAGAAATCAGAATAATCCAGAAACGGATAGAACTCCACCATTACCAAGTCTCAATCACGATGACTCTGCTTCAATTCTCAGTAAAGAATCTACAACTCTCCAAAAGAGAGGTATTGTAGCTTCAAGCAGAGTTTTATCAGTAATTACAAGAAAAGATATCCACATTGCTTATGCTGCGTAAGTGTTGTTGAGTATCTTGCGTGACTGAATATGATATACTTGAGCTGATTTAAAATATCGTTTCAAGGTACACATTGTTGGCATTAGGCATTGCATTTGCGCAATATATACATGGATCATTTACAGCTTATGCCACAAGTGCATTTAAAAGTCATTCTCAACTTGCTGCTGCAGGTGTGGTTTCTCGTGTTTTTTCAATGTGTGCATATGCTCTAGTGAGTATCATCCTAATTTTGACGTATGATAGCAAAACCACCTAGCTGATCGATATTCTCATATATAGATGCCAAAAATCGCTGATAATATCGGTCGAATATCACCTGCAATCTTTATTACCATGATTACTCTTACCGTAAGTATATTAATTTACCATTGAAGCTGTCTGGAACCACGTTGACCACCTATATGCAGATAATTAGTTACGCTTTGATGGCGGTAAGCTATTTGAGAATTTCTTCATGTTGACTTTGCTTGTGATTTGCTAATTCGATAATTGCCGGACTATAGGGTGGTAAAAACGTTCAAACATATATAGGAGCCAACGTATTCAGTGGCTTAGGTCACACATCTTACGAGATTGCTATTCAGATCTACATTGCCGAAACTACCCCTATTGTCAGTCGTGCTTTGTGGAATGTAGCCGCTGATTCTTTCAGTAAGTTAAAAGTCCATCACAGCGGATAATGAGAAATAACGGTACTGAGATGTCCTCTGTTATAGGTTCAATCGTGACTATGTATTCTGGTTCCGAAATTGGTGGTCGGATTTTGGAGAACTGGGGGACTGCTGATGGTTGGAGGTGGGGTGAGTGTCGACTGATTCACGTAAGATGGGAATAAGCTGATAGATTGAAAAATAGGTTATGGAATGTGGGCTAGTAAGTAAACGTTATAATTTAAGCAAATAAGCAGATTTGTGTCTGGTACTGACTAATAGTCATAACTTAGTAATCAACGCCGTACTCGCTGTGCCTTTTATCAGTATTTTGATATCATGGCAAAATAGAGTTAAAAGGAGTTCAGATCTTGATCCATTACCACCAAGAACAAGTTTATATAATCAACTTTTCCACGAATATGATATTATCGGAGTTTGTTTACTCGTAGCTAGTGTAGCTTTGATTTTAGTACCTTTGACCTTAGCTAAAGGTTTAGCTTCGAAATGGACTGATCAAAATATCGCTATGATCTGTGTTGGATTTGGTTTATTACTTCTATTTATTGGGTGGTAAGTAATTCAAAAAAAAAAGTTATTGTTTGGTAAGTTGACTTACTCATATCTGGTATCGTCTTTGAAACTTAGGTCGTTACCTAAAAGATTCCGACCAACATGGTTATTAACTCCAAAATTACCATTAATACCATGGTATACTCTCAAAGATAAAAGTGTTTTAGCAATGTTTATAATCAACATGTGTGATTTCATGTCATATGGATGTTTTACAACATATTTTCAAAGTTTCCAACAAGTTGCCGTAAGAGTTTCACCTTCAAAAGCATCACAAATTGATAATACTTTAAGAATCGTTTTTCAAGTTACAGCTATTTTAGTTGGTTTAATCATGAGATTTTGGACACCGATATGTAAAAAAATTGGTTTAGGTGAAAATAAAAGGTTTCATACTAAATGGCCTATTTGGATTGGTATTCCTCTATGTGCTATTGGTATCGCAATTGGTAAGTACAGTAATTCATTGTTCCTTCTCATACTCGGAATCAGAAAGCTGAGGAAAATATTTTGTCTTCTTCTCTTCTTCTAAGATATAAATTTCGTACAGAATCCAAGAAGAAAAAGTTCAATAGCTTCTTTCGTTATTGCCAAAGCGATTTATGGTGTTGGTCGAGGAGTAAGTGGAATGTTTGGATTTTTCTGACTGAAATATCAGATGTTGGAGCTAAGGACACGTGCGCATGTAGATGTTTCAAACGTCATCTCAAGTAGCTATCCAAGCAGCTGTGAAAAGAGGTGAATTAGCAATGGCAACTGGTATATTCTATTTTGCAATGTCACTTGGTGGTGCCATCGGTGTAGCTGTAGCTGGATCGATATGGTCAGAAACTCTTCCAGACGCTTTGAGAAACAACTTACCTGTTGATTCCAAAAAACTCGCTCAAACAATATGTGAGTCGTATTATGCAGAGTTTGAAAAGTATATTGAGATCAAATATTGATGTGATTTATGTTTATCCTCATCTTTTAGATGGCAATATCGGTACAGCTATAAAGTACGATCCAAATTCCGAAATTGGTCTAGCTATTCTGAAATCGTATATACACACAATGAAAAGTGAGTATCTTGAATTTGACGTTACTTTGAAATTAATGGTCGGAAAACCTGACTACAATTTAATTTCAGTTCTTGCCATTGTTGCTACGTGCTTGCAAATTCCCATGTTGATTGGAATGTTCTTCGTTAAAGATATTGTGTTGACTGAAGAAGAAGAAGTAACCCATGCTGGTAAAAGATTAGGTTTAAATAAGAGGAAACAAAGTGATGATGATCAAAATTCAGAGAAAGGAGGTAGAGAAGAGGAGAAGACGATTGCTTGAGCTAAATACATATATTTATGTATCGTTACATCGTTCGGGTAGATAATTGGCATTGGAGTAATTGAAGATTTGGAATAATACACTAATAATAGTATGGACATGTTGATGACTGCTGTGTATGTAGTTCAAGATGATTATGCACCATTACGTTGCCCGATCGAGATTAAGACTGGCAGTATTCTTAAGACCCTTAAGGTCTAGATAAGTGGTAACAACTTTTAAATGAAGCTTACCATATCGGCTTTTTAAACATATTAATCAGTTCTTCATTTATCATTCTTGTATCTAATTAGGCTGAGATGATATTCACTGACATATACTTGACGGAATAACCAATACGTCATGCTACACGTAATTCGCATGGTATCATTAAACAGCACACAAACGACATTCAGCAGGATATCAAGGCTAGGTTAATTACTTGTAATTTCAAGTCAAGATTGATATATCGCCTGAGAGATATTAGCCATTTCATCAAACCCCGAAATACTGTATAATTGTACCACTTCAGTCTAACAGGAGGAGCTCATCAACTCAAGCGAAACCGCGGCTTGTTAATTATCTTTCTAAGACAATAGTCTCGATCACATTCCAGCATTATCAGCTATCCTTCAATGATACATCATACGAATATTCTCAACAAGTATATACATATAAGTATGATCTATGATTTTTCTGTAATAATGCTTCCTTCTCCTTCATCCTCTTACCTCACCTCTACCGCCTCTGGTACTTTCATCTTTACCAGAGTTCCTCTCAACTTCCTTTTTTCTTCCCTCACGCTAAAAACGACTTGAAGTCCACCTTTATAATTCTTTTAAAAATTAAAAAACCATCTTACATATACTTATTCTAATTATCATAGACTAAAAAAGCCGTCGCTGGTCGACTTTGAGATATCGAATCGACAAAATGCCTGCTTCCAATAAATGGATCGCGACCACTTTAACGGTACTCTCAGCTGCTATGTTAGTAGTTGATGCAGCACCGTTACCTCAAAATGCAGATTACGATCTAATAGATGGTAGTGGTAGTAGTAGCAGTAGTAGTAGTAATAACCAACTGCAACAATATGATATTTCATCCTCATCTCTTTCAACAGATCCCTCTTCATCTTCATCTTCATCTTCCTCATCATCTCAACCTATCTTCTCACCGTCTTCAGCCTCGACAGTCTATCCCGATGATCTAGATGCCGATTCCTATTCAGTAAATAGTCTACCGATATATGACGATAATCAAGAAGACGACTCAACATATCCAATAGCAGGAACGACATGGGAATCAGATGCACAAATTGGTGATTTAAGTTCTTTCTCAATATCCAATTTCTCTACTGGTTCACAAAATATCGAAGTTTTAGCTGGATCACCTTCATCACCTCCTGATCCATCACTTATAAACTTTTCAGCAGAAACAATGTCAGATAGTAATACGAATGGTAATGGTAATTGGGATCCATCGATAAATTCTTTACGTGTAACTTATCCCGCAGGTTCCTTGAATCCAGGTAATAATCCACGAGGTGGTTCAACATTCTATGCGCATCCAATAAATTTGAAAAGAGTACATAATGCTACTTTAGAATATAGTGTTTTCTTTCCAAGTGATTTCGATTTCGTGAAAGGTGGTAAGTTGCCTGGTTTATATGGTGGTCATTCAGGTTGTGCTGGCGGTGTCAATGCAAGAGAGTAAGTGAATTTCATCGAATGTAATTTATTAGTTAGCTGATTCCCTTCGTTCTCTCAAACAGCTGTTTCAGTACACGAATGATGTGGCGAGAAAATGGTCATGGTGAACTTTATCTTGTAAGTTCAAAGTGTTCATGATAAACTGTATATAGCTATCTTAGTGTTATGTGAAGATCTAATCACCTTATCTCGTTTCTCAGTACGCACCTAGACATAGACAAACAAAAAGATTATGTAGATCACCACCATTTTCAGATTGTTCGACACCTTATGGATTAAGTATTGGTAGAGGTTCATGGACATTCCAAAGAGGTGCATGGACTGATATACGTCAAGATATATGGTTGAATACACCTGGAAAAAATGATGGTGGTTTTAATATTTGGATTAATGGTAAACTTGTTGTACATGCCGATGATGTTTTCTTCAGAGATACAACTGAAACTTGTTTAGCTTCAATGGCAAATTCTGCAAATTTATGGAATAATTATAATAATAATAATAATGGTTTAACACCTTTCAAAAGAGATCATGATATTTCTGTAGCTCAATTAACATCAACATCATCATCAGATGATGCTGATACTTTTATAACTGAAGATTGGCTTTCCGTTACCCAAGATACAGATGCTCAAGATTTGACTATTAGATCTAAATCTGATTCTATCGAAGAAGAAGAAGAAGAAACTAAATCTAAAGATGGAATGTTTACAAGAATGGTTAAAAAATGGTTAGGTGTCAGTGATAAATCTAAACGATCACCAACACCATATGATGACGGACATTGGCGTGGTATCAATGGTTATCCAGGTGATCCAGGTTATAACGGTGTAAACAGTAATATTCGAACTGGTACACCAGGTGATGTTTATACATATTCATTTACCGAAGTTGTAACTTTCCCTACCGCTTTAGCTACCGCAACCATAACAGAAACTGAAACAGTCACTGTCACAGCTACAGCTGCACCTGAAGATCCACCCGCAGATGATGCTCCTGAAAAGCGAAATTTAGCAAGACGTCAAGTTGTACCTGCTCCTGAACCTATGATAACCGGTGAACCCATTTCATTTGGCGATCAAATAGATCCTAATTCAGTTGATAATACCGATAACGACGCGAATGCTTTAGGACAAAATACCGATGTTCCAGATACTTCAGATCCTCAGACTATCGCTTCTTCCGATCCTAATGACGATCTTTCAGCAGCTGCCAGCTCCGATGCCAGTCCAGATCTTACTGCCGCCTCTGATGACGAGCCAACAGACGTCGATGCCGCCTCCGATGACGAATCAACGAATGTCAATGCGGCTGCTGATGGTGAACCAACAGACGTTGATGCTATGGGTAAAGTACCTGCTAAAAAACCAGCTGCCAAACCTAAAGCACCACCTGCAAAACCAAAAGCACCTGTTAAACCTGCACCACCACCTAAAGCACCTGTCAAACCACCCGTGAAACCACCTGTGAAGCCTGCACCACCAGTTAAACCTAAACCTGCTCCTGCTCCTCCAAAGCCTACGCCACCTCCTGCACCAAAACCTGTAGTACCCAAACCTAAACCCGCTCCACCACCCCCTCCTGCACCTAAACCACCTGCTCCAAAACCTGCTCCTCCTCCCCCTCCTCCACCACCTCCTCCACCACCTCCTCCACCTGCACCTAAATCACCAGTTCAAGCTCCTGTCAAAGCTCCAGCTCCCCCTCCTCCTCCTCCCCCACCACCACCACCTCCTCCTGCCCCACCTGCTCCAAAAGCACCATCTCCACCACCACCACCTCCAGCACCTAAAGCTCCAGGAGCCTTATTACCTGTACCAAACGCTAGAATAGCTTCAGTCTCAAGGCCACACCGTCATATAACTCATGTAGATTGTGAACGTGGATTTGTTGGATTATTCTTTTCTACTTTCTTTGGTGGACATACAGGTGAATGGGCTTCACCAAAAGAGCAAAATACGTACTTCCGAAATTTTAGAATTCGAATCAACTCATAACGTAAAAAAAGATTGAACCTCAGCCTAAAAAAGGATAAGTATTTTTCTCCTTTCTCATCTTCTTTTTCTTTGGTCTTCTTATCTTCTATGAATATTACTTTCTTCTCTTTCTTTGCATGATTTAGTCTCGAGTTTGTTTGGATGATCTCATATCGTTACACATATTATTCTGCATTGCATTGATAATACCACCCAACATCTTGATATTCCAATTTTCCGATTGATATTCGCAAAGAAAGAAAGAAAAAACAGTGTAGTATATTATAATAAGATAGTAAATTCTTGATCTAAATTTTGATTCGTTATTCCATCATATATAATACATAATAAAGTATGAATATGTCGAGAAGACGTGCATGTATCTAATATAATGTTTCTGCTGAAACCATAAAGAATTCATTCGCATAATACAATAGCTAGCATAACATATCCGTGAAGCATGTATGGTGACCGAATTCTTTACGTAAGTAATAGAAATGCTTGGCAGTCGGATTTTACAATGACGGTATAATGTGCATTGAGCATTGTTTTTTCGTTTCTCTTCTTTCTTTCTTTCACTTCATATTCACTATTATAGGTTAGCCTTGATCTTGGATCTGGTACAGTCGCTCAAACATCACACACTTTTGGATCTGCTGACATCTGATCATCATCATCAGAAATCCTTATTACCTAAGCTCATCTCGACTCGACAATCTATCCCATCAAAGCCGCAACATCTGTAAACATCTCTCGTCCGATGAATGTGGTCTTCTTTTACCTACCATGAACCGTCAATCGTCCAAATTTTGATTCTATCATCATGGATTTATCTACTTAATCTATTCGGATGGATATCTCAATACGTCCTAAGTGCGGAATTATTGGGTCAAATCCTCATAGGTATCATTTTTGGAAAACCTTTAGCAGGATGGTTAGATGATAATTGGCAAGAAACGTTTATTGTTGTTGGGTATGTCGGATTACTTTTGATTGTCTTTGAAGGTAAGTCATAATCACTCTGAGTCTTAAAATCTCCTACTAATATAAGCATATCGCGAGGGTCAATCTAAGCTGATTGTGTTATCTCTGTATAATAGGTGGATTAAACTCATCATTCAACAATGTAATCTCATTATTACCATTATCTATCTGCATAGCCTTGACTGGTATACTTCTTCCAATCGGACTGTCATTCATCCTCGTTCCTTTAGGTTCATTCTCTGCATTACATGCTTTTGCAGCAGGATCAGCATTGTCATCAACATCATTAGGTACATCATTATCAATTTTGAATCCGAATTCAATCGGATTCGATTTGAGAAAATCTAAATTAGGTACAGCATTATTATCCGCTGCTGTATTAGATGATATAATTGCTTTTGTACTTTCAAGTATCCTATCTGATTTAGGTCAAGATTCTTCCTCTTCTGGTTCTTCTGAATTAGGTAAGAATATAGGTAGAACTATTGGTGTTACAATCGCATTAGGTTTAATCCTAATTCCAATAACTAAATTTATACTCAAACCAATGTATATCCAGCTATACAAGAGATATGACTCGTGGAAAGAAATTAGTTGGGGTGGGAAACCATTATTATTAGCTTTCATGACAATATCGTTTATAGGTATGATAGCTGCTACTGGATTTGCAGGAACTTCACCACTTTACGGTGCATATTTAGCTGGTTTGATCTGTGCTTATCTATCCGATAGTATAAATATACAAATGATGTCAGCAAAAAATAAAAGCAAATCCTCTGAAGAAGCTTTTCAAGTCAATACACCAGAGTCCGGTTTAGCTCTAGGTTTGAGAAGGTTGAATACATATCCTGGTAATCATACTTCCTCATCGTTATTACGACTTGATCAATCCTCTCGAATTACCTCTCATCTTTGTCAACAGTCTGGAAATGAAGAAGAAAGAATAACGCTACGATCATCTTTCGAACACATTATTTCGCCTTTACTCACTTACATATTTATACCAATTTTCTTTGGCTCAATTGGTTATTGTATACCTTTTGTCCCACTGTGGAAAGGTAAAATCATTTGGCGAGGTATCATATATGCGATTTTAATGATCATTGGTAAACTAGCTTGTGGAGGATGGTTGTTATTCTGGTCAAAGTTGACATTCGGAGAAAATAAAAAAACTAGATCAAATTCGGTATATGAGGATAACGTCAAGTCTAAATCGTCTTCCAAAGGTGCTGTGTTTCTGGGCAGTGCAATGGTTGCAAGAGGCGAAATTGGATTATTGTGAGTCAAAATGTACCTAGCGATTGTGAATAATTATCCTTGCCTGGAACTATATTTGGGGATCTGCTAAAATTCTTCGTGAATCTCAGAATCTCACAAATCGCCTACAATACACCCAAACCCCTTCTCGAACAAGATGAATTCTTGATTGTCAATTGGGGAATCATCCTTTGTACCATCGTCGGACCGCTTTCTGTAGGCTGGATCATCAGAAAATTTGGAAAAACTATCATGGATGGAGGATGGGATTAATCTGAAGAGGCATGCTGGTAGCTACAAAACGGCGTAATATGACAAAAACTCAGCGAATAGCAATTTAGGCGAGTGAATGGATTAAGCACTGATAACTCGAGGTATTCCTTGGGCTCATGCATCTGTGATTGTTCTTTATTCAGCATCATGAGTAAAAACTTCGGTGTTCGCCTTCGTTTGAATACAATGGCGTAAAATAGGCAAATAAGAAATGACTGACATACCGTAGATAACAACTCGAAGAATGAAAGGATTGACTTTGTCTGAGAAGATGAAAAGAAGATTCACATCCTTTGATTTCGCTTGTAATGAATAGAGCGTATACTAACGATAGTAGATGCTGATGAATAGGGAGTCGAGTGTCTCGACGTACTGTAGGTCAAACTTAACAGTGATTGATTGACTTGAATTTGGTAGTCCTGGAGGATTTCGGTGAGAACAAAGATCAAAATGGCAGATGATACAAGCACCAAAGCAGATACCGGCACCCAAACGAAAACGACAGATACAGATACAAAAGCTGGAACTGAGACCGCTAAGACTGAGAATATCGAAACTAAAACTAGGGGGACAGAGACCGAAGATACAGCTTCAGTAGCTACCACTACTGAAGTTAAGACTGAAGATAGTCTTGCTACAGATAAGACTACTTGGCGGAAGGAATTTAGGAAAGTAAGTTTCGGTTGAATTGACTGCACTTTATGGATGGTGTATACAATGAGTTATAGTATAGAGTACTGAATCTTGTCTTCATCGTCGTCACTTTACATACAGGATTTAAGTTCAAAATGGACATCAACCAAAAAGACATTTGAATCTTTTTGGGAAGCTACTTCCAAAAAATTCAAATCGTTTGGCGAATCAATCAAAAAAACTTGGTCGAAGATTACTTCTACTCCAAGTGAATTATGGAGTAAAATCATTGATAAATGGAAAAAGGTGAATTGTCATGTAGAGTACGAATACAGCTAGTACAGATACATTGATTTTATACTGACTTGATTGTTATACCTACTCGACAGAAAAAACCAGAAGAGAAGAGTGCGGCTGCAACAGATACTGCAGTAACAGCAGCCAACATCGATACAGCTACTGCAACAGCTACAGCCCCAATAACCGAAGAGTCAAAGACCGATACAAAGATTGATGCTTCAAGCACTGCGACTGAAGCTAAAACGGAAGAATCCAAATCAGAAGACAAGCCCAAGATTGAAGATGGGGGTGGAGGGGAAGGGGGAAGTGATGCCAAGCCAGGAGTCAAGAAGGCTGGAGAAGGAATGAACAAGAAAGAATAGTTTTTAAGATCTATTTAACAATTTTGATCATGTCAAATAGTAATATATCGATTTTGTCTATTTCGTACAGAAATCCATAAAAAATATGATATGCATAATTTTTCTACATGAATGACCTTGATGTGAAAAAAATAGATAAATTATTTGTGACCTAAATTTTCCGCTTGTAGTGTGATATGTATGTATATATGTGATTACAACAATTTGATGAACAAACAGGACACAGTCTTTATGTGTATGTATGTGCAAATCCACCTTATCTATGGTTTGTTGGATTTTTGGTTTTATTCTTATTCGTAATACGTATTTTGTCTCAACACATCATCAAAATCTTCTTCATTCCTATAATCAGGTTGTCTTTTTATGACACTTTCTAATAATCTAAAGAAATCTTGTTTATCTTTATTTACAATCTCATGCATATCTAATAAAATTTCTAATTTACCTATGATGACTTGTTGATCAACTTGATCTCCACTAGAGCTACTAAATCCATTAGGCGAAGAAGATTGAGGACTCTGATGATCAATTATTTTTCTACCAAAATTTAACCATTCCATAGCTTTAATTTCCAAATCTAACTCATTACAATCTTGTATATGTTTTCTCCATAATTCATTTAACGTTAATTGAATTTTAGCTTTTAATCTTTCTTTCACTTGTCTACTTGATTCTTCGTCATTTGATTTCGTCATCTGTATTTGTTCTATAATTGTATTCGTAGTTGGTATCTCATCCTGCTGATTAACACCATGGTTATTCTCGCTTAAATCATTTACATCGTTCCCATTTTGCTGAATTATCTCAACGTGATTGTCATTGTCATTATCTTTATCATTATCTATATAAAATCCTCTTTTTTCACTACTATGATTACTTATCGAATAACCATTTTTAATATCATTGTTCAAATGATTTAAACCTAATTGATTTAAACTTTCTGTCAATTTTCTAGCCTGTTCTTCTTGATCATTATTATTACTGGATGTTTTACCCAAACCCAAAGGAGATTTAATATTAGGTTGAAATCCTGGTGTATGTATACCTGGTGTTATAGGTGCTGTAGCAGGTCTAGAATATTGTGCCCAGTATGAAGCATCATTATCATGTTCATGTTCTGTCAAAGGTAAACTGAGTGAATTGGTTGATGGTGGTGAATCAAATGCTGTCCAATATCCTTCAGGAGCTTCCAAGTTATTCTGATCATTATCATTTCCGGTAAATTCTGTTGTTGTTATCTGAGCATCTAGATTTATACTTGATAGTTCTCCTGGAGTAGATACGAAATGATGAATAGAATTTGTAGTAGGTATTCTAGCTGAATGATATACCCAACCTCTACTTTCCTGTGGAGATGTCGTTGAAGATTCAAATTCAAACCAAATTTCTATACTGGCATTTTCATTTTCGTTTTTATCATAATGTTCAGGTAATATAGATAGTTTAGCATAAATCTCATCACCTTCTTTTGTATACAAGGTTTTTTCAGATAATCTATGACCATGTGTTAACTCTTGTAATCTGGAAGAGAACGGCTGTTCTGTTCCATTATCAGAAGATGGAAAAGGTGATAGATGTGAATCCAAATCTTCTGGTGAAGGTGGTAAGTATAACAAACGTTGTAATAATGATTTTGATAATAACTCTTGAGGCAGCGGTGATGGTGGTAACAGATGTGGTAACAATGTTGTTATCAAAGATAAGGGTAGAGGGGGTGGTATCAAGGAAGTTGATAAAGGTGGTGATGAGGTCATAGCGTTGTTTTTTCTGTCGTGTGAAAAGTTCAATCGTATATATGCAGGTTTTATGGTCTAAATTTGATTACACCGGTGGCTTAGACGTAGTCAGAAGATATCTTCTGTTCTTCCCTCAAGTATCAAATATGTCTCTATGGTTTGCCGACTGAGATGGTGGATTGGAAAAGGAGAGAAGCCTTTATATATATCTGTTGGTCAATTTGTTTCCAACTTTGCATCTTTTCATCATTTCAACTTTTTCCCCACTTTACGATGTAAATTTACCGGTAATCATCACTGTATCGTTTACCCGGTGAGGGTCTCACCGTAGCACACATTATACACTGTAGCACTGTACCACTGTAGCACTGTAGCAAACCATGATACGAAGATTACATATTTCACCGATAGATCCGATTTTAAATAATTTCACCGTTTAGGATCATATAATTTACTGGTATGGGACATGATGATATCAGAACACCATGATAAAGCCTATGATACAGCATAGAATTATCAACGCTCCATCAACTATACACATTCTCAGCAAGTCGTTTACCACTCATTCAAGATACCATGCAAAAGCATCTTCAGAATTATTGGGTATATCATCTTTAATCAAAGAATCAGATCATATTTTAGCTAGAGAATGGATAGATAATTTTAAACTTGATGACATACCAAAAGAATCTTATATTATAACTAGAAGTAGATCAAGTGGACCTGGTGGTCAGGTATGTGTGTATGCTTTTAAAAGGGAAGTAGATGTATAATCACTAATAGCTTGATTCTAACCATTTTAACAATTGTTTTTTAATTATTGAATAGCATGTTAATAAAACAGAATCAAAAGTAACTTTAAGATTAGATTTAACTAAATCTAAAGGTAATTGGTTACCCAAATTTGTATTTGAACCATTAACAAAATCTGTAAGTTTCTGCTTCTGCTTTGTTATTGACGAAAAAAAAAACTTCATGTATACTTACTTGTATACCGTATGATTGTTGTATTGGTTTTAGCCATACTACTTATCAAATCCACCTTCAATTTTAATATCTTCACAAAATTCAAAAACAGCTTTTAGAAATCAAAATGATACTTTAAAAAATTTATATGAAACGATTAAATTTGTAACTGAAAAAATAATTATTAATCCAACTTCATTTGAACAAAAACAAAAAGTTAGAGGATATATTAAAAAAGAAAATGAAAAGAGAATTGAATTTAAAAAGAGACATTCATTGAAAAAAGCTTCAAGAAAAGATTTTGATTAAAAAAAACGAATCAAAATGGTGTATTTGATTACAAAAGATGGGACCTCATATAATTAGCTAGAAGTGATCAACAATATCCCACCCAGTTAGCTTGTTAATCAGTTGGTTAGACTGAACTTCGATCAATTAGGGTTCTTTTCTTTATCGCCAACCTTCCAACCTTCAATCATATAACAGTTGTTACAAAGAACGGTGGAGATGACAGATATCGCTCCATCGACATTCGACCTGATCTGAAACAGTACCAAGTATCATTGAAATCAACCCCATAAAATTATTTCCAGCCGAACAATACGATCAACGTCCAATGTTTCTCTCATCAATCTGTCAGATACTGTCTTTTCAGTTCATGTGGATTCAAATGTAAACTTGATGGGAAGGTTTCATGGCAGATCAACGGTCTATAGATTATACCATTTGAGCACATTATGTACTGCTTTCATACCATGCATTCAACAATTGCACTACTACTACAACACATTGTTATGTCGATTAACCCCTGTTTACACCTTTTCTTTTCAAGTTAACCATAATCAGTTGAGCCTGATAATCCGTTCAAGTCAAGCTAATAGTAGAATTCACTTATAATCTACTTTTTACTACTACCGAAGAAAGTCAAGCCGATTCTTCAACATGGTCGAAACCCATATCAACAACACATCGAATACAGTCACCGGCCTAAAAAGATGAACAACCGATTGATAATCAGATAAGGAGTCCCTATACAATCAAAATAAGCGAAAATACTAATACTCACGTGCATGTCCTCGAAACCTTTGTTGATACCTTCTAAAGATTCATGATGGGTGACGAATTGATCAACCATAAGTGTACCCGCAAGGTAATCTGAGTACCCAATAGGTTGATTAGTATGTATATATATAACGCTGAGAAGAACAATTATAACTTACCATCTACAATACCAGGAAGTTCAGTTCTACCTTTAACACCACCGAAAGCTGAACCTTTCCATACTCGACCTGTTACCTATAGTTGTGAGAAACAATGAAACACAAATCAGTACTCGCCCAACAGGAAGTGAAGAACCATTTGACGACAAAGGTTGACTAACAAGTTGGAATCTAAATTAAGAGAACAGAAAGGCAGAGTCAGTAACGATACTATGTCTCACAACAGAAGAGGTAAAAACCACCAAACTCACGGTCTAGTAGCAATTTCAGCACCTGCTGGAGCGACACCAATGACGTTACATACACCCCAACCTTTGTGACAAGCTTCAAGAGCGTTTCTCATCACGTGGACCTATAAAATAACAAAGTCGTAGGTATCAGTTTTTGTCATGAACAGGGTTCTAGCCAAACAAGCAGGACACTCACGTTACCAGTAGCATCGAAAGTGAAATCGAGACCACCGTCGGTTATCTCGACAAGGTGATCAACGATTGATTTACCTTCAGGAAGTTTAGCAGAGTTGATGAATTCGGCTGTGAAGGGGAAGATGCGTACAAACATTAGCAATCGGTACAGCTTCGTAATGAATGAATGATACGTTCAAGTGTTTCAGACGAAAGTATATACTTACTAGCACCGAATTTCTTAGCCCATTCTTCTTTTTTATCATTGATATCAACAGCAATGATTCTTTTGGCACCTTTTGCTTTAGCACCTTGTAAGATTGATAAACCGACACAACCGATACCAAATACAGCAACATTTGAATCTTCAATTCCTGGTGTTTTAACAGCAGCACCGTAACCTGTTGTTATACCACAACCTAATAAACAAGCTTTTTCTAATGGAGCAGATTTGTTAACTGCTACGACTGAGTATTTTGATACAACTGTGTATTGTGAGAATGTTGAACATCCCATCTATCGAGTTGATAACTATCAGCTTTGGGTTCTTAAGATACACAATCTAAAAAGAATACAGTAAAAACCCACAAAGTGTAAAATGTCTTTACCTTTACATCTGAATCTTGATGTACCATCTGGCATTACACCTTTACCTTGAGTAGCTCGAACTGAGTAAAATCAAAATGATTTTTGAAAGTCAGTGAACCTGAATTATAGCGATTATCTGATATAATCTGAAATTTTACGAAAAAAAAGATAAACTCACCTCTACCACAAAGGTTGGTTTTACCTGATTTACAGAATTTACATTCTTTACATTCTGCAGTGTAAAGTGGTACAACGTGATCACCAACTTTAACGTTATCTACACCTGCACCAACAGATTCTACAATACCACCACCTTCATGACCTAAAACAACTGGGAAAGCACCTTCTGGATCTTTACCTGATAAAGTGTAAGCATCGCTAAAAAGAGGATTTAGGTTGTGTGAGCTAAATCGCGGCGGATTTAATAAGGTTTATTTTGATCATCTCTCGATGTTTCGTCCAGAATGAGAAATTTAACATACGTGTGACAGAGACCAGTGCTATATGACATTTGTGTGGAGTTAGCCATTTGAACTCATCTTCTGTGATCAAAAAAGACTTGGCAGAAATGCGACTTCAACTCACTAAAGAACTTTGATTCTGACTTCACCTTCTTTAGGAGGAGAAACTTCGATAGTTTCGATAGAGAGGGGTTTGGCTACAAATATCGCGGAATCCATCAGCTTGCTATTCCACGTTTAATCATTTGGTCACATCCCTCCCGTATGAGAATCTCATCGCTAAAAGATGATGTTTGCCAAACTCACCTGCTTCCCAAGCGATAGCAGCTTTACAAGTGATGACCTGTTGTTTCAGTCGCTTTATTAGCTCTCGATCCCTTCGACCTGCTCTGATCACCAATAACCGTATCGTATACTTACTTTTCCTTCAGTTGACATTTTCAAATTATGCTTATGATACAAATATGAATACCAAGAAGGAAGGTTGAAGAAGGATAACCAAAAAAAGTCTTTTATCAATTTGATAGCTCTGGTCAAAGTTGAAAGTTGGAAATAGGATGATGATGCAAGGTGGTAAGTAGTAAATCGGTGTTTGATTCCGAAGTTTACCGATTAATACACTGATGTGGCTCAATCACTAGAAAGTGGAGGTCCACTATCACCCAATCAAGGGAAATGCAATTCCGATAATATGATAATAAGCGGGGGGAACCTACATATGAGTCGAAGAGGTATGCATATAGTTTAATCTAAGCAGCTCTCGTTAAGTAATTATATCAAAGTAAGCTATGCAAATCAGAGCAGATTGAATGATCTTGTGCAATCTGGACTAGGTAAGATACTTACAGTAATCCTTTTCGGCTAATAGTTAGGCTTGTCGCTAGAATCACGTGGACTGATCAGATGGATTTATATTACGTAAACATCACTTATGTCAAACCCGGTCGGTATCTTATCGGTGTTTTTACAACCGGGGGTACTTGCAAACGATTATAATATTCCCACGACGAGATAACAGTTAACAGTTCATTTCCCACTATGCTGAAACCGGATAGATAGAGCTACCCAAGTTGCTCAAGTTCTACTTACACCTTGCAATGTGGTAGCTTACTTACCCCTGATCTCTCAATTTTGGACGACAGACTAGCGACCATCGAAATGAAGATTGGAAAAATCGATAAGAGAAACATGATTTAGACTTTAAAGTTGTATGAAGGTATACGTCGATGATTTCAGTAATTTAATGACAACGGAAGACCTTTGTGTCTCGTGACAACCACAAACCATCGTATCATTCACACTTTAAGCATTCAATTGAAAGTACTAGTGTAGATTGAAAGTATAGATCTGATCAGATCAAGTAAATTTCATCAAACATACAACCCAAATAACACACAACGCGTCATGTAAAATCTCACCTAGTCTGTTTTTGTTTTAAACTTGACTAGTTAAGATAATTTAAAGTTCTGTACATCTCTTTTCAACAAACAGCCAATTTCACTGGACATCTCGAATTCAATGAGCATATATCTTTGACATTATCGAGATTGGAACAAACCACACTGTAGAAGCACCTTATCTGGATAGGTTGGAATCGCTTTCAGGTATATTGGTCACATATTACATCGTTTGCATTGCTTCGCTGCACGTATTAAATGTAATAGTGTGATCATTCTACCTCAGTATCATCGACAACCACACAATGTCTTCACAACAAGATCCAAAAGCACCCCCAAGATTCTATCTACCTTCAACAACGAGTTCATCACCACATACACCTGTTCATCCTTTATCTAGAGTACATTCAAGAGCTCAATCAGATACACATTCACATTCACATTCATCTACATCTACATCTATGATTGAATCTTCATCAAATCCATTATCAATGTCTTCACATCACAATCATAATCAAAATCATAATCATAACGCATTATCGAATCAAAGAAGATCATCAAAAGCTTCAATAAATAATTTGAGATCTGCTTTAGAATTATATCAAATTGATCAACATTATCATCATCATCATCATCATCCCTCAAGTTCCAGTTCAACATCAGTCTCTAACAACACATTATCACCTGATCTGGGTGAACCTAGCACTGGAATTGGACAAGTCAATGCAAGTTCCTCCACTGCTGCTAATGGTCTAAATACCCAATATGATCAAACACAACAGCAACCTCAATCAAGACGCCATAGTCATAGCTCAAACACAACTTCCACAGACCACACTCCTACTCAAGCTCATAGCTCTCCTACAAGTTCGGATGATCTAAGTACATCTAAAATGGATGCATTAGTCGAAATTCATAGAGTTCTATATAGAGGTAAAGAAGATTTACAAAGTAAAAGAATCGAATTGACATTAAAGGAAGAAGCAGAACAAGTTAGAAGAGTTATTGAAAGATGGTTTGAAAGTGATTGTGGTGAGTTTGACGAGCTGCTCATGACTTTCAATGTACATCGTTTTCAGGTTGTAAAAGGTTGTAAAAGCTGGGAAAGAGAGTAATCAGCTGCTAATGTTGTCACATTGGTTTCTAGTTTACGATCAACCACTCGTCCATTTGACATCGAGAGAATCACTTTTAGTGCATTTCGCATTATTGCATATATTTGGTACAATCTATTTACCTTCGTTTACACCTTATTGGATAGTTAATCATGCCAAATATGTAATAACTCAATTGAAAAAACATTTATTACCTCTTGATGAAGATTTAAACGACACTTCAAACGTAATTTCGGAAGTGAAAGAAGGTAAAATGAAATCATCATCTTTACCTCCAAAATTACCTATACCGAATCTAGGTCAAGAAGAAAGATTATTAGGCTTAGGTTTGGGTCTTTCTGATTCCTCTATACCGAGCGCTAAGAGAGGAGGCAGCGATGGTAAACTGAAAGGTGATAGTAGGCTGAAAAATAGACATGAAGGTTGGTGGAAACTTTGGGATGTTACGGCTGACTGTAAAGAAATCGGTGAAATGGAATGCTATGGTGAGTTAATGTAATTATCGTTTGAATGTAAGTTTTTGCAGTCGTCAACAAAAGCTGATGTAACGTATGGATAATAGATGGACATTACCTGGCATTGATAGAGCAGTGAGTACAAATGATTTCTCTTCAATTGACGCCGATGAGGTGTTGGGTGGCTGATTTTGGCATTTTAATCAATCAAATCATTAGTGTTGTTCGATTATCTTTCTTCCCAACGTTCCGAATGTCAAATTACCTCGAATCGCCAAAATCGCATCCTTCAGCATATTTCCACCCTAAGACCCCTAATTCCCATCATCATCATCATCTTCATTTTCATCACCACCATCAAATACGAGATCGATCGTCAAGAATAGCAAGTCCCACTTTTGGTATAGGTATACCAGCTTTACCTGTACCTTCTTTCGCCAAGAGAATTGTCAGATATGTGCGAAGTGATCTGGAATGTTGGTTAGATTGGGAGTTGAGAGTTAATACCATGGTTCAATTCAATGAAGTTGGTGAGTGACCCTTGTCCGATTGACTTCTCGAATATTGTTATGAAGATCGCAATGAGTGGAGGACAATGGCTAATTTCTGGACCATATATGCTGGCAGGCAAAGCAACGTATGTGAGAGATGTCATAGATATACGGGACTTGGTCGATTCTGTAGTGCCTTTTGCGAAAAGACTACATTGGATAACAAACTTAATTGGGATGTTCACAAGCATTATAGGTGGAATACTTCTTTATAGCCTTGAAACGGATAAATCAACAAAGTCAAGTAAACAAGGTAAGATGTTAACGATGCATGGTATCAATACAGTAGAAAAGAGCACAAACGCAAAGGTGGAGTACTCTACTGAACAACTCCCTGGAGCAGTAACTTCGCCAAGTGAGTTGATCGTATTTTGCGTTTTCAATTTTATAATATGCAATCTGTGACAATATACCTATGACCGTGAATGGTTCATCAGTGCTAATATAATGGTAACATTTGGCTTCACAGATGAGAAACCCCCTCATGGTTCAGCTAAAACATCTTCTTCTGCACCCATGGCAATTAAAACACCTTTAGTCGATAATCAATCTTCTAAAGCTTCATCGAGAGTAAGAAAATTAAGTGCGCCCACACCTTTAACAAGTACACAAAATATCTTAGGATTAGAAGGTGTTGCACCACCAACTACTTTGACACAAAGAGAAAGTATAGATCAAATCGCACCAAATGTTGATAGAGATTAGAGATCAACATGCTGGGTTATAGCTTATGGAGTCAGAGATCAAGTCAGGTATCATACTTGTAGTTATACTTGCTATTCACTGCAAGTGCTGTATATACGAAATATTGCTATTATATATGTATATGAAATATGAATAAAAATAGAATACAATAAAAGTTATGTTATCTGTACTTGTTTAGCAGGCCGTAGGTTACCGGTTAATTGAATAAGAGCGAATTCCGGAAATAGGTCAAACAAACAACTCCGAAGTTTACCGTGTAACTCATATCAGATGTTCTTCTTCCTATTATTCTCTTTTCTAAGTTATCTTTTTATCAGAATTGCAATTTGCTATACTCATTTACTTGAGCTTATCAAACATTTACTGAAGCTAGTATATCCTTGTACTCCAACTTTAGAAGTAACAGCATCGCACAATGGGAGATTCAGCAATTCACGCTTTAGCAGGTTCAGTTGGAGGATGTGTTTCTATGGTATGTTCATCACGGCTGAGATAACTACTGGAAATGATATGTATACTGATGGCTAGTCTGTCAAATCTTGTACCTAGGCTTTGACTTAGTGAGCAAATAAGCTGTTATCTGGACTATCGAATACGTCGGCTGATTTAGATGAATCACCTTTCACTTCCAAAGTCCATTAGTCAACTTATCAACTAGAGCTGCTGTTCAAACTAAGAAAGAAGATCTTGTAAGTTTTTGAATAGATCACTTCATAATAACATCATATAAGTTCCACATGAGACTGATATATATGAAATACGATATTGGATGTAGACCCTCATTCAAGCAATTCAGAAAACACTTGAGAAAGAAGGTTTATCAGGTTTATATTCTGGTTTATCAAGTTCTTTAGCTGGTATAGCTATAACAAATGGTGTTTACTATGCATTCTGTAAGTAATCGTAAAAATCTTTCTTTTTTTCACCATATGCACCCTTACATTCTTTCTCTTCACTTTAAAGAATTGCTTAACTGACCGTTATATTGTGTAACTAAATGAACAATAATGATAGACGAAGAATCAAGATCATTCTTACTTAAAAGAAGATCAAAAACACCTTATTCTACAAGCGCGCTTACTACTTCTGAAGGTATAATTGCTGGTTTGATTGCTGGTAAGTCTGAATCGCCTTCTCTCGTTATCAATTACAGCAGAAATAGATCTCAATCACGATATTTATGATCATCCTCTATCAACGCAAGTAAAGATAAAATGCATAAAATCGCAACTATTGAATGATTACGAGAAAAACGCTGATCGAAAATAAATCATCTATATGTGGAATAGGATCAATAACAACAATCGTAACTAATCCAATATGGACAGTACAGACTAAACAATCAACACACGCAGTAACTGAAACTTCTAACAATGGTGAAATCAAAAAAATTAAGCCTTCTGCATGGGAAGCTGCTAAAGAAATTTTAGAAAAAGATGGTTTAAAAGGATTTTGGAGAGGTATAGGTCCTGCTTTAATTTTAGTTATTAATCCTGTTATTCAAGTAAGTCATCCCATCTTTCAATTCATCATCAAGCGGTTTTAAGGATATATGTTGAGTGACATGATGTTTTTTTTGCTTCTAGTATACAACATTTGAAAGACTCGTTGCTATTTTATTGAGTTACAGATTAGCTAGAAAAGTTGGATCTGGTGTATCAACAACAGGTCAAAATCCATTAGGTAGAAGTTCTTTAAGTGATTGGGATATGTTCATCCTTGGTGCAGCAAGTAAATTGGTTGCTACAGGTGGTACTTATCCATATGTAAGTGATTGGGTAGATACCTCATTTATTCTGATAAGGTTTTCACTAATGATGTTTTACTGTGATTACTGTAGATCGTTGTCAAATCTAGACTTGTAAGATCATGTCTGAATTCATAAGATAGTCTGCTCTTCCAATCGTCTCACTAACTTCTCATGTTGGAATGTATTTATAGCAAGCCGCAACACACAAATACAAATCATCTCTCCATGCTCTCTTCCAAATCCTCAAGACTGAAGGTATTTCCGGTAAGTTTTGCCATATATCGATCTTTCCCCCATTCGCGATTACTTAGATAGCATTATAGCTATCAGTAAATTTTAACTAATATAACTTAATTTCAACCTATAGGTCTTTACGCTGGTCTCGGTGCCAAATTACTCCAATCAGTACTTACAGCTGCTTTCATGTTTGTTGCTCAAAGAAGAATTTACGAATACGTCAAACGAGTAAGTATACCGTCAGGTTTCGCTGTTTTCTCTTTTCACGTTGAAACGACATGTGGCTGATATGGGATTATTGTGCACAGCTCGTCACCATCGCTGCTCAACGAAGACTCGCCTTGGCTTAAGTATGTGAATGTTGGATGTCATAAGGGTAATAATCTGTTCATGAGGGCAGAATGTATTGATATGTGTTATGATCAGATCTTCCGACCCATCATTGTGGATAGTTATAGAATTGACTGACAAAAGCGAATGATTAACAATAGTCTTACTCTCCGTACTGACACTATTGTATCACTACAGTTCACTGATCAGACATGAACGAAATAACAATTATGTGTGGTCATACTATTATCACATAAATACATACAAGATAAGCACTCTGGCAAGGTTTAATTCGGTTCCTTGGCTAACCTAAGAATACAAACAACAATATTTACTGATAGAATTCTCCAGGAATTCCCTTCACTCATATCGCTTGAAGTATTATACAGTTGATTTGATGATCGCTTACCACATATTGATACAACTAAGAACAGTGAGGGAAATGGACGACAAAAGGTATTGGATCAATCACGGATTCAAAAGTTCAGTAAGAAATTAATTCTTCTTTTTATTACAATATGAACAATAAACTGAACCATCACCTAAAGTTTTCCAATCACATTGTTCTGATCCGGTGTGAATCATCATAGAACGGTCAGCTTTAAGTATGAAAATACTATACAAAGATAGTCACAATGCAGCATACAGTATGTGGTCTAAAAAAAGGGGACTAACCTCCTTGATCATCACCAACATCATCACCTTCACACATATCTTCTTGAGGATAAAGTTTGAACTTATTTTGTTTTTCAAGGTTTCTCTCTTTGTTACAAGTCATTTTTTCAAGGCAAGATGTGATAGTGAATTATCAATTTTGTACTATACGTTTTATGTTCACGTATTTAATAGACATAGAGGGAGAGAGAGAGAGAGGCAAAAAAGGGAGAATTTGAACAACTCAAAAAGAAAAAAAAAAAAAAAAAAGCTTTTATATATACAACATATTCAAAACTGATATGACTTTGATGTCGGAACAGTTCGGTTTGAATTCTAAGAAAGAATCAAGAAGAAGAAGAAAAAGAAGAAGCTTATCATGTAATAAAAAGTGGTCTTAGCTTGGCACTATTCTTCCAAGTAGAGATTACTGTAGTGAACTGATCTTCAAAATGGTTGGTTTCCGACACGTGATGGAAGAACCCTATAGTCGCTAAGAGCTGAATACAGAACACTTGGTATTGGGGTTGGTCGATCAAACCCCAAAACATGTCATTAGTCGATTGAATGTTCATCAATTTACAATACAATACAATAGCACTTTTGAGTAACCATCAAAACTGTAACTGTATTTTGCTTGTATCATGAGAATGGCATACAATTGCACATGTATTCACGCATGTTCTCGTGTATTCATACGAGTAAACCAGTACCTAAAAGCAATTGGTCCAGATCAGCAGAAGCAGCTCACCAATCTCAAAGTTGTTTTTTTGGTGTTTCTGCGAATCCTTCTAAACACCATGATCTGTACAAAAGAAGCTTTTTGTCGTCCAGTATAGCACTACAGCCTTCTCCTAACTTGGATACCAAGCTTCGACCTCAACGTCCTCGTTAGCAACCAGGATCATCGTCATCAGAAACTGACGTTTACCATGAGGAAAATGAACGAATATTATAGCTTATCATGACGTATGAACGAATTGTGCATGTCCTTTTCCAGCCGTTATCCCAAATAAGCCAACATGCATGTAATCACATCTCGGAGTTACAAGAAATACATATTCCTTTACAAAAAATCTTCTTCTCCAACTTCGACCAACTGTTCAGCCCAATCATCCAAAGCCCAAATGGTGAATTTACCTAATTCATACCATTTTTCTCTTTTAGCAATTTCTTTCCAAGCTCTTGATAAACCAGAAGTAAAAGAATACAATTCAACATTCCAACCTCTTTTTAAAGCTTCTCTAACTGCACCTGGAAATCCATCTTTATTAAATTGTCCACCTCTTGCATCGCCGGTAGCTAATACCAAAGTATTCGTATCTTTCTTTGATGCATTTCCATTATTTGACGGTTTTGTTTGGGGAGATGATAAGTTTGATTTTTCATTTAAGATTTGTAAGATTTTCAAATGTAAAATTTCATCTACACCTTGTTCTTTGAATCTTCTAATTTGTGATAATTCTGTATGATCAGATATTTTATTTTGAATTTTATGTTGGGTTTTTAATGAATAAGAATCTTCGATTTCATCCTCGTATAATTCAACTCTTTTCAATATAGAAATCTCCCATCCTAATCTAACTAATAAATCGAAATTTTGTTTCAAAGGTGATGAAGCAACTAAATGTAATGAACCGGGTGGTGTAAATCTACCGCGTCTTAACAATAATGATAAACATGGTAATGATAATGTTCTTAAGTGTTTTGGTGGTAGTCCATCTGAGGGATTTGAGTATAGATACTGTATTAAACCGTGTAGGATGTTTGAGCTGAAAAATGGGTATGAAGATTCGGATTAGCTGAAAAATTAACAGGGCAGCAAATATGATCTGAATGCCATTTAACTCACTGATCAACAAAGATATGAGTTGAGCCTTCAATATCATATTTACCTCTAAACCCGTTTTCACCTTTACCTCTCATTCTACCTATACCGCCTTGCCAAATTACATTACCTAATTGTTCTCCATAAGCAAATTTATAATGATCATCCGAAAGGAAATTTTTGATTAATTGTTTTTCATTTGGGAATACTTTTGGTAATTTGTTTTCCATTATTGTTAAATTAGTTGGCGTTAATGTAACTTTATTTATCTCTTTCTCATTATGATTTTCATTTTCATTTTCAGTATCAGTTTCTCCACTTGTTGTAACAAAGTTTCCTCCTCCTCCTCCTCCTCCTTCTCCTCCTTCTTCATCTGTCGTAGGTATATCTAATAAAGTAGAAGAAGATTTCACTTTAGGTGCTAAAGGTAAAATCAGATTTGAAATTAATTCTATATATAAATATGATCTCATTTTCGCTATTGATCTTCTTAGATTGATTTTATCATTTTTATTCATCTTTGAAATATCTGGTATTACAGGTAAATCTAATTGTCGTCTAAAAACATTGACGATCTTTATGGTCATTTGTAAATCTGATAAAGCAGGAAATAAATCTCTTAAAATTGATGGGAACGTTGATCCAATTGTATTATCTAATTTTGATTGATGTTCTATTTTATCTAATATATCTCGACCAAACATATTAGATATGTCTTTTTGTGTGGGTGTTATGGGATCGGGTCGTTTAGGTTCTTCAGGTTCTTTGGTGATTTCCATTACTGATCCATCCGCTAGACCACTTGTAGACATTTCTTCTGCATCATCATCTATAGATGCTCGATAAACACGTATACCTGTTCTATACCTTCTACTACCTGGAATTCGAGTGCGCACGAATCTGATATCCGATCGAGGTTTATCATTTTCGGTTGACAATGTATTGGGTATACAGTGTTTATTCGAGATGTCCGATTCTGTCTTTTCCATATTTACAGTTGAACTCACTTCGTGAGGATTGACAAGAGGGTCGCCATCTTCTAAGATTGGGTCGACAGCACCATCCTTTGCGAAATCTTTGGCAATTGGATCTTCTTGACTTCCGTTATCATTATTTTCATCATCGTGTTCGTGTTCAGTATCTGTTGATACAGTAATTGAAATACCAGATTGATCGTTCGTGTCGATATCAAGGTCTGTATCGCTTGAATCGGATAAAACTGATTCCGAGCTTATATCAAGTAAGCCTGGAGAAGAGGAAGTGGAAGTAAAAGATTGAGTATTGTATGATTCCGTTATAGCTCGTACTAAATCGAGAGCTGTAAATTGACGAGCGGGTCGTGAGGGAATAACAATAGGATCATTTTGACCATTGCCGAGTTGAGGTTTTTCAAAAACTAAGAAACACGATCGATCTATTAACTAAGTTTGCATGATAAAAATCCGAAAAAACTTACTTAACGATTCGTTATATTCCACTTCCACCTTCTCATTCGAATTACTTTTATCTGTGTTTGTTTTCAAAGTTACTTCAAAACCGAGTAAAGAAGGATCAAATTCTTCTTCGATATCAAAAATCTCCTTGTTCATGGGGTTATACTAAGTCTAAATTGTCTCAAAATATTGATAAAGCGATAAAGGCGATATTGTAGGAGTCGATCGATATAAATAACTAAAAATCGATCAAGAGGTCTTGACTTGAGTGGCAAACAGTAGTATTAAAGGGTTGTAGAGAATGGAATGTCGATGGACTAGTATCTAAATAAATACAATGAGAACAATGTCGGTTCTCTTGATGCTAAATCGCGATGCTGAACGGTCGATATATACGATGATTCCCAGCTATAAAGCTTTACTAGAAAAGGGAGAAAAGAAAGATAAAAATCAGAAATCAAACAGATCGATTATAACGTTGTACAGCATATAGTAGACATTCCTATAACCGGTTTTGATGATCGACATGCAAATATGGAGTCTCCACATATCAATTTTGGAATTTAACAGTTTATCCAATCTTTGCATTTTCAGAAATATTGCATGAAAGCATAAGAGCATAAGAGCACAATGCATCAGGCATAAAATATCGTAAATTATATAAGAGGAGAATCAGGCAAGTGAGTAGACATATATATATATATATACACAATTTACAGACACCTTTTATCAAATTGGGAGCAAGGTTTACTCCGTCAAGTCCTTATACTTCCTTCTCTACCATTACCATTCACGCTACCACCTCCAGCACCAAAAGAACCACTACCACTAATACCACTAACTCTACTTATATGACTGGGACTAGTTGTATGAATACTGCTGGTTCCAGTCGGCACAGGTGCTAAAGCGACATCTTTTCTCCATGAATCTATAGCTTGACCTGGATTACTATTATTTGGCGGTGGAGGAATATTGTTATTCTGATTGTACATGTTTGGATCCATACCCATAATACCCATATTCATGTTCATGTTCATGTTCATATTCATATTTGGATATTGTGGTACGCCACTGTAACCCATCATTTGAGGTGACATGCCTAAATTTGGCATTGAAGGATTCATACCTCCCATCCCATACATTCCCATATTCATAGGATAATTCATTTGTGTTTGTGGAGGTTGCATATACATTGAAGGTATACCTTGACCTCCATACCAAGATTGATTTATATTTGGTATACCACTGAAAGACGACTGTCTATTTTGTTCTTCTTCATATTGTCTTTGACTATTTTGCATCATCTGTTGTTGAGCTTTTTCAGCATGTTTATAACCTAAAGGTAAATCATCTTCAATAATTTCAGCTTTTGTTATAGGTTTTAAACCTTTTTGTTTTGCTTGTCTAACTGCTAAAGGCAAATCATCTTCTGCTTCTTCATCATCAACTTCAGCTGATAAAGGTGATTTCATTATTGAAGCTGAATTGGGTTCAGATGAATTTCCAGTACTACCAGTAGTAGGTAAAGTTAAACCTAATGATCCTATAGGTTTCGTACGTGTTATAGAAGGTGATTTAGGTGCGATAGGTAATTTAGATAAAGGAATATCTTCATCTGAATCAGATTCAGACTCTACATCGTTACCTGAAAATACTGATTGTCTAGCTGAGGTTGACGTAGTTAGTCTGGATGTTCTGGCGGCAGGAGCTAATTTCGATAATGGTACATCCTCTTCTGAATCTGAATCCGAATCTGATCCGGGAACAGCTTCTTCATCTTTAGCTAGGGGGTTTAGAGTTTGTGCAAATTCATGTGGTGCAGGTGCATCTTCTTCGTCATCAGATGCTGAACTGAACAGGCCACCCAAACTTAATTTACGTTGTTCTTCTTTCTCCATTTTCATTTCCCCTTGATGGGTATGCTGAGGTGCTATAGCTTTTTCTGGGCTATATTGTAAAGAAGGCGGGAAATCATTTGCTCTGCGGATAGGTGATATTCCAAGTGTATCCTCTGTCGATGGATTATCCGTTTGTGAATCAAGAGGTGGTGGAATCACACTATCTCTAGCTTTTTCTTTACCTTTACCTTTACTTTTTCTTTTCTTTTTCATTTCTTTCTCCTCTTCATACTTTCTTCTCAATTCTGCATTTCTCTTTTCTTCTTCCTGAATGATTTTCAATTTAGCCATTTCTTTTTCCCATAATTGATCTACACCAAAGACAGATTTAGATTTAGCTATTCTACCTTGAGGGTCAGGTACACCTAAGTTATTGGGTGAAGTAGGATGAATATCACCATTTGAATCAAATGATAAAAGTGGTGCTCTGTTATTACCTGAACCTGGATGCAGAGATTGTGGACGTTGATTCGTTACTGGTTGAGTAGGTGAAGTAGGTGAAAATGAAATAGTGGGAGGATCATACATGGTTGATCGAGCCATCATAGCAGGACGTGAATCACCAGTGAATACTCTGTAGAACGAAACATAGACTTCAGCTATTACTCATATTGCATGGTAGAGGATGACACCTAGCCCAAATGAATATAATTGACTCACCTCTGTTTACCTTTTTGAGCCATTTTTCTAGCTTCCAATTCATCCATAAGTGATCTACCGAACAGTTTACCTGGTCTTCTTTCTATCGCAGATTCATCTAATTCAATTGATTTTAATGCTAATTCACCTTCTTCTTCAGTTCCTCCAAGGAACTCTTGATCTCTTCGTCCATTGACCATTAATGAATTCCTAAATGTCTTTTGCGATACTGACAAAGAATTGTTGTTGTAGAATGAAGAATTATGCATCGGTCTATTACCTATTGTTTTAGCTCCATATGGTAATGGTTTTTCACCCAATGTATATCCATCAGGTAATTTAATTGTTTTAGCAGGAGGTGAATGTTGACCAGATAACAAAGAAGGCATAATTAATGTTTTAGGTCTTAAGATCGTCAAGGGTTTGGTCAAAGTCAACCTTGCAGATGTAGAATATCTTTTAGGCATTAATGGTCTACCGAATTGTTCCGGTGTAGGTATATCTTCCCATACCTTTTCAGGTTCTTTCATTTTCATCGTTAGTCCCGGGCCAGGATTAGGACCAACATCAGGATTATCTAGAGATTCACTATAAGTGGTATTCCTAGCTGAGCCAGGTCCAGTATTACCGTAGAATGTTGATCTTGATCCAGCTGAAAATGGTGGTTCATCGATTCCTTGTTGTTGCGATTGATAAGCAGAAGATCTACTATATGGTCTAGCGTTAAAATCATTTCCATCCATACTGATCGATCTACGTTGATTCTGCAAGACTTTTGGATCGAACCTTGAACCTATTTCAGGTGGTGGTGCAGGTAAAGCGAAAGGGTTAGGTAGATTATCATCGTTATCAATAATTTCTTCTTGATATTCATTATCCATTTTACCTGGTGGAGGTGATATCCAACCACCCCCACCTCTTGATAAAGGTCTATTGTCCATGATCGAACCAGGTGTTTGAGGTAATGGAATCATCCTTGGGTCACTTAATTGTCTAATTCTGGTATTCCTATTTTCGTTGAAATCATGTGACAGATTATTCTTGTTGTGTAAACCCATTACGGTTGAAGGTCTTTCTCTCTCTTTGCCCCTATTTTCAACCATTTCTCTTACTCTAGCTGCTGAAGCTAATGCATCAGAAGTAAAATCATATGAATGATTTCTTCTTCTACTACTATCATTAGCATTAGAGTTCGAATTGTTGTATCCTGATTGTTGAATAATTTCATTGTGTAAATCAGTATCGTCTAAAACATCTGATACATGTATTGATTTAACTCTTGGACCAATTGGTGAAGATACAGGTTGCGGTATATTTGAATGTACAGTGACTCTTCTTGTGTTATCAGGTTTCTTCATTACTGGTGAGGCATTAGCAACTAAATGTGAAGGTAATCCCCATCTAGCTACGTCTACATCACCTAAATCTGCTTCTTCGTTGTGTGAATCATCATACAACCTCTCTTCTTCTCCTTCTTGAGCTTGAGTTGAGATTGGTAGATTTATGGATTTTGAACCAGGTGTGATATTGTTATTATTATGATTATTAAATTCACTAAAAGTACTTTGTCTAAAAGATTGATTTTGCGAATTTGGTCTTGGATATCGTTCTTGTCGTTGTTCATCTTGCATATATTGAGGTTCATTTTGGTTGTCCAAATTGCGTGATTGTCTACTTAAATTGAACGATGATTCTAAAGGAGAAGGTAATGATGGAGGAGGTTGTGATAAGATTTTTTGTCTTCTAGCTTCAGCTTGTGCGATTTGAAAAGGTTGAAATATTGCTGATTGTCTATGATCACGATAAGTTATTTCACTATTTGGTGATGCTAATTCTTCATCATTATCATACTCTATGGCCCAGAATGATATATATCAGTACTACTATTTCATTTCTTTTCGATCATCGATAGGTAGAATCGAAATTTGGTCAAAGCGTTTCTTTCATACCAGAATATCACTCACCCATCAAAGCAGCAGCAAGCTGCAATCTTGATGGAGGCATTTTGAACGGTATTCTGTATCCTCACCAGGCTGCCAAGTCTTGTATCGTTATATCATGTAGGTCATAGTCAAGAAGTCATAATGTCTAGTCTCAGAAGCTGAAGGTATGGTATGAAAGGAGAATGAACAATATCCCATTCATATATATATATACATTTATTATTACACTTGTTTCAGCATCATTGCATTGTACTTAAGACACAGCCTCGTGCATTGTGGGGTCTCCATTCTTCTACACGTGGTCAAGATGATACCTGGTGTCAAGAGTACGTAAAGCACAACATTCACCTGAAACAGCTTCACTGTGACAAATATCAGTAAATCAATACATGCATGATACATTATACGTGATAACAATAACAAGGTAAAGTTATAATAGTCCTATTGTTTGGATAAAACTGTCTATATACATAAAGTGTGACATGGTATAAATCTACAACCCAACCATTGTTTTGTCTTTCCTTTTCCATCTATTCTATTCCGCGGACAATACTCTCGCTGTTTTACTCATACACCCCATAAACCAGTTATAGTTTGTCTATCTCTTCTATTCGATCCAGGATATTCACCTATCGTACTATGATCGGTGCTCTGATTACTATTTGAATGATCATTAGCCATTGGACCTAAACCAAAACCTTGAGCATCTAATAATTCATGTTCATCATCATCATCTAAATCATTTTGATTTAATGGTGTATGTCCATTACCTCTTTGATTACGTCTTAAAGGTCTACCATGCATACCAAAGAATCCTCTTTGTAAATCTCTCACTCCATCCCATGCTTGTGAAAATGCTGATGTATAATAACTCAATTCATTTGGTCTTGCTTCATTTCTATTTACCGTTGATGATGATGTTGTTGTAATAGTTTCTGTATTTTCATTCTCTTCACCCGTACCGTTATTTCGATTATTTGCTGCTGCTGCTTGAGCTTCTTCACTTTCCCTTTGAGCAGCTTTCAAACCTCTTTCAAATCTTTTCACTCTCCACCATCCACCTAAACTTGTCAACACTATAAACCATCCTATTGACATCAAAAAGAAACTGAAATATTCATTTGCTCTTCCAACATCTTCAGCATTTGGTAATCCCATGAACACTGACAATGTCATGTTATGACCATGTGCCCAGTTTTCAGCTTCTTGAGTATTATGTAGAACTGTTATAGGACCATTAGGATCGTTTGGTTCATGGACAGGATAAGGCCAAGGTCCACCAGGTCCCCAGATTGCCTCAATGGCATTTTCCGCTATTTTATCATCATCCATGACAGGTGGATCAGGATCAGATGGATCAGACGGGAATTTGCCTGAATTGATCAAGTCTTCTGCTTTGGACCGTAAATTCAGACCAACCGATATCAAAGTCATACCTAACCCAACTCGAGAACCGTATTTTGCAGCATGGGTGGTGTGGAGAACGTAAGTGAGGAGGAAACCAACAAATTGGAAGGAGAATGATACAATTACTATAGCAAGGATATGATCAGCATGCGATGTGCGACAAATTGATTATACATGAAGATACAGACGGCAGATGACAAGGCAAGGCAAGATGACACTTACAGTTCCAGAAGAAACCGAAGAAATTACCACCCGGCATTCCATCTATCAGAATCTCATCACCACTCATTGAACTTGAAAGAGGTCCGAAAGGCGATGATGACGACGGTAAAACTACCGTTGTATCCCAATATGGAGGAACGGCATCCCGTAAAGCAGCTTGATATGACTACAGCCAACCGCCATTGATCAGTATTAATACTCAGCAACAAAAGCCAGATTTAGGTATTTTTACTTACTGGAGGCCCTTGTTTCTGTTCATCTTCAGGAACATATTCGTTTCCATCGGCATCTGTAGGAGCATTTTGTGGATTATCAGGTCTTGCAGCTAAATTACCAAAAACACCACTTGAACCTGCACCCATTATTCTTGATGCTGGAGATGAATTTGGTTGCCTTGAAGGTAAAAATGATGAAGGTAAAATACCACCTAAGAAATGTCTTTGTGATGGTGGACGTGAATGATATGCTGGTGTACTAGGTAAAATACCATTAGAATTCCCAGGTGCTGGATTATGTGATGAATATGGCTGAAATGGTGGTGGGGATGATGGTGGTAATGTCTACCGAACAAATACACGTCATATCAGCTTTACGTCAATCTACTCGAATCAATCGATAGATGCTGTTAAACTCACATAATCTCTCTCAAAATCGTAGTCTCCTGGCATCCTATTTTCTCTTCCACTACTAACGTGATGATCTTGATTATGATTTCTATCTCTACCTAATAAACCATGATTCTCGGTTTCATCTTCACCATCTGGACCATCGAAAGCAGCATCCATTTCATCTGGATCTGGTATACCATTTGATCTTCCTCTACTTGGTGCTAATCTGAATGATCGTATAGAATGGAATGATGTTCGTCGAGAAGGGGTGGCGGGTGGTGAGGGATCTTGAGAAGATATCGGGGCATAACTTGACATTGTGACGTATTATTAAAACTCTGTAGCTATTAAATATGATTAGCTGCAGTCTGTCCTTCGTTTTTACGAGTGGTTTAGAATACAGGAAAAGTAATATAGAGGAATGGTATCAGAGGGTGGTGCATGAAGTCTGTTGCACATCGTATGATCAAATAACCCTCAAAACCGACATTCAAGCGATTGACTATCTTACGACAATCAAACGGTGAATGAAGATTAAAAGAGATAAAGATCGTAGCGACTTCTGTTCATAATCATATGATAGAGAGGTCTAGTTGGAAGAAGAAAGAAAGAAGGAGTGTTTGATGACGATTAGACAAACTTACCTTATTTATATACTATATTCCGAATCCCGAATATCCAACTCTATATTGTCGATTTGCTGAAATGATGCTTAATCCGAAATGCAATATACCCTTCCAACAAGGGCAACGAGCCCTAAAGAATACCTTGAGTTTCCTTCGTCCGATTCTATCAGGTTGTTCTGAGCACGAAAGAAATAGATAAAGATTTGTTGATGATATTGCAAACTGATGTTGAAGAAGAAAGGATTAGAGCGTTATGTTTCAGACGTTGAACTATGAACTGTGAACTGCGTGTCTTCTTGGTAAGCTTTAAGCTTGAACCGTAAACATGTGGCGATGCCCGAAGGACAACATTGAAAAGTGAGCCGAGACAAGACAAACCGCCAAGACAAAAGACAAAACGCTATAAGGAGGCGCCACACAAGCGGAATTACCAATAACATATATCCAATGGTCTTGTGCGGTTTATGATATTACCGATTGTCAAACTTGATATGACACGTGGCATTGTTCCTTACAAGTTGAAATAATGACGTATAGAAGGGGGTCTATGCGATCTATCACATTATATTACTAACTAGCTCGCTACCATACTTCCATTCCATTCCATCATGTCAACCTCCAACAACCAACTGTTATATATATATCAAACACATCAACATTCTCTCTTCGCTTTATCCCCCTTTTCAACCTATACTAGTCAACATCAAATCAATCGAACCTTTAACTTGTAACTAAATCAAACCAATAAATACTTCATTAACAATGTCTGCTGCTACCGCTATTATCTGGTCTCCTGAGTAAGTTGATATTCATTTTCTACGCTTCAATCAACCCGTTTTAGCTCTTTGTGCTCCTCTACAGAAGAACGGATTACATGTAGATCTGAAAACATATATTGACTGACTTGGTCGTCTGATAGAAACTCTCAAGAAGAATTCATCGTCTTCGTTGATGACGTTGCCGAATACGAACGATGGAAGAACGGTGCTACCGATATTGCTCTCTCTAGATTCGTCGGTTCCTTCACTGTAGTAAGTTTTCAATTCTTTTATCCCCAACTTCCCAATCGTCATTCCTTTGCTCTGTTCTCGGATAGTCTAGTCTCTTCGTATGAACAAGTTGAAATGCTGATTCTAGTGTAACTTGGTATAGTTGAAAACCTCAACATCAGTAGGTCACACTGGTAACCTTGGTGAAGTTTCAAAACAAGAAATTCAAAATGTATTCTTTGGTGGTGACAAAAACAAACATGCTGAGTGAGTTGAAGGGTTTTATCACATCATCTTTTTATCTTTTACTTCATCCCCGACATACCTAGTTTCTTTATAGCGGGAAACAAAACCCATTTACATAATTTACCACGTCAACTTTCAGCTTGTGTAATAAGATCGGTGGCTAATATCTAAATTGTCACTGCAGAGACGCTATCGAAGTTATCCTCAAAGAGGGTAAAGTTCACAAAGGTGACTACTCCCACTCATACAAACTTACCTTGAATGCTGGTCGAGGTGCAGGTGTAGTAAAGGGTCAAGGTAACCAACAAGGTCGATAAAGTATTATATATACCACACAGTATAGATATACCATTTCGCGTCTTTTAAGGGGAATAGAAATAAGAAAGAAGAAGATAAAAGCATATTTAACGAATAAGAGAAGAAGTCATCACATAAATCAATAGCATAAATGAAATTTCATGCAAATACAACTATCATAGCACTCAATGAACACATTTAACCATTGCAATCAGATATTTGTTCAGTCGTTATAACCGTAGTGTAATTGACACCACACTTATCAAGGGGGTTACGATTATTACCATTCAGGAGTAACTAATCGGTTGCTCTGTTGCCAACCGCCAGTGTTAGGACTTGTGTTGGCGATCCTGAGATGCTGATCTATAATTGATCTGACACCAGAACAAAGCCCATTGGCATCTGCTCCCACTGAATGTTGAGAGCTCACATCTTTGATTCCTATACACATGATTTCGATGACACCATAACATATCATAAATTACACAGACAGGCTAAATCGCTTTACACTGAAATAACCACGTGCAATGATAACGGGATGAGGAATGTTTTACTGTAGATTACGGTTAATTAGATAACGACGTCTACTGACATCATCGATGAGAATATATGGTGAGGTAATCGTCAAAACCAAAGCAAATGGGTTATGGATCTCGCTATACTGACTTGACGAGACTCTTTTGTATATCTTCCTTCATACAAACAACAATATCCCTATTGAACAAGCTAAAAGGATAGAGAAACTCACAGACCAAAATGCCTGTAAGTATCATTCGATATCTTGTCATCCACCGGTAGACCTCTCGATGGATATCACATGTAACGGCTCGGTTCAACAGAGATGCAGACTCGTTGGACTACTCACATAAACTTTCTGGGTCGAAGTTTTGGACAGCTCGCTAACACATTTACCTCGATTTACTGAATAGCCTCAAACAGCATTAATAGTAGGTGCCTCAAAAGGCTTAGGTTTAGCTTTAGTTAAGAAATATTCAGATATAATCGGTGCAAGTAACGTTTATGCAACAGTTCGAGAATACATAAATGATGATGAAGAAAAAAAATCACAATTTCCAAAAGGTGTACATATTATAGAAGATATTGATGTTTCTGAAGAAGGTGTAGGAGATAAGATTGTTGAAGGTTTACAAGGTGCTGCTGTCGGTTTAGTCGTTTATGTTAGTGGTATTTTGAAGCCTGAAGTGAGTGAATCTGTCGAATTATCAGTCTTCTTCTTATAACATATACGAAAGAGTGACAAGGATATGGTACCGAAAGAACTCACTGAATAAGATATAATTACAATAGGAAATGGGTAAAGCAAATTGGAAAGATGAAATTGCAATGTATACGATCTGTGCCATTGCACCTGTATTTGTTGTTCAGTCGTTGTAAGTTAACACTTGCCATTATAAATCATACAAGGTGTGCGAGATCTTACTGACATCGAATAAATATCGATTGCTCTATGACTTGTTCTATCAGATTGATGTCGTCTTCCTTAGCACCAGAAGCTAAAATCATCCTTTTGACGTCGGAAGCAGGTTCAATCACATTAAGAACAGAAGGTGAAGGTGGTGGAATGTATGGACATCATGGTTCAAAAGCTGCTGGAAATATGGTTGGACATTTATTGAGTTATGATCTGAAAGAAAGGGGTGTTAGTATTGCTATGATTCATGTAAGTTTGGGTTTTAGTCTTGAGACGCTCGGAACGAAGGCAATGGAAAAAAAAACTGTAGAGCTGAAGGCAATTCATACCTCGTTATAAACATAGCCTGGATTCCTAAAGACTGGTAAGAATATCACTGCGTTTAATGCAGATCAGAATGACTATTAACCTCCTGATAACAAATATAACAGGAATGACTAAAGATGCAGGTATGGAAGAGTTCTATGATAAAATGGGAGGTAAGTTTACGACTAAATCGTTCATTGGGCTGAATCATTGATGCTGTTCAATTACATTCATCATAGCCGTAACACCCGAAGAAGCTGCAAGACCTTTCTACGAATTCGCTGAGAAACTAAATATAGATATGTCAGGTAAATTCTGGGCACCAAGTGAGTTTATTCTTGATTTAGTTGAAGGCTTGAATTGGGGAATTTTGAGATTGATTGTTTCGTCTTCTTTTTCATCAAAGTGGGAGCTAGGTAAGTGATGTCGTTGCTGCTATCTCCATGTGATACACTTGCCTGTTCGATCGCTAAGATTGGAAAGTTGTCGATAAGCTAATGTCTCACTGCTTCTTATAGGGGAATTGGTAATGCCGAAGAAGTACTTGGTAAAGAATGGACTAAACAACCTGGTCCACTTGAATTACCTTGGTAAATGTGTAAGAAAAGATAGTTAGAACTTTGTGAAATCTACCGTTGTCGTCAGATCATATTGTCATGTATCGATAGTTTAGTCGTATATTGGTTAGAAGCTAAGAAGATGTATCGGTAGATTACATTGACTATGCAAATCCAATCTGAACAAAATAATAACCCAAAAGCTATAGGATTGTTAATTGTGAATTCTGTCCTGGAGAAATACTACAGCACAATTGTTGTTATAGTTATTACCACTCGCGAATCCCACAAAATCCACGGGAACACCCACCCATCATCGAATAACGATTCACATCTCATTATCAATTGACAACAAACATCAAAGTGAAACAACCTATACCTTCTGCTTTCGTCCCTACCACAATACTCACCTTTCATTGCAATTCTGATAACAGAAAAATCTTTTTCAGGCGTTTGCCAATTTGGTTTAACAATTGAATCAGCTTGATTGATCCATGCGAACATCATCATCGATCCGGGTATAGGTGGTAACCATACTGATGATTGTGACGTTCTGTACCCTGTTAAGGAATATGGCGTTCTCATGAACCTTATACCTTATACAACTGAAGAACTTATAGGAGATAGATGATAAACTGAAATACTTGATTATCATGCAAATTTCATAAAGTTGGTCATCATCAATCGATAATTGCATTATAAAATCACTGATCTCAGCTCGTAAAGGAAATGTGCCTATCTATCTATCTATCTATTTATTTATTTATTCATTTATTTATTCATTTAGCTAACCATCTATCAATATACGTCTATATGGTAATGATATTACCCCATCTACCTCGATAACTTATACCATTGAAATTCTCTTTCTAATTTTGATACCCACATTTCCTTTTTCTTTTTCTTTTTTACTCCCTTTTCATCTTCCATCTTTTTTTATACTGAAGGACATAAATCTGTATTACCAGCAGCATTATTACCCCACCATTGAGGGAAAGGTTTTGATGGACCACCTGCACCAAATACAGCAAAACTTAAAATAAAAAGTACGAAAAGTGAACCACCATCAAAAGCAGCAGTAATTAAATAAGAATAATTTTTAAAGAAATATGGTTTATAATTTCTTAAATAATATTGTGTAAAGAAACCTGCACCTAAAATTGATAAAATTACACATGATTGAGTTTGATTAAAACCTAAATATCCTGCATAAGCGAAAAATTGTGGTAAATTTAAATCTGATGTTGAACATCGTCCTACTCTTGGTACGAACTATATATATCCACAAAAATCAGTTAAAATCTGCTTTCTTTTCTAAAAGTAGGTCATTCATAATAAACTCACAATAACAAAGATACGATGTAAAATGACTGCACCTGCACCAATAGCTAAACCAAGTGGAACGATAAAGTATTCACCTGATCTACCATAAAGTTTATCTGCTAAAGCCCAAGTTGTAGCAGCAGTATTTTGAGATTGAAAATAAGCTGGTGACCAAGCTGAAGAACCACTATTTGAATTTGTAAGAAGATCTCTATGTGAATTTACAACTGAAATCATTACAACGTAATTGATGAATGCACCTAAAATAACTCCATAAACTTGTGTTAACCATAAAGCTTGAGGAGGAATTTTAAGATATTCTCCCATTTTCAAATCTGAAGCTAAATCAAGAGACTGTGAAATAACTGAATGTGACCAAGCTGAAAAATAAAGATTTGCAACAGGTCTTCCAGGTGATGTTAAACCTGCAACCATTTTCATCAATTGATTCGTTGCTACACCATTTCCGAATCTAATTAAGTTTGAGCATTAACGCAGTCAGCTTTTGAATTATCAGAAAAATTAGATTTTCATAGGATGGTTTAACTTACCTTGAATACAAAATCGTACTAAATGGAGCAATAGCAGTACCAAGAACCAAAGAAACGATGAATGATCCAACAGATAAAGTGATTTTTTCTTTTACCACAACCACAATACCTAATACAAAAGCAATGACTAATAAAGCTACATACCAATACCAAGGTGCTTCTTTATATTTTAACATTGCATTGTGATGTCTATCTTCATAAACACCTTTTCTGCTTTGTTTGATTGATTTCCAAATATCTTTACCCCAAAATACGAATGTATGCGTTATAACTGCTCCAATCTGTGAATAAGTTACATTTGTATATATTAGCTCCATTCCATTCAAATCGAATGAATATAGTATGTGATCTTAAGAATACAATAAATCACTCACAGCCATATTACCAGCAATCATTGCCCAAACATAAGTTGAAGTAACTTTTGGTAAACCATATTCAGCTAATTTTTGTTCATCTAAAATACCATTAACGAAAACTTTTGTTGAAACGTATTTTCCACCTTCAGAAGTTCTTAATGAAGTTGATAAAAAAGGTAAATTTCTACCACCCCATGCATCACCATAATAAACAGCTAAGAAAGCAATCCAACAGACTACAATACCTATTGCGTAATTACCTTGAAGTTGTAATGGCATTGAAGTTGCTGCTGAGGTGATCTATGTACAATACGTGTCGGGAAAATTCAATCAGCATATTCATCTCGTGTACATGTACAAGGTGATAAAATGAAGGGCTGCTTACATATTGCCAATCGAAACTGAAATTTAAAATACCTAAACCTTCATTACTTAATGAACCACCAAATAAATTTGTTAAAATTTCAGCTTTTGATCCTTTAGCTTTCATTGAAGCTAAACAAGGTATTGAAACTGAATTTAACCAAGGGAAAATATATGCAGGGAAAAATTCATATAAAGCCATTCCTGTGAAAGAATACCAAAAGACTCTTAATGGTTTTGAATCTTTTAATGTATCCCAATGTAAAGTTTGTAATGATTTTACAGTTGGTATATTTGTCCAATAAACAGCTTCAACATGCCATACTGTTATAGGTCTAAATACTCCTGTTAATCCCATACCGAATAATCCGATACTCAATGTACTATCAAAATATCATGTTATGTCAGTCAGCTTTCGATGTTTTCAGGAGGATGATAAAGGGTCAATAGTCGACTAACCTTAAAATAACGGTAGTAGCGTTTAAAGGAATATCATAGAATAAATCTTGAACTGTAAAAACTGAAATTGCTGCTGCACCATTTGAAGCACCATAAGCAGTAATCGCAGCTATAGAATGTTCTTTTAAACCGAATGTAGATGGATTAACAAATTTCCATAATTTAATCCAAAATGTTAATGAACCTTGATTACCATTTTTTTCTCTAAATCTTTGTTCTAAATGATCACCTCTAGGTAAAAATTTTGCCCAACCATTTCCAATGAAATATAAGATTAAAACGATGAAAGATCCACTTATACTTGCTTGAGTGGGTTTAAACTATGCAAGTCGAAGGCAAAGTCGTAATATTACTTAGCCTAGCTTCAGGAAAGATCACTTTAAGATGAAACTGACGATCAACTTACAAGATAAATTTGATGCATTGAAGCTTGAAAACAAGCCATCAGAGTACCTAAAATAAAACTTCTAAATGTGATAGCTGGATCACCATCATCTCTAATCGATAACAAATGTTGTGAAGCATCTAAACCTGATCTAATGATATGTCCATCTTCTGATAAATCATCTGTTGATTTTAATTTTTCTTTATCATGTTCATCATCATCATTTAAATGACCTGCACCAACAAGAACTTTTTCATCTGTTACTTGATGATCATGATCATCGCCATTTCCATCTTTAACTCTACCATCAACTACTTTACTATCACCTGTCAAGTGAATCAAATCACCTGGCGGTTGTTGTCCACCCATAGGTGGATTAGGCCCTTGGCCAACCGTATTTAAAATAGCGACTTGATCCATTTTTTGTAACTAATTCTCTGTAGGTTAAGGTTACTATTAGTAGAAGCTACACCTTCTTCTGATTATCACTTGTAGAGATAAATCAGATTAGTCAGTGGGTATATTCCGTATATTTCTATACCAAATCTTCTTTGTCTACCAAATTCATTTCATCTGTCAGTTCATTATATACCACATTCTCTTTTCATCACACTGAACAATTTTCATTCTCGAAGTCTGAAAAAGATGATCAATTATTTGACATCGGTAGATTAAGAAGAAATGATGTGATCATGATGTGATTTACAATACAATGATACATCTTACAGATTCATTGTATGATTTTTTTGTTGTAACCGCACTCTTTCGCTCCAATATTCTCAAAAATGAGGAATGTAAATGGCGAATCTAAAACGATTGGAGATGTTCATTTTTCTTGGATTTTACCGCTTCCAACCGAGTTTCCGACCATATTTCTCTCTCTTGCTATACAGCGGATGGACGATCGGTCTAGAGAAGGAAACAATTGTTGATGAATAAAAGCTCCAATTTGATATTTTGATATTGTATTGTATTTGGAACCATGCGGTACAAAGGGTAAAAATGATGATAAAACCAAAACATACATCTGTCGGACCCTTGATACACACATAATTGCTCTCGACAGAATTAATTGGAACCTGAAGGGTTAAAGAGGCCAAGGAGGTTGATGTTTGTTTTTGGGTTTCGTCAAAAATTGGCCATATTATTTATCATTTTAGTCGAACAAAAAGCATAATTGTTGTTCCTGTTGGACTGTAATTCTACCTGCCGTAATTTTCTCCGGTTTTCTTCTTGATCACCATCGGCAAAAGTTTAAGCTTGTTGTCATTAAAGACTGGAATCACGTACGTAGTTACAATAATTAAAGCCATACTTTGTACCGTATGAATCATACAATGATTGAAGGAAGTCAGTCAGAAGCGGGCGCTATGATTTCTCTTGTCCTCTTGTGGTGTCTTTATCGCTAAAAAAAACAATGGCGTGATAACTTAAATATGTTCCGCCGTCGCTAGATCGGTTACCGAAAAGCTAACCACATGGGTAATCTTCGCTTTTTCTTTCATATTTACCATCTTTCTGAGGAATTCAAACGAATTATTCCCTAACTTAACAAGAGGCGCCATACATATCTGTATATATTCACCACTGCTGCAATACTCCGAAATACGATCACGCAATCTAAAAGGAGAAGAAGCGATATGTACAATCAAATAATGAATTACAGATAATACCATGCGCCTTCATGTTAGAATCCGAGATTATCGCGACACAGATCAAGCCAAATGGTGTAACATCCTATGGCAGTGAACGGGTTACATCGTCCGCTTCTGTCCGTTGAACACCGCGGGTAGCGTTGTGTCATCGAACAGCTGTTTTCAGAAAGATGGTATGGTACCAGTCGTCACTTGACGATGGACTTGATAAGTGATGCCATAGGTGCTAAACTCCAATACTAGGTTCAAAGATTGTGCTGAACGTTTATGAACATGCAGACTTTCAAATAGTATTGCTCCTTTACTCTTCGAACATTTCAGACAATCTCGAACACAGATTCGCAAGCGATACAACAATCCTTATGATTCGGGTATGGCTTTAATTCGATGCAGGACATACGCCTCAGCAAAGATGCCCATTGGTCTCCAAAACAACCACAGGATATACGTGACATGCGAAACGTTAGTGGTTAATCAGTTTGGTAGGAAAGGAAATCCCAATGTCGGGAAGCAACGAGATGACTATAAGTTCCTTCATGAAACTGAGATCCAACTTCTCGAATTACCCAATCTTATAGGGTCATTCAATTGTATCATCCTACACTATCGAAAACAACGATTATGGGCGACCAACCACCACTCGAACGTAACTGGCAATTTGATTATTCGTAGATTCATTCTCAACATTTTGTAATTCAACTTCTTCTTGTATAATTGGCTGTTCGATATGTGCAAGTACTGTTTCATTGCATTTTGTAGTGACCTTGAACATTCTGCTTCCCTGTTTGGAAAGGAGTGAGCGAGAACCGCCAAACAACGATATAACGATCAACTTGGTGAATCTGTTCAATTAGTCTGGCTGATACAGCATATATAAATAACGTATAAGTACTGTATATTCACTGATATCATCAATGTTCATGTACCTTGATGCGTCCATACTCCTCCACGATCTGTGACCACGGTATCTCGATATACTCTGAAAATGTTCGTGCGGCTAAGATCGGATGATCACTGTAGCTATAGATGATGGATGGCAAGAAAGACAAGATCAGTACAGTGCTAATGATAGTTGTGTAACTTGTCGCTCTTTCATCGTCTTCATACTTGTTTTATTGCTGTTGCTTGGATATACAGTGTATGTTCGCAAGCTGGTTGATCAAAGGGGGTCCTTTCAATTATTGATTATTAATTATTGACCAAAAATGAGGTAACCCACGGGCCGTCAAAGGAGGTCAACGGACCGAAAGATACACGCTAAATCGATTCATCATCAAGATGTCGCGAGCAGATATTCTCCCTTTGTTTCTGTAAAGCTCTAAACGTTTCATATTTTCATACGCTTTATACTTTAATAAAATAATGAACATTCCTCTTTCAAATACACTTTATGCAATATTCATATCGATGAGAATTGGTTCCGCTCCCAATCGATCAAACAACATGGTCGGTGTAATTATAGCCCGATCCCTTGCAGCTTTATTGAGCATGAATTGATAATAGACCGAACGACCGGATCTCGCTGAAACACCTTTCACTTTAATACAACCGGACCGGATACATCTCCCATCTTCACCTGTTCATTGCTGTTATTCTCAGCTGTCTATCCAGTTTCTACTTTTTATATTCATCTATACTTTCCTGCTCATCAGAATTTCATGGCCTATTACACAACACAACTTTAGCTCTACTCTCAGCCCAAGGTACTCAAAACATCATGTCAGACACTGTCGCCCCACTTTCTCTCACTCAAGAACAATCAGCAGATTACATCTCGTTGTTGACGGACGGTTTACTCCATATCAAAGATGAAACAGGTCGATTCTTACTAAAATGTGAGCTGAATAGCAATTGAACAGGATTGCGTGATTCATAAGACATGTACTAACGATGATGGACTCAAGTACACGATGGAACTTTAGTAGATACAAAAGGATGGGAACACCCAACAGAATTTTCATGGGAATGGACACATGGTATCGCTTTGACTGCGTTATGTCATGTAAGTATTGCTGATTCGATTTCAGAAAACCTAATATATAAAGCAAATTCTGATATCTTACCAATCTCAGCACTCAGCATTAGATCCACAATCTCCCGGAGCACAAAAATCGTTAAAAGTAGCTTTAGATTGGTTTGAAACTCAGTGGAAAAGGACCAACGGAAAAGGTGCACCTAAAAATATTAACACAATGTCACCGTTCTATTCTCTAGCTTGTTTTGTTGAAGATGGTAGAACAAAAGATCCAAAATGGAATGGATGGTTAGATGAATGGGCTGAATGGATTATGAATGGTTTACCAAAAACTGAAGAAGGTGGTTTCCAACATAGTAAGTGAGAAATCCTGCCTTTCCCGCTAAAAAAGAATCACTCAACTAACTTTTGACTTATTTAGTGACATACGTTAATATGCATGAACAAAATTTATGGGATGATACATTAATGATGTCTGTCATACCTTTAGCTAAAATTGGAATATTATTAAATAGACCACATTATATTGATGAAGCGAAATATCAATTTTTAATACATATAAAATATTTAGCTGATACAGTTTCTGGATTATGGTATCATGGATGGGAATTTACACCAGAACCATTGACAAATCCAACTTCTTCTGAAGGTGGTGGAAAAGAAACTGTTGGTGGAAATAATTTTGCAAAAGGTTTATGGGCAAGAGGTAATTGTTGGATAACTGTTTCAATTCCAATGTTTTTAGATATTTTAGGTGAAGAAAGATTACCAAAAACAGATCCAATTTATAGACATTTAGTTTCAATTTGGAGAAGACAAGTTGATGCTTTTGTTAGATCACAAGATCCAAAAACTGGTTTATGGCATACTTTAATCGTTGATCCTACTTCTTATGTTGAAACTTCTGCTGCTGCTGGTGTAGTTGCAGGTATTTATATGGGTATCAGACAGTGAGTGATGATTATCCAATCTCTGGCGCTATAGTTGATGCTGATCGTTGGCTGCCATGTCCTTATAGAGGATTGATCTCCGATCCAGTATATAAACAATGTGCAGACAAAGGGTTAGCAGGTGTTATAGCACAGATACAACCAGATGGTGAAGTAGCAAATGTCAGTTTCGGTACAGGTATGGGTAATTCACTTCAATTCTACAAAGATATCGCAATTACATCAATGCCTTATGGTCAAGCTTTAGCTATGCACGCTTTAGTGGAATGGCAAAGATTACAAAGAGGTGAAGGGGCTGCTTCTAAATAAGAACTAGCGGATTTGGATTATGAGCAACAAGAAACGATAATAAACCATGTACAATGACTTGGGATTTTGTATGCACCTTCTACTCTACAAATCTGCCTCTACGTGCACAGTGAGGATCAAAGAGTCGGGTATCGCCGAGTAAGATATATTCTCTATCTGCGTCGATCATACAAATAGAATTAAATGGGAAGGTGTCCTCCTTCATACGTCGACCATTTTCTTAATTTCTGAATCTCTGTCTATCGACGATACCTTACATCCCCTTCGTTCGGACGTGACAATATCTATTCTTGGAGTATTTCGGACTCAGTAGGTAACAACCAACAATCAACCTCCACTTCGCCAGTCCACCTGACACATTGTTTACGGGGTTACTATGAACCGAAAGTATAGCCCGACCGACGTTCTATCGGTTTTGCCCGTATCAGTTGTAAGGTATCCACCTGAAAATAGATTTTGAAGATATGCATAGATCAAGAACAACATGGTCAGCGATCATGCTGACGATTACTTATAAACCTAGAACATAGAGATGTAAGCGTTTCTTCCTCTTACAGTATGAGTAATGGACAACAGCGTCAAGGTGATTAAGCGCAAATATGACGACTGGAAATCCTCTTAGTTATCCAACATCTAAAAAACCTTTTTCTCTAGATGTTTTTCGTAATCCACCTAAAGAGTATGGTGGATCACCCTTCTGGGGATGGGTTACAAAACAAGAAAAGAAAACTACTTTAGAACAAATTGATATGTTTGAGGAAATGGGTATGGGTGGATTTCATATGCATACTCGTGTTGGATTAGATATACCTTATATGGGTGAAGAATTCATGGATATCGTTCAAGGTTGTGTTGAAACTGCAAAGCAGAAGGGAATGTATGCTTTTTTGTATGATGAAGACAGGTGAGTCAACGAATTTGTACTCCCAATGACAAGGAACTTTTCGAGGGAGTAGAAACCGGTGCTGATGACATGATATGCACACTTAGGTGGCCAAGTGGTTTCGCAGGTGGAAAAGTGCTAGAAGGTCACCCTGAACATAGACATCTACATCTCTTGTTTACACCATGGGCGTATGGTGAAGAGATTGGGTATACTAAGCCGTAAGTCCAACTTAAGCAGGCATTTCATCCGAATACACAGCTGCTAAAAACTTTTTTTCATAGTAATTTCCCTATTGCCAATGCGGCACCGATGAGAAGTGAACTTGGTGATTTATTAGCAATATACGCTATCAGACTTGAAGATGGGCGATTAGCATCATCACGAAGAATTTCCAGTGCAAAAGAAGAAATCGGATCAGATGAAAAAGTATGGTATGCATATGCAGAACCTTTACCTGATAGTGGTTTTTTTGGTGATCAAACATATACAGATTTATTGAGTGAAGATATGACAAAAAGATTTATTGAATTAACACATGAAGTATATAAAGAAAAAGTTGGAAATGAATTTGGTACTGTTATACCTTCAATGTTTACTGATGAACCTCAAATATGTCCAATGTCAACTCTGAATCAAGCTGAAAATTTACAAGATGTTTTTTTACCTTGGACAAAGAAAATTATCGATTCTTTTAAAAAATCAAAAGGTGCTGATCTACTTGAATTACTTCCTCAACTTATATGGGATCCAGTTAATCAAGATAATAATGTAACGAAATATCAATTCTTAGATCATATATGTGAATTATTCGCTTCGAACTATATGGGCGTTCTTGCTAAATGGTGCGCGAAGAACAATCTTTACTGTACAGGTCACCTCAACGGTGTAAGTTGGATGATTCATGATGTCTATTGTGTGCAATATAGCTAATATCTCTCGATTGTAGGAACCCACACTCGCTTCTCAAGCCGCTCAAAATGGTGAATGTATGAGATGTTATCGAGAAATGCAATTTCCAGGAATTGACATGTTATGCGATAAAAGAGAATTGAATACTGCTAAACAAGCAAGTTCAGTGACCAGACAATATGGTCGATCTGGAATGATGAGTGAATTATATGGAGTTACAGGATGGGAATTTACATTTGAAGGACATAAAGGACAAGGAGATTGGCAAGCTGCTTTAGGTGTAACATTAAGAGTACCACATTTATTTTGGAGTACAATGGAAGGTGAAGCAAAAAGGGATTATCCTGGATGTATAGGATATCAATCACCTTGGTGGAAAGAATATCATCAAATTGAAAATCATTTTTCAAGATTGAATTCAATCTTAACTAGAGGTAAACCAATCACAAGAATCGGTGTTATACATCCAATTGAAAGTTTTTGGTTATGTCTTGGACCTAAAGATAAAAATTCACAAGAATTAGAATATAGAGAGAATGCTTTCAGAGAATTAACTGAATGGTTATTAAAATCGCATTTGGATTTTGATTTCATTTCAGAATCTTTATTACCTGAATTATCAAACCTAGACAATGTTACTGGGGATACTTTGCAGGTAGGTAAATGTAATTATGAAGTAATCATTGTACCAAATCTAAGAACGATTAGAACAACTACATTGGAAAGATTACAGAAATTTTCCAAAAATGGTGGAAAAGTAATCGTAGCTGGTATAACACCTACACTAGTTGATGGTCAAGTACCTAAATCTACACCCGAGATTCCAGGTTCAATTATTCTACCTTGGTCAAAAGCTCAAATCCTTGAAGCATTATATCCTCATCGGGATTTGGATATGATCGTTAGTCATACCACACTTTATCGAGCTCAAGGTACAAGAGCCGATTCATTATTTTATCAAATGAGGGAAGATGGAGACGATAGATATGTGTTTATATGTAATACAGATAGAAAAGAATCATGTCCAGTTATATTGAATATCAGAGGAGAATGGGCTGTTGAGGTGAGTCGTCAGTTTGATGTACATAGTATATATACTAAGATAAGGCTTCGAAAACCAGGTACTTGAAACGTTCACTGGAGCTTTATGGGAAATAAAAGCTGAGCAAGCTAATGGTCAAACGACTTTTACCTACTGGTTTGATGGTTGCGAGAGTGTGGCTCTTCGGCTCAGACCTGGAAAATCTCAAGCGGAAGCTAGAGGCCAAACTATCATGAGAAAACATTACAAGCAAGTTGGCGATGTGAGTGCCCAAGTCTCATAAGCAGGTACACAGGAATAGATCGGTTTGAAATAGGCTGACATATTATTGATTATCAGGTTAAACTCGAATCAGTCAGTCTGGAAGAACCTAATGTTCTCCTCCTCGATTTTTGCGATTATAAATGGAATGATGAGCCTTGGCAAGGTCCCGAAGAGGTATTAGCTGTTGATCAGCTTTTACGACGTCGTCTTGGTCTTTTCCTCAAAGGTGCCAAATTCCGTCAACCATATACTATACCTGAATCTAAACGTAAACCTATCGGTAAACTACGATTGAGATTCACTATCAATTCGAAAATCGATGTTGAAGAGAGCAAATTAGCCATTGAGAGTCCTGATAAAGTCAAAGCTTATCTTGATGGACAAAGTATAGATTTGACACCATCAGGATGGTGGGTTGATAAATCAATCAAAACTATACCTTTCCCTAGTTTCACTAAAGGTAAACATACGTTGGAATTAGAATATGAATATGGTATGCTTACGAATCTTGAAAGAGTTTATGTACTAGGTGATTTTGGTGTGGATGTTAGAGGTAGAACATCATGTATCGTACCATTAAATTTAGATGAAATTGAATTTGGTGATTTGACAAGACAAAATTTACCATTTTATTCTGGAAATGTAACCTATCATTGTTCGATTCCTTCTAAATACATTAATCAAAATGAAAATCAAAATGAAGTTTTAGCAATTAGAGTAGCTAATTTTGCTGGATCAGCCGTATCAGTTGATCTTAATAAAGAGAGAAAAGCTTTATTGATACATGAACCATATGCTTTCGAATTAGGTAAATTAGATCATAAAGAAAAAGATTATTGTAAATTAGATTTTAAATGTTATGGAAATAGATTCAATTCATTTGGTCAATTACATTTAGTACCGAATAAAACAAATTGGTTAAATGCTGATTCATGGAGATCTGATTATGATTGGTGGTCTGAAGAATATAATTTCTCAAAATTTGGTATTTTAAATTCACCAAGGGTTCAACTGCCAGGAGAAGAGGTGTTCTCCATCGTCCGCAGAGGGCTGACTTTACATGTATAGAAAAACGGATTTGGTGGAACCTTAGCTTGTATTGTGTATGTAGCTCAATGATATGGGTTGCCTGGAGAAATGATCATTTACTGTATGATTTGCCTTGATTGTGCAAAACATGCATTAAAACATATTATGCATGAATGAGAGCACTCAATTGCTATAATTTTCATATGAATTATCTTTATTTGCTTTATTCATCGAATTTCTTCTATATCTTTTAGTATATTCCCACACTCGGTAAGATCATTGAAGAGAAATTGCCATTCCACCATCAACCAAAACACTTGCACCTGTACAATAACTACTTAAATCACTTGCGAAAAATAAAACTGGACCAACTAAATCTTCAGGTTTACCTAATCTACCTAAAGGTGCACGTCTAACTTGATCTGCTCTTTTTATTGGATCAGATAAATCTTCTTTATTAATATCAGTTTCGATTGTTCCTATTATATGTGTATACAAATTAAAAGAAGATGAATCAGTTTGACGATGTACATTATATTATACAAGATTAATCTGATTAAATTATCAACTACGCATAAACATAAACATAAACATAAACATACCTGGTAAAACAGAATTACATCTAATACCTAAAGGACCTAAAGCAATTGAACAAGATTCCATTAAAGATTTTAAACCAGCTTTTGTTGGTGTATAATGACATTGTTCACCACCACCCATTAAAGCTGAAATTGAACTTATTGAAATTATTGATCCACCTTTTGGTGATTCTTGTTTTGACATTTGATTAGCAATAGCTTGAACAACGTAAAAAGCTCCATTTAAATTTACATCTTGAACTCTTTTCCATAAATCATGTGGTAAATCTAAAAATTTATGAAATGGACATATACCTGCATTTGAAACTAATACATCTATTCTTGAAAATTTCTTAACTCCTTCGTTAACAATCTAATCAATATTGAGATGGTTATAAAGAAGAGTGTATCAGTAAAAACAGGATGGATACCTTGATTACGCTCGATAATTTCTCCAAGAAAGAGGAGATTAATTTTTGGCTCAATTCAAACTCACAGCAGTAGCAGTTTCAGGTGAAGCAATATCTCCAGCAACGATAACTGTCTCAGCACCAGCTTTTTGACATTCCTTTTCTACATTTTCAATATCTTTTCTGGTTGATTCACCTAAATGATGTAAGATGACATTCGCACCATTCTGAGCAGCACCTGTAATATCACGAATGTAAGTACAGCTATTATGATGCAGTCTCTATTGAGAGGTGATAGCTCACCTATAGCAACTGCTCTACCTATACCAGTTGAACAACCTGTTACAACAACTATTTTACCTTTCAAAAGACCGTATGACATGGTGAATTGCCTTTTCTGTTACGGTTTGAGGATTATGGACTTTGTTTGGATTGGTAGGACACGAGTACAAATGCATTAATATTGCCTTGGTGATTTATTTGTTCTCAAGTTTCTCTCGATACGTTCCTGTAGTAAACCTGAATGCTCGCTGTAAGCTACAGTACATACTCACTCATACAGCGTGAGATGAAACGATGAAACCCGCTAATTAGGCCGAGTTAGCCTACTCATCCTGAGCGGTATAACAAATCTACCGATATGGGGTTTAGTAGCCGGTGATATTTGTAACCAGTCGGTACGATAACATACCGCCATAACATTGTACCACTTGACCTGTTAATATGGATACTGGTATATGCATGTATATAACCATTTATATATTTTGATATATCCAGTTTCTCTCTCACATTAAAACTTATTATACTAAATTCATCGTTATTTAAAGCAATTATCTGATCAACATGCCAAAGGAGTGGCCTACTATCGTAAGTTACCAAGTCGCGTGCCCTTGTTGCCCGTTCAAATTAGCTAACCCTCGTGACTTAGGCTAAGCTCGAAACCTTTATCCCAGCCTCTCAAGGTGACGGAGGTGATTACCACAGGTGAGCTAGAGTCTCTTTTATACCGTTGAAGAAAATCCTTTGCTGACCAATGATGTACCTGGCAGACAAGGAGCAGGTCACTGGAGTGAGTCTCATCGGTCACGTCTCTTGGTCCGTACAAGTCGCTAATTGAACATCGCTTCTTAGTCATCCAAGGTAATATATCATGTCCTATGCACAAATACCCAGATTGGAGAGAGTCCAGAGCTAAATGGGGTATCGGAGTACTCGGTAGTCTTTTCGGTAGGTGAACGGTTCATATTTGCTCTAGTGCAGTAATATTCACACGAACAAAACGGCTTACTGATAGTCATTTCTCATATATAGTCAAAGTAACTGCTACAGATGGCACAGTTGGTTTCGCTACTGGATTTGGTGGTCCTCCAGCATGTTGGTTGATCGAAGAACATTTCGCAAGATTTGTTGTTGGTGCCGATCCTAGAGATACCAATATGATTTGGGATCAAATGTTCAGAGCATCCATTTTCTACGGTAGAAAGGGTGAGTCCTGTTATTGTAGATGTAGATGAGAGATTGTCTTTAGCTAACATAACTTGATCTCTTGCTTACAGGTCTCCCACTAGCTGCTATTTCAGTAGTCGATTTAGCTATTTGGGATTTATTAGGTAAAATTCGTGGTGAACCAATATACAAAATGATTGGTGGACGAACCAAAAAAGAAATTCCATTATATTTAACTGGACCTAAACCTGCTTCAGCTAAAAAATTAGGATTTTGGGGAGGTAAAGTTGCTTTACCACATGGACCACCTGATGGACCTGAAGGTTTAAAGAAAAATGTTGAATATTTAAAACAAAAAAGAGAAGAGGTTGGACCAGATTATCCAATTATGGTTGATTGTTGGATGTCATTAGATGTTCCATATACATTACAATTAGTTAAAGCTGTTGAAGATGCTGGAGTAAAAATCCATTGGTGGGAAGAAGTTTTACATCCAGACGATTTTGATGGTCATAGAACATTAAAAAAAGCTTTCCCACATATTTTATTCACAACAGGTGAACATGAATATTCAAAATATGGTTTTAGAAAATTAATTGAAGATAGATCAATCGATATTTTACAACCTGATGTTATGTGGTTAGGTGGTTTAACTGAATTAATTAAAGTTGCCGCGTAAGTTTTGTGATAAGTGATATTTCATACCAACGAAATTGTTAGCTAAACATTGACTTGGTCTTTCTTAGTATGGCAGCTGCATATGATATTCCAGTTGTTCCTCATGGTTCAGGACCATATTCATTCCAAGCAATTATGTCTTTCCCTAATTCTGATTTCTGTGAATATATCGTGAGTTTTGAGTTTTTAGCTATCTCCTGTCTTTTTTGCTTTCTAGTACCGAAGAAGAAACGTGACGATTGACTATGTAATTTTTTTTTTTTTAATTATTTGGGGATATAGGCAAATTCACCAGATGGATCAGAAGTTTATCCATCATTTGGTGATTTATTCACAAATGAACCTTTACCTAAAAATGGTAAAATCGATTTAAGTGATGCACCAGGATTTGGATTAGAATTAAATCCAAATGCAAATTTAGTTCCTTATTCTGATTTCTTTAAACCTACAAAAGGTATTGGGTATGCAAGTGAAAAACCTCAATAGGTTAGATCGGGCAACAATCATCTCTTGTATTTTTCCATTCATACCTAGGTTAGACTAAAAAAAGAAAGGAGTAACCAAATCTTTCATAAACGGAAGTACGTATTTGTATGAATTATTCGTATCCTTGTAGACCATTTTTACATGCAATAACAGTTTATCATAACAAGTCAATACGATAAAATTGCTCATTCGATGCATCTGCTGATGACCTATAAACTCGTGGATTGTTGTTTTATGTGCGCGCATTTTTTGCTCTGTGATACGCGATACGCTCTGTTGACCAATCTAGTCAGTTTACATACATACCCGGCACGTACTTCATCCTCAGTATGTACTGTATTCCACAATGGTTCTATGCATAGCACAAATTATACTAAAATACCAAAAATCATGAAACACGTTTTGAAGATCCCGCCTATTCAACTTCTATAAAATCTATTAAAGACGCCCTTTCAGATAAAATTGAATCATATCATGCTAGTTGACATAGTATCAGATGGAAATAAACCAACAGGTAAATCAAACCAAGAATATAAATCACCTAAACCAGGTTGAACTGCCCAAACAGGTAGATGTGATAAATTATGTTCTGGAGGGCTGACATTAGGAGTTTCTTGAATATTATTTTGATGTACTGCACTATACGCAGTTCTGTGAAAATCAAGTAGAACATGTATAGCATCAGGTAAACTTGTTGTTGCGCTACTTCCCGATGTACCGATACCTAAAGAGTTTTGCCATTTACGTTTGGCACGTTCAAGTAGTTTAACATATTGGTCTGTGAACATAATCAACAAGGAATTAATCAGTATCTAGTAATTCTCGGGATGATTCTGACTATATTGATTTCAGTTTCAACTCCAAAAGCTATATACTTACTAGCTAAACTCCAGTATACAGCCTGTTCTTTAAGGGCAGCTAAAATTGTATTGAAGTTGTCATCTGGCTGAGTTTGGTGATTCAAGAAAGCATGGACTGATAAATAGGAGTATCAGCACTGCTCAACATGTAGGTATTAAATGAATAAAATTTACCGAATATTACCCTTGCGGCTACCCAACAACCCCAGATTAGTACAGGACTAGATGTCGTTTTCCATCCAATAGCTCTGGCTGTAGTAGTCAAATTCGCCATTGCTTTTGCTGAATCGAGACAAGTCGAAACGTATGGTTCTTCAGGTTCACCATGAGCAGGATATGCATGATTACCGTTAAGTTTCAGTAAAGTAGCGTAATATGCTGCTTGCTAAACGTATATAAAATGGAATTATCAGTATATGTGCTCGTGAAGAATGATTCTCGATGGGTATACGTCAAACTCACAATCATCAGTCTCATTCCAGGCTGTTCTATCCTTTCTAACGGAGCATTAGCGAACCATCCCCTCGTGGACGCCGTAAGCTGTAATGTCTTATCTTTCCTATTTGCCATCGCACTCGCGTCCCCAGGTTCTAACAATTGACTTTGAAGTGTATGTGCTCTACCTAGTAGATCGAGTGCTTCCACCAGATAGGCCATAGGACTAACATCTTCCAAGTCGAAATATAGATGCTCTCGCTGGAATATGGAACGGAAAGGAGGACTTTGATGCCAATCCTAATTCAAATTTTCGAATTAGCTTTCTCTCAAATAATTTGGCGTTTTTATATGCGAAGAGAAAGAAACTAGTAAGCTTACCGGTCTATTCCATACGGCATCCGAACAAGGTAAACGTCTCTTGATATCCGAATCGGGTAATGCGAAATCCCATCCAGTAGCTACACAAGCATATCTATCTAGACAAAAGATCAACCAGAATAATCTCCTTCTAGATTCATCTTCATGCCAAGAACTTGCCGGGGGTATAATGACTGTTCTACTTAACGCAGGTAAAGGAGCTATACCAGCCCATGAAGGAGTTTCTTCTTCTTTTGATAAACCTAAATGAACAGCTGATCTAGTTAATAAAGCTAATATACCCCAACTACTTGGACCTTGTTCCGAACCAATTAAATCTAATGCTAATAAAGCTAAAGCTTGAACTGATGAAATTGATGTAGATTCTATAGCATGTGCTAATACGTGTTGTTTGGCTCTTTTTTTGATCAAATCTTTCGTACTTGATAGTCTGGGATCACTAGATAATCTTAATGTGACTACTACTATAGCATGATGTACTATCGTCCAAGGTGGTTTGAATTCAGGTATAGTAGGTGATAATATTGGTGCCCACGGATGTATATGAGTGAAAAATAAAGTTAACAAATCTCTGACTATATCATCTGAAGGTAATATGTGTGGATCAAGAAATGATGAAGGTGATGCCATGTTTAATCCTGGTGATGCTGATATACCAAGACCCATAGGATCAAAGCCGCTTGTTGGACTAGGATCTGTTACTAGCGGTAGAGACTGCACTGATGCATTGGATAAATTAGTTGGTAGAGAGGTTATGCTGGTTTGACCTGGTGCTATACTCTGTGGAGGCATCATGGAATTGAAAGTATTGGATTGCGTGGATTGGAGGAAAGGATCGTTGAGAGGGGTTTGAGTGTCATACGAAAATGATGGTGCTGCATTCTGCTGTATCTGTGCTAGGCGAGTTTCCTGCTCTGCTAAACGAGCTTCATACGTTTCTATACGTTCCTCGAGCAGTTCTACCATGAAGCTCGACAATCAGTATCGTTTACTAGCATCACACATTATGCTGATCAACCAACTCATCGATACGATACTCACCAACACGTTTGATCATTTCCAAACCCGTTCCAGGCCTTAAGCCAGGTTTTAGCTTTGGTGGATAATGACATTCTGACGGAGCTTTCGCACAATTCATGCATGTTGGCTTGGTACTGTCACATTCTGTCGTAGGTCAAGTCCAATTTGAGGTCATAGCGAAGTTGACAGATGCATGATAAGATAATAATTTTTAGTTGTTTACTCAATGATTAGCATACAAATGATCACCGGTAGGAAGATTGTCCGAAAGATATTCAACTCACTTATCTTCTTTGCTCTACATGGAGCACAAGTGATACTAAGTTGGGTATTGATAGACTGCCTTCTAGCATCTGATGATGATGGAGAACGCTCCGTAGGTATCTTAGGCATTTGGAATGATGTTTTCGAGTCTTGAATTGAAAATGATGAACCAAAGGATGTTGAAAAGGGAATTGAAGATGAATTAGTCCGAAGTATGCGCGAGTCAGTTATTCAACCAGTAATGCTACAGAGGTATGTAGCACCTCAACTTGATCAAGGTCTTCTTATGGAGCCCCGCTATTTTGTAACAATACATATATAGGAAGGATTGTACTACAGTAAGATTACTTGAGATCCCACATCTTCTTGATGCCTCTTTCAGCAAGGTGAAGCACAGCAACACACACACATACACATACATACACATACACATACACACAATACACACAATACACACATAATACAATAAGCATGACGTGGCCTTGTGGTATAAACCTAACTATCACGCGGCACTCGATTCTACATCAAATACAGTCAGCTGTGTCATCAGGATAACTCTCGTTCACTTGTTTTGATCTTCTCTTTCAACCTCGCAATAAATCTGTTCAACAATTAGAAAGATACTTTAACATCACCTGCGTGACCGAAAGTAGAATCAAAAATGCAAGTCCCAGGCTACTTTCCAGAACCAGGACCTAACTCTCCAAGACTCCTTCCCGCCTTGAATGTAGTAAGTTCCACTTTAATCACGTTATAGGTCAACACGATCATATCGATCTAACGACTGTTTCACTTCATAATAGCCCGTACCTCTCTCATGGAGAGATGAGCCGGATGAGCATGAAGTACAGGAAAACCGCTTGAGAGAACAATATCAATCTTTCATCTCAAATGAGCTAAACTCTAATGCAAGGAAACAAGGCTTAAAACAAGTGAGTTATAATACTTTGATGTCAAAGTCTCATACTTATAGATGTTTTGATGTATTTTAGTTCGTTACATCATATCGCACTGCTATCGTGAAATGTCTCCTCGATTCTGCTTATATGGGAGGTAATGCTTTATACAAGTCAGTATTCTATTCATAGTAAATATACCGGTAATTATTCCAACTCATAAACGGTGAATACAGGCTCAACAAAAACGGTGATCTTGCGCGGGCTTGGCGTTGGACCAGTGCTTTGGATGAACATCTTGCGTTGTACAAAGTAGATGGAACATTCTCATGTCAGAATTTCCTCATACCACTATATGCGGCGTACAGAAGAGATATGACCAAGTGGACCTTGCTTTTAGACACGTGAGTCATCGCGTTCAAACAATCTGTCACGCTAAGTGTTCAATGTTGACATGGCATATTTGCGGGTCGCCTGCTTAGCTTGATAACCACTTCCAATCTATCAAGCTTTCGATTGCTTCTTTCGCTCGATACCAGATCCGTCGCCGACTCTAATGAAGCAGGTATCTATATGTTACAACCTCCCTTGAAGTACAGCAAAACCCCGCTGCCTCATCTTGCAGATCTGGATACCCTAGATTGTATTGAGAATTCGCCCAGTGTGAGTCTGATATCAAGGCAACACATTTTCATCCATCAGATGTGACGTCGTCAAGTAGGTAAAGCTGACTGACAATCTCATCAGTCTGTTCCACTATTTTTGGGTATGTCTCAGAATTTCCGAGACTGCTTCAGCAATTCCCTTCGAGAACCCGTCAATGCTCGAATGGCTGCTAAATTCAAAGGTCAGTCTCAATAGCTATTATCGTCTCCGGATAACGAGCTAATTACTCTGCGTAGAGGATCCGGTAGAGAATTGGAATATGCTACTTGTATGCAAGTTCGATAATAAGGAAGATCCAGTATCGCCAATTGCCCTCCATGTGATCGAGCATTTCCTGTTATGCGCCTTCCGCGGGACCCAAACCGATGGCGGTCTTAATGTCAATCTAATGGACCAAATACGATACGATATCAGTTCGGAGGGACGTCAATGTTGAAACACTCATCCGAATAATGGACGAAGCATTGGAGCTCGATCTCTGCAATCCCTACCCTACCGCCGTCACTATGTTTCACGATACTTCTTCCGGGGGACCATTGAGCAAATGCTGTACTATCCATCCTCACCTCCGCCAATAATGCCAAGTTCTCAACAATCATCTGGACCGCCTCACAGTTGCACCACTATCTCCCATCTGCAAATACAGTCCAAAACGCGCTATTCAACAGCTTTAGATTCGGTAAATCAAGCTTTCATTATCGTGGTTCTCCATCAAGTTCACAGAATCTAAAGAAGCGTTTGAAGCCCAAGACAATTCAGTGAATCTATGATTTAGAACATTGCAGCCTGGTCCAGCTGGTAAACCTCAACATCTACAGACAACAGCAACATCAAGGACTGCTTTTCCGTCAATATGTAGTGAATATTGCAAAAGTATTAGGTATTACGAAAAAATGGATCAATGGTTTAGCTATAACTTATAGCTCATAAAAAGTTTTAATATTGGACAGTAGAAGAAATGGGTTGCTCAGAGAAGAATAAGCATACTTCACCTTCTTCTCTGCCTTCGATAATAGCAAACATAGGACCACCTCGATGTATTGGACATTTACCGCTAAATACGGACTCACATTTACCGGAATTTTTGACCTACTGGATTAGTTCGCTAATCAGTTGATCTCCGTTTCTACGTTGCTATCAATGCCAATTACGATTCTACATATCTTTCCCAACAGCAAGACTTGAAGACTCCAACAATATCAATTGTGAGTAACATTTACTAAACTTTTAGCGTTTTTCGCTACTGGGCGTTTTACCAACAAAACAAAACATCATACTACACGTACATTTTTGCCATTAGGCGTTTTTTCTAATTTTTCTTCATATTTTCCTTCAAATGCAAATTTCGCACATGTAGATAATACCTTACTATATGCATATGATCTGTTTATTGTCAATTTCTTGCTTCTGTATGCGCAATAATCATGAAGTATATATCAATGTGCTATCACGACGCATATTGTCGTGAAGTACGGGATCACACAATCCATTGAATACGAGCGGTTCTATGTATATTGTCCTTCGAATGTATATAGCCTATAAACCGTAGCCTAAACAATAAGCGCTTCAGGAATCTTATTTGAAGTCTACATCATCCAAAGTTGTTCCGTCTTTACAATCTATCTCTACAGGTAACGCTGCAATGACAACAGTGACCCATCTTGCACCTTCAGGACCAGCTTCCCACGCATGAACTGTACCCGTTTGAACTACTAATTCACCAGCTTTAACTAAAGTTTTAGTTTCACCACCTTTACCATCTGGAACAATCAAATAAGCACTACCTTTAATCATAATATTATAATCTATTGATGAAGTTCTATGCATTTTTATTAAGAAATTTGGTTCAACATCTGTTACTTGACCATTCGTACCTCCTGGTAAAGCAACTCCCTTGACCTCATCCATACGTCCAATTATATCTTGAGCGCTAATTACATGTGGATTGATTGATGGTAAACCTGAAGAAGAATATAAAGGTGACATATGCGCATTTCCATCTAATACTGGTTTCAAATTTATCAAATCATCGTGTATGGTTACTGAAGATCCATCTGTATCATCTTGATTATGTGTAGTTATTATACGTCGGAATGGTTCAACTTGACCTTTGTTTTCTGATGACATTATACTTTGCAGGTATCTGAGGTAGGTTGTAGATTGAGACGGAAAGATGAAGTGTTTCCAAACGCTGTCTACGCGATCGTAACTGTACGCTTATGCTGTTTGAACACGCTATTAGACTATCGTACATATACATGACATGAAGAACAAAATGAAATTTGCATAGGGTCATAGAGGTTAATACGCCTTAACAAAGAACAGTCGGAGCCATGTTATGCCGGCAGCAAGGGGGATCGGACCGAAAACGGCTTTTTTTTGCGCTTAAATTAACACAGGCACAATGTAATCGTTATCTAACATGCGAGAATCACTCTTCATTTTCACGACCGTTCAATACAAGAATCACCGTCAATTATAAGTAGATCGCAGAACAGCGTCAGGATTGGAAGAGTCGCCCGAGATGGTTTTCACGTTGCAAAATCAACTTGCAAGTCAGTTTTATTGCCGTATCTCACAAAATGGTAAACGCTGAAGAACAAAAGGTAAGTCATCCGATCTATAGCTTCACGATTATATCTTGATCAAGTAGTTCCATCTATTCGATTAACTGACAGCATATACCTTGCAGGCGATCAATGCTCTTCAAGCGAATTGGGTATGGGTACCAAATTGGATAGATTCATCTACTGAAAACACTGCCGCTCGATTAGTCTCCTTCACTCGATCATTTAGCCTATCGTCTATACCCTCTGAAGCTATCTTACATTTCTCAGCTGATACACGATACAAATTATATGTTAATGGTGTAAGAGTCGCTGTAGGACCATCAAAAGGACATGCATCAATATGGTATTATGATACGTTAGATATCTCTTCATGGTTGAATAAAGGTGAAAACAAAATAGAATTTCTAGTGATCAGATATTTCGCTGGTTCACGAGGTGGTATGCCATTTGAACGAACAACTTTTCCTGGATTCACTTGTATTGGTAATATTGGAGATGTAGATCTGCACTCGGCTAGAGAGGGATGGTCCTCTATGATAGATGATAGTAAGAAGTATCCCACCGGTTTAGTCGATGATGTTTTCCTTCATGTAAGTAGTAGTTACATTTAAAATCTACTTAAATATACTGATATTTTGTTTCGTCAGATCAATGAACGAGTTTCACCTATCTCCAAAGCTTCAGCAGTAACTCCTATACCATATTCATTCAAAACTCTTAACGGAGAATTGGCTCCATGGCGTCTTCGTCCACGTTGTTTTCCCTTACCTGAAAGTAGTGCAGTAATAATCAGCAACATTTACAATTTACAAAGTGCTTCTTCAGAAGATCTATGGACACAACATGTATCAGGAAAGGACTCACTCGCTCTTGCGGAGAATACCAAACATCAATTAGACATTCAAGCGGAAGTTCATTCTACAGCTTTCGTTACATGGTCTTTTACCGCTAAAGAGGATACTCAAATCAAAATCAAGTTGACATATTCGGAAGGATATGAACTAGAACCTAGATTTTACCCTTGGCTCCGAACTAAAGCTAATCGATTAGATCACAAAGATGGTCATCTACTTGGTCCTTGTGATGAGGTTAAGTTGAACATCCCAGCCGGTCAGACAGTTACATATGAGCCATTCTGGTTTAGGACTTTCCGCCTTATACGCTTCCAAATTGAAGTAGGGTCAAAACCAATAGAGCTTCTTTCGTTCAATGCTACTCAAGTTAATTATCCTTTGGACGTAAAAGCGATTTTCAAAGAACCTGGAGATGAATATAGCGAAAGAATATGGGATGTGTCGATTAGGACACTACGTAATTGCATGCTGGATGGCTATTCAGATTGCCCGTTCTACGAGCAGCTTCAGTAAGTAGAATCAACGCCAAAATATCATAGCGACTTTCGCTCACAAAGGTGGTTACAGGTATTCAGGGGATAGTCGATCAGTTGGACTGTTTCATTACTTAATCTCGGGTGACGAGAGGTTGATGAGACAAGCTATAACAAATTTTGCAGCATCAATCACACCTGAAGGATTAACCGAATCAAGATTTCCATCACATGTACCACAAATCATAGCTGGATTTTCATTATACTGGGTATTACAAATATGTGATCATTATTTATATTTCGGTGATACAAAATATACAAAATCATTTATACCTAGAATTGATGGTGTTTTTGAATTTTTCGACCAACATATTGATGAATTTGGTTTGATTAGTGGGATTTCAGAGGACGTTTGGCAATATTGCGATTGGGTTACAAGTTGGTCAGCAACGGATGATCATCCTGATAAAGGTGTACCCTTGTCTGGAAGAAAGCAAAATAGACATACCTATTTAAGTTTACTATATTGTTATGTTCTACAAAAAGCTGCAGTCTTATTAGAACAAATTGGTAGATCAGGTAATTCAAAAGAATATCAACAAAGAGCTGAATCAGTCAAACAAGCAATTAGAAAACATTGTTTTGATGGTGAATTTTTCACAGATTCAACTTCGAATATAGCCGATAACGAAACGGGATATTCACAACATTGTCAAGTTTTTGCTGTTTTAGCTGGAATAACAGAAAATACAGAAGAATCATCAAGAATCTTGATTGAATCTTTCAAATCTCCTAATCCCAACCAAAATGAGGATGATAATAGTAAAACCAATAATCAAAACAGAAACTTCTCGAAATGTTCATATGTGATGATTTTTTATGCTTTACGAGCAATGTCAATAGCTGCCGATTCAGTATACGAAAATTATTATTCACAAGTTTGGAAACCTTGGAAAAAGATGTTAGATAACAATTTGACCACATGGGAAGAAGACGATGTTAGACAAAGATCAGATTGTCATGCTTGGGGTTCTGTACCAATTTACGAATATTGTACAGAAGTTGCAGGTGTAAAACCTATGAAACCAGGTTGTCAATCTATCATATTTAAACCTAGATTAAATCTGTCAAGTGGATTAGAGGTAAAAGTGGCGCTGGGTAGTGATAATCTAGCTACTGTATCCTGGAAGAATGAAGGTGATAAGAAACGGGTTAGATTGACATTACAAAAAGAGATCGAAGTTATTAGTCAATTACCAAATGAAAACGAAGTCAATCAAGGTGTTGTATCCGAGCTTAGCTTCCTAGTGTAATACTTCCATTCATGTATATCTATGTTATAGACCCGTATCTTGTCTATTGTGGAAGTAGATTAAATTTTCAGATCACTCTATCTTATTTGTACTTCATTCATGCGGCTCGTAACAAACGATGTCATTCAAGTTGTTGTATCGCTTGCAGTTCAAGATACTTGCTACATACGATTGACTCTCGAAGATTACTGCTACATCGTAACCGAATCAACTGTTGAATCCGACAAGACGAATACAGTATTCATTTTCCCGCAAAGTGGGTATGTACAGTTTACACAGCGCTTGTCTGACATGACATGCAAGGAATCATCCTTTTCCTGCATGATCTTTTTATGGTCCTCGGACCGAACATACCGGTCATGCGGGGTGATTCTTGACCGCTAAAAACCATGTCCCACATGATCATTTTACGTCTCAAGAGTAAAGATATGCAGAAACTTTCATCAGCAGAACGGAGAATTGATAAGCTCTTCTGTAGAGTCTTGAATTGCCTACTCTTGAATAAACGTAATAACCTATAAATAGCTATGGTCCTAGCTGGGCGTACATGATCATGTGATCATGTAAAACACAGCTGGCCTTGTAATTAATTAAATGTCAGAGAAAAAGCATCCCTCACATCCATCCTTTCGGGATATCATTTTCGGTTCTTTTCTTTTCATTAACTATTAAGGAACCGGGGCGCTTATTAACAACTGCCCCGTTGTTGCCCCCTGCTGCCCCTTACACAACCCCTCGTCGCCGTTTTAGCTCGGTCGAATTAATATCTGTGCCTGCAATATCTTTCTATATTTTGTTCTTGTGATCGTTGGTAGGAATGGAATGTAGGACTTCGCAAGATGATTATGCCGTTTCCCAGAGCGGAATGTACGATAGATGCTTGAAAGTTTTTTACGATTCAATATATAATATGCATGTTAGAAAGAATTTATTAGCCATAAATGGGTTCAATACCGCAGTTTATCTAAGACGCTACTAAACACAGATTATTCCGACATTGCTACCGTATTATCTAACTTCCATAGCAGTGGGAAACACTTAATCAAGATGTCAAAAGCACTCAACGAGGAGCGACATCATGCCCAAGATCATGATATCGTTCCAGTATCACTCGATATGAATGAAAAGGATAATGAACTAATGCATACTGAACATACATTACAAACTGCTGAAGAGATCAGAAGAACAATGTCAAAGGGTGGTCAAGTTCAAATGAAATCAAGATACGATGAATTAGGTATATGGGCAGCCGTAAAACAAAATAGGTATATCACTGGGGTGGCTATGGCTGCTGCTTTTGCTGCCTCTTTGGAAGGTTATCGTAAGTGAATTGTTACCTAAATCCGTATAACAAATACATAGGAATGAAATCATGACTAACGTGTGTGTATATTTTGTATGTGGCAGAAATCAATTTAAACGGTGGTATCGTGTCAAATAAAGGATTCATCAAATTGATGCCCAGAGATTCAGAAGGTGCTATATTAGGAAAGTACGTCAGTGCATGGGGTGGGATCCAAAGTACGGGACAAACACTCGGTCAAGTTGTATGTACAGCTGTCCATATCCTTCGTACTCAGATGCGGGTGGGGAACGTGCAGGGTGTCTGTGATACTGACTTTATTTTAATTACAGTTTCTTCAATATGCCACTGATAAACTTGGTCGTAAGGCTGCTATGTACATTCTTTGGGTTTTCCTTGTGGCTGTAAGTGCGATATCATGATATGACATACTGCTCTTCAAAGCGTCGTATACTATATAGTGTGGCATCAGGGCTAACACCGAGTCTTCCTCTTTTGCAGAGTATTATAGCAGAAAGTTTAGTCAAAAACTGGTCCACCTGGTTAATTGCGAAATTATTTTCTGGTATTGGTGTAGGAATGTTACAAGCTACACTCCCAGTTTATCTTGCGGAGATTTCACCCAGTCAACTTCGAGGTTTCTTGATTAATGCTTATACTTTGTAAGTTGTTTCGATCTTGAATCGTTCTGCCCTCAGAAGATGGTGGAGATAAACATGCCGAATGCCGGAAGTGGCGGACGGTTGCACGGCAGGCTTTGAAGCAGTGCCGGTATCCAGATATTCATGTTCTTCTATTTTCATTTAACCCAGAAAACATTATCGGTATTGAGATTTTCCTTCCAGCTAACACGAAAACCGTTCATGTCCTTCCGCTTTTAGCTGGTTTTGTGTCGGGCAATTAATGGCGGGTATCGCTTTGAACGAACTTAAAGCTAGGAACCCATTGGACTTCAAGACAGCGATCTACACGCAATGGGCAATGATTGGTGTTATGGGTATCATATTTATTTTATTACCTGAATCACCTTGGTGGTTAGTAGGTAAAGGTAGATTAGATCAGGCAAGTAGAATTCTCAATAGATATCATGGTCATATTGAAGGTTATAATGCTTCTGAAGAAGTTGTAAGTGATTATTACGTATCACATTCAATTTCCTGATGCGTAGAAAGGATGAAGATCATAAGTACTGAATTCGAGTATATTATCATAGGGAGTTATGACAGCAACAATCGAAGCTGAAAAAGTACTTGCAGCTAAAGAAAATCAAGAAGGTCCATTTGCAGTATTTCAAGGTACAAATTTATTAAGATTGATCATCGCAAGTTGGCCAAAAATCATTCAACAATTTGTTGGATTATCAGTATTCAACAGTTATTCAACATACTTCTTCCAATTAGCAGGCAATAAAAACCCTTTCTTAGTCACAGTGATTTTAGGTTGTGTTCAATTATTATCAATGATCATTACAGCTTGTTTATCCGATTCAATTGGTCGTAGACCATTAACTGTTTATCCATATGGTGTCACCACTTTAAGTGTTTTAGCTTTAGGTATCATTGGTTGCTTCGATTACGCTTCAAAAACACTTGGATCTCTACTTATAGTATTTTGCTGTATTGCAACCTTTACTACAACTTCAGCCTCCGCTATAGGATACGCATATGCAGCTGAAATCCCAACAGTTAGATTACGAGCTAGAACTGCTGGTTTCGGTTTAGCATTATCGAATTGTGTCGCTACCATGTTCTCCTTTACAACTCCATTGATGTTAAATGGATCAGCTCACTGGAATGTGAAGACTGGATTCTTCTTTGCTGGAACAGGATCAATCGCAACTGTGGTAGGTTGGTTTATACTACCTGAAGTAGCTCGACGATCACCAGCAGAGATAGACGAGATGTTCGAGAAGCGAATTTCGCTCAGAAAATTCAAAGGTTACAAGACTGAAGTTGAAATGGTCGCGGAAGAGAATAGAGCGATTCGAGAAGGTAGATAGACGGGTATATGATCATCAATGTGTAGTTGGTGTATGTATGGACAGGAGAGGAGAGGAAAAGATGAAAGAAGAAAGAGGGATTTGTATCTGTGGTATCTAAGTAAATTCATATCGGATATCTGCCACACGCGGTCACGCGCCAAGCAGTGCGGAACTTGCCGAGTTGACCTTCAACCGGAAACCTCTTCAATATAATGCAGTCTAGTGACAGCTGCGGTTGTGTTGGCTGCATTTGAGTTATACTCAAGTTCTATTCAATAGATTGAAATACTGCTATATACCTTTTCACCTTCAATCATGATCCATTTCCACCGCCGGCTAAGCCGACAGTGAGTTTCTTTCTCAGGACTATTGGATGAATAATGTATGAAGAATAGCGTGGTCCCAGGCAAATGCGAAGCTATCAGACCACCCATACTGTATCCGCGATTCCTCATCACACTTTCCGCCATGCCTTTAATCCTTGGATTATTCTTTGGATTATTGGAGTACATGCGGACGTAGATGTAGAAAGCATGAAAACGTTGTTCGATAACGACAGATTCTTCATGGTGAGTACTATTTTTATCTACTTTCATGACCTACAAGTCCTCAAAATAGAACAAAAAATCCAATGTACATGTCTTGGTATACTCTTTCAAAGAAACACGTTCAAGGTATATCATATAAGAGCTAGATACCAGTTTGCTCTTCTATACGTTGATATGATCAAACGTGATTCCCAGTAATCTATAATTAGCTTTCTCTAAAGCGGATTAAGCCGCTTATACGCACGTTCCATCCATTTGATCGCGTGCCTTGCTTTCGGGTAAAATAATAGATGACGTTTCAGAAAAAGATAAAAAGAACGAATAAATATGACCCAAAATATTTCATCCCATTCCCATTTTGAGAAGAAAAAAAAAAGCAACTGTCAAGATGCTCTTCATTGCTTTACTTGGTCTTTTACCTTACTTGGCTTCTGCTGCTGTAGTGGACAAAAGAGCTAATCCCAATGCTGGTAGTACAACAGTGAACGTGTATCCTCCTTCAAAGAGTAAGCCTTTTTAATCTATTTCATTTGTGGCATTTCGCTATCATATTTCCTCTCATTGGGTCACAAGACTGATTAAAATGTTTAGCTACCGTAAATACAGCAGTTTTTCCAGCAGAGAGCGACGTCGGATATGAAGGCATCACTATAACCGCTGTTGAACCAGCTGCTATCCAAACTGCCAAAGCATACGCTTACAACTCTGAAGATACCTCGATATTCCCATTAGTGGTTGATCAACCTGAGGATTCGAACGGTCAGGGTAATTTTGAAATTAACAAATACTGGGGTAATTTATCACCTTGGTATTCCGTTCCATCATCATTCTACGGTCTCAACGAAACATCTCCAAATGCTCCTGATGGATGCTCGGTCACTCAAGTACATTTATTATATCGACATGGAGCACGATATCCCACAAGTGGAGCTGCACCTTCAACTTTCGCTGCTAAAGTAGCTAATGCCACTAAACAAGAAGGAGGATTCAATTCTTGGGGTGAATTAGACTTTTTAAATTCATGGGAATATAAGCTAGGAGCTGAATTATTAACCGTAAGTGTTCATCTAGTTATCCTTTTTTGATAAGAATGAAGCATATTTTATTGCTTGGTTAACTAATCTATCCTACTGCATACCGTACAGGTAAGCGGTCGTTTACAAAATTTCGCTCTTGGGGCTTCATTCAGACAACAATATGGATACCTCCTAAACAACTTTACAGAACAAGGAACCCTTCCTGTTTTCCGAACTGAATCACAAGATAGAATGGTAAAAACAGCTACAAACTTTGCTGCCGGTATGTTTGGTGTACCAGAATTTTTATCCCAAGTCAATATCGAAATCATGATTGAGACTCCCGGGGTCAATAACACGTAAGTTTGATTCTCCGCGATTGGAGCAGGGAAGGCGGAAGGATGGAATTGAATCTCTCAATACCACTTCAACCTTCAAATTATCTCGCCTTCCTACTTGTTTCACCATTTCCAGATTGTGAGAGATGATAGCTAAACGTTAGTTCATGTATAGTGGTGCTCCATACGAAACATGTACCAACTCCAACGTACCTTCAAGAGGTTCTATCGGTTCAACAGCTGCCAATGCATTCGCCATAAACGCATTCAACGGTACAATCGAAAGACTTCAAGGACAAATTCAAGGTGTAAACTTTACGTCAACTGATATAATTGCAATGCTTCAATTATGTTCATACGAAACTGATGCTCTTGGTTATTCCGCTTTCTGTAAATTATTCACTCAAGAAGATTTCGAAAATTATGAATAGTAAGTTTGTTCGAAAGTGTACTGTACAACGATTCCAAAATACTGATTATGTTACTGTCATCCGAACTCACAATAGCTACTACGATATCTCATTCTATTACAACAACGGAGCTGGATCACCAGTAGCTGCAGCCCAAGGAAAAGGATTCTTATCTGAATTCGTTTCAAGATTTACACAAACACCAATGCCTAAAGCCGATTCATCAGTAAATTCAACTTTAGATAATAATCCAGTTTATTTCCCATTAAATCAATCAATTTATGCTGATGCTACACATGAAGTTATCTTATTAGATACTTTTACTGCATTAAATCTATCTGCTTTATTCAGTTCTGGTCCATTACCTACAGATAAAAAAACTGAATCATCTTTCAAAGCTTCTCAAGTTGTTCCTTTTGCAACTCATTTAACTATTCAAGTTTTGGAATGTTCAAATACATCTCCATCAAAACAAATTAGATTCATCTTGTAAATCTCTTTCCTTTCATCCTTACTTCTATACCTCCGGATGATCAATGAAGTCTTCAGAATATTGTAAATTGATACTGACAAACTCTTCTTTGCTTTACCGTAGAAACGACGCTGTCTTACCTATTGATCAATCTTATCCTGGATGTCAATGGAACAAAGATGGTTTATGTTCATTTGATACTGTAGTTTCAGCTTTACAAAAGAGATTAGAAGAAATCGATTGGAATCATGATTGTTACGGTAATTATACTGCTCAACCAGGTCAAGATTATAACGGTAGAGCTCCAAGAAACTAGGACCTTTGAGTTTCGATTGAGAACACACCATAAAAGTGCAACATACCGCACAATCACTTTCTCCCATAGTCGCATGAGTACGTTTAAGGTTTCACAAATTATAATTCTCAATATAATAGGTAATTTCATAAGTATAATTCGATTCACAATTACATATATTTCATAGATAAAATATCTCGATAGATTACAGTATAATATATTTGATGTATATAGTACATGCTTATACATACATACATACCACAAAAACAATATATGACTACCTTTTTACTGGTATCACGATTGTAGGCCGAATCGCCAAAAGCGTCTTTATAACGTAACTTTCTTCCTACCAACATCGTAGATTGATACAAGGTGTAAGACAGGTACCCTGCTGATGTTACAGAAGTTTTCCATTGCAATACAAAAGGGATCTTTATGCCGTATCAACTGTTGCTGTACTGGTGTTGGTACGAGTATTGGGGGGTGAGGATAGATCGATGCCAAGAGAACCGAACTTTAACCGGATCCTTCTAATCAACGCGTCAATTTCATATTCATATCACTTGAGTTGATTCAGTTGTTATACGCTATATGTTCCTCTTCTTCTTACAGAGGCGACGTATAAATCGTTTCATAGTATAATTTTCGTTTATATTACCTACAATATAGGTAACTGCGTCGCTGGTCGATCGTATCACATACACTTCGACTTTATTGTATCTTCTTGCTTGGGAAATTACCTTCAAATTCACGCGTTAAACTAGGAGGAAAACTGGTTCTGAAAGCGGGTAGTTGAAAATGTACGTTTTTATCAGCGTTATTCTACCACCAGACGTTCTAGTTAATCTTGTCATATTCACTGATATATCAACTGACTTTTGTGTCATATGTGTAGTTTGGTGAACCACTTTAGTATCTGACCTCGACGTTTAGCTGAAATCAGCCCCACCTTTATATATATACCATCTCTCCCCCAGATAGCATGACGCTATCGCCGAAACCATACGGTAAAACAATGCCATATACACCAGCATATTCATCAGATGTAGAAAAAGGCTTATCATCACCTACAAAAATAGCTAAACGTTTCGTATCAAGAAAACCAAAATGGATAATAGGTAGTTTAGTTTCATTTGGTCTAGTCTTTTATTTCTATCAAACTGGTGGTCCATCAGATTATCCTTTATCACACCCTCCACCTCCACCACATCCTCATCATCATGGCCCACCACCACCTCATGCACTAGATGACGATGGAAAACCGGGATGGAGACCGGGACATGATTGGGACGATGATGAAGATGAAGAAGAAGAGGATGACGACGATGACGAGGACGAAGATAATGGGAAAGGATGGAAGACTTGGTTACCATTCGGTGGAAGTAGTAATAATAAAGGTAATAAAGGCTCAAAACCAACATATACAGATCAAGATGATTTGGACAATATTGGAATAGAAACGAACTATGATTATATAATAGATGAAAATGGTGATCATTTTATAACAAATTATGTTCAACCTATTGCACCTTTACATCCAGATATATCACTTTTGACACCAGCAAATGAATTATTCCCGGAAATCAATCTAAAGGAATTCATGAAACCTGCAGAGAAAATATTTTCGGATGACAATTTACGTTCAATCATATCACCTCCATCATCATCATCACTAGATCAAGATATAGAAGCTATTAGAAAACCTATACCAGAAGGAACATGGGCAAATTGGTGGATGGAAAATCAAAAACCTTTGAGAGATTTTAAAGGTGAAAGATTAAGTCCAATGAAAAAAGTTCAATGGTCAGGTTTTAAATCAGGTAGAGATAGATGGGAAAATAAAGATCAGAAAAAGGAAAGAGAAGACAGAAGAGATGCTGTTAAAAGAGGTTTCAAACATGCTTGGGAAGCTTATAAAAGACATGCTTGGGGTAAGTTGAATTTGAACTTTGTGGATGTACGTGTTGTGAGTGAAGCTAATCAAGATGAATAGGTCATGATGAGGTTAGACCAGTCTCGATGACACCGTCTGATCCTTTTAACGGGTAAGTGGAAGAGGATATATATTCCATCACAAGTATAGCTAATATCATTTTGTACACAGATGGGGAGCTACCATTGTCGACTCTCTTGATACGCTCCTGCTCATGGGTTTTTCAGAAGAATATAACCTCTGTCGACCACACATCAATCAGCTCAACTTTCACTGGGTGAATGGAAGAGATTGGTCATCCGCATATGTCACCGAAGATGACGAAGTGACAGGAGAAGTATATGCGATGGCTAGAGATCGAGGTGTCGGTCTACCAGTGTTCGAAACCGGCATTCGTTATTTAGGGGGTTTGCTAGGAGCTTACGACTTATCTGGTGACAAGCTTTTGGTCGGAAGAGCTGAAGATCTAGCCAACGTACTCGCCAAAGCGTTTGATACACTTTCGGGATTACCTGCTGGACGTATGGATCCTGGTACACCGGACGGAGAGTTGCTTCACATCTCAACTGTATCAATAGCAGAAGTTGGATCAATGTCGTTAGAGTTGATACGATTATCTCAAGTCACCGATAATAGGAGATGGTTTGACTTAGCACAAAGAGCTATGGAATATATAGAAGAAAGGGTTATACCTAGAACAAGTCAAACGCCTCTAATTCCTCTCTGGATTCAGCCTGATTATCCGTTGGAGCAAACACAAGCAGGTCAATATGCCTTTGGTGGTTTAGCTGATTCATATTATGAATATCTCATCAAAACTTACAAGCTATTAGGTAATAACGAAGTAGCTCAAATATGGAAGAGAGTTTACGAGAAATCAATTGATAAAGCTAAACAACTGTTATACAAAGATATTACAATTGTACCTGGAAGAGAATTATTCACGATTGGTAAATTTGATGGTGGTAGAATGATCGATGAGTTGGAACATTTGACATGTTTTGCAGGAGCAATGTTAGGTTTAGGAGCGAAATTATTAGATAGACCTGAAGATATGGTTGATGCTGAAAAGATTACTACAACATGCTATTGGTTATCTGCGGATACACCAACAGGATTACAACCTGAAGTTGCAGAATGGTATAATGAAGAATACGATAATTTGGATTTAATTTATGAAAATATCACATTAAATGATGGATTAATCTATAAACCACCTATATCTAAAGAAGATTTAGATGAATATGAAAAAGGAGAATTAGCTATATATGGTACACATAAAGATTTTAATGGGATTTTAAGATGGAACATAGATGGTACAGAAGTTTTAATTAGAAATAGTGAAAAGAATCCAACAAAATATTTTAGTAGATTAAAAGGTAAACCAACAGGATCAAAAAAAGTTAATGGTAGAGGTATAAATAGACCTGAAACTATTGAATCGATATTTTATATGTATAGATTAACAGGTGATAGAAAATGGCAAGAAAAAGGTTGGAAAATGTTTGTTTCCTGGATGGAAACTTCAAAAGTTGATGGTGGTATTTCAAGTTTAGATGATGTTACAAAAGATTTAAATAATTTGAGATTTACAGATAATATGGAAAGTTTTGCATTAGCTGAAACCTTCAAGTGAGTCATGCATGAGACAATCAGGACACTTATACTGACAATTATTCTGCTATGTGTTACTCATAGATATCATTTCTTACTACAATCTGAACCTGATGTGCTGAGTTTAGATGATTATGTTTTAAATACTGGTAAGTCAATTGAGACAGATATGAATGGACGAAGCTGATTTATTTGGTTTAAACAGAGGCACATCCATTACTTGTAAATCCAAAATTAGATCCAACATCATCGACATCCCATGTACGATATTGGACACCGAAATCAAATCAAGATTTAGGAATTAAAAGTCAAGGTACTAACGTACAAAAGTTCAAGAGATTAGAAGTTATAGATCGAGTTAGGGGTCCAACTAGAGGTCCACCAGTTATACCTCATTATGGTAATGGTGGACCAGGATCAGGTTCAGGTTCAGGTGGTGGAGGTAGAGGTATGGGTGGAGGACCAGGTAAACCAGGTGAAAAACCTAAATTACCTCCAGGATTTGGTCAAAATGGAATGAAAAAGATTAAAATAAATGATGGAACGAATAATGATTATCCTGATGATTTTTAGATGGGGGAGATCTGCTGGATTTACATGTCTGAACCTTCGATATACTACTGTAGTTAGTTAGGATTGCCATATACTCGTATGTATTAATTAGTCACTTGCAAAAATGGCATGTTAACTGATCTAGAGTTGTGAGATATAATCCAAAATCCTGGGATCATGATGCCTGTTCATACAGCACTTTGAAAGGCCACAATAAGGTTTCATTTGATAATGTGACAGTACAGTCATGTTGACTGAGACACCTGGTCACTCATACGTACTACATGTTGAAAGGACCCTCCTTTCGTCGATCAATCGTACTTCCACTTGCACAACTGATCTCCTTATGACCCAATATCACTTCATTACTTCTTAATTTCATTCTTGGTGTTCAGCTTAATCAATCTGAATTCCTTTCACACTACTTTTTCCACTTCAGCAGAAATAGCGAAGTTGGATCATTTCGATACATCCCTACCGTTTTCATTTACAATCTCTCCAAACACTGAGGAAAAATTCACCTAAGCTCCCATTTAACCTACAATACGAGATGTCCGAATCGTATGGCTCGTTGATAGGTGAACAGTCAATCACAGATAACATACAGCAAGATACGCGATTACCTATAACAAGTGGATTCACTTATCGTGGACTTCATGATCCTGTTAGTTGTAATCATATGAAAGCCTCAAAATCATCATCATCGAAACCAATACCTCTTGATATACAATGGTTGATACTTGATCACTTCTCATTTGGGTCTTTCCAGAATTTCAAGATATGCGTTTTAATTAGCCAAGCTTGTTACGAACATTATTCAAAGAAATTATATAATAAAATATATATTCCAAGATATGAAAGTAGTAAACAGATTCAATCTATCGTAGATCATTATCTTCACAATAATGGGATCACCCAAAATACCCGTATTAAGAGCAAAAGTAAACTACAATCGAACAGAATTTCCAACAATAGAAATCTTAGAAATGATCAGCCATACATAAGGTACAAAGAAAGAAGGTTAAAATTATTTCAATCTTGTGAATATCTCAAAATCAATGATAAACAGAGTATTCAATCGACTAGAAGAGCTTTAACAGACTTTCAATTAGATATCGATGAAAATCCACTTAAAAATGTAAAGTATCTAATTTTAAAAGGTGATCCAGAAGAATATCAAAAGGTAAAGCCAATTAAGATGAACAAGATAAATTCAACTTCAAATTCAAATTCAAACAAATGGAAGAAATTTAGTCTATGGCAATTGATTAAACCTAAACATATCTGTATTTCACCTAAATCATATTGGTTTCTCAAGAAACCTGCACATGCACTCAATATTGATATGTACAAAGAATACGATTTTGTATTGAGATATATTAGGAAAGAAATTGAATCGATCAGTTTTCATAATTATAATAATAAAGCATTTAATGCAAATGAGATTCCCTTACAAAGATTTTTTTTTTCATCAATACAATAAATCATTCAGGCGTGGTAGAAATCGATTTTTAGATATTGAACATAAAGCACCTTGGATGGTATCCTCTACAGCTGAGCACAACAATAAAGAAAACTACGATTCTGATCAAGATGAAGGTTTGAACGGTGATGAAAATACAATTTTAAAGGACAAGGCGAAAATTGTCAAGAATGCTAATTCACAAGTTTTAGGTAAAGTTCAATTGATAAACTGGAGAAATTCAGTTCTCCCAGACTGTTGGGGTGCAGGAGGTCATATGTACAGGTCAAACTCTGTTATCAATGTCAACACCTGGTTATACGAGAAACAAGATCATCTCCAGATGAATACACAAAGCAACTACTATATCATCTATTGTGTTTGTTGCGGGCAGAATTAGTCTGGGAGGTTTGAAGTAGTAACCGGTTCTCAAACAGTAAGTTTCGTTTTGTTCTTTCACTTGATTATCGGCACTATCGATTTTCGTATTACAATAAGCTGACTTGACAGTCTCTTCCGATAGAATAGATATCTGGTTAATGGTATCATTACTCTGCCGATTCAAGCGGTCCCCTCCCCCTATATATTTTCTGTATAATAGTAGAAAGCAAAGAATATTGTATTATTCCCTTCAAGATCGCTCCATGTTATGCAATCATGTCTATGTATACTTGAAATATCGACTCTATATAGTACAAAACATACATCCGACGGATGAATGACACCTGATCAATCAATAAGCGATCAAAGCGTTGTGTGTTACTACTATACTGACACTACTTGGCATCAAAACCAATCTACTAATACACAATCAATCTAACAAACTTAACCTATGATTAGTGAAAACCCTTAAAATCAACCACGTTGAACTTGACGACTTGACGATGAAACAATGTTAAATTACCGAATCAAGTAAGATCATTGAAAATATCGTTCCTTTAGTTACGCTAAAGTACCTTAAGTACCTGTAAGTCTGTATATTCCGCAGAAGAATAAGGGAAAAACAAGTCTAACTTGGATTTTCAAATGTCGTTTCGGATTGATACATTTGATACTAGGTACGATTTAGTGTGTTAATAGAGGATTCCTTTGATTTAATTTGTTTACTTTCTTTAGTGTATCATAAGCGTATATCATGGCAACTTAGCTTGTAAAATAAAAAAAACTGTAGAAGACGACATGTTTATCGTGACGAGGATGATGGTCAAAGGGGCGTGTAGGTATATAAATAATACTAACTTACTTATATTCTGGTATTGACTAAGCAAACAGCTTTTCTTTCCCACCTCTTCTTACCATTTCTACCTTTCTCCAAACAAACAGTAATCTGCCTATTGCATCGACCATTTGACAATCTTGTTACAGAATACACCCAAAAAGAAAACTAAAAACAAAGAAACAAGTCTGGATACTTGTCGTTATAGATATTCATCACACTCGTTTACAAAGACAGTAATACTACTGACATTCTATCCCCAACGCGAATCCCCTCAATATGAAATTCCTCTACGTTCTCTCCCTTCTTCCATTAGGTTTAGCCATTCCTCAGCCAAAGCTTCAAGCACAACGTGATTCTATCATCGTGGAAAGGGCTTTTGGTGGTAGTGATTCGGTTGGTGGTTCAGACGTGAATATAGATGGGAAAACGATCGCTGATGAAAAAGATACGTGAGTCATGATACTTCCCTAATATACTTCGATCCGAATAACAACTTTGGAAAATGGACAAAAGCTGACTTTTTTTTTTTGCCTGATTCCTGAATTTATAGCTCAACTTTAACTTCTTTAGTCGTATTCAAACCATCTTCTACCATTTCATCTACACCGTTAGCAGCCTCAGCCAGCTCCTCTTCTTCTTCTGCTGAAGAAGATGACGATGAAGAATCACAAATTGTTTCACCATTTTATCATCCCACCAACGATGACGAGGACGACAAAGAAGAAACAGACACTACTACTTCAATACAATCAATTGGACAAGGTGAAACACCAGCATTTCAACCTACTGCCTCAACCACATCAACTTTTTTATCTAATTCACTGGCTATTTCAACAACAGCAAACACTGGCACTTATACAAAATATACTGGTACAGCTAATGTTAGTGGTACGGCCCATGCAAGTGGTGCTGTAGTTGCTGCTGCTTCGGGAGGATCATCTACTTCATCTTCATTACGATCTATTGGTATGCCTAATCATTCGAACTTGGTAGGATTAGGTAGTTTAGTAGGATTGATAGTATTAGGTTTACTCTAAATAACCAGACACAAATCGAGGTATTTCATCAAATTAGAGTACAACCATAGGTGTAGGACTAGAAATACAAGAGAAGAGAATGGCAAACAAACACATGGACAATAACCATCTTGATCAAGAATATCATATAAATATAAATAAACCCTCAGAATGATCCGATACTGTATCGATAGAATCGAAAGAAGAATGACAAACAAATATACATACTGAATAGAACAGAAATATCGTAATATACTGTATCATAATAACATATATATTGTTCATAATGCATAAAAATACATGTCAAATCGTGAATCCTATGACAACGATACGATCTCCATGCATACTTGCGTATCTTCGGGGGTCCCGAATAGATGACATGAATTGAAAGGTTGATGAAACGTAATACCATCAATGATATGTATGCTGTTCCATCTTTTTCTGTTAGTGTTTTCGCATTCTTCATATAGTCTCGGTAATTTAGCAATGAGTTTAGTTTGCATTCACATTCATATATGGGTATATAATCGCCATTGAAACGGTGATATTCTATTTTTACTGAAATCATCACTTGATGCTGTATGCTTTATATACAAAAAAATAGATTATTTATTCTATATCCCTTCTGGGAAAGAAAATTCCCCAAAAGTGTTCTTAATTTCACAAGGTGATTTCCTTTTCCTCCAAAAATCATTCTTATAGAAATTCATCTTAAATCCAAATTTCATTGGGTTTCAGTAGAACTGACTACCTTATAACTGTTGAATCCTTTGTGATACTTTATCTCGGAATGATGTATCTGAACATGTTTAAAATCAATTTGCATTATCCATTAGCATATTGAGCGAGGTTATGGTTGGTGGAGTCTTATGTCCACCATGCGTGAACTCCCCAAAAGACGGGATCGACCTGATATGCGTTGAGGATAAAGAAAGAATAAAAACTCACAAGCATTCATCAATGTTTGTTCGTTAATTACTATATCTGTTGTATCTGCTTTTGGTCTTGATACTCTCGCTGCAATTGCTGCTGCGTCGGTTTCAAGAATGATTCTGTGATATAAAAATATGAGATCAGTATGCCTTCTTGCGGTAAGTGTAAGCTATGTAACCAAGTCTTTCTATCTGATTTCATCGTTCTGCATCTGTAACTAAAAAACCTATTCTTCCCTTTTCATTTGTCAAATCAAATAGAAACCCAAAGTATCGATTATCCCCCTTGTATTCTCCTCATTCATTGCTCATTTGCTAAATCTTTTGAGGGATATATTCTCTTTCCTGGAATTGACATGTATGATTGTATTCGCCGCGCAAACAGATTTGAATTGAATAAAATCCAAACACAAACTCACCCATCATCAACAGTTTCATCAGCAGCTAATAAAACCAAATCTAAACCTTCTAAAACATTTCTTTTTTCAATTTGACCTCTTAATAATAAATGTATAGAATCTGTAAATGCACTTAAAGTTTGATTTAACATTAATTCATTTGAATTTGATAATGGTCCAACAATTATAAAATTCAAATCAACTATTGTACGTGTTATTATTAAATGAGGTGGTAATGGATGTATTTCGCCTATAAAGTGTGTTGAATAATATAGTGAAACAAGTTGTTGTAAACAATGTTAGCCGTCGAATTAGAGAAACTGTATTATAAATGAAAGATTGAGAAATTCATTTATAACGATGCTCAAAACTCACCACCACCTCTTCTGATTTTTTCAAATACACTTTTCTCAAAAGCTTTTTGTTCTTTTAAATGTATTAAACCACCCATACCTGGACCACCTTGACCAACACCTAAATCATTGACAATATTTGATGACCCAGTCGCATTCTGATGAGGTGGATTATAGTATTTTGCTAATACCCTTTGACCCTCTGCATCAAGTATAAGTAATGCCGTTACTGTATAAAGTGACAAGTTGGACTAGTTGATGTGAATAGAGGTGTCAGTCAATCCAAATTCAATCTTTACGCTATAGGATCTAGCAGCGCAGTTTGCCATATCTACTCACCATTGTTAAGACTTATTTGCTAATATTTGACGTGAAGGCTATGATATTATTGCTGATATTGTTAAAGAATACCTCTAAACGCTCTACGTGTAGCATCAACATTCATCCACCTTGGACATTCAGCTTCGTTCGCGTCAACCAAGAGATATCCACGAGGTGTACCAAGGCTCGCGGCATAATGGTATTCATCAGGCGCGCGACCAGGTACCTTAGTTTTGGGATAAAATACAATAAAACCTTTACCCGTTTAATTCAGAATTTGCAATTTTCTTATTTGTTTATCCTATTATTTGCTTAGTTAAGCACACCCTCCTTTATGAAAAAAGACATTTAATATTTATTATTTTAACTGCAGTTCTACAAATTCCCACTCTGGCGCAAAACATTTTTTTACAGTAATTCGAAACCAGAGACGTCATATTAACCTCTTTCGACGTCATTTCTCTTTTCAATTATTCGTTCATTTCATCACTTTTTATTATTTACTCTTTTTTATCGACTTGTTTCCACCATAGCAGTCACACAGCTCATACATACCTAATCAGTAGTAAACGTATAGAGCCAAGCATACACCTCTACGCTGGAATTACTTTGATTAAGATTCCAACAATTATTAACAAAACGAAAAGTGAGTATCCTTTTCTTCAGAAAGAGAAAAAAGATCTTTTTCTCGCTATCAACCTTTAAAAAACATATGACCCTTGGTCATCAATGAATTATCCTTCATCGGCTTATCCATCGTTTATACCGTCATTATACTCTTACCCATCTTCATACATGACTTATATGTTTATGCTATACTATATGATCTGCAATAAAGAAAATAACTAACGAGTTCTATCTTTTGCTACCTATCGATCCTTACCATACAACTCGCCACTCCCCTTCCGTCGCTCATCGCCGGTCTTTCATATCTGCCCATACGACTTTGCAACATCGTCGCTCATCACCTCTTGATAATTTTGATGTTGTCAAAATCTCATACCCATATACAGATATAAGCATATTATATCCCCTCTATCCCAGCATACATAATACCATATCAGGGGTTCAGGTTACTTTCCGTAAATACTGTATGATCTTCCCGACCAAATCACGTCAAGGTCATATATAACATTGTATTATCATTATTTTAAAAGCGTTAAGCATTCATCTTGCTATATTTAGTTACACAAGATGGCAGCTGTAGCACAAGCACCTCCAATGTTACCGACAACATCTTCTTCAGGAAGCAGTGAGTTTTCATTTCATTCCTACCGCATATAACATTTTCGAAAATATCATCATTTCCTGTTTAATGTTTCCTTTTGGTCAATGACATCATTGAGCTAATTACTGAAATAACAACCATTTTCATCCTTATTTCTTCGTTTCCCCATACTTTCGTTCTTTTATAGTATCTCGACCGTCTTCTTCAGCAGCAACTGTTAGACCAACTGAAGCCAAAACCATCAATCCACCTCCCACCGTCAAACCTGATACAGCAGAAACACCAATAGCCAAAGTGACAGTTTCTGAAGCTACACCAGTAGAAGAAAAGGGGGAAGTCAAAAAGGAGAGCGGGGATGGTGAGTTTATTGAACCTCGCAATGTTTTCATCATTAATCGTCTCCCGCCCCTGATCTCCTCTTGCTTCTTCTTGTTATCCTCCCTTCATTGTCACTCTTCTTCTCCCCTTTACCTCATACGCGTTACAAACGGCTTGCTCCTTTGACCATGCTGTCTGAACTTCTCGATACGAAGCAACTGTAATCGATTTGTCAGCATATAAACACCAAGGTTCCTCATTATGCCCTCTTCATTTTTACCATTATTTATAATGCATGATACAAATCGCTGACTATCCCAAACTTATCGACCATTCTGATCTTTCCATCGCCCTATCATCACTCTTGCACTACGACTTCCTCTCCTCTGCCGCCTATCGTCCTATCACCATTGACAAAACATATTTTGTGGAACCTTCTTCACCTGTCCCTCTTCCACTTGGCGCCCTGATTGATTACGCATCTTTCATTGATGTGGACGAACCTGATATCTACTCGCCTTTGACTTGCATCCTCACTCCGACGAATGATATCACACAACACACAGCCAAATCTCCGAAAGCCGCTGGACAACCACTCGGTCCACCACCTCATCCAGACGCAAACGGTAGTAGTAACCCACAGAGACCTCCTATACGACCCAACGCCGATATCCGATCTCGTTTTGATCAAGAACCCAATCCTTTCGAACAGTCTTTCTCTCGATCGTCGCATCACTCCAGCTCCTCTCTTTCCGACCGTACAACCCCTCCTCGAGGTACAGACGCAACCAGTACCAGACACAACGCTCTTCCACCATTGTCTTCGCTAACTAGTCCGGCAGCTGCAGATCCAAGTCAATTCCCTTGGCTTGCTAACTCTCTGCGATCCGGTCCTCTGAGTCCAGCCATGCTAGCCGGTCCACAGAACGGCAATCCTCAGCATAATAATGGCAATCACCGTGCTGGTGGATCCAACGAGGCAAATGCAAATCAGAATGAAAGTGCCGCCGCGTACGAATCGACCGGTTTTCGGACAGGTTTCACTCCTGGTACAGGATCTGGCTTCACCCCTGCTGGTTACAACTCATTCATGGGACCTGGACTTGCCAACCTTGCCATGCCTTCACCTAATACCGCCGCCTTCCTTAATAGTATAACCAACTCTACACCACTGGGCGAGGGAAGCGATGTAGCCGCTGCAGCTGCCAATGGTCACGCAATGCATGGCGAAGGAAATATCTTGCAACCACCGTCAGCTATTCCACCACATCTTCACCCACATCATCCTATGCCACATAGTAGCTCATCAAACGATGTTTCTCAAGACACCATTACACCGAATACCTTGTCAGCCCTTACAGGTGTCTTTGGCGAAATGGCCAGGGCTAATTCAGGCTCACAGCAAGGTCCACCTTACTTCGCTCCCGCTATGGGTCCACCACATCCTGGCGCTGTTCCCGTACAAATGCCCCATGTGGACTATGCACAGCAAAGTGCGAACGCCGCATCACAAGCTGCAAACGGATTGTTCTTGTTATCTCAAGCACACCAGGAGCTCTCCAAGCGAGAAGAGGAGGGCAGAGGTGGAACACCTGTGAAAGGAGCAAGAGGACCAAAAGGTGCAAATGGCGGTCAAGCTGGTCAAAAGAGAAAATCCGATGTTGCAGGAGCTGCTGCCAAACCTGCTAAAAAAGGAAAGAAGAATTCATTAACCGGACCTCAAGTATCGTCACCACCTAAAGCTACTAAACAGGAAAGTCCGGATTCAGGTGATTCAGAGGATGACGATGAACCTAGATTTGATGCCAATGGTAAACCTGAGACTGAAGAGGATAAGAGGAAGAATTTCCTAGAACGTAATAGACAAGGTAAGTCAAAGTATCACATAGATGCTCTTTCGAATAGGAGATGAAAAGCTGATGATACTGGGTCGGTATAAATAGCCGCTTTGAAATGTCGACAACGTAAGAAAGCTTGGTTGAATGAATTACAATCAAAAGTTGAAGGTTTAACAATCGAAAATGAAAGGTTACAACAGACAATACAGTCAATGCATGAAGAAGTTGGCAGATTGACAGCTATTTTAATGCAACATCGAGACTGTGGTTTAGCTATTCCAACAGCATATGGAAGACCAATTCGATAAACAACAATTCAATGGCCGACTTTAGTTGAGTCAATTAGAGGTGGAGGATCTTTATATACACGTTCTTTGTTTTCTTCTTCGCTTCGAACTTTTTGTTCCGGTTCTCTATATCGAAAATTCTTCTTTATACCAATATAATACACTTTTCTCCACTATTCCCGTCGTTATACATATATAAATATATATATCTCAATCTGTTGAACTTATATGTATCTCAAAACTCACTCTGTATCATTATTATCCCTTTCCAACCCACACTCAAAATATACTTTCCTACCCTTTTACCTGATGGCTCAGGGAAGGAAATGTTCTATCTACCATAGTATCACCACGTAAAGTAGTGTATATACACATGGTTATATATGTTATACCAAAATAAAGTGAAAAGAGATTATAGAATCATCTTCACATGCAACTCTAGCCTAAAGTTTGCTTTCAATATGATATCATAGCTGCTTATCCGTCAATATCCGACAGACCATGTTATACTGATTCAATATGCATGAACTGATAAATGTACAAGTGATACCAATGATACGACGTTTTGTATATTGTATGGATTATATGTGATTCTTTAAGTAGTTATATATGATTTTGAGGAATATATGCAAGTTGTATAGTAATATGAAACACTGAGGGATGAAATGAATAATTAAGCTGTTCAGTCTCTACTTTTGTGTACAGATTATGGAAGTCTGACAGCAAATGCTATACAAACGAAAATGATTGATTCCTATATTCGAAGAATTACGATTCAAAGGGTGATTTATTAGCTTTTCTTTTTATCGTTGAGCATATATAGGACAATAAAATGTAGATGATGTAAGAGATGATTTGATGATGAACTTGAACTTACATTACTGAACATTTCTTGTATAGCTGAATCTGTATCTTCCCAATGACAAGACATATCTGCTCTATATGTTTATGAATAATTCAGCATTTAAGACATTGGTTTTGTCTTTTTGAAAAACAGTCGTATGTTGATCTGATGGGATGGAATAATGTATTAGATTGACTAACCTTCCTGCTTGTCCAGCATTTTCTGATAATGTCGTTGTTACCTGATGAATGGGAAGGGTACAGGCAAAACGAATGGATCAATTGAAGAGCATGAAAAGAAGCAATTATACACGACGTCTTGATAGGTAAGTGTTCAACTTACAATATATTTGAATCCTCTTGGTTCAATTTCAATCATACGCTGCTTGACTTTCTGAAAACATATCTAATTAATTAGTAATAGTTCAACATGGGATTCTGAAGAGATAGATAGTTTCCGGAAATATAAATCTAGGAGAGAGACAATTTTGTATTATACAATGATTGCAACAACTCACCTCAGCTATCTCTTTACTATAACTAGCCATTTTAGCTTTATCATTTACATCCCATGAAACATTCGTTAATGATTTCGTTAATAATGTTTTGATAAACGGTCTTAATGTATCTGAAGGGAACCTAAATTGATACATCTCAAATCAGTTCAGATTGTTCTATAACACAGTAGAGTACCGTTCGCATAGCATAAAAAGGTCATCCATCACCTACTTCTGCCTTGATGGTGATGTTGCTCCTGATCGATTTAGAGGTATTGGTGGTGATAATGCAGCGTTCAATCTTGAGGACATAGCGTAATTAATTGATAAATGAGATTAAGTAATAGGTTATGATATAATTTCAGTTCCAATATACAGTCGCTTGCTACTTTTGGATATTGTTATGCTGTTTAATGATGGGACTGATCTACTGTTTTATGACTAAGTAGTGTTTAAGCAGAAATAAGTATTCGGAATTCATCAAGATAGATACCGAACGATATTTGTTGACTAGTTTTGAGGATTATTGACGCGTTTTACGTTAACGTTATTATCCTTTATCCGTTGGGTAACATTATTGGACTCGTGACTACAGTATAATCAAAATCAACATGCAAACCTCTTGAATATCTGTTCTATTTGAATTCTCTTATCATACCTAAACACCTCTCATTTAGACTAATATAATCACAACAACATACATACCCATGTCAGAAATTAGCCCTGTAGTATCAATAGAAGATACAATAAATACATTTGAATCCGATACAGAAGTTACAATACAACCACTCAAGCTGAAACAACCAGAATCTTATCAAATCCAAAATCAAAGCGTTTGGACCCCTACAAAGCAAATCAAAACAATTTCATATAATCACAACCATAATAGTAGTAGTGGTATATATCCACCTTCACCACCATCATCTAATTCAAATTCAACAGGTACAGCTCATTCAACTTTAACTTCAAATTTAGATTTTGAGCTTTTGGATAATAGTAATCCATCTTGGTCAAATCATAAATCTTATAATAATAGTAATAATAATCGTAGTAGGATATCAGGTAGACCAATAACGATGAATATGATGCCTCCAGTATCATCATTGGATTCATCTTGGAGATCAGATTCACCAACTAAAAAATTCGGCTCAAGTTCAAATTTACTAAATAAAGAAAGAGAAGTGATATGGGATATTAGTGCTACCAACAGTAGTAGTAATAGTACAATGAATAATCTTAATGATAATTTAGATGCTTTAGGATTATCTGCTACAACATCAACTAATAGTGATCACGTGCCGTTACCATTACCATTACCATTCCCTTCATCGGCTTCATCTTCATCACTTTTCAATAGTAATAATAACAGTAACAGTAAGAGCTTGATACGGAAAGATGAGAAATTGAAGAACAAACAGAAAGAACTATATGATAATGGTAATGATCATCATCAACAACAGCCTATGTCAATTGACGTTTTGGCAAAAGTTATGGATACGAGTAAAGGTAGAGATAAAGTTTTAGTGAGTTGATCTATCTTACATCTATTAATTTAAATGAAATGACGATATCCTTTCCGTCTGTATTGATAACGTCGTTGTTGCCACACTTATAATATAGAAATGTTTACAATATTCTTTGAGAACATATTTATACCTTTTAACATTAATAACGAGGATACGACCTTTATCAAAATGGTTTAAATCAAATTCGAAAAGAGTTAAAATTGCTGTATCTGGATTATCACTTACGAGGTGAGTGCATGTCGTGATGATCGAGTTGATCTTTAGAATTTTCTTCTTTTTGACTCTGATCAAAAGATGTATAACGAGCGGACTCATACAGATCAGCCTATAATAATAGCTTACGATAAAGAACGATGCTAACATTCTTAACCACATCCAATTTAGGAAATGTCTACTACTTCTTAATCCTTTACATCCATTATCCGACCTACTTTCAAATGAACCCATGTCAGCTAAAACTTTAGTTGGACACCTGATTGACTTATTTTCATGTATATCAGATGATATTTATTGCTTGGCTAAGTTGGGATTGGTTAATAAAAGGACTGGTGATTGGGGTGATAAATGGTCAAAGTGAGTTTATTTAGCCCTTTTGACCTTTAAGAGCTTTAAGAGCTTCTTTCTCTCTGATTTGATCATATCTAGATGACCATTTGGTAGATGAAAGAGATTTGATCAAAATGATCTATGCTGATTATCATACATTATGTTCCTTGTCATACAATCATCACAGTCGATTATGGCTTTTAACAACATTAATGGGATTATATAAATTACATTTCAAGACAATACCGAAAATTGCCAATTCTGCTTGTTCAGTTGAAAAAAGGAGAAATGAATTATCAGATGCTAAATGGACTAATAGAAAATATATAGCTGATTTATTTTTTGTTTGTAAGTTTTCTCTAAACCTTTATTTTTCCTAAAACACCAAAAAAAAAAGCAAATAATTACATAATCGTAAAAGAAATAACAATAACAAGAACCATGGGATTTGTCGTATTGATTTTTCACCATGACATATGTATGATATTGATATAGACAGCTAATACCTCGACTCTGTAATTTTGAAATAGCATATGACGTTTTCGAACCTGATTATCCAAATTTCGGTGAACCCATGAAATGTTTTACTGGTTTATTAGCAGGTCTAATAAGGTGAGTGTACATTTCATCAGTTTACATATCTATGGTTGATAAGGGGTTATATTATAATCATAAGTGCTAAGTGCCGGTAACTAATACGAATTGTTTGTTTTGCTTCATCAGTGCATTCAAATTGTATGATGCTCAATGGGAAGCTAGTATAGGGAAAGGATAAAATAATACACCGTATCATATTATGCAGAATGTCTCAAATTGTCTTTTCGGAAATACATCTTTCGCACACGTAAAGTGGTTCTTTCACAGATAAGTAAAGTAATAATGCGGAAATGATCGGCATCAAAGTGCTGTCAACGTTTTTAACGATGCTTTCACAAATATCAGAGCGTCATTCGAAGAAACCCATCTTCACGACGGAGATCTGAACACGTATTGTTCCCGGTATTCGAACGACTAAACGAAATCAATATTGCATACTTTAACTTTATATAGACTACAACGGACAAGCTACACTGAAGAGAATGAAAAATGATACTCAAACAGAATTAACGGATTACAACTTCGCTTTAACCTTATCATTACCGATAAGAGTCACAGCTGCATTACTTAAAGCCGGAGCATCTCGTTCTTTGACTTTGGCGACTATTGGTTCCAGAAAGAAATCAAATCATCAAAATCAGTACATCCAAGAACCGTTTACCCGTTGACAAGACTTACCAAAAATAACTTTATCTCTTTCTTTCCACATTTCCGTAACCAAGGTTTCACCAGGTATAATCGTACCTGCAAACCTGACTTTAATATCTTTGTATGCACCAAAAGTCTTGAGAACATGTTTTCCTGCTATGCCCATTGAGCAAAGACCGTGGAGAACTGCAAAACAAAAAATGATGAATCAGTATAACTCAACAGGGCTTATCTCTGTACAGCTATGAATCATACAAAAGCCAAGAAAGTAGGTTCTTAACTCACTGGGTTTCGGGAATCCACCCATACTTGCGAACGAAGGATCGATATGAAGAGGATTATAATCGCCAGATAACCTATATATGGCAGCTTGTTCCTGGGTGGTTTTCTCTTCTACCACAGCATCGGGTTTACGTTTAGGTGGAGCATTGATTGCAGAAGCTGCGCCTCGATCTGTGACGATCAACGATATTAGTTTTATGCATCATTTCAGCTGGTGTATGACTTACCAGACCCATTCTTCTTTCCGCCAAATCCACCACTTCCTCTAAGTATGACAGTACTTTGGTTCTCGCAAATCAATTCACCACTGCCTTTCTCCTTGGTTTCAACTTTGTAGGTGACCGCAGCGGTTTTACCTTTATCAAGCACTTCAACTAATTTAGTGTGATTAACTACTGTACCAGAAGTAGGAAGTGGTTTATAAAGCTTCAGATATTGTTCACCGTGAAGCAATTTAGTTGGATTGAAATTCGGTACGAAGTCCATTGGTATTGATGAAGATGCCCCGAATTGTGGTATAACACCAAAGGTTGGTAGAGCCTATAGGCCAATCGCAAGTTTAGCTATGCTAAATATGTATGGGAAATGGATGATTGTCGACTTACTGAGAACTCGTCAGCATTCTCATAGGTCCAGTGCAGTTCATCTGCTTTGGCTCCGACACCGAGATTATATAACAAGACGTCTCTTTCAGTATAAGTGAAGTCTTCAGGTTCCGGAGCGTTTCTCTTTGCTTCTTTAATTTCAGGTGTATCTTCTGGATCCTCGTAATTCTCTCCGGAATTTCCAGAATCTCCATCACCACCAGCAGTATTAGTGAAATTTTCCATGATTTGTTGTAAAGCTTCAGGACCTGAAGATGGGTTGGTAGCTCGGTCATCAAAAGTTGTAATATCCTTCCACTTGGCGACAACAGCTTCCGGTTTCAATTCTCGGTCATTAGGGAACGAGACACCATATGTTCTTTGCCACCTAACTTGAGCAGCATATCCGCCAAATGCTTCATACAATGTTCCTGTATCTTGACATGCCTCAGATGACAAGTATCCAACCACAGGAGCAACATATTCAGCCTTCATGGCTTCCATCAGCTCTTTAGGCCAAACCGTAGCTGTCATTGCTGTACCAGCTCTCGGAGCGATACAGTTCACTAAGATACCTGATCTGGATCCTTCAATGGCAAGGGATCTTGCCAAACCGATTAAAGCGGCTTTTGCGGTGCCATAATTTGCTTGACCAACGTTGCCGTAGATACCAGTGGGAGATGCTGTAGTGATAATTCGACCGTACTTCTGTTTTTGGAATATAGGCCATACAGCTTTGGCGCACTAATTCATCGGGAATGATATCAGCTGTCATCTCGCTACGAAGTAGCCCGGCGTACTGACCTTGAATGTACCTCTAAGATGAACCTGCACTACTTGATCCCACATTTTCTCATCCATATTGACGAAAGCTTTATCCCGGAGGATACCGGCATTTGCGACGAGGACATGGACGGTGCCAAAGGCATCTACAGCAGCTTTGACTATCGCTTCGCCGTCCTCGGCAGAACAGACAGCAGCAACAGCGTTACCCCCAACTGCCCACATACAGTTAGCTAAAAGTGTAGCGTCCATGAACATAGCTAAACGCACCAGCTTTTACCTCTCCAACTACCTTTTCTGCCCCCTCTTTACTAACATCATTGATCACTACATTTGCGCCGAGTTTACCGAACATCAAAGCATACTCTCTACCAAGACCGGCACCTGAACCGGTTACAATCACAGTTTTGCCCTTAAAGTCAATTGATGGTGAAGATTGCTTGTTTGCTGGAAGTGATTTGGCTTTCTTAGCCCATCCCTGTAAATCGATCAGTTCTGCTTAGCCCACATTAAGTTCAGCTGAATCAGCAATTACTTACCATGATATCGCCATCTTCACTATTTAAGGGGTGTTCTGCATTTTCGAAATCTTGTACTTCTGACCATTTTTCGGCAACGGCTGAAGGTGTGAAGCTTTCGTCCGTTCGCCATATTGCACCTGTAAGATAAAGTCAGGACAAAATCAAAAATGCTCAACAAGCTTGTCTACGGACCTTTGGATCTTTCCCATCTGACCTCAGATACAAAGCCTGCTCCCAGCTCAAAGATTCGTCCATTAACATCAGGGCCCTAGAAAATTGTGAATCAGTATCAAGGAATTGAACCATTCTACGCTTTGTCAGAAACTCCCAACTTACATTCTTAGCTGTTAATACTCCTACAACTGGAGCGATGAATTCCGGTTTCAAACCTTTGAGCATATCAGGTGGAAGGATGGTCTCGGTCATTGCTGAAGCGGCCATCTGAGAGCATATACAATCAGCTATACCCGATTTTTTGAAAAGGCGTTAGCTTACAGGTACAATGACATTGGTCTTGATGTTGTACTTAACACCTTCTCGAGCGAGGGTTCGTGTAAATCCGACGAGACCCACTATATACGGATATAATTGTCAGTCGTGGTTGCACTTTGATCGAAAGAAGCAACTTACTTTTAGCAGCAGAGTAATTTGCTTGACCCATATTACCATATAATCCGGCAGCGGAAGCAGTATTGATGACTCGCCCGAACTAGGAATTTTGTTAGCTTGGTCAATTTCAGAAACTGCAGCATTGGCAGCTCACCTTTTGTTGTCTGAACAAAGGCCAGCATGCTTTGGTACAAGCATAAGCACCTTTGAGATGAACAAGAGTGATCAAATCCCAATCTTGTTCTGACATATTCTTGAATGATTTGTCACCTGAGTGTTGAGGATATGGTATATAAGCAATTTACTTATTGCCAGAGTCAACGAAAAGAAAGCTTACGAAGTATACCAGCATTATTGATCAATACATGTACAGTTCCAAAGGCTTTCACAGCAGCATCTACGACTTGTTGGCCATCTGCTACCGAACCAGGTGCTGTTGATGCGTTACCTCCGGCTATATAACATCACAAAATTGTTCAGCTTACTGGAACTTCCTATAACAAGGAGCGTGTCGAAAGAGGAAGCTGAATGACATACCTGATTTGATCTCATCGACAACAACTTGAGCAGCCTTATCAGATACATCGTTGACTACTACTTTAGCGCCTCGAGCAGCGAAGAATTTAGCGTAACTGTACGAGTTTCAAGTGATTAGCTTCTCTTCACTCACATCCGTTTAAGGGACTGTAAAACGGTAAGAGCAACTTACGTTTTACCTATACCACTTCCTGCACCGGTGACAAGAACAACAAGATCTTTGAAGTCTAATTCTCCACCAGAGAAGGATTGAGGTTGTTGAGCCATTTTGCTCTTAGCTAAGATCAAGGACGGTAAGGGGTATTGAAACGAGTTCTGAGGTGTTGGTTGAGGTATAATTGTGGAAATCGTACGTGGCAACCCAAGAAAGATTGAGGGTTTCTTGGGTAGACTGTTTGATATGGTTATGAGGAGAGGTCTGAATATATTGAAATTGACTATTCAAGTATGTGCTGACATGCATGAGTCGAGAAAGGGATTAAGAGAGATCTCAGAAGCATTCATGATTCTAGATATAGTCATTCAACAACATGCTACATGCTTGTCTTTCTCATTCCGGTTCAAACATGCATCAAGATAACCGGAAATCACTAAGATGGCTTATCAAAATATGACGTGTCATTCTCGGTCACTCCGTCTTTTCCGGAGTCTATGCTATAGTAAGCTCTGCTTTGATCATTAAATAGATTACCTTTAACTCAAGGAATGACACAAAACCGATTTGTGGAGATCTACATCATGTAGATCCGAGCAAGCGACTTATCTAGCTTTGCACAATATGTGAAACATAGAGGTCATAACGACATTAAGACGAAAATCGTTCAACGCAATGGACAGAAGGTGGTTGTCTTCTATGTGATGTATACATTATACTATCAAAGGTATAACTTACAAATCAAAATCACTATCATCATCGTCATTATTGTGATCATTATCATCATCATCATTTCTACCTCTATTTGTACCTAAACCAACACCACCATTTCTTATATTTGTTGATCTTGAATTTACACCACCAACTTTATCATCAAAATCATCATCTATATCCGAATCATCATTATTGTTCTGTTGAGATCTTAATGATGGCGAAGGGTTTTCTATAGCTTTGTAATATAACAGTAATCCTTCTAGATCTATAATTCCCATTCATACGGATAATCAGCTTGATATGTCATTTTCACGAAATGTAAAAATCCATTGTTTGACATACCTCTTACAGTAGTTTTCATCCCTTTTAAACCCATTCCTGCAATAACGTTTCCTGATATATCACCATTTCGATAAATTAATAGAGTAGGTACATTCTTATCTGGATAATTCGGTATACATAAGCCAGCAGGTATAGATAAGAATTTTGTTTGTGGATGCGCTGCTGCTAGTTGATGTAGTAATGGTCGTAAGTGTTGTGAGAGGGGTACGCTAAAGTATACTTATCAGCAAATTTGATCGCACATGGGATATGATAAAGATGAACACACGAGTCTTTATATAAGAAAACCACTACACCAGTACCTTGTAAACCACTACTTCCAGCTTGAGCTTCCTCTTCACCTTCATTTAGATCATCATCATCTGAATCATAAGCATTTTTAGTATTTTTACGAGGTGGGGGTGGTGGAAGGGGATTACCATTTTGATCATAAGATATTTTTGAAGCTTCCGTAACTTGTTTTACGAAATCTTCTCTTGAGAGAGGTTCCATCGTACCAAATCTTGATTTTTTTTCTCTAATTTTTAATTGATTTAATCTTTTTTTACGATAATCTTCAAATATTTTTTCATCATCACTATCTAAATTTTCATTTTCTAATAAGCTTACTAGTTGATCTGTATCTGCTGTTATAGCTAATGTTCTTATCGCATCTTCATGTGTTATATTGGGTATATCTGGTGAAGGTGATCTTGAAGGTGGTTTGGGTGGTAAGATACCGTGTGCACGTAATGCATCGTTACTACATGATACAAGTGGTATATATGAGTCAGTACACGCCAGCAAGCCCCTCTCATTGAAAAGACCATGTCTAAGCTAATATCATGTATACATACAACTCTGTATCTTCGTTAGGATTGACCATATTGCCTCAGATGAAAGGTGTATCTGTCTATCTATCTATCTGTTTTCAGTTCGTTGGTATATTTCGAAGTGAGAAGTTTCCCAGTATTTGCTGTATGGGCAGTACAGGTAATTTTCCGCTATCTTTGAAGATCAGTAACCAAGGAAAGCAGTAGAAGATTCTATTCTCTTATCAGTAGAGCAGAACGAAGAGGCAAAAAGAAGACAATCATTACTCGAGCAACTTCTAAACGTTCTATCAACTTGTTCAAAGCGTAAATATTACGGCATATCAATGAGAAACGCGGAGACTCCACAAAAATCAATATGAAAATCATTGAATAATAACATGGAATGCCCGAGTCGAAGATGCTTGCTATATATATATAAAGAGAAAGAGCTACCATACATACCTTGCACTTGATTCATATAGCTTCATAGCCTTGACTATATATCGAGAAGCGAGATCAGAGATAAACTTGGTCGAATGATGCAGAGTGATGTGGAAACATGGGATAACCTCCTAAAATGGTTAGAAGAGAAACATCCTGGATTCGAATACAATTTATCTCTTCGTGATGTTCCTGGTACGTTAATAATGGGGTCTCACCTGATTTGAACTCGAAGGTGACACTGAATTGACCAAATCGTTCATATGCATAGGCGTTGAAAGAGGTTTGGTAGCTCCTCATGATCTAAAGGTATATATCTATTATCTTTTTGTTCCGAAAAGTCATTGGCCTGCAGTTAATGATTGACTGTTGGAACATAGAAAGGAGATACACTCTTACATATTCCATCAACATGTATGCTTAATCCATTGACTTTGATGTCATCACCAAATCAACCTATACCTTTACATTTATTTCCTCAGACTAATCGATCTTCAAGTACTAGTAGTACCACTCCTGTAAATAAAAAACCTAGAACAAGTTTACAATTACATCAACAACCTTCTAGAAAGTTAGATACTACACAATTATTAACATTACATCTAGCTTTGACAAAAGATCCAAAAGAGAGATATAAAAGTTATTGGAAACCTTATATAGATAGTTTACCTAAAAAATTTAGACCATGGCATCCTTTAACTTGGATAATACCTCTACATCAAAGTAATCACGATGATAAAGATGACAAAGAATGGGAATGGTGGAACAACTTATACGAATTGGGTTTATCAAAATCAACTAAATTGAAAGTGGAAGATGTTAAAAAGAGATTTAATAAAGATTATGATGTTTTAATAGATGTTTTGGTAAGTTTATCGAGATTATATTGGTCATCATCGACAAGCATAAATAGCGCATTCACTTAACCGTTAATCTGATAATAGCGAGAAGAAGAGCCTTTCAAGTCACACAATTTGATTGACGTTATAAGTCAAGAAGACATACTGTGGGCATGGTTGAATGGTAAGGCTATTATATCTGTTTTAAAGGCACTTCTGACTCCTTAAATCTGAACTTTCCAAACGTATTTCAACATGTGTTATATCCACAATTGACTTCTGATACGAAATATAGTAAATACTCGATCTATATCAATACCACTAGGTCTATCTGGACCTTCTGAGAGAAACAACCATACTTTAGTACCCATAATGGATTTCATCAATCATTCATCCAATGAAACAATAATAACTCCTAGAGTTAAACAATTACCTACACCTTCTTCATCAGTATCGAAGACACGTAAATCATCCACGTCAACATCTGAATCCACAAACAAAATGCCTCAATCAGCGATAATCAGTAACGGTAATAGTAATAATAGCATATCGACATCTGCCATCAACCCTGCAACTACAAGCGCAAGTAATGGCGTCAATAACGGATTTAGTTTGAGAAAAGCCGAACAACATTTATTACCGAATAAAATAGATTTTAGATTATTGTGTCCTGAGAAAGGTTTAGATAAAGATGAAGAAGTTTACTTTGAATATGGTGGACATTCATCTTCAACTTTATTTGCTGAATATGGATTCTGTGAGATACCAAAGAGTGATGATATACCGAAACCTACTTCATCATCAATCAAAAATGGTGAACATCCGATAAAGGACAAATTGAATAAGGAGAAAATCTTGAATGGTAACAAAGATAATACCCTTGGCAGAGAAACGCTTGATGGTGATACTAACAATATTGAAAAGAGTATCGATGAACAGGACGACAAATTGAATGGTTGGTTGAATATGAAATATGGTGAAGTGGATTTAACTTCTTATATCAATGAATTATGGGAAAACCAAGATGAAAAAGAAAAAGAAGAGAAAAAACAGGTTTTAGAGGATATCGATTGTTGGGGGTGAGTAGTGTCGTTTTTTTTCTCGTTCTTTTCAGGATGAGTATATGAGTGGATCAATATATAACTTCGAATGCTTTTTTCCATAAAGAGGAAACACAATACATTCACAACCTTTACCAACACATCCATCACATTCATTATTAATGACATTAAGATTGATCCACTTATCATTATCATCTACTCAAGGTAATAATAATAAATTATCAAGCATTTCAAGGGGTTTGATAACTTATATATCTTTATCAAATGAAAATCAAATGTTAATATCATTGGAAAATATACTTAAACAAGTTATAAATAATGCTGAAAAACGATTAAAGAAAATAAATAAATTAATTAGAGAAGTTGATAAAAGTGAAGAAGAGAACAAGATATTTAAAGAGAAACAAAGTGTATTGAACATGTTATTAGCTATGTGTGAAGAAGAAAAAGTAATTTGTCAATCATTATTAGAAAGATTAGAAAAAGGTGAAGATTTATCTTAAAAATCAGCGAATTATCGACTCAAAATCAAATTGTGCTTTTTTACCATGTAAAAAGTTCTTCATCATTAGCATCAATGAGGTCATGGATTTATTTTATTTTTATATTTTTCTAGTCGACATCCAATACAGCAATATCAATACAACAATTAAAACATGTACTGTAGCTTTTTGTTAAACACTGAACTTGTTCAAATGAAATTCGACTACTGAACAACACGGAAGGTCACAGTCCAGTATATTGTAGAATTTAAAAGAACCACAGAATCATTATTGAACACATTTGTTTATTCAACGTAAACATGGGAAAGTTTAGCATCATTGAAGAGATTTACACTATATATCCTTTTTGGGTATTGTCATAGAAGTGCTTGTCGCATGTCATCATACAAACATATACAAATATGAGTTACATTACAGTATATTGAAATCCTTTAGATTATCTATAGAGTAGTTATATCAGATGCGATTGAAAAGGCAAAATATCAAATACAGTACCATGCATTGTCCTGTCATCAATGTCCCTAAAAGTGATAAGGATTGTAATTGTCTTCTAAGATCTTCCATCATTTCATCGTCTAGTTTCACCTTGAATAGTAGATTCACCTAAACCTTCACCGAAACCACCTTCAACTATACCTGCTCCACTATTCCTTATTATGCTACCTTCCTCACCATCATTTTGCCGTCGTTTAGTATCATCTTGACCATTGTTATCATCAACTTGTATACTTTGAATCCAGAATGAATTCACAAAACATATGAAAGCTATTACAGCTGAAAACAACCATACAACAGATAATGAGTGACTATATGAATTTAATGCTAATTGTCTTAAAGTAGGTGGTAATAATCTAATAGCAGATTTGGAATGTAAAATCGCTGAGATTATCTGTAATACACACATAGCGTTAATTTAAGCTTCCTCGATCTGATCGCAAAAATAGAACTTACTTCATTACCATTATCAATATCTTTGAATTGTTTCTTCAGATCACTTGCTAAAGCACCCAGTTGAACTGATCCACCTATACTTACACCAAGTGTAGCACCCAGACTTCGAGTAGTATACATTAACGCTGTAGCTTTAGGCTGTCGTGACAGGTCAGCGTTTTTAACATGTTGTAGTATAATGACGACGGATGGCAAAGCTTACCATAATTTTACTATCTACACTGGAAATCAACGCCACTGATCAAGTGGTTTCAGCATTAGCTTTAACTTCCGAATGATCTGGAAATCACATACCAAGTTGAACGCATAAGAAGGTGGAGTAACCCAATATGCAAGGTAAAACAGTAGCGTAATAACCCCACCAGGACCAAGTAGGATTCCAAGTAGCTGCTACTATAGATCCGATAATTGGGGGAAACAAGGCTGCTGGACCAAGATATTTCCATGAATGGCCTGAACGAATGTACCTAATCGAAAAATTAGTAAGTTGATTATTTCTACAATTAGGTGGTACATATACAATGTGACCATATTATCAAGACGACTCACTGTCCAGCTACCATTGATCCTGTGGCTAAACCTAATCCACCACAAAGTGATAATATCAATCCTGCTTGCGCAGCAGATGAGTTGATGATCACGGCGAAATATACAGGTCTGGGAAGATGTTAGCTTGCGCATTAGTACAAATCAGTCGTGATGTTGAAGCTTACATCTGGAACATCTATTTGGCAGGTAGCCGGTTATGAGCTCCAGCGAGATCTCCTTTCTTAAAATGGTTTATAGTGACTTACAAAAGCTTGGTTTCCTACACTCAAGAAAAACCCACAAGTATTGATAGCAGCTATATGACTAGATTTGAAAAGTTCCAGAGGTACCACTGGTCTTTTCACTTTAGTTTCTACGTAGATGAAAATCATTGTACTGATGATTGAGATCAATAACATTCCCCATACAATAGGTGATGACCAAGGTTCAAGGTAAGAAGTATGAAAAGATAAACCTAAAAGTAATGTTGTTACCGAAGTAATCAAGAAAAAAGTCCCTAACCAATCTAAAGATTTTAATCCTGATAATAATGATTGATGTGTTGGTGGTATAGCTGAAGTAGGTAAAAAAATGGAGACGATAATAGCGCAAAATAGTACTACAGGTATTTGTACCCAGAATGACCAATGCCATCCATATTTATCTGTTAAATATCCAGATAAAGGTCCACCTAACATTGATCCAGTACCAAATATAGTCATCATAAGACCTATCATACGATACTTCATCAGCAAAAATATTACTAGTCATACAGAAAATTGGTAAATATCTTTACCTTGATAAAATCCTCTATCCCTCAATGGTACTAAGTCCGTCACAATAACACTTGAAACAGTTAATAATCCACCACCACCTAAACCAGCAAAAGTTCTTGCTCCAATCAAGGTATACATATTATTTACCATTGCACACATGATAGTTCCTATACCGAACAATGCACAAGCTGTTATCATTGCAAATTTCCTACCTAAAGCTTCCATAAATACACCATATAAAGGTATAACTAAAAAGTCAACATATCATCAGCTCAGCTTATCAACAATAACAGCCAAAACATAATCAAAAATCATGAACAAGCGGGATCACTTACCAGCTGTACAAGCTAAAGTAAAACCACTACCTAAATAAGTAGCTAATTCAGCATGTTGAAACCAGCTTCCTATCTCAGGTGCTAAAGTAGGTATAGCGGTAGATTGAAAAGCAAAAACAAAATTTGATGACCAAATTCCTGCGCAAATTATACAAAATCTTAAAGTCGATATTGAATCTTTCAAAGGTGGTGAACGTAGTAAGGTCTCCGTTGTTGAAGATGAATAACTTGATATAGATGATGATGATGAAGGTGATGGGGAAGGTGGACGTAATAGTAATGGTGTTTGTTCATTTGTTGGCGTTTCTATACCTATTCTAGTTCCTGTATTAGTTCTTGAATGTGGAGGACGTGATCTGCCTTGATGAGAATCCGACCTTGAATAGGGGGTTGTCGTTATTATGATTGCTGACATTATGAATTATTGATACAAATAAAATTGAATCTATTATAGGAATGTATATATTGATCTTTGCTATATCAGATAAATGAATACATTGTTCAAAAGACAGAAGGATAAACATGCTGCAACTATTGTTTGTCATCTTTCGTTATTTACGATCTATTATCATGCGATACATGAAGTTACTGATCGGAGATCCCCGATCAATCAAAGATTGCCTTCCCGAAATAACGGATCTTCTAAATTGGTTTACATACAGATATAAAAGATATCTCAATTATGACTTCAAGAGCATCAACCGAGTATAAATTGCATCAGATAACCAAATGAAAGTTAATCAAATGGATACGGGTAGGTTGTATGAGAATGCCTTCAAAGGCATAAATGGTTTTGACTAAATGAGATCATACTGTACCACATCTGTGATTTAGGACTATGTCGATTTTTTGACCATTCATACATGTCCATCTGGTGCTTTTGGATTTTACGATTTAGTGCAAGTTATTTCCACAGTAATCTATCTTGCATAAACGTACTATAGAAAGTCATGTAGAATGTGGTTCAGAGAATACTTATCTCTATTACCCTCACATGCCGCCGTATCATTCTGAAGTGGTCTTTGTAAATGTGTATCACTGAGAGACCCCTAAAAAGTAGTTAGCATCAAATGCAATGTATTAGTATTAGTGTTAAACTTCGCCGAGACTGTTTGTTGAAGCACAAGCATCCCTGGCTTCGAATTCGATGGACCTCATTTTTGTCCAAATCCCCCATGACAGAATGGCAAATATACATGAAAAGATTACAAATCGATATCCATTTATCCGATATGTCTTTAGGTGAAGACATTATTACACCCTACAGGTATCCTATTTCCGTGCGTATGCGTTCAGATTATAATTTGGTTCTTCTTGGTGCACCGTTATTGAAGACGACTTCTTCGGAGATCTAAGAGGACAATGAAATCAGAATTTATTTGGGCAAGTAGAGGGATGATCGAATCAGTATACTCACAGTCATTCCATTTGCTGCGATTTTCTTTTCTGTCATACCATTATGTGTACCATTGAAGTTCATACCTTTGATAGTTTTATAACCTTTGAAGCCTAATTCTTTTTCTAATCCTTCAGCGATCTCTGGTGAAACTTCTCTGAAAATAGCAATTTGTCTTTTCAAAATTTCTTGTTCTTTACAATTTTTCATATGACCAGAAACGGTTTTGATAAATCTTTGTTTTGATTCTTTGTTAAAGACATTTTCCCATAATTTTCTTGGAGCATTGAAATCTTCTGGTCTAATTTCACTCAAGAATGATACAGCCTCACCAACAAATTTACCATGTACTTTATTTAAATCATATGGTCTGTCCTTGAATTGAACGGGATCAATGGACGATAGATACGCTGGACGTTCACCTTGATTGAAGAAAGCCATTTGTCCATCACGTTGAAAGTTGGCCATTCTGAATGGACATATTGGTGCATTAACTGGTAATTGTTGGTAGTTTGCTCCAATTCTATGTCTGTGAGCGTCAGGGTAAGAGAATAATCTTGATTGTAAGACTGGATCAGCTGAAGGTTCAATACCAGGTATCATGTGTGCTGGGTTGAATGCTGATTGTTCGACTTCGGCAAAATAGTTCTATCGGAATGACAATCATGTTAGTACAAGCCTTGAAATAATAGCCGATGTAATACTCACCTTTGGGTTCTCGTTTAATGTAAGGGTACCAACTGATCTGAGAGGGAATTGCTTTTGGGGCCATACGTGAGTTAAATCAAATACGTTGATTCGTTGTTTTTCCCATAAATCTTCAGCTTCACTAGCAGTCATAGTTTGCACTTTCATGGTCCAAGATGGGTATTCACCTCTTTCGATGGCTTCGTAGAGATCTTTCTGTCCGTAGTCAGGTGATCTGTTGTACTGACAAATAAGCCATCGATCCGTGAATTGGGCCTACGCACACACACTCACAGTTTAGCAGCTTCTTCAGCAGTAAAGGTCTTTGTGCCTTGGTTTGAGATGATGTGGAACTGAGCGTAAACCCATTCACCGTTCTTCTTGACTACTTTGAGGGTATGACCGTAGTATCCGTGCATGAATCTCCAACCATCTGGAATACCTCGATCACCCATCAAGATCTGAAATGAAGAAAAAGGGTTATTTTAGCTAAATTCGTCATACACATATATAACAAGGTTTATTGCGAAAGATCGAGCTCACCATGACCTGATGAACAGCCTCAGGGTTTTGCGATAGGTAATCCCAGAACATCGTACTATCATCACCACCTGATAAGTGAGTGGCTGGGTGTCTCTCTGCAGTGACGGATCAGAAAGATCAGCTCAACGACTCCCTCCATGTGAGTAATCAAGAAATACTGACTTTGGGTGTGAATGAAGTGAGCTATAGGTAGAGAATATTGTTAGCTGGTTATATCGCTTGCTACCAACCTAATCAAGGGAGAAGACTTACGGAACTTTGCGGGATCTCTCAAGAAGAAAACTATAGCATTATTCATGTTAGCAATTGCGGTGATATTGTAGAATTACCAAATTGTCTCAATGCTCACCAGGTGTGTTGTTTCCTACGAAATCCCAATTACCTTCTTGGGTTTTGAATTTGATAGCAAAACCTCTTGGATCTCTGTTCATTTTGAGCAACACGATATAAGTATTATCCTCGATCCAGTGATACAATTATGCGGAACTCACCTTTGAAGATCTGGAGAACCAGATTCACCACCAACAGTGGAAAATCTAATTGTAATGGGACATTTTGTACCTTTTTTAAACATATCTGCCATACATAGATCTTCTAAACCTTCTGAAGCTTCCCAGAAACCATGTGCTGCACTCCCTTTAGCGTGAACAACTCTTTCTGGGATTCTACCGGGTTGAAAATATCATTCAATAAGTCAGTTTCAACCGATAGTTACCGAGTGGCCAATCGATCATGATTATCGTTCTCACAGCCATTATCCAGCAGCTTTGCGAATAAATAGACGATACGGTTGCATTGAGGAAGAACAAAAATACTCACCTTTCACGATCGAAATGAGAAAGTAGATCTATTAAATGGAAATCCTGTAATAATAATGGTCCATTTACACCTGCTCTTTGGGTTGCATATGGATGGGGTACAGGACATCCGTTTGATGTTGTGTAAACGCTGAAAAATAGGATATATTAGTGTTCCACCATACCATTTGCCTACGATAGCATCGCTTGAGGAATAAACAGACACTCACGTCTCCGTTGATTTGGATTGTCTATCCTCTTCATAATTTCTGGCCATCTCTGTGTTGACCACAGGACATTTCTTTTCGTTAGATGACATTCTGATTATTGACGCTTCCTATCCAAGTGTTTCTCCGATCGATATAAACAGATATGATAATAGATCAAAGATAAGGTCGATAATTGATTCTCAAGAAATCGAATGATTGAGCGAATGAAGCGAAGATCCGAAGCAATAATCTTGATGCGAAATATTCAATTATGGCAAGTATAGCAGCGATCTGGATCTTTTTACCAGCCAATAGATGTAATTCAGTAACAAAGTTGGGAGAAATAGGGACCCCATACGGTAACCCTCGGAAATCTGATTTCCTTATAAGCGGCGGTAAATCCGGTAAATCATTCTGGGATTTCTGCTAACAGCGCTTGAGCGTGAAGATTGTTTCATATTGGTGTTCATTCGAAGCCATTCTTTCATGCTCTACTATAATATAAATGTGTATACCAGACTCGACCTTGAACTGTCTATATAAGATGCCATATCATTGGTACCATCTGTCACTCCTTGGGCATAGAGATTCAGAATCAGACAACATATCAACAACGATCTTCGCTCACCGTATACTACTTCTGTACCATACGGAGAAGTCCGGATTCAAGGTTCCAGTTACTCAAACTTGGCATCCCATGAGCTCTCTTCACTTTCTCACGCTATACAGTACTCGCTAAACACCGGAATCTCGGTTCTTTGCGGTAGCTTTGACAAGGAAATTGAAGGAAATCGGATACTCGTATTCTGGCTAGAGTGTTTGAGATGTTTTTACTGGGATTTACGATAACAAGAAGGAAAATCAAACGAGGTAGCTAGCTGTTTCTCTCCCATAATCATCTCATTAATGAAGCGTGCCTAAAATCGTGAGACCGGTTTGAGGTCATCTCGCCTTAAAGACGGTGGACCAGATAAGTAGGATACGCGAATGATTTTACGATTAATATTATCTTGGTGGAATTCTCCAACGTTACTTTATCGTTCACCAGATGATCAGCTCTCTTACAACTTGAGCTGTACTAGTCAGTAATGTTTGTGGATGACGCGACTTGCGTGTACTATCAGCATGATCAGGATGTAATGGTCTGTGCGTTAGAAACATACATGGTCAAAGGACCCCCTTGATGAAATCATCAGATATACACGAAAAGGGAAAATGATCGCTCAAATTCAAAACAGAAGGAAAGACGTAAAAATATATGTCAAAGATGATATGTTATCGATAACTATCAATTCTTCCTTTCCTCTTTCTTTTTCTCATTTCTCTCCCAACTTATGTCCTAAAGTACCACTTATATCTCAGCTACTTTACCATCAGTCATTAAAGCATCAACTCGAGGTAAAACAATGACTCAACCTCCAACAAATAATGCAAAAATCCATCTAGATCAACCTTGTCCTTGCGCTTTCCCAGATGCTTCATCCTGGGATTTATGCGTTATGTTATTCTCACGGTGTTATCAAGGTGAGTCATCCATATGGCATATATCTCCCTCAGAGGAATTCATACATATTAGAATATACCAAAACCTCATATATAATGGATATATGAGACATGCACTCTCTTTCTTACCTCTATCTTATCTTCCTTCTCTCGTCATACTGATCTTCTCAGGCTGACGACCACGGAATTTCTCGTCATTTATGATAGCTAACTTTCTTGAAAAATTTCAAGAACATGTAATGTTAATTACAGAACGACTATATATGATATTACCTCAATCTATAAAAGGTAAAATTTCATTATATCAATTACCTTTAATTTCACCACCACCTAAAATCAAATTAAAGCCGACCTTTCCAAACAACATGAAATTGATAGAATGGATACATGAATATGATTTTTATTTAAATGATTTAATTGATGAAATTCAAAGAATACAAAAAAGAATAATTGAATTAAAAAATAAATTAATATCAACTAATAAAAAAGTATTTCCTTCGATATCAAATCAAAAACATATACAAAAAATGGAAAATTTGACCAGTAATTTCGTAGTCACACGAAAAAATATTCAACAGGAAGATTCAAACTCAAATAGTATAATTTGTACTTATAAGTCCAAAAAGGAAAGAATTACAATTGATAAAATTCAAAATTTGCCTAAAGATCTGAAATCAAATGGTATAAAAGATAATGCTATCTCAGAGCAAGAAAGTAAAGAATTATTTAACAGTTATATGAATGGTGAATTTGGACAGGAAGATGGAGATCATGATGAATGTGATTGTGATTGCGGTTTCGTAGGTAGTCTCTTTAGCGCTTCGCTTCCGTTCAGCACGAAAGCTGACTAAGCTGATTTGGTAGCATGGTCCATCAAACGCTGATATGTTCTCATGGTTAAGCTCTTTCTCACCTGCTACTTTGAACCGTCTTGGACCCGATAAACTTTTCGACAAATTCATGCAAATGAAGAATGCGAATGATCGACCTATAACTCCTACACATCCCAAACATCCTTCATCTACAAAAGGCAGTGGTAAATCTTCTTCTTCTTCATCATCAAAATCCAAATTTCCCTCAGTAAACTCTGTTAGAAATGAAAAACCAAAAAAGAGCATCAAAGTCGGATCTTCAGGTATGAGCAAGGAAGAAAAAGAACAGTTGATTTAAATAATCACGATTAATATGTCAATATTTATCGTATGTTGCAGTAGACCTCAAGACTTTGTATATTGTATTGTATATTCTATTTATGGAATGAAACCCCTCCCAGGTGATTGGCATCCATTGTGTTTATTGCCGTCAGATGATCCAAGCTGAGTACTTAAATAAAAGGGAGATTATCATGTAGCCATGTAAACAGTTGAATGAAATTCTACATCTTCTTCCTCTTCTTTACCCTGACAAAAACAGATCAAAGCGTAAATGACTCCAGACAAACAAACAAACGAACAAATATGTATGAAGAAAATATATTATCTCTCTTACTTTTTTACATGTTTCCAATTGTTCATTTCAGATACGAAGTAACGTTCAACCTCAATAAATAAAAAAAACAAGAACAAGATGTCTTCCAATAGACCAAGATATTCCAATACGACTATAGCGAAATCACGTAAATCAACAAGTTTCGCCGATAGGAGCTTGAATATAAGTTCGAGTAGCTTAATGACAACACCGATAAGCCGAAGCATTAGGTCATCGACTGGTATTAGATCATCAAGCAAACCATCAATATATACTCCTTACGACGGTTTTGCCAGCTCACACTCTTCTGCTTCAACCGAGGGTGGTGATAGAGATAGAAAAATTCGTAAAGTACTTCAAGATGAGTTGAATAAAGAAAATACCAAGACGAACTTTCCTGTGGAGAACGGTATTAAAGAAAACAATGTTCGTAAAGTTCTACAAGATAATAGTGTTTCAAGTAATAAAGAAAATTGGAATGTGGTAGTTTCCAAAATGCAAGATGAAAGAGATATTTCTTCCAGCAATTCAGCATTCAAAAAAAACGATGATGAGAATAACGAAAGAAAATTCAACTGATATTATCAAATCAACCAGAGCATCAGATGCTGGTTTAGTTCTTCTATCCAAGGTTGAAGAGAAATATTCTAAATTAGAAAGAATGTTAGAAGGCTATAAGCAGGACACTCAAAACCAAAGTAAGTCAAAAAGCTTTCTGATATTCAAAGCTTTCTGATATTCATTCATACGCTCGTGATACTTGAGGATTGAGCTGAGATACAGTATTATTACATTTTGACAGTCTCTTCACTTCGTGATCAAGTTATGAATCTCCAGAATGAAAATATCGAACTTAAAGCTCATAATTTGTTAATCTTATCGAATCAGTCATTTATGCCCCCTACTAATAACCCTCCCGAACATAGTCCCATCAACTCTGCCACGGAAGAAGATAAGAAGACTACGTATGTTATAACTTCAAGAATGAAACTTAAACAAGCAGAATGGGAAAAAAACTTACAAGCCGAAAATGAGAATAGGAAAAGAAAGAGATCATTAGTAGACGAAGAAAACGTTGAAGTCGGAAATGATGCTGAGATGAAAATCACTAAGGAGGAAAATGAAAGTAAGTCAAATTTTCTATTGGATTCATGGAATACCTTGTTTGTGTACACATTGACCAGAAAACTTGACTGATTTCGTAATCACTCTTTTTCCAGAACTATGGAGCGCCCTTACCGCCACAAAGACGTCTCTGGATAACTTGAAGGAAAAGTATGATGTATTTATACAAGAGCAAAACGATTTGAGAAGTAGGATACAATCACTTGAAAATATGAATGATCTTCTTAAAGCAGAATTGGAAAAACAAAAGAAAGAATGTAAGTGAATCTTCTTCTCTTGCATCTCGTATCACATCTACGGTTGAGACTTGACTTTCCCAACTCAAATACGTTGTATACGCTAATACAGTACTTTCAATTTAGTTCAAATACTGAAAGGCGACCAAAGAGATTCAGCCTTAATCTCAGATGATACAAGATCTAGAGTTAAGAGTTTGGAGAGTAGAGTACCTCTTATACAAGACAGATTAGGTAAATTGGAAGAAGGTAAAGAAATTGGTGAAACTAGTCTGATGGTCTGATTTCAACCTTTACCTTTTATCAGCCCGGGGTTAAGTGATTCAATGTATGCAAATGTGCTTTGAATCCATGATGTCACATGTTGTGGAAATGCATTCGTTGATTTTAAGGTAGAATGATAACAGAATGGGTGAACGTGTATGCATGTTGTTCACTTGTGGAGTGACTCCAAGTATAACATATTTTGAATGGATCAGGTTGTATGTTGTGTAGGGTAAAATGGGTATGATGTCGGAAACTTGGTATGAAGAAGCAGTCTGAAAAAGGTATAAAGTAAGAGAAGAACGAACAATGTATATAATAAGATTTACAACATATTTGACATATAGACTATAATAAAACATAGGGGAGGAACACTGAAAGAATTTTACGAACTACTAAAACAACCCCAAAAGAAACGAAAACAAAAATATGCAAGGAGGCAGAAAAACGGGGAAACTGATAATTCATTATTGTTTCAATTTGAATCCATTGTTACCGATATTTTTCCAACTACCTCTTTCATCCCAAGAAGTAAATTCTAAAGTTCCTGTACCAGGAGCTATTTTTCTTTTGTTGACTAGCCTTTGTGCGTTGGTGTTTACTTCAGTATGCTGATATCGAGGTTGAACATTGTTGATAATTAATATATCATTTTCTAAATTACCGATTGGTGTACTGACCATCTCCTCTTGGTTGTCTGGTGATGCATCGGATAATACATCTTCTTCACTTTCAGCTGACACTTCTTCTTGAGTAGGCGAGAGCTCTGCAGATGTATCACTCAAAATTTCTTCTTGTTCCGGTTCTTCGACAATCTGTCTTTTGATTTGTTCATTGAATTCAGCTTCAGCTTCCCCGATAACTTCAGGTATATTTTCAATGGTTGATTGTTCCTCTACGATGGGCTCTGCTGGTTCAGCTACTACCTCAGGAACAGGTTCAACAGGTACTACAGGTGCGGGTCTTCTTCTTCTTGAAAATGGTAATAAATCTGAATCTTCTAATTTCCTTTGTAATCCACCTTCAGAATGTAACAATGTAACATCATCAGATCCACCAATTGATTCGAAATCTAACAGAACATTAGGTACAGTTCTTCTACCTGTTATACGTTGTAATAAAGTTTGTATTTTATCCATATCGGCTAGTTTGTGGTCATGTCAGTCAAAATTGCTTTTCGCGAGTACAAAAAAACAAAAACTCACATCGTTGATCAAGTTCGATTATAAATGGTGCAGGTGAAATATGGTATTCACCGAAGATTGATTTAGCTTTTTTGGAGTATGGACAGTGTGTCTATGTGTGATGAGGAATAAGTCAGTATGCAGTCAAGGCCCAAAAAAGGACTGGTCCAGATGATTTTACACTTACTTTGGAGAAAATAACTACTCTATATCTTCTATTAGCAAACTCAGCCCAACCATTATCGAAAATTTCTGAATTATCATCATCTGAGTCTGTACCTGAATCAATATCTTCTAATAATCTTTCAAAACCTCTTCCACCTAATTTTTTCAAATGTTGTTTAGTTGGAGGTTTAAAATCATTTGGTAATATACCACCTTCAGCTAACCACCAAATTAAAGCTCTTAAAGATTGAATTTTATCTTGTTTGATGACATCCTCTTTATGTTTTTTCAATTCTTTTTCTTGTTCAATTTCTTCTTTTGTTTTTGGTTTAGCTTCTTTATATGTATCCCAAAATAGATCATCTTCAGCAATTAATTCATCTTCATCTAGTAACAAAGAAATTCCATTATCAGGTTCATAATCTGGTTTATGATACTTTTGAGCTTCTTGTTGTTGCTTTAAAGAATGTTCTTCGTTGGAAAATCTTGATCTACCATATAACTGTAATCGTGATAAATTGTTAAATCTACTGACTTCGTTCAATCCATTTTGATTATTTATGTATTTTATGTAAATGAATAAAGCTAATGTAAATAATCCACCAATTGTTAAAGGTAATGAATGATGTGATGCACGACTTTTCAGGTTATACGATATTCTTCTTGCTGTTGATCTGTTACTGCTGCTTGGTGGAGTTGATGAGCCAGGTATTGAAATCATTGGTGAAGATGGTCCACCTAAACCTAGACCTATAATAGGTGATTTATTTAATCTAGGTGATGAAATCGTTGTTGTAGTAAAAGGTATTTTGAATTTCGATGGTAATGAAATTGATCTTTTAGGTGAATGTGAACGTGAATGAGATGGTGAATAAGGTGGTGATATTGATGATCCTCCTGTTGCAGCTATCTTTTCTGCTATCGCTGAAGAACCTGAATCTGATGAAGATGTAGCGAAACCTAAAGCTGAAAATGCAGAGAAAGAGGAAGAAGAAGATGCAGATGGTGAAGATGTTATAGAAGTTGATCTACTATGCATCTTGAAGACACTTGATCAGGTGATAGTGATATGGATGGTGATGGTTCAAGCGTAAAGATGTATGTGGGGCGCAAGATGATCAGTTAGAAATTATAAATTTCAAAGGAATATGTTGGAATGTTGATGGTTCCTTTGTTCCTTATGTTTTACGTATTCGTCCGTTGAAGGGGTCCTTTAATAGAAACTAATATATCTTCGCTTATTCTTATACTTTGTTGAACTACAGATAGGTTACTATTGTTTATCCTCAATTTTGATCATTGACAAACAATATCTTACTTAGTGCAGGGATGATATTGTTTTGTGGACGATATATGTCCGAGCTGTGTGAAGGCCGTGACCAAAGTTGCTTATAGATGAAAACTTCACAGTTGAATGCGATGTATGACGCGGAATGGTAGGATAAAGAGGGTACTAGCGTAGTTTTGATGAGATTATTAGGGTAAAAAGTGAGACTTTGATACTTTTGAGACCTTTTGAATTGGAATGAGATTATAGTGAGGTCGGCGGTGTCGGCCAAGTTGATTCCGAAAGAGTGAAAAGTTGAGAGTTTTTGAGCGTTTATTTGCACCGCTTGTAGGTGATATAGCGAATGTCAAGTGGTTGGAAGGAAAGTAATGATTGAAATTCAATAGATGAGATTAGAAGAAGAACGATGATGATTGATGACAGAGACGTATGTAGAAGAAACTTTGAACAGATAGATAGATAGATACATACATACATAGAGAAAAAAGAACAAAAAAAAGAAGTATGAATTTACAACACTGGTACTGATGTCTTTGCCAAGCAACAATTCTTTTTACTCATTTAGGCATTTTTGCAGTCATACCAATAAAGGGAAAAATATAACCAGAAAAAATAAACAACTAAACAACCATAGCATACTTTTACGTATCAAGTAATTACGTTAATTATTTCTTTTTCTCCTTCTTTCACTTCTATTTCACCCCCATCCACCATACCGTATTCGCCGGTATTTTAGGGCTTCTTTGATGTCACATACAATTGAGAAGATTGCTCTCAAATAGTCGATCTCCCGCATTATGAAATAATTCTACATTCCCTTTTGCTGATTGAACATCACATACCTCATCAGTAAGAACGACAAGAAGAACAAACATTCCTGCAATAATAAAGCTCGCTTTTCCGTTCGAACGGCAAGCAGAAATATCACATTGTAGTATGGGAATGATTAATAAGTTGGTAGGTGACTCGGAACATCTTCTAAGCACGTCCGAAATGAGAGAAGAACATAGTATCGGTACCAAGTATCTTGCGCACCAGAGGAAATTCACTTGTCTCCGGTATTTTATCAAGCAACTCATCTGGCATATTTTGTAAACAAACCAAGAGCTATGGATGAACCATATCGACTTCTATCATCTATCGAAAAAATGCGCTTTTTCCTTTACTCTTTAACGCTATCGCAAGGTACGAGACACCATGTCAGGCTCAGGGTGATCATACTACAAGAGCAAGCGGAATATCTCCGAAATCAAAGCAGACCCTTGAAATCCGATTACTTAACCATGTTGTTTATTTTGTTTACCCCTGTACCTTTTCTTTTTCGTCTTGCTTGTTGAACTATTCGCTTTGTTAATCGGAGTTACACCAAGAGAAAAAAACAACCTTATCGTTCCCGGAAAATCGGTACGACTGCATATTCTCGTAGTCGTACTTGTACGCCTCGCATCCGACGGCGAGAAGCAGAAAGAGGGTGCCCCTTTTTGTGTACCTCGCACTTGTCTACAGCTATACCTATAGGTATAGCTATGATAGTAAAGTGTAAGTGACCATCGATGAATAATTATACCGTGTCTGTGTCTGTGTCAGTTGGAAGTTTGTGTATCGCATGAAAACAACGCGTGAATATAATCATGAGCATGATTCACTCGTAATTAGATCAGAAGAACGCAGAAGATGAAAATAAAGTTCAATTCCAACGCCAAAAGGTGTGAAATGAGCTAAGGTAATGGAGGAATCGGGTATTTGTGGTTTTATCAATTTTTTAGCTGTTTATAGACTAGACTATAAAAAAAAAGCTTAAAGTGAGACTTCCGCTGGGACAATTAAAACGCCTTTCCGCGTGAAGAGTAATAAACCGGTCTTTGGCCAATTGTTCTTTATATAAAGTTGTAGAGATTTCCTGACAACAATGACAGATACCATGTGTAGATCGATAAGTAAGAAGTGAATTCGATGTTGTGTTTCTGTTGACCGTCCTATACATGTACAATTGAGGAATAGATAAAGTTATTGCTGGTATAGTAGAAAATATCGAAAGAATTTGACCGTATTTCGGATCCATAAGAAGCGAAGCTCATTGGCGTCTTAGGGCAAAAGGTTCTCGTAATTGACAGGAAACGACGATCAATACAGGCCAACGACGCCGATCAATGATCATGTTTGCTCAACAGAAGGTTTTTTATCGTTACAAATCTCATGGACACTATAAGGACTCCATCATCTCAGCATGTCATCTACTACTCGGTCATCAAACATATACTCGCTTCAACGGGTTTCAAAACAACATACGAAGCTCCTCCATATTATTCAGAAGGATCTTCATTCCAGTGAAACCAGAAAATCTATATAACGTAATCACCCAATAGGTTCCCTTAACAAACACACAAATCAGCCATCTATAGTGATATATGGGAATTACGAAGCAAACGATCTTTTCATCAGTGTAATTACGTTTGTAGATGATCGGAGATCAATTTGTTGAGCTCTTGGTGAAGAACCCAGATGCCATCCCCATCTCTGGTGAGTAACCAAATACTGTAGTAGCTGTAACCACTCAAAAGTCTAGAGAATGAAAGGTAGCTGTCATGATAATACATGTACTAAATTCTATTTCGATCGATGTGGCAAATGTCATCCACAAAAGGCTTTGGACCTGTCTCGCATAATTCACCACCTAAACAAATTTGGCTTGATCGCCTACTGAGCAAAGTATATTGGCTGAAATTTTATGTACCTTCTATTCGTCTAAAAAGCTACTTCCCCAAGCATTTGTCGATTGTGGAATTTACGTACTTAAAGTTGTTTTGTTCTTTATAAGATCTAGAATCTTACCATCTATATTTGTATTCTACCGAATCGTATATAATTCTTCCCCTTCTTCTACCAGTTGGACTTGTTGTACCAAAGCGAGACGTCGGTCTGCTGCATGAATGGCGTGTTGGACGTATAGGCCTCAATGGCATTGCGGGGAATGATGATAGAGGAGGAAAGGATGGAAGAGGCGGCAAAGCTGGAATGGCAGGTAAGGGTGGTAATGGAGGAATTGGTGGGATGGGAGGGATAGGGGGGATCGGTCTGAACTGATAACGATCAGCTCGTGGTGAATACCATTGACGTTGATAACGATCGTAGGAGACTGAATTCGAATACGCTGGCTGGGAATGAATCGATCCCTGAATCATCGAATAATATATTATCAACAAACGAGATACTGTTCATTTAACCTTTGTTGCGTAATATAACAGAACTACTGAACAGGGTTGTACTGTATTAAAGCAAACCCACCATCTCGGTTGAAGCGACGTTTGTTTGAGAACGTAGGATTATTGCGAGGAGCTCGTCATACAACAGCAACTTTGAGCTTAATATGTTATCCCCTACCAAAGCGTGTATGAGGTGAGTCGAGAAGGAGTCGCAGCAGATTGCGAATTACCAAATCGATGATTAGTTAGTTCTTGTATACTTTGACCGTAGCGAGAGCTCTTTTGTACAGCTGTCAATGCCTTCTACTTATGACGGGGTGCACTTTCCCATCTCAGCAAGATGATCAACAAAGACTGAAAGGATTGTCCCTTCCTTTGTTGGTGAACGTGACCAACAGGTTGGTTGAATGTGCAGTAAAGGGGCAAATTAGATAGCTTGCATACTACAGTACATTTGAAGCAACAAACACATACAAAGATAATACAGCTTACAAATTACAATAAGGAAAAATCTGTAAGGAGTGAATACAATACATTGAACACGTTCTTCTTTTGCGATTGAGTGAAAATATAAAAGCTTAAAATCCACCTTCACCTCTAACACGTTGGATAGCACCTTTTACCCCTACAAGAGATTTAAATGGACCTTTAGGTTGAGGTTTTTCACCTTTCAATGGATTACCTTGATCATCTCTCCAAATACCATCGTTTGATGATACTTTACCGTAATGTAATGTATTTTGATTTGAATCTATACCTTTTCTCCATTCTTTGACAATCAATGTCGAGTCGATCAGAATATTAATTTCTTGTGAATGGAACCATGATTGAGTATCTTGATTTCCATTTCCCTGGATTCCGATTTGTTCGTCAACAACTACAATAAATTATCAGGAAATCAGCGTACTACGATATATTTGGATCTCACAATTCTTCTAAGAAAATAGAATGGGTGAATTATTGGATAACTTGAAACAACTTACTCATCAATTTGATATGACAATTCCTACTTTTCTTGACTGCATTCAAAGGCGTTTTTTGATCTTTACCTGTATACCAATATATTTCCAAGTTATTCTTATGTTCATCAGATAAATTCGAATACATTTTTGTAGCTATCATTTGATTTGTACCACCTTGAAATGGAAGTAATTCTCCCTAAGCACCAAATGAACATGTTAATTTGAATTAATAAATGATCTCTACTAGCTCCATAAAGCTATTCATTTGGGCCAGAATAAGAAATACTTACTTCATCATTAAATCCTAAATCAACGTAAATTTGCACCAAAACACCTCTTCTACAAGCTTCAAGAGCAGCTTCAACAACAGGTACAGCGTTGAATGTGGGTGTTTGTCTGAGAAGTACGAAATCAGTTTATATAGCTTTGGCATAAATGGGCATTCTGAGGAAAAGATGCTTTTTGATCAATTCGATACTCACACGAAAATACTCTTTTTGGCAAACTTGAATCCAGCTAACCAAGCTTGATCTTGGGGAACAAAAACATCACCGTGTCCAGGTCCTAATAAGGTAAATTCAAGATGATAAGCTCATCACAGTGATTCCGAATTGTGATATGGATATTCTTGTTTTGGGGATGCAGTAGGGATCACTCACGTCCTCGAGGCGGACGATTGACCAAGGCGACGGGAAAAGGATCATGAGGGCTATGTAGAATGATAGGTTTAAAAGATGCTGCATTTGGTGGTGGATCGATATCTGTTGCATCGATCTTCGTTCCAGTGTCTATTATTGCCAAAAGAGGGAGAAGAACGGTTTTAGCTGTATCCGAAGCCAGAGGTAGTATGGTTTTCTTGACAGACTGTATGACTTACTTAAATGAGTGTTAATAGAATTTTCAGAGGTGAATTGACCATCAACCCGATCAGCTTCATCTTGATCTGATTTATCCCAGAGTTCTTCTTTCTTAACCATATTTTGTCGATAGTTGTTCGATGAATCAGGTTCGATCGCCTGAGCATGATGTTCAGCTAAAACTTTTCTACTTTGATTTGCAGAATTCTCTAAATCTCCTTTAGATTCTATAACAGGATGATCATTTCCAAATTGATATAACCCTCTTGTATTACCTTTTTCATCGATACCATATATAGGCTTATGGTTGATTAAAGGTAATGGTGGACTAAAACTTTTCCACCATGATATTAATGCCATATCATAGAAAGATTGTACGATTGGTCCTTCGATATGGGTCATCATTTCTACATTAACCTGTAATAAACGACGACGACGATAAGGAGTTAACAATATCCTGAATGTGTGATGATGATAGTACTTACCCTATCCTGCATATTGTTACTATTCAATATTGCGATCCTTCTATCGACTACCATATATTTAGCATGGAATGTTCCTACAGGTGGTTGATGATAATTTTGAACTTCTAACAAACATCCAGGGATTTGATCAGGAGCAGGTAATTTGACCTTATCCCCTGTATAGGTCTTTACGTCGACAGGTTGATGAGGATCAATTACTTGTTGTGGATTTCCACGATCATACACTATTCACAGAAACGGATTGTTAGTTGTTACACTTCTGAGTGAAGGAGATGTCGCCAGGTGAGAGCCAGCTTACTAAGTTTGATAACTACTTTTTCCCTCTTCTCTTCCACGACTCGCCTTGATAACTCTTTGATTGCATCGACTATAGTTTGAGCTGCACCTGATGCTTCCCAAAAATCTGTAGTAGTCAAATTACACATCAATAATTGTTGACCGAATTATCCGTGTAACCTGAAAAGCTACGGACAACGTACTAGTAGCTAAGAAGATCTCGTGTTGAGCTCGTACAATCAAATCGGCATGATGCTGAAAGTGAAAGTTATACATTAGCCTATGTTTCACAGTTTTAAGATATGATATTTCGAATTTCGCAATCACCCACCTTGATGATATCAGGAATAACCGAGATGATACTTAGTGGAATAACACCTGTTGAACCTATAAGTGAAGGTGAAACGAGGTTCTTGAGTGAATCCGTTTCAAGTGGTAAGAGAGACTGAGCGTATACCTGTCAGAAACAAAAATAAGCAACGTTAGTCTTAGATAACACAATCAATTGGTTGCAGATATTATGATTTACTACGTACATTCAAGAACAATTCGCTAGGTGGAAAATTACCCCATTGACCGCATTTCCTGATTTCATCTAATTGTTCGTTGCTTAAAGGTCTCATAGCTGACCATTGTTCTTCAGCTGCATTTTTAAGTCTTTCATCTCTACCTTCATGTTCTTTCATATGTAATTTCTCTAATATCTTATCTACTCCTCCTTGTTTCTCTCCCTCTTGTGTGGTGGAAGATACATCTTCGCCTGATTTAGCTAAATGATGAGCATGATGTCCGTGATCCCTATGTGGTCCATATAGTTTTTCAGCGATTTCCTGAACGGTTGTATGAGCAGGTGAAGAAGCTAAAGCTGAAGTTATAGTTGTATTCTCTGGATTACTGAGTAACGACCTTAGTTGAGAGGAAAGAAAGTTCTGGTTGTGGTTGTTCATTTTCAATGTAGACTGTCTCTGAAATTGTGTGTTGGTGGCTGGATTCACTGAATCGTTATATGTTGAATTTGTTGTACTCATCTTGATACGAATGATTGTTTACTGTATAAAGAGAATCAGCATAGGGAAAGCCTTACATCAAATGGTTAGTGAATAAGATACGTTATATAGTTTTGCATCTTGCATAGCTGTAATTCACTTCCCAAATAAATGCACAGTCAAGCTTGAAGAGAAAGATTGATGATGCGAGTACATGGATTAAAAATAGTCCTCTCTCCATTAATAAGAACTATTATGCTTTCAATCACCTTCGTACCATAGTAGAACTTCGCACTTGAAGCTTGCGCTTTTTAATGTTTATGTTTACGAGAAATCTATTTTTATTGTTTCTCTACTAACTCACTACGTCATCAGCTCTAATAATAGATTTACCATATTCAACGTATGGTATAGTACTTCAACATTTTGATTCACTTTTCACCTGCCAACTGAACATCTAAGGAAGCTGATTGTGTAGTATTACCGCAGTCCGGTTTGACTTCACTGTGTATACTGCAATTCAAGGCCATACAGATGTTCTGAGATAAATACTGTACACACGAAGGCGATGATGGTTGAAACTGTTCATGCTGTTGAAGCCAGAAGGTGAGATTGACTTGAACTCGCTGATCTCAAAAAGGGAGAGATACCGGTCGGCCATGCTTTTGTGTCAAATATGACAGCGAGGCTACACGAGTTGGAATCTAGAAGAAACTTCCCGACTCGCAAGCTTGTCCATCTCACAGATATCTTGTCGAAACACTCCCGAAGATACTGATACCCCAGTAACAGATACCATTAACAGCTAATTATGACTTGATTACAATCAGATACCTACGGAATAATCGTAATAAAAGTCTAATGTGTGCGTGACAGCAAGTTCCGACCGAGCGATAAAAGATCCGACCGATATATCGCCGTATGAATACAGGAACCCCTTAAACCTAATGAGGACCATTTGACTCTTTCAGCAAATCTCATTCAATGTTTATTTGCTCTTATCACTCTCCTTATTTGCTTATAATATCGGTTTTCAGCAATTCTATGATAAGAAATGACAGATGACAGGAAAATCACGACATTCGTAGCCTTACATGAACATGTGCTGTTTTTGGTTTCCGGTTTCTCAGGTGTTCAAGGTATGAGGATATAAGAAAAAGACATGAATTCCATGAAGTATAAATAAGTCTTGATACACCTCACCTCTTTTCTGTCGTCTTACTATCTTATTTATCCTTAAGCTATACTACTGATCAACTTACAGCTCATCAAGACCTTTACAGCGTCTTACTATACTTTTAGTTATATAGAACAATCGCTTAACAATGTCAAGTTCATCTTCAGCAAACACATCATCTCAACCTTCACCTTCTACTTCTATCTCAACCTTACCTCCCACCTCGTCATCGTCAAAGCCTAAAGTCTTGTTATTTGGTGATAGGTCAGAAACTAAATTTGATGATATTCTAAGAGATGTAGCAGAAGTACATACCTTACCTAGAGTAGGATATGCTGAAATGATACCTCTGATCAAGGACAAAGTTGAGAGAGAAGGACCGTTCATTGCTTTTGGTGTGAGTATCATCTCCTGAAAACTGTCTCACCGAACTCCAGAATGGATGGGATCGCTTATTTTACCATTGCTTTCTTAGGGATTATTCCTAATCACAGATAATTTTCCAGGTAAATGGGATGAAGGTCTGTTAGGTCCACTAGCGCCTCATTGTAAACTATATGTCGGACCTGGCGCAGGTTACGATAAAGTTGACGTGGATTGGATCACAAACACGTGAGTCTCATTTCACCTCAATCCTAAAGTCCTTCAAGAAGAATAATCTTCTGATACTGATCGATGATTGATATCGATAGCGGGGCAATGTATGCCAATTCACCTACACAAGTAGGCAAAAGAACAGCCGATGGCGCTTTGATGTTGATATTATCTGTTATGAGAGGCTTAACGCCACAGGTGAACTGCTTAACTGGTCACACCATGTTCATATCAGCTGATTAATTACAATTAGGATCATTCAGTCAGATCTGGTAAATGGAGATCGCCTGTCAAGACTTTAGATTGGCATACATCAACTGTAAGTTTAGGTTTCGCTTATTTTACCCTGTTCTCGTTTGCTGATGACCAATGAATAGATCGGTATCATAGGACTTGGCTCGATAGGTACAAGGGTAGCAACACTGCTAACAGCAATAGGAGCCGAATCGATAATCTACCATTCTAGAAGACCATCACCAACAGCTCAACCCTCATGGGGATATCGCTCTTTAGATGGGTTATACAACGAAGCAGATGTCATAGTATTGACATGCCCATTGACTGTAGATACAAGAGGATTGATTCATAAAGAATCTATTGAAAAGATGAAAGATGGTGTGATTATCGTAAATGTCAGTAGAGGTGAAGTGGTCAAAGAGGATGATTTGGTCAATGCACTTGAGAGTGGTAAAGGTGAGTTTCTATTTCTTGTTAGTCATTGCTCGATCAGTAAGGGAGAGACTATGGCTAAACATGTACTCATAATATCACCCAGTCATGAGAGCAGCGTTGGACGTATTCGAGAAGGAACCACTTGTCCATCCTGGATTACTTAAAAACCCCAATGTCGTAAGTATAATTTCGCGAAAATTGATACTTGCCTAACAGCGATTTGTTTGACACGACGATAGACACTCTCACCTCATGTGGCTCCTGCTCCCGATTCGATGGGCCCACCTATGAATGGCGAAGTAGTTGAAAATCTAATCAAGTTGGTCGAAACAGGTATGCCCCTGACTCCTGTCAACTTAACTCAACTGAAAGACGCTGGATTTGAATATGGTAATAAATCTTGGTAGCCATATTGTTGTTTTAATAAACCTATAATATTCTATAATCATCCTTGATCTTCCTCATAACGGCTTCAAGGAAGTGGACAGTATGTACAGGGGTTCTTCAAACTCATAGCGCAGGACGTGGATAAGAGTTTCATGCAAATTTGTCTTTGGTCACAGACGGATCACGAACCTCATAAGGAGATTGGTGACTCTGAGCTCGATTACAAAACAGGTAGATCAACTGAAAGGCATCTCTGGGTAACTCATCATACGGTTGATTCGACTATATACTCGTGAGTGAGTGACGGTGCTACTGATGTCCTAATGTTGCTCCGCGGCACTCGGGTTTGGTGATCCAAAATTGAAAACGAGGCTCAGTTACCATCACTAAACTTGACAAACGAATGGTCTCTTTTCTCCCTTCAATATGGGGACTCATGGTGTATTGACCATAACATATTGAGAAAAGAGCTTACGTGAGTACTGATTAGCATGGAATCGCAGATTTGTTCCTACTGTATATGCCTTTGAGGGTTCCTCTGAATATTTGAGTGGCATCAAAAATCGTTGAAAATTTCCGATCAAAATATCAAGGTTGACTGTTGTTTTTGAAACATGACAACTTCCGATCCATGAAAGATGAGGATTGCAGGGGTAAACCTTAGATTCATTTGATTGAATCTAGACATTACTTTCAATATAAATGTACAGTAAACCTTGAACCCTTTTGACGTTGACAACCAACTTAAGCAAGTTAAACTTCAAGGTACGTTATTCCAAACAGTCAATATCAACACCGAGTTTTACCAAGCGATCAATTTTTTGGATCTTTAAAGTGCTATCCTTTCATCATCACCGATCATTATATTCTCATTTGATTGTCGAAACAACTTGCTCGTTGAATGACCTACTTTACTGACGGTGTATCTGGAATATACGGATGATGATCCTGCACAGCGTGAGGAATGATGATTCGTCATCACTGCAGAATAGGGACTTATCTGTGCTTCAGAAAGATCTCTGTGCACGCATCAATCATCAAAAATCCAGAACCTAGTAGTTCAGGAAATTTTCCATCAAACAACCCCAATTTTGGCCTCGGAGGGTGAAAGACTAGTGAAACACACAGATTCGTCTGTGTACTTTTTGCGTTTTGCACAAAGCAGAAAAAAGAAAAAAGTTTTCTGGATACTTATCGATCAATAATAATTCCCCTCTTTTCCGATGATGAGGTGAATCAACTGTTATAAATATTCATAAAAAAGTATATACATCCTTCTCATTCCATTCTTTTGGTTTTTATCCTCCTGACGATATCCACTCAATCAAGTTGATCAACCTGAAACTATTACCTTCTTCTTCTCTTCTTCAGCATGTACATATGCTCCTAATTCATTTGATATAACAATACTGAGGCGCACTTTACAAGAAGCCATTAATCCCGCCTCGAAGTGCGCTCAGGACTTTACTTTATTTTGTATCTTTATCAAAATCAAATTTAGCCACTTAGCTTTTCTATACCCATCGACATGTACAATCAGAACGATAACAACAATCCAGGATATCCAGCCTCTAAAAGTACTAGGTCAAATCGCAGATTGAATCCACATCCTTCTTCCTCCATCCCAACATTCAACCGCGATTTAAACATCACCCATCCGCAAGAATACTTTATACCCTCTCCAACTCGTGCTGGCCACATTCCAAGTCGTCCACCAAATGTAACTATCAATACCACTAGTCAGCCACAAAGATCTTCGACGATTCCCGTTTTAAGCCCTCATCAGACCGTTCATCGACCTCCAGTTCCTCGTCCGATTCTTCCCCAAATCCAAGATCGTGGTCAAATTAAATCAAAAAGACAAACCCGAGTTGTTCATCCACCTCAACCTCAACTCCGATCTCAGCCTCAATCAGAACTCTCAATATCATCTTCCCATGTAAATCCCCATTCTTCGTACCAGAACCTCATTCCTAATGATCATGATGGACAAGTAGTTGATCATATCACTAGTGTGGATCGGATGCCACCTCCACCACCACCAGCAGATAACTCTCACTCAATAGGTACATCAATTTTATCTGGATTTCAAACCGATTATTCACGTGTATTTCCTGGACCTCGACAACAAAGAGAAGATTCCCAATTAGGGATAGGACTTAGAAGGGCACCAAATTCAGATAGTATACGGTCGACTATGGTCAAAAATGATGAAGCTAATAAGCCTGTTCCACCTGAAGCTTATATTATCATGAGACCACATAGATTACCCAATAAAGGTTGGAATGATGGTATCGCAAGGGAAATGATTGAAGCTGAATCATGGTAAGTCATATTCATGCCATATAGATTGTCTAAGCCTAAACTGCAATGCAACATATAGGAATTACGAACTTCATTTCGAACTTCATTTCATACAACAGCCTACTAGGGGTAAGGCACTTGGTCTGGTACCGCTGCCTCGCGTGAGTTGACTTGGAATGGTGTAGACGAACATCATGATAGCTGATCTTTTTGGGATCGATCAGGGATGGCCAGCTCTATCCGCTCCTTTGATAGTCCAGTTAATAGTTAAGGATCAAATCGGAAATGTCATATCGGTCGAGTGAGCTGAATCTCCTCTTTGCCCACATATTGTAGGGTGCTAAATTGTTCGGGTTTTCAGCCATCCTGTTCTAAATCGTAAACTTGTACATACAAGCATGACAGTTGATCTGGTCTCAGAGGACGGTACCCAGTCTCGGTCGTTTATGCGGGTCAGACCAGTTAGCGATCCGAGTGAGCTCCATTGTCGTATGTAGGCTGAAACGATCATGTCGTACTAACGTGAATGATGGTTGTATTTTGTAGATAAAACACCAAGTCCTAATACAGCTCGTCTCCCTGATCCTGAGATGTTTTGTGGAACGCAACGAAATCTACTTGGTTCTTTACACCGATCAGGAAACCCCTATATCCTAGATGGACAAAAAGGGATCTACTTCCTCTTTACTGAGTTGGTAAGCTTGCATTCTCTGCTGTTGGTATGACATGTGAAGATATAGCTTACCTATTTATACCATTATCTAGGTGGTCAGAAATGTCGGAGTTTTCGCTTTGAAGGTGTCTTTACTTGATCTGGCTGGGTAAGTGAATATTACTAACGACTGGAACCGTTGGCAGCAGTGCTGATGAATGATCCGCTTTTATTTGTAGTCCTGCTCATCTCGGCACATCTATCGGAATCACCAAAACCATCAGTTCTGCTTTGACTCAGCCTTTTACTGTTCAGTGAGTATCCCACTTCAGCTATCAATTTCATCTATCTATTGTTCTTGCTGTTTGGTGTACCTATGTAGCTGATGCTTTTGATTGTTGCGATGATCAGCCATGCTACCGAATTCCCAGGCGCCATTCCCGTTACAGATCTGTCTATGGAGTTTACTAGACAAGGTGAACGTAATTTAGGAGTAAGTCGTAGTTGATACGGGTGACTTTCAGCTAAGACAAGATGAAATTTAGCGTCGAACCCGAGCCGATAATAACGGAATATCCTCTGAAGATGATCTGATCAATCACCAAAGTTATTCACCGGAAAACCAAGATCAATAACATACAGGAGATACCATGAAGCTACAGGCCAACATTTTTCTCAGTGATCAATCTCGGACGTTAGTAATCCACAGGCTGTTACTTAAGTTGAATCATAACTCCTACCGGTTAGGACATTGAATTTAGCGATGATTGGATCGATTGACTTGTATCCTTTCTGGATTTGCGATTTCACTTTGTAATGTTATGGAAGATAAACTGTTCTCTCACTGGTTTTGGCAGACAAACGATTTTTGTTGTAGAGGGTCATGGTACAGATTATGTGTCGAATGCATTATATGTGTTTGAAGACTGTTAGAGTGGGAATCCTAGAACAAAGTTCGGTTCATCAAGATGAACAAGTGAAGCGGTGACACTATGTCCAGGAGTCGGTATAGTCATTGCCGAACGAGGTGATCTATTCGGAATTGTATTATTTGACAGAAACGATGATGGAATTATGCTATGATACATGTTTTGTGAAGAATACAGAGTAATCGAGGACTGTTTCGTCTTGTTTTGATTGATGTTGAACTGCCTTGTCATTACTTTTTGGAGATTTTCCAATACGTTGATCATGGTGAAGATACGTATTAATTCTTTTTTTTTTATTTTTTTCTTCTCCCGACTACACTCGTATAGCGACTTACAAAGTAAGCTAAATCCAAGATCTCATGTTATGATTATGTAAATTACAATAACCTAGGTAATTCTTTCTGCTTTTCTTGTTCTTGTTGATTAACAAATTCCAATAAATCATCATCATCTCCATCTTCATTACCAACAACACCAACTCTTTGTAAAACTTTTTCAACTATTAAAGGTAAAATCCTTTCTCTTTCCTTTTTTTCTCTTAAAATTTGTTTCTTTTGTTCAAATTTTATTAATTTTAATTTTAATTCTAATTCTTCAATTTGTTTTTGTGATTCTCCTAATAATTTTGAATGTGATAAATGTGTTCTAATCAATGATAAACCTAAGAATAATGTTGTTGAAATTAAAAATATTGGAATCATTGCTGGATATTTGGATTGAATGTCAGAGTCAGCGTCAGCGGAAATTGATTAGATTAGTTTGAATATGCATTTATAATTATGATTATATTGTAATGATAACAATTTATCTTGATATTGAACTCTCAACTATGAACTCACCAGGAACAATCTCTCTATACCATACTAGATGTGGACTTGGTTTCTTACCATTCCTAGTTGATGATGATGATGATGAACCATTAGAATGTGAATGCTGATGACCATGTTGAGTATGACTATGTGATGTATGTGTGGTTGAAGATGAAGGTCCTGTACCTGTTGTTGATGATGTGGGTGATGAGCGGGGATGAGAATAGTGAACTGATCGATTTGAGTTTCGAGGGAAGACAATCGACCTTGTTGTCGGACGTAAGAGATTTCTTAGTGGATTGAGCGACATGTTGATCACTGGCTAGCAATTGCAATGACTAAATAGCTGATATCGAAAAGTGATTGATGTGCTGTGAATAGTATCTATAACCTTGAGATGCATGATAATAATATAACTTCTTGTAATATCTATCTCTTTGTTCCGGTCCGTTGTCATCATCAAGGTCTTTATCGGCTTTGTTCATAGAATTCAACTTTTATCGATTGTTTACGTAATCTATCCAACCAATTAACATCCTAACCAAAAAACCGGAAAACCTGTAAGTTACTGCACTGTTCTTCATCCCACCGTTTTGTTATCTTTGACACCATTTTATTTGGGTTATATCTATCATTCAACCAACATTTGCTTGATATCATTCATCGTCTTCTCCTTCATTGATACATGCTTTTATTATCGCGTCAATTCATAAAGGCTTTATCATCTATTTCTACTTCTACTTCTACATTAACAAGTAAATCTTTTTTTCCATCAACTTGTTCAACGTCTCAAAGGAAAAGACTATCTTCCACAATGTCAGGTGTAACAGTGACAGATTCAACCATTTTAGAAAGATTATCAAAACTTCAAATTAAACATGATGAAATTATAAATCATTCTGCTGTTAAAAATGGTCAAGAATGGTCAGCAGAATTATCAATTTCTTCACCTGGATTAAATTCTATTTCTATTACCAAAACATTATTATTTAAACCTAAAACAGCTAAAACAGCTACACCTACACCAGTTTTAGTTTTAGCTAAAGAATCAACAGAAACTTCATCAGGATTAATTGGTAAATATTTAGAATTAAAAGAATTAAGATTAGCTTCTGAAGATTTAATTAAATCTGTTTTCCCAGAAATTAAAAATTCAAAAGATGATATTTCTGTTTTATCTCTACAAGGTCCACCAATAGATGAAAATTTACATGTTTTGTTAGATAAATCAATTGCTGAATCTGAAAATCAAGAAGAAAAATTCGCTTTACATTTAACTGAATCTTCTTCAACTATTTTATTAAAAGGTCAAGATATTAAATCATATTTGAATAGTTTAACTCCTACAAATGATGGTATCAAAATTGTTGATTTCGCTGAATTAAAAGCGAATGCTCCTGCTCCTTCTGCTCCTGCTACCAAAGCTGCGTAAGTCTTCAAACATCTATTGCCGGAGCTGAATCCCATATTATTATTTCGGTCAAATGACGGCTAACAATTGATATCACAGCCCAAAGGAAAAGAAAGAAGAAGCTAAACCAGCTGCTACAGCCGATGATGATAAATACAACATGGCCATTCAATACAAGAAAGATGAAGATTTCTCTGGATGGTACACTGATGTGAGTTTCATATTCAACTGTTGCCATATACATTATACAAGAAGAGGTTGTTAATATTCTTTGCACTCTAGGTATTGATCAAAGGTCAAATGCTCGATTACTACGATATCTCAGGTTGTTACATTCTTAGACCATGGTCATACTCAATCTGGCAAATCATCCAAAGTGAGTCATCTTCCATTTTTCGACTGTTACTCAACTGACCTACAAACTCTCTCAGACTGGTTTGATGACGAGATCAAGAAACTTGGTGTACAAGATTGTTATTTCCCTATGTTCGTCTCAAATGCTCGTCTTGAGAAAGAAAAAGATCACATTGAAGGTTTCGCCCCTGAAGTAGCATGGGTAACAAGAGCGTAAGCTGGTTTTTCTATGCGTGTTATCGGCTCGTGCAAAGCAATCAAATTGAGATCTTTACCCATTTAGCGGTAAATCTGAACTCGAAGAACCAATTGCTATCAGACCTACTTCCGAAACTGTCATGTACCCATGTGAGTATGACGATCCCGTTTATATTCCTTCAGCTGACGAGACTTATCGTAGACTACGCCAAATGGATCAACTCTCACCGAGATCTTCCCCTCAAATTGAACCAATGGAACTCTGTAGTAAGATGGGAGTTCAAAAATCCTCGTAAGTAGACGAAAATTGCGTAGAGTTGTGATACATATTGATTTATTGCCTTCAGAACCATTCCTTCGAACCAGAGAATTCTTATGGCAAGAAGGTCACACAGCATTCCTCAACAAAGCTGAAGCTGATAAAGAAGTTATGGATATTCTCGAATTATATAAGAAAGTCTACACCGATTTATTAGCTGTACCAGTTATTCCAGGTAAAAAATCTGAAAATGAGAAATTTGCTGGTGGTGATTACACAACAACAGTCGAAGGATTTATCCCAACTACTGGTAGAGGTATTCAAGGTGCAACATCACATCATTTAGGACAAAATTTCTCTAAAATGTTTGATATTTCTGTTGAATCACCAAATAAAGGTGAAGATAGATTACATGCTTATCAAAACTCTTGGGGTTTATCAACTAGATCTTTAGGTGTTATGGTTATGGTACATGGTGATGATCAAGGTTTAGTTTTACCACCAAGAGTTGCTTTACAACAAGTTGTAATCGTTCCAGTAGGTTTATCAAAAGGTGAAGGTAAAAATCAACCAATCTATGATGCTTGTGCTCAATTAGAAAGAGAATTAATCGGAGCTGGTATTAGAGCTAAAGCAGACTTAAGAGAAGGTTACACTCCAGGTTGGAAATTCAATGATTGGGAAATGAGAGTGAGTTGGCATTTATCTAATTCCATCACTTCTTTGGCTGGCCAAGATCATTGTGCTCTGACTATTCATCTCTCACTGCTGCCGCCTGGATTTCATGCTAATCCCTTTTCGTGTGACTTCAGGGTGTCCCTCTTAGACTTGAATTAGGTCCTCGAGATATTGCAGCCAAATCAACATTAGCTGTAAGAAGATACGATAATAACAAATCTCCAATGCCATTATCAGATATCGGAAACACAGTTAAAAAATACCTCGATGATATTCAATCATCAATGTTCAACAGAGCTCAAGAGAAATTCGATTCTTGTTTAATTCCTGTAATAAATTGGGATGATGTTGTTCCTACTTTAGATGCTAAAAATATTTTGGTTTTACCATGGTGTCAAGGTAATCAATGTGAAGATGATATTAAAGAAAGATCTAAATCACAGTGAGTCTACTATTCCTCTAAATTAGAGGGTTTTCCAGAAACCTACTAAATGCTGATTATGTTTGTACCAACCAATTAGAGCAAATAAAGGTCAAGCAGAAGATAATAAAGCTCCATCAGCAGGTGCTAAATCTTTATGTATTCCATTTGATCAAGAAAGATTTGGTAAATTCCCTGAAGGAGAAAATCAAAAATGTATTCAATGTGGTGAAAAAGCTAAATCATGGACTATGTTCGGTAGAAGTGAGTATGAATTGCCTGCTACTTATATACCCCAAAAAAAGAACCTTCGAGTGTTATATTGAAAATGCTGATAATCCTGTTTGCTTGACTTTTCTTAGGTTACTAGACGTAAGAAAATTAGATTTAGATTTAAGCATTTTCATTATACCCAAATTCATTTTCTTGGGATTTTATGCTAGCTTACTGTTGTGGGGATGAAAGGGAAATGTGGAGTTTGACACAAGAGAGATGATGTTGTTGAATAGTTGAGGACAAAAATCCAGTAATTGTTGTGAGGTGCGACGAGATGGGTTAAACGAAGGTAAAAAACCAAATGAAAATGAATCGTTGTGTATATACACTAAATTTCAAATTGTCTTATTTGGAGCATGTATTGGCTGCTGGGAGCTCAGCAAATGTACATCTGAACAATTTTGATGGTTGAGGAATGACGAGATTGCTGACTGATTCTGATCCTGTTTATCGCAATTCTTCCACTAGTTCTCTAGTTGAATCGATATACAATACGCATTCTTTTATACGAATATATCGAGATGTGAACTATCTACTGCATATAGCTAACGTAAATTCAACCTAAACTACTACTACTACAACAACTACAACAACTACAACAACATCATTATCATCATTCCATTCTTTTTTTTTACGCTCTGCTTCCTTTACTTTACGACTACAACTTATTCTGCAATTGTATGCTCAAATACCATCATCATTATATAAGATTTTCCCAGCCAGATATATTTTCGACTCCCATTTATTACTGTAAATCTTCCACAAAACGGCTTTCTTTTGTCCCCGATATACTGTTAACTTCCTGAAAACAAAACAATTACCGAATTATGGTTATGACTTTGGCTATATGAGTTGAGTTGAAATTGAGTGGAACCATTTTATGGTTTTGCAGGAGCGATTTCACCACATTTAGGACATTTTCTCCATTCTTCATCATTCATCCATTTTTCAATAACTGGTTTTAATTGTGTATCTAAATCTGAACAATGAAATGTGACTTGTCTAATTTCAACTAATTCTTCACCATGTTTTGGATTAGGACAAAACCATTTCATTTTATCTATTTATGTATTAAGTACGAAAGGACTTGATCAGCTTTAATTGCTCTTTCGGTTGTAAAATTCCAAAGGGGAAAAAGTTCTACTAACCTATAGCATCTCCTGGTCTAACATACTCTAAAACAACACCAATGGTATCTGCTACTCTTCTTGGTGAATGTGGTGTATTTGCTATGAATGAATGAATGATTATCATTGAAGATGAAATTGAAATATCAGCTACGATATATTTCTTTTTTGATTATTTAATTTGAGGAGAAGAATATTTGTTTTAACCATTATTTTTCCTGGCACGACAATTATAACAAAAAACAAACTTACCTGGTAATAAAAACATATCACCTTCACCAATTATAATATCTCTAATTTTACCTTCATCAACAACTTTTAAAGTCATTGAACCTTTATATTGATAAAACCATTCTTCAGTTGTATTTATATGAAAATCAACTCTTGTATTAGGTCCACCAACTATCATTACAATGAAATTTTCACCTTTATACATACATTTATTACCTAAAAATTATTATATGTAAATAAAATGAATTGAATGAATCAGTATTAGATTATACATAAACACACACACACGATAACGATAACGATTAATCATATGGATGAATATATTAGGCAAAAGGAAAGGAAAAAGAAAAATAACAAGCAATTTTGAGCCATAAGCTTAGCTTGATGATGTTGAGATATGATCCAATGAAAAGATGATTCTGAGATAGTATCTTCTAATGAAAAGCAGTCATAAGTATCGTATACTCACCGACAGGTGGTTTAAGTAAATGTCCATTTTCTTCTAACCATTTAGGAAAATTGATGGCGGGAGGTAACATTATATCCTGTTCTTTTCTCTAAGATCTATCCGATACGGTGGGTTTTGAACGCTGTTTGGTCTAGAATGGATACTTCGTTTTCGCACTTGATTTTTTTGTATGAAAGTAATAGTTATGTTCAAACTTCATTCCAAGATGATTGATAAGAAATTGTGCGAGTCCAAAATCTCGATCGCACCGAATAACCGATACATTCCGGGGACGGCCGATGACCGAATCCTTTTCTGGACTGTAAGATAGAAGATACAATATCTTATGCTGTGTTCACGATTATCCAGTATGATTATCCCTTATTGCGAAAGCTCAATGACGTTGAAATGGGAAATAACAGATAGAACATCAGATAGAAGCAAGCAGGACATGAGGAAGGGGTATGAGCGATCTACAGCGAGAATGACTCCTTGGATTATGGTCAAGAACTGAGTCTGTCCTTAACCATAGGATCCTTTTTCTACGACTCGGATTTTTTGGGGCTTGAGTTAATCAGACATGCTATGGAACGACTGTACCATTCTACCCATCATTTAGGCGTAGAAACAAATATAGTATACATACAAGTATTAATCGGTAAAAAATACCTAATTAAACAGAATCTTTGCCAAATATGCCAAAATATTGGAAATCCCCTTAGACCTCAACGAAAACATCCTACAGTTAATTTCTCTTGTGTTACCCCTTCCTTCGACAACGGAACCCAATTCTCCATTTTCTCTGAATCCTGGATCCTAAAACATGGTATCTTCATCTCTCAAGAATTCTCCTACATCAGCTTGATGAAATACTATTATACCTGTTGGATCTAATTTACGTGTATCAATTGTTGATCTTGCTGTAACACCGAAACCCTATAACATTGAAGAGAACAAAGAATTGAAGAGAACAAAGAATTCAATGATTAGCTGAAAAATCCCAAATTGATACCATCATTTGATGCTTTATTCGTTTTCTGATCCATAATTGCAAGTACATCTTGCCAAACTCCATTTTTTCTCTCTCTCTCTTTCTTTTCCTGTCTACTGATTCCAACCTTTCCATTGTTCCAAATTTTAAGTCTAATTGTAAAGATTTAGATTTAACTCACCAAAGGCACATCAGACATATTGTATACTACTACACCTTGATGTTCAGGTGTATCTTCTGTTATTCTACCTAAATGAGCTTTCGCTACATGATTACCATATAAGAAAGGTAATTCTCCTGAAGGTTTTATCCAGACCTAATTGTATAAGAAACAATTGCGGAAGCAAGTTAGCTTTTGAGTTATCGTTTTGGCTCCGAGCAGACAAAATTGCGAAATCAGAGAAATCAAAGTAACGCCATAATGTCGAAAATGGTATGATCTTCATTGGAACAAGATCTCGATGGCTACCACAGCATTTTGACTCCAGAAGTAATAGGTAATAGAGAAATATCTCCGTTAATCTCGACAGTGACTTACCTTGTATTTAGCATATTTAGCTAACCAATCTAAACTTGTTATACCCAACTTGAATTTACCAGTTTTTGAGAATTTACCAAAACATGTACCTAAAGATATTAAATTTGGTCTCGCTACTGATGTTGCTAAATGTAACATTGGTAAAGGAAGGTAGTATACTCTATATCAAATAACAAAATGGATAAACCATTAGCATTCTCACCGATATCTTCTTCATTCCAGATCAATTTCGTTTTAGCATGGAAAGACTGGATAAAACCAAGATTTGATGCTATAAAAACTTCACGATGTACTAACCTATCTTTGTGCAATCGGAAACAATAAGCATCATCTTCATCTCTATCGATCAGATGAACTAAATTCTTCCCTATGTAATTTGCAAGTTCTATTCAATTTATATGAATGCAAATCAGCTTAATTCCCAATTTGCAGTTGCAAGGGCTAACCATCAAGGAAAAAGCTTACTTTCAAAAACTGCTTTTGTTTCTTCTTCAGTCAAAGGTCTCATCGTGGATATATTTGATATGAAGTGTCGTTAGTGGTTGAATTAGGTATAATGGTAAATCCAGAATAGACAACTTTATCGCAGCATTTGAGTTCAACATTTACAGGTTCAAGTTAGAGGTGGACATGAAATCTTCTTTATCTCTTTAACTTTTGAATTTTACCACGTGTCAGATCAACAATAACTGGGATAAAAATAATTAAATAGCTGATAGATTTATTCCTATCACATAGTATCATAGAATAGAAGATGGGCCCCCACGTTCACCAATATGAAGGTGAAGTAGGTTGAAATACAACGACGCGCAATACAATATGACATGTCATCGTTGATTAACGATATCCAGATTGGCATTGTCGTTCAGAACAAAGACAGATACTATCTCATTTCTAGAACACATCATCGTTCTCAAGTATACCTTGAGCATTGCTACCTATTCCTTATCATCAGTAGAAACATCAAGATCAAGACTACCCTCTCACTGTCAGAAAAGCTTATCATCGCTCAAAGAGCTTCTAATCTATCATGGTATGTCAGCTTCATTTTCTCGTACATGGTGTAAATATCAATCGACTTGTGCTTGTTACAGTTCCGAAATTCTTACGATTCAGATAACACAACATTCGTAAGCTACTTACTTGAATCGTCCGGGGATTGTAGCTGATGTAGCTCCGACTTGACTTAGTCACCCCAAGGAAAGCTTTTCCAAGTTGAATATGCTTTAGAAGCTGTTAAACAAGGTTCAGCAGCTATTGGTATGAGATCAAAGACACATGCTATTTTGTTAACATTAAAAGTAAGTCAGCTTTTTTTAGCTCTTTGGTTGTAGTTATAAGCTCATACAAATGGTTTGATTCGCGTTTAGAGATCAACAGGTGAATTAGCAACGTATCAAAAGAAACTTATCAGAATCGATGATCATGTTGGTGTGGCCATTGCTGGTTTGACAAGTGATGCTAGAGTCTTAAGGTCAGCTTCTTCATCCTTAACCACTCGAGCTGACTCGTGAGAGTATCAAGAGGAATGTTTAAGCTGATTCATTTTGTAAACCTGTAGTAACTTTATGAGGCAACAAGCAATGAGATCAAGAATGACATATGGAAGAGCTATACCTGTTGGAAGAATTGTACAAAGTATTGCTGATCGTGAGTAACCTATCTCTTTAGGGAGCATTAGAAATATCAGTTATAGCACAACGGAAATTTTGGTTGTAGGTAACTGATTATTTGTCTACCTCGCATATAGGAGCACAAACAAATACCCAAGAATACGGTAGAAGACCATATGGTGTAGGTTTCTTAGTTATTGGACAAGACGTGAGTACAAGATCTCAGTTGTCAATCGCTATCGTCAGGAAAAGCTGATGTTTGCATGATATCCAGGAAACTGGACCTCATCTCTACGAATTTTCACCTGCCGGGACAGCTTTCGAATACTACGCTCATTCAATCGGAGCACGAAGTCAAAGTGCTAAAACATATTTAGAAAGTAATTTCGAAAGTTTCGAAAATGGTTAGTTGTCTCATCTGGATCGCATACTTGTTTTGGATTCGTCTAGACTGATAGCTGACTTCACTCATCACACTTGTTTGCTATTTACAGCCACACTACCAGAATTGATCAATCATGGTTTATCAGCATTGAATGATACGTTACAACAAGATAAATCATTAAGTTTGAAAAATACTTCAATTGCAATTATAGGACCATCTGATTCATCTTCAGATATTGAAAATATAAAACAATCTGCTGCAGCAAAAAGAGGTAATTTCAGAGTATGGGAAAATGAAGGTGTAGAAAATTTATTAAAAGCTTGGAGAAGATCTAGAGGTGAACCTGAAGATGGACCACAAGAAGAAACGACACCTCCAACAGCAGAACAAAGTCAATCGGTAGAAGGTAGTGAAAATGCTCCTCAAGGTGCTCCAGCGGCTGGTACCACTTCAGAAGATGTAACTATGGAAGAATAGATACAGAAATCGTAAATTTATATTTCGACATGTTAAGAGCGATATGAATAGATTGGGTCAAGAGGAGAAAGCAGTTCTTTCTAAAATATGTATCGCGACTATGCATATGAACAAGTGCAAATATCATATCGTGATCCTGTACGTTCTCCGTGAATCGTGAATAAACATTATCAATCTCTCCTCTAACCTGACTGCAAAGCTTGTGAGTTTTGATGCAAGGAATGAACGTTACTCGTGATGATAGCACTGATGAGCCTGATAATGACTCGATAACTTGGGTCAAGACGTGGATATCAGTCACAACAACGCGCCTGTTAGGGTGCCACGCCTCATGAATGTTAACCGTCACCGTTCGTTGTTCACTTCTTCTTGTCAAAAGCAAATACTGCTGATATATATACTTTATACCATCTAAGAATACCAAAGCAAGAAGCATACCTTATTCTATTATCATCTCAGCGAGAAAGCTGGTCTAAACATACGCTTCAGCCTTTTCAACCTTGATCAAATTTGGATTATAGGGGATATTAAACGAGTTTCACTTCTTCATTAAACACACTTCTCCATTAAACACAAAAGACACGTAGAGGAGAGGTCATTTCAAGATGGTATGTCCACTTGTACTATCTCAACGTATACATGACATACTGATATTGTATTCTGCGTAGCCGATGTTACTTGACATCAACGTAAGTCATGAACTGCTTGCAGAAGGAAGACTATAGCTAATCACATATACAAAATAATAAATAGCGTAAACTACTTGCTAGATCAGATCGTGTCAAATCAGTTGATTTTCATCCTACAGAACCTCATGTAATTTGTGGTCTATAGTGAGTATAAGCATCAATGACAAACCATCCATCAGCACAAATTTGACTATACAGCTAATCGTTCCACCATAATTGCTTTTTATGATATAGTAACGGTCAAGTTAAAATATGGAATTACGAAACACAGACTGATTTAAAGACTTTTGAAGTAACGGATGTACCTGTTAGATGTGTTAAATATATTGCTAGAAAGAATTGGGTAAGCTATACACTTCCCTTTTTCATTACTTATCCATTCAATCCATTACTATACGCTATCTGTATTTTTACAATCTTTTGCCTGATTGGGTTTTCAACTGAAATATGCTAACTTCAAGTATATTTACACTTACAACTTTAATAGTTTGTATCAGGTTCAGATGATTTCCAATTACGTGTATATAACATATCAACAGGTGAAAAAATAACTTCATTTGAAGCTCATCCAGATTATATAAGATGCTTAACTGTACATCCAACTTTAAGTTTAGTTTTAACTGGTTCAGATGATATGACTGTGAAATGTTGGGATTGGGAAAAGGGATGGAGATGTGTTCAAGTGAGTTCACTCCTTCCGGTCCGAATTATTAGCATATAAATTCAAGCATTGGTCTTGAGTCTAGAATTTATAGAGACGTGGATAAATTCCAGAGCTGATCGATATAATGAATAGATATTCGAAGGTCACACACATTACATAATGGCTTTAGCTATTAATCCAAAAGATCCACAAACATTTGCTTCAGCATGTTTGGATCATACAGTAAAAGTTTGGTCATTGGGAAATCCTGTACCCAACTTTTCACTTGAAGCGCATGAAAAAGGTGTAAATTACGTGGATTATTATCATGGTGGTGATAAACCTTATTTAGTTACTACAGGTGATGATAGGTGAGTAATATCAGATATCTCAATATGATAATCGTATCCTTTGCTATAAACGATTCAATACATCTGTTTCGAGATAACGAGTATGGTACTGATGAATTTGATGGAATTCTGAATATATATTATAGACTCGTTAAGATTTGGGATTATCATTCAAAATCATGTGTACAAACGTTAGAATCTCACACAGCCAATGTATCATTCGCAATTTTCCATCCATCTTTACCAATCATACTTTCAGGTTCAGAAGATGGTACCATCAAAATTTGGCATTCATCAACATATAGATTAGAAAATACTTTAAGTTATGGTTTAGAAAGAGCTTGGTGTGTAGCTTACAGGAAAAGTGGTAATGAAGTTGCTGTTGGTTTCGATGAAGGTGCTGTAGTAGTTAAAGTAAGTTTCTACTGCCGATATCATGTAAAGAAAAAGAATGACAGGGCTGTTGTGCTGATGTGTTTCTGCTTTTCTGGCTGATTAGCTCGGTCGAGATGAACCCTCTGTATCTATGGACACGTCAGGAAAGATCGTTTACGCTAAAAATACCGAAATCCTGACTGCTAATGTATCAAATGTTGGATCTGATGGTAAGTCGTGATCGGTGAAGGCGTGTCGTCGTGACAGAAGACGTGTGCTCATGACGTTTACACTCATATTAGGCGAAGCTGTAGAAGATGGTCAACGGCTCATGGTATCGTTAAGAGATCTTGGTACTACAGAAGTCTATCCTCAATCATTACAACACAGTCCTAACGGAAGGTGAGCTACTACTGTACTGCGAACAGGAATCGAGCTAACCGTCGGTGACAGATTCGTTACCGTATGTGGTGATGGAGAATATATCATTTACACATCATTAGCATGGCGAAATAAAGCGTTCGGTTCAGGAACATCATTTGCTTGGGCAACAGATTCAAATACATATGCAGTTCAAGAAGGAAAATCAAAAATCAAAGTATATAGAAGTTTCAAAGAAAGACCAGGATTGATCAAACAATCCGGTGGATCATGGGCAATTGAAGGTATTCATGGTGGTACATTATTAGCTGCAAGAGGAAATGGATTTGTAATGTTTTGGGATTGGGAGACCGGATCAATAGTTAGAAGAATCGAAGTTGATGCTACAAATGTCTCTTGGTCTTCAACTGGAAACTTGGTCGCCATCACCTCAGAAGATTCCTTCTATATCTTGAATTTCGATAGAGATGCTTATAACGCAAGGTTAGATAGTGGTGAGATTGTTGGTGATGAAGGTGTAGAAGAAGCTTTCGATGTTATTGCTGAAATCTCTGAATCGTAAGTTTAGTTCGAGCGGCTATGATTGAGTCGATCATTCACGGCTGTTGCAGAATTAAAGCTGATGAACTGATTATGCAGTGTCAAAACTGCTAAATGGGTTGGAGACTGTTTCATCTATACCAACTCTACAAACAGACTCAGTTATCTCGTTGGAGATCAACCTCATGTAATCAACCACTTCGATCAGTGAGTGGAATTTTTTTCCAGTCATGACAGGAATGGAATATAGGCTAACTTGTGTATAACAGAGGAATTTACCTCCTTGGTTACTTGCCTACCCACAACCGAATCTACGTTGCCGATAAGGACCTTAACATCTATTCTTACGCCTTGTCCCTTACCGTTGTCGAATACCAAACAGCAATTCTCAGAGGTGATTTAGAAGGCGCAGAAGCTATCTTACCTAGTGTACCAGCAGATCAAAGGAATAGAATCGCTAGATTCCTTGAGGGTCAAGGTGGGTACAACGATTTGAGCTATATTGAGTATAAGTCAAAGCTAATATCATTTGTTGATCCCCTTGTAGATCTCAAAGAACTTGCTTTACAAGTCTCAACTGATCCTGACCATCGATTTGATCTTGCAATTTCACTTAACGATTTGGAAACCGCTTTAAATCTAGTCCGATCATCACCTGAAGCAGGATCCCAAGCAAAATGGAAAATAGTTGGTGATAAAGCTTTATCTGCATGGCAAATGGATTTAGCTAAAGAATCATTCGAAAAAGCCGGTGATTTATCTGCATTATTATTATTATTCACATCGTTGAGTGATAGAAAAGGATTAGAAAATTTAGCGATTACCGCTAAAGAAAAAGGTTTAAATAATATTGCATTCGCATCTTATTTACAATTGGGAGATTCAAAAAATTGTATTGATATTTTAATTCAAACAGATAGATTACCTGAAGCTGCTATATTTGCTAGATCATATAATCCTTCTTTGGTGCCTGAAATAGTTGAAAAATGGAAACTAAATTTAGATAAAGAAAATAGATCAAAAATTTCACAAACTATAGCTAATCCAAAAGAAGATAAAGAATTATTTGAACATTCAATCAATAATAATAGTAATAATTCTGGTTCAGAAGGAAGTGGTGTTTTAGTTGAAAAACCTTCTTCTCCAGAAGAATTTAGTAATGAAGAGCAACAACAACAACAACAACAGCCTATATCAGAAATTTTGAGTAGTAAAACTCAAGATATAGTTGAAAAAGCTAAAAATGGTGCAGAAGAATTAGTTGAAAAAGTAAAAGATTTAAGTGTAAACGAAGATAAAACAAATGGTGAATCTGAATGTGAGTTAACCTTTGTTTTAATGTGATGATTATCATCAGATTATCATCAGAGACTAAAAGCTGACCTTCTGCTATTGATCCCTGATCCTCTTGCTCAGCCACTACAGACAAAGCACCAGTAACACTTGAACCTGTAGTGGAACCTGAAACGGAGACATCGCAGAAAGAAGGAGGAGGTGACAAGAAATCAAAGAAGAACAAAAAGAAATAAACTTTTATTTGGTTTTTGGAGAATAATAAGATTGGATAGGTAAATAGTAGTGTAGTGGTTGGTGTAAGTTATACATTAACATATAGATCATATGTAGAATCTTTTTCAAAAAGAATTTTTTTTTTTCCTAATTAAAAGAAAAGAACGATTTGCTAGCTATTAAAGGAAAAAAATTTAGGTTGTGCCGTTATGACATTATTTGATTTGATATATACTTTCTCTCTCTCTCTCTCTCTTGACATGACATGCAATTACAATATACCCTGTTATTTGAGCCAAAAGCTTTTGTATATATCACTTGCTAGAATTCATATACACAGCATGCGGCACAGTGACATGGATCCTCATTGGGAAGTCACCTGGTAATAAGTCATATAATTACAATAATACACATTCACTAATGATACATCTATAAACAATTCGATTTTCAACTAAATATACTAAAGATCATCAATACATAGTAAACTATACATACAAGAACGAATCGTCGATTTGAACAATTTTTTTTATTGATTGATGATACTAAATTCGCCCCATCCTGGACTAACATTCTCATTTAATCTAGGTTCTTTCATATCTAACTCTTCTTCAGTATACCATCTATCTTGATTAAGCAGATGTGTATCTTGCTGATTGCTGTCTGTAATCGTGATGGTATTGCCTAATCTAAATGAAGTTAATGGTTTTGCTGTATTATTTGCTGAACCTGTGTTATTGTTTGTTTCAGGAGAAGGTGTTCTGATTTCAGCGTAAGAATGACCATCGTTCTTATGTTGTGCAGTAGGCGTTTTCTGCCATTCATCTATGTTAGGTGATGATTCAAGGTTGAGATTTAAATTGGAGAATGATGTAAATGTCTCATTACGTTTGATATGAACATCTTCATGGTTTGTTTTGGTATTTGTATTTGTATTTGTGTTGGATTTCTGTAATATCAATGGATCAGGTTTAATTCTTTTATCTGTATTCCTGATATTGTTATTGTTATTATCATGATTGTCATGATAATTGTCCTTCCTTTTTTCGAGTCCCCTATTAAAATTCTCTTTCTCCATCTCCGTTAAATTTTGAATTTCTCTTCCCTTGATTCTGAATTCCGATATCGATGTTGATGCTGTTGAAGTTGAAATAGTAGCTGATCTACCTATTTTAGGTTTCCCATAATTTGAATTTCCTGCTGCTGCCTTGAGAGACGTGACGTAATTAGATACTTTTGCTCGACCATTAGGTGATAATGGAGGTGGTATATTGGTTGGTGAAGGTATAGTTAAAGAAGATAAAGAAGACATTTTTAACGTTGGTGGAATTAAGAATGAAGGTGAAGTCATTCTTCGTTTAGGTACTGGAGGAGGGTTTGGTCTTGATTTGGTCTATAGAAATAGAGATATATCAATATATATGTAGAAAGATTAGATAACAAATATCTTATCTTGATCTTTGGGTTAATAATGCTTACCGAATTTGACAATATATCCGTTCTCGAATTCCCTTGTTCTCCAATTTCCAGGCGTTGGTGACTAGAATTGCTATTGATACCATTCAACTCTTTATTCCCCTGATCCTGAGAATCGTGGGATTTATCTTCTTCTGGTGAGTTGATAGGCGATTCAATGATAGTTTCGGGAAATTCACTTTGGCCAGGATCAGGCGTAAGGCAGAATGTAGGTACTTCAGTCGGAGAGGGTAGCTAATTCAACGTTGCAAAAGACAATGATATCAGTTAATTCTCATGAACGTTTCAATATTATTGTGATGTATATCATAAAAAAAAAATAATAACAAACATACTGGACTTAAACTTCTAACGCTTGTGGTAGGAGATAAAGTAGTAGCTTCTGAATTAGATATTGATTGATCAGTCATACTTGGACAAGTTGAAATTGATGAAGAGAATGATGAAGTTCTTGATTCTGACATTTTGTTCTCGATGATTCGTTCTTCTGACTTTCCGTTTTGGTGGTTTATTGGATAATTATCCAGTTTTTTTGTGCAAAATGGAAAGTTATCTATTCTTTTGTTCATTAATCAGAAGTCGTCTTTTCAGGTGTAACTGCAATTTCTTCTAAGTAGAGTTCTTTCATAGATGACAATTGAGCTAATCTAAAATTGCACAAAATCTTGATAGTCCAGCTATCATTCGATTCAACAGCGAAAAGAGTAATGATACGATCAATCAATGACGTTTATGTGTATAGGTAGATTAATATATATCCCTAAAATAGATCAGTATTTCTAGCTCAACACCGATCTGTACTAGGCTTCATCTGTTGTGCTTCCAATAATCGTTAGTCAATGATTTTTGAGGTCTTATGTTTGGTGTTTAGTATTTGAGTTTCATCGAGTTTCTACGTTTCAAACTATATTAGTATAGTTACCATCACAATATTCAGTATCTTAATTGCACTATGTTCAGTGCTTTTATCAATTGCTCTTGCTTACCGTCGATACCCCTTAATTGACAATTGAATAACGATAATCTTCGAAAGGACCGTCAATCGTTGAGTTCTACCTCCCTTGATCGAATTACGTATGTGAATTTAGCTAATCTACAATATATTGTAATCTATGCCCTAGTCCCGGAAAAGGGTAACATGAAAGGCGGCAGTTGCATTGATGGTGAAGATTGTACTCATGTATCAAAGGAGCGCTAAAGGCTTTGGGGTGAATTGAAAGTGTTTCATCGAGATAAAGGAAGGTGCAGTGAGAATGCCGAGAAACGTTTATGATATTGTAAGGGGAACGGTTCCATTGTCATGGTGAGCTGTATCATTGCTGAGTTATTGAAGTGATGAAATTTCCATCAAGTTATGATCTTAGGGGAGACTAATAGTGACGAAGCGTAAAAATGATGTAAGAAGAGATAAGTTTGAAGATGAGGGTTTTATTTTAGCGTTATCAAAGCATGACATCCAAAGGACCCCTTTATTTGCTAAATCGTATATATCGGACTGACCTCAATTCTTAACGCCGATATCTGTCTCATGGCTAATGGCGGAGATCACCGTTTACCCCTTTTAGCTTTCACGTTGTTGCTTAATGCTAAGATTTGGAGAGACGCCCTTTGCCTGAGAATATTGTCACGTATGCATGCTACCACTTCCATGCTAAGCTACCTGCCGCTGCCGCTTGCTGCTGTAGCAAGGTGTGAGCGAGGTTTATCATATTATTCAAGTGAAGCCCGTCATCGAAGACTCTTTGTTCAGCCTCTAAAAAAAGCCATCATCAATTCAGCCAAAATGTCCGCCGATCTCCAATGGTTACTCGTTAGAAAATGGAACTCTTTCCAAGTTAAAGGTGGAAACGGTCCTTCTTTCTCAAAAGAGAAGGTGAGTCTTATTTTGGGAGTTTCATGAATTAGTACTTGATTAAGGAGTAGGTAGAAATGGATCAACGGATTTAGATTGCATTGGTCATGCTGGAATTAGAGATACAAGTTGGAAGTTATCGCCAAAATCGACACATTTCATGGCCAGATATCCAGACAGTTTGGACATACAAGCATTATTAGCATGTCTGGTACGGAAAAGGTTAGATCTGGATAATCATGTCATACAAATCAAAACTTCAGCATCAGGAGATGGGAGGAGATTATTGGAAATCGTTTCAGTGGGATTTTAGAACTAGTTACAACATTGAAAGTTATGGAAATATACATATAGGACATCAATGAAGAATGTAGTTCGAAAATCGGAAGGACCGTATGGCTAATACATAGTAACTCTTTGTCCAAATTCATAGGGAAACCTCCTCAACAAACATTCCCACAAATACTCTGGTCTCGCCAACTCTAAAGTAATCAACATCTACGCTAACCCAGAAGGTGGTATTACCGTTACCAAAGTTAAGGCTGATGCTAAACCAAACCAAGTGAGTTGAATCTTATAAACCCTATATGCGAAGATTTGGCAAGATCGACAAGGATAAGACGTTTGAGTGAAAAAAAAGGAGACGGAAATGGGAAAAAGGCATTTTTGATCATATATCATATGATTTGAGATATCTGGAAAATTAGGGTTCATCTTTCGACAGTATATTATCTTCATCTTCGTTAGATCCGCAGTAAGGATAACGAGAATTCAATGGACGGACGGACAGTCGCACACCGTAATTCAATAGGAAGCTGAGGCGTGAAGGGACGGACAAATGGGACCACACGACATCATTCACCGCGTTGGACAAATTACTGATTCTATCTCATTTGCAATAATAGGTCGCTTCAGCCCGAACTCACGTTAACCTTAGAAAATCAACCGGTCCAAGAAGAGCTAACAAAATCGCTGCTGCTGAAACCGCTGGTAAAGGTTACCGAGCTGATCTCCGAAAAGTGAGTTTCGTTTGTCCCTTTCACTTCTTCGAGCTATTTCTTTAGAACTTTGTCGCACAACTTGTTTTTTCCTTGCAACCGCGTTAGAACTCCCCGGATGCATCTCTTCTTTAGAGATTGCTTGATGGGTTAGAGCGTATTAGGTTTGCTAAATTATATTTTATATTATATTCCTTTTTCGATTCTCCCCAAAACTATATCCCTCATTATGTTCTATCTTGAACGACTTTGTTATATTTGCGGATTTTGAGAATTTGAAAGGAAACATACATCTCCTTTTAATCTTTTCTTTTCCTCTTTTGTATCGACACATCATTGATGTTGAGCAACGTAAAAGATTATAAGAAAACACATTTGACTGACACGTCTTTTCGTGTTATAGGTCGCCGTAGCTAGAGCTTCAGCACTTTCAAGAGCCGCTACTCGAACTGCCAACCCACCAAAATCATACCCAACCAAACAAAGAGGTCCAAACGCCAAAAAAGCTACTTCAGCTTCCAAAAAAGAAGATGATGTTATTGAACTTGATTAAGCATTCTCTTTAAGCTAAAGGATTGCTGAAGGTTCAAATGATCATATCATAGCTATCTAGATAGATTATAAAGGGTTGATTATCTAGATTAGTCATATATGCATCACGCTTGTATAAAATATCAATCATCTTGGCATTGATCAATTTCAGAAGTTACAAGATAGCATGTAAAAGGCGCTTTTTTCATATAATGTTCAAAACCCGATTATGACAGTCAAGTCGGTCCACAACTGTTATCGACAGACTTATTTGTCAATTCTGAAATCCCACTCCGTCTCATCATTTCCTATTTTATGATGAAGAAATTACTGATCCTCTTTAACAGCTTTCAACTCTTCAGCAAATTCTTCCATACTATCAAATGTGAAATCAGGTTTGACATCTTCAAAACCTTTTACACCTAATATGGCTTGTGGTCTATTTATCCAAACTGATTTTAATCCTAATCTCTTTGCTCTTTGATCAATTTAATTTAAATTAGGAAATAACAGAATAACATCAGTGACAATCACTTTTTTGGAGAATCGAAATTATCTTTCTTGAGTTCTGCTTACGATATTACGAAAGAAGGACTTACGGTGCGATATCAGCTCTTTTTGAATTAGCTACAATCAAAACTTCGTTAGATTCAATTCCATATTCTTCTTCTAATTTTTCTAAAACATAATGAAAATTCCTAAAATCAGGTTTATAACTTCCAACTAAAGATAAATATACAGTGTCATAATTATTAGTCAGTAAATATTACAATATTATATCATCAATAGCGATTTATGTAATCGATTGACCAACCACCAAAGTTATCTCGTATAATACACCTGCTATTAACACTTACTATCTTCAGCTGTAAATACATTATCGAATTCTCCCCAATCACCTTCTAATTTCTTTCTTGTACTTTAAAGAGAATTGTTCATTAGCCGATGATGAAATTTCAATATACAAGTCGAACAATCATTCAGAAGTCGGATGGAAAGATTGAAAGAGAACTCACTCTTCAAAAGATGCATTATCAACATTACTATGTATAATCAACTTCATACCTATCGAATGTAATACAGATAATGCTTCTTTCGAGTCTGGAAAAGCGGGCCATGATCCAACTGAAAGTGCATATGATTCCGCTGCTTCTGTTTAATCGGCAACAGATTTATTACTGTTCAGTATAAATTGATTTTTTTTTCGCGGTTTGTATAGAACAAGATTAAGATATACCTTCATCATACCATAATCTTAATTCTCCCGTTAATAATCTATAAGCCTCTTTCAACCTGCAATATTATTGATCCAAATTTTGGCAGATTAAGTCAGCTTAATGTTCATAAAACATGAATTTGCATCAACGTACACAGCAGGATAAAGCATAGTTTTATCCTCAGCTTGTATTTTAGCTCTTATTTTTCCTAAAGTAGCGAATACTCTTTCTGGATCTGGACATGTTTTCTGTTCAAATATCGGTTGTAAAGCTTCGAATGAACCTTTTTCCCAATCCTGTAAAATCAATCAATCAATCATGAGTGATAGGCCGTCAGAAAAATATCATCATTGTAGTCAAAAATTCATTCCATGCTTACGATCAATGTCTATAAAATATACCATTATATCAGCATTGATCAGATCAGAAAACATTTAGCTCAAAAGAAGCGAAAGTAACTAAACATACTCCATAACAATCAAATACTAATGCTCTAAAACGTGATGTTGAATTAGCAAAATGTATGCAAAGCTAACAAAAAAGCTAGCTAAACCATTCTGTCGAAAACTCACTTTACGTTATCCATATTCGCCTTGTGTCTGATCTTCACTCGTACACTCGTATGAGGCTCTAATATGCATATAAGATCCACATTTCTAAAACATATGACATGAGTTATCCTCCTCTTCTCAACAATTGATATTCATTCTCTCGCTCTTAGCTATCCAAAAATAAGCATGTAAGCAACGTATGGCCAAATCCGAAAATGATATCATCCTTAAACAAAGCTATCTCCGATCAAGCGGAGTACACCGCCATAATAAGCATCGCGTATTTGATTGATATACAGTATATCATTGAACTCCGTCGGATAAAGACCCACTAATATACTAATATGTGACCCCGTTATACCGTCGCAACCGTAGTATTGCGGCTATTTCCATAGTATCCCTTTTTAAACCCACTTCACATCCCATATTCCCCCACATTTACTTGTGATTTCAACTTATATACCTCTCAAAAGTCTATATGCTTTCAATAGCTTCGAAAAGAATATTATCTACTCTCCCTAAAACATATCCTGCTAGACTCTTTGCAAACTCATCAATCAAAATGTCATCCCCTTACACCGTTGTAGCTACCGATAGTGAGTCGGTCGTTCCCACTTGATCTACTTGGTAGAAGTATTTGACTAACTTGAATGATGGACGATTAGAGGCTCCCGCTGCCATCGGACCTTATGTACAAGTGAGTCAGCTGTATGCTTTCTGACCCTGTCAAGGAATTATAGCTGATGAACATTCTTCTTTCAGGCCGTTAAACACAATGGAGTAAGCTTTACAATATCCGTACAGCTGTGATGCGGTAATTCTCGGAAACTAACGTAAATTATACATTGTTCAGCTCATCTACGCTTCAGGTGCTATTCCCCTTGATCCAGTCAGCATGACCGTTGTTGAAGGTGGTATTGATGAGCAAACTGTGAGTAAATTATTTTACTGGCTGTGGTGTGAAGGAAGTTTTGCTGTAAAGTATGCGAGTCACGGATTATTGTAGGCAGATGGACTTCCGTTGGAGAGATTGGAAATGATGATAACAACGTTGGAAATTGATTTTCCAATCCATTGTACCATCATAGCAAATGGGGTCATACATAAAGGTCCCCCCTCCCCCCTCTGTTGCTTAAACTCTTGCTATTCTTTGCTCCCTACCATTATCACAATCTCATGCATATTGTAAATGGAATCAGCTAACATCAGACTTTACATGTTTGTTTTTGTTAGCAACAAGTCTTCAAAAATATTGGAAACGTATTAGAAGCTTCAGGATCATCAAAAGCCAAAATATTAAAAACAACATGTTTCTTAAAATCAATGAATGATTTCGTAGCTTTTAACAAAATTTACGCTGAATTCTTTGGTGAAACCAAACCTGCTAGATCATGTGTTGAAGTTTCTAGATTACCTAAAGATGTTTTAGTTGAAGTTGAATTCATTGCTGTTGAAGGTAATTGATTACAACAACAACAACGACAAAAAGCGAAATTTTAAGGTATTACAGGGCAGAAGACAGGGATAGGGAGGGGTATTGGTCAATGAATATTACAATACCACCAATAGGTAAAAAGTAAAAGAAGAAGTCATGCATACTTTGCGCAATAATCAATGAACATCAATTACTTGAATTATATGCTTTCTTCATGACATTCACGAGCCATATTTCTGCTTTTCCTACTTCGTCTTCCGCGAAATCTTCTCTTCTTTTAATGACGACCAACAAAGCTTATCGTCTTGGTCCAGCTAATAAGTAAGATAATGGAACACACCAATATCGCCCAACATTTATTCTTCTTCTTGTCCATCTGTGCGTATTGACCTACAAGTATGTATGCAGCTACCTCATAATCTGTCTGCGGCGCCTTTTACGGATGTTGAGAATAGTTAATATCAATTTTAATTGAGCTTTATCCCTATTTCCATTGATGTAACATTGTCGACGTCGATGATCAAGTTGAAAAGGGGGCGGGCTGGTTTGGTCATCTTCACTTTTATGACTAAATAAGGTAGACTGAATCTACCATGATGTAGCGATTGAATTTCCCTTTGGTATTAAAATCCCATCAATTCATCTAATATCCCACTGAATTTAGTTGGATCCATTTTTGGGAAAGGTTTGATCATTGATTGATTTTTGCTGTCTAAGAACTTTGGTAAAATTTGGTGTAAATCTCTATTCAATGGAAAGATGAAAACGAAAATAGGTTAGTGTGAATTATATGGGATTCGTTGAGATATTCGTATACCATCTCAATATCTTCCTCGACGATGACCTATCCCAATTAAATGATATATTCCTTCAAAAATCCACTTACTCAACTTTAGATACCATTAAATAATTCTTTTCACTTAACTCATCAGCTAATTCAGCTTGATGATTATCCATCAACGTTTCATTAGGTACGACCAATAACGGTTTGGGTTTGGTTCTTCTTAATGTCGTTAAAATGGATCCTGAACCTATATAGATAGAGAGAAAGAGTAAACAAATGGATAAGTTAATATTACCGCAAACATCTCCTTATGAGTAAGATCAAACTCGATAGTATGTTATGCGTATTCATTTGCAACAATTTATGAAGTGATAACCTTAAGACTTACCAGCATGTGAAATAACATAATCTGATTGATCAACCAATATATCAAATTTATCTGTAAATCTAATTAATTCAACTATCATCCCTTCTTTAGTCACAATTGAACCTTTTCCTTCACTATCTAAACTGATATTTGAATTTAATGATGAAGTTTTTATTTCTGCTTTACCATACTGTATAATTACTTTGTGTATATCATATTCAGAGAATAAAAGCAAAATTTCATTAGAAAGTATTTTATCTGTTAACGTTGGAAATAATGTTGATCCTACTGTAACTAGTATTGTTGACATAATGTAACGAGGGGAAAAAAAGACAAAAAAGCGCGTGCTAAGTTTGATTGCAATCTATGGAAGCAGCGTAAGCTGAATATACTGATGGTAAGCTAAGGTGTAATCACGACGGTCAGAGCTGGCGGATTCGGAAGGAAAGAAAGAAAATAAAGATCCACCGTGCAAACCGTATTTAGACGTGGACGTCAAAGATGGAGGTTCCATTTCGTGGGGTCCCTATGAAATTGACTGCAATTGGAAAAAGCCTTCTGTTGATGGTCTTTATGCACATTCGATGCCCCAGATAGCAGATTCCCCCGATTATATACATGCAGAGATTTATTGTGTTCTTCCTGAGAGCCAAAATACGACCACAAAGGCAAAATAGCATACAATGCAATATAAATGTGTAAAGGGGAATGCATATGCTATATTTATGACTATAAAATGTAAAAACTCCTGGAAATCGAAATATAACTAAAACCTTCTAATCCGACATAATCCAAAGGAAAGCTTAGTATGGTCTAGCGGCAGCTTGACAGGCCTCTACAAACGACGTAATATCGTCAGCAATATGCAATTGCTTTTGTACTGATGATAATGTAAATTTACTCACTTAAGGCTTCGAGGTAGTAAGAACAAGATTGCATATCACCGTTTGTAGCTTCAAGACATTTTGTGAAGTCTGTGTTAAGGAAGAGTACGATATTAGCATGATTATCACACATGGCAAAGATGACATGACAGAAGATCTGTTGAAGCTTGCTCAAAACTCACCTTTAGCTTGAATATCACAACTGGCCCCAGCACCAAATTGTTGACCGTTTACCATTTGACTTTGATCTACTGGAGCTGGAGCGGCAGCTTGTTCTGCAGGTCTTGAAGAACCAAATAACATATTTGAAATACCATGTCCTACTACTGAACCTGCAACAGCACCACCCATAGTCGAAGCGGCTTGAGCTAATAATCCAGGTGGTTTACCTTGTTGTACACCTGCGTGTTGTTGTGGGTATGCTTGAGCTGGAGCATGTTGCTGTGGGTAAGCTGCTGTGGATGACTGTCTAGTTTGTTGTGATGATCCACCAGCTGGTGCTGATGGTCTTGATGCTGGTCTAGCTGAAGATCGGGACTATCAATGAGAACAAAAAAAAAGGATAAGGTGGCAAGTGTGAGTTAATCCATATCTCGATTTTCTGCTAAGAAAAGTAAGTGTACTCACTGATCGAGGCATATTGTCTATAAAATCTAAGGTAGTGGATGTGCTGTTAAAAGTGTTATGAGATGAATGATCGATGCAGATAAGGTTGATGTTGTTGGGAATGAGATATATGTTTAAGATGTTGAAACCTCTTTAACGGTATTGGTACATGTTAGTTAGGTAAGCGTCTAATGCAAGCTAAAGCTAGAACGTTCATGTTAAAACTGGAAACGGAATCAAATTTGACTTTGTAGTAATTTTGGTATAACCTAAGTACGCCGAAAAAAGGTACGCGTATAATCGGCAAACAATTAAACCCAGTTAAAGATGACGGGAGAAAGTTGTGGCATTCACTCTAACTGAGGAAAGCATTTTATAACATCAGCAATTTGATGTACGAGTACAATAAGATATAGATACCTTCCGAAGACATATGAATAGCGATAATGATTAAACCATAGATTCTGCTTTGAAACAACCTCTGCTATCCGAAAGGGATAAATGAAGGAGAAGGACACAAAGCTACATTTATGATTTACTTCCGTTTCTTGTACCCCTTCTTTGGTTTCGTAGCCTTACCTCCATATTCATAGTATGTCCTAGTAACGTTCCTTCCTGTGGGCGTTAATTCCACTGACTTGACCACCATCTTACCTTTACCTCTCCTTGGCATATTACTCAAAATGACGGGAGGTTGGTCGATCGATACGACCGTTGGGTAAGCCTGGTGCTTGACTTGCGATCGTACCTGAGTGGCAGGAAGTGGAGGTGGAGGGTAAGGGTTGGGATGTGCTCGTTGTGAATGACAGGCTCCCTGTGTGGTGTCGATTAGTCCATTAACACAACAGTGTGATCGGGAACGATGTGATGATGGTAGCCTTACCATCGTGGTATCTCCGTAAATATCCGGAAAGCTTGTAGGGGCACGTTAGGTTGATTACAATGGGGAGGTCCTCGCTATCAGTTTGATGTTGTCGTCAATGAGTAGAATAGAAAGTTTACTTAATAGGAGAGAGGACACGATGGCAATGGGATATCGTAGATGGAAGTTAACAGATACCTCACTTTTGACATAGTGTCTTTGATGCTAATAAGGCTATAGTATAACGATGACGAAAATCCTTTGTATGATCAGAAGCCGGCTAAAGTCACATCTTTTCCTTTCAATCTCTTTTGTTTACAGGGAATTCGGTTCGCACAAAGGATCAAAGGCAATATCGTCGATGTGACTGAAACCAGTGCCTCTATCGGATTAAGTGACACATTTCTTCCAAAGTATACGAGTGATCACCTAAGACTTCGTCCTGTTTGACATTCGACTTCTACATTCAGAAAGCATCCCGCTTCAAGCACTGTTCAGGATGACTTAGTCCTTGTATCTCCAAGATGAAACAGGACTTCCGCTTATGATTGTGACATGGATATATGTGCATGATGTGGCAATATCTCTAAAAAGGTGGACTCATTGGAACACGTGCATATCGCGCGTTCTGTTTAATAACGCGGCTATCACCTTTCGTAATTTCAAGATTTCTTGGTCCACCTTTAGAAAACGTAAATTTACAAAAATTGTCAATGTTGATATACAATAGCGTTGAATAAAATCATATACCAATCTTTAAATCATCTCATTTTCAACATTCACAAGAGGCAAGATGTCGGAAGAGAATCATGAAAATCTGCTAGCACAGCCGAACTCAGAAAGTCTAGTCGAATTATCAAAATTGATAGAGGAGAAACCATGGATATTAGCTAGTTCTAACGGTGATGAACAAGTTTCATCAAAAGCTTTACAAGCTACCAAAGAGATCTTTGATCTAGGTGAGTCATACGGGAAATGTAGTATCGCCTGGCGCTGAATCAGTCTGATGTAATGGTTAAACTTTATAGGTATCTCACTTGAACATATTTCACATTCACATTTACATCCATTTCTATTATCAATTTTAGAACCACCTTCAATAAATACAAGATCTTCCACGAAATCGAAAAAGCAACAGAATGATGAAAAGGAAGAAGAACAAGAAGGAGAAGTGAATGTAGAGAGTTTTTTACCTTATACACCATTATCAGTATTGACTGTAGAAGGATTAGATCCAGAACAAATTTGGGCACAATTAGAATTACGTGCAGAATCAATTTCAAAAGTAGTTAAAGAAGTTGGTTCAGGTGATCCAACTAATAATATTGACGAAGAAGATGCTTTACAAGATTTAGAAGAAGATGATGAGGATGAGATGGATGAAATGACAATAGAAGAATTTAGACAAATGTTAATTGAATCAGGTGAAAAACAAGCTGAATTTATGTCAAATGAAGACTTAAAAGATTTAATGGATGAAATGGATCAAGAAGATTCAGATGATGATTCAGACTCTGATGATGATGATGATGGTTCCGATGAAGACGATGAAGATGAAGATGAAGATGAAGATGGTGAATTGGATGGACTCAAATTCAAAGATGATGAGGATGATGAGATAAGTGGAAGTGACGAAGAAGAAGAAGAGGTCGAGGAGGATGACAACGATGATGAAGACGATATAGACATGGATGATTTCGGATCACAAGAGGATGAAGATGAAGAGGATAAAAACGAAGAAGATGAAAACGAAGAAGACGGTGAATCAGCATTATTCGGTGCGGGCCCTTCACAACCTAACAGAAAAGGTAAAAAAGCACATCCTACATTAGATGATGAATTCTTTTCAATTGATGATTTCAATAGACAAACTGAAGAATTAGAAGCTGGTAGATTAACTTCAGGTAAATTGCGTGGCGATGAAGATGATGAAGAAGATTTACAAGATGTTGGTAATCTGATGCTTTCTGGCGCAGGTGATGATGAAGGTAAGTCTAACCCTTGAGCATATCTACGTTGCCTTAAATGGAAAAGCAAGCTAACCTATGAAAAAAAAAACAGAAATATTATATTCTGATTTCTTTGAAAAACCTAGAGGATTACCTAAACCATCTTCATCATCTAGTAAAGGTAAAGGTAAAGGTAAAGGTAAAGATCCTAAGGGCAAAAAATCAAGTTCAAAAGGAAAAGGTGTTAGATTTGATGAAGACGATATGATGGAAGATGAAGAAGAGGCAGAAGAGGATGATGAAAATGAAGCATATGACACTATCGGACGTATGAAAGGTGATTTATTTGACAGTGACGATGAAGAAGATCAAGAAGAAAAGAGTGAGTTTGGATTTTCTTCGGCCTGCTTTTGGCATTGTTTCGTAACCTAGCTTCGCTTTAGGTGAATGAGATAAAGCTAACTCATAGTATTATATCACTGATAGACTTATCAAATCACGAAAAAAGGCAACTTGCATTGGCGAAACAAATTGCAGAATTAGAATCTGAAGCTATAGGACCAAAAGATTGGACTTTATTAGGTGAAGCTACATCAAAAGCGAGACCTGAAAATTCATTATTAGAAGAAAATCTAGATTTTGAACAAGTTTCAAAAGTTGTTCCTGTTATCACTGATGAAACAGTCAAATCATTAGAAGAAATTATCAAACAAAGGATTTTAGATGTAAGTGTTATCTTAGTTTTCAACTTGATAAATTGGCGAAGATTTCTACGATATATATTATTACTTGAGAGAGGCTAATATTGTTTGATTCTTTTTGTAGAACAACTTTGATTCACCTGTCAGAGTAAGAGCATATGAACCTACACCTTTCTTACCTTCAAGATATTTCGAATTACAAGATACACAATCAAATAAATCTTTAGCACAAATTTATGAAGAAGAATATCAAGCTGCTTCATCAGGTACAAAAATTAAAGATCCAAGAGATGAAAAATTGAAAAAATCACATGATGAAATTGATAATTTATGGAATGAAATTTGTTATAAACTTGATGCGCTTAGTAGTTTGAACTTTGTTCCTAAAGCTGTAAGTTTTGTTTTTTATCGCATTTTTACTATTAACTATCCAAAATCTCAAATATATATCGATATATAATCTCACGGCATATTCTTCTGCCTTTTTTATTTGGTGCTATACTGACTGATATGCATGAATCTTTTCGATAATCAATAACAGCCAAAAGCACAAATCACTACAATATCAGATTTACCTACAACTTCAATGGAAACTGCATTACCCACAACAATGGGAACTTCAACAATGTTAGCTCCAGAAGAATTATTTGAACCACCTAAATCATCTTCTTTAATAGCAAGAAGTGAATTAACACCTGAAGAAGCACAAAAACAAAGACAAAAACAACGTAAATTTAAACAAGCTGAACAAAAGAAATTAAATGAAATGTCAGAATTATATGGTAGTAAAAAAAGAAAATCAGTTAGAGAAGAAAAAGATGAAGCATTAAAAGGTTTAGTTAAATCTGGTAAAGGTGTTACAGTAATTGGAAAAGGTTCAAAAGAATTATCAAAATCACAAAAGAGAAATACAAATGATCATCAAGATAATGATAATAGACACGGTGGTAAAAGGTTGAAATTGTAGATTGGATTTCTGCTTAATAAGGCCCAAACTCTCCCCTAGATTCCTTCTTGTATACCTTTACCTATCTGCAATACTATCCCCATTACTCGTGCTAAATATTCTTTAACAATTATCTGTCTCTTGTATGTATGCATAGCGATCTTTCTATACTTGTGTGCTATATATATCCATCCCGTTACGCCTGCAGGATAACCACGTTCTTCACTATTATAATGATGTAAACAACCTCCACCGAGATCGACCACGTCGTCATGACCATAATGACCGAAGCGAAGCGATAGGAAAATAAAAACTTGAACATTTAAACCTGTTCAAGTTAAAAATACATACCGACTAGAGGTGTAATGTTTGCTCTTTGTAAGCATTCCTACGCTCACATTTGAAGATACAGATTGGAAGGTCTATAAGAACAGACTATAAAAATCAATTCACACTTTACCTTACTACAGTCAACCTCGTCCAACCTCCAAGGGAGAACAAAACTTCTGAGCTTTTGCCATTCGGTATCTCTACCAGTGCTTCATCAATTCATTGACCATATAGCCCATTGTAATCACTGATCAAGGTGACTTCTCAACTTCAAGCTCCTATTTCAAAAAGTCAACTTCACCACCATCATCATCATCACCATAGATCACCTGTAAGACCTAGATCAACTTCCAGATCATCTTCATCGCCTTCACCTCCACCTGAATCTTACTTGCCAACGAGATCCTCACCTCTTCCTTTCGGTGGTAATCCATCAGGAGGGGGTGAGGCAGGACCTAGTAGATCGTCAAGGAAGTCGTTCAATAATTCTTCCACATCCACCAGAGGCAAGAATAGAACTTCAAGTCGAGGTTCATCATCATTACCAAACTTCAAGGACAACGACAGGTATAGAAATGGAATTAGTATGATGGGAAGTGATGAAGATAGTGCAGTAGCTTTGGAGTATCGTGACAACACTTATAACGGTAAAGGAAAAAATGATGGATTTTCCTCAACAGCGACAACAGGGGTTGATACACCATATAGTAGTTATGGTGCTTCGGCAAGTTCACCTTCATGGATAAGTGGTAATGAATCTTCAAGAGAATATTTGGATGACCCTAATGGTGATTTGACCGAAGTCGAGGATGAGCGTATGAAAGAGAAAAGAAAAGCTATTGAATCTCTAGAGAAAGAAAGAATGTAAGTTGCATTGGGATCCTTCGGTTCTCTTTCCTCTCATATACGTTGTCTAAACAAGGCAAAACTAACTAATGGAAATATCGAATTTTAGAGCTACACCTTCACCTTTACCCCTTAATCGATCTTACATACCTGGAAGAAGAACGTCAAAGGATTCTCATAATCATCCCATTACACCTGCGTACACTTTATTCCCAATACATATACCACTTCGTATACCGTTCTTAAGGTTAGATAGGAAAGGGAAAGGAAGAGCAATTGATACGCAAATCAAAATAACTAGACGTAGATGCGAAGATGCGATTTTGTTGTCAGCTGTGATTCTTGGCGTGTGGAAATTGGGTTATCAATGGGGCGAAAAGGCTCTAGCAGGTGGTGAGCGGAATCTTGATACAAATACATCTATACTGCGTACTTATCATGCTAATCTATAAACGACTTAGAAATAAGTTTGTTAGTTGGTCTATCGATACTATACACGTCACTCAGATTCCGCCCGATCAGAAACAAGTTGCCATCGCCTCAACCATCTTTGAATGGTAGACCACACTCACCTCAATTCATACCTTCATCGCTTGCTCCTACAAGTATGCGGGAGAGAATGAGCAGAAACTTAGTCAGTAATTCCAACAGTGGTATATCACCTTTATTCCCGGGAAAAGATGACCTACGAACGAAAGGTGGATCGGGAACAGCTTATGACGAAGATGGTCAGCTTGGTATTGGCAGTAGAGGCTGTTTATGGGGTACAGAACCTAGAGAATATAGGTAAGCTGAATGAGTTTCAACTGAATCAGCAGACCGTGCTAATGTACCGTTGTGCAGGGAGAGTTTAGATGATGGGATCTTCTTTGCTTTGCTTCTTGGTCCTTTAGTGGCTTCAGCCATGCTGCACGCTGCTCTGACGCAGCTATCGTCCAATCCTGAATCACCTTTACCGGGGGATTGGAGTATCGAATTCCCTTTAGTACTGCCTTCTACACCTGTCAAACGACCTCCTGGCGATTTCCATATACAGATGATACCTTCAGATACTGTTAAGGCTTTATCTGCTTTAGCGACATCTAGAAGGAATCTTGTGCAACTATTTACGCTATGCGGATTTGTGTTATTAGTCCACCTAGCGAGATCATTACATCTAGAGATCAAACAGAACAAACAGTCTAATTACAGTAATATCCCTTCTTCGCCTCAACCCTCTTCAGCTAGTCTTGAAAGAGAAAGTAGCGAACAGTCATCTAGGTTTGCTGCTCAACAGCAACATCAATCATCAATAAGTGGTACTTATTGGCTGAAATTAGGTGAATGGAAACGCACAAAAAGTGTAGTTGGATTCTCTTTCTTAGTTACAGGCTGTTGTGTTATCGTGAAAATAGTTACTGCTATAATAGGTCGAGGTGTATGGAGTGGTAGGTACACCTCTCCTCGGTACTTCTTCGCTTGAACGTAGCGACTGACATTCTTGCGCTAGATATGTCTCCTTCTGATATCATTATCGCGACACTTTTCTACCAGTTTAGTTTGTACGTTTGTGTCAGACTAGCTAGGCGTGGCTTTACACTTGGGGAGTTGGGCGTAGTTTGCACAGCTGCTACCGCGCTCTTTATGGAAGTCGTCAACTTGACCAGAATGAAGGTAAGACAGGATTGTGTGTTCAGTCATGTTATTTTTACTGATCGGTTTCATTTCAGATTGTCTTACTGCAAACCCCTTATATCAAGACTTATCGATTACCTACACCTTTACTTACATTTCAACTTGCACTAATACCTGGATCGTTATTAGCAGGATTCTTATTATCACCTTTATTATACTTATCAAGACATTTAGCACAAAAACCAGCACGTCGCCTTAAATTTCCACATGAAAAACCTGTTCATCGTAGATTATTAGCATTAGGCTTCTATGGTGGATCAGCTATAGTTTGTGGTGGTTTAGTTGGATTATGGACACAATGGTTATTAAATGGTAGAAATCCTTGGGTATACATCGTATATTGGTTTTTTGAAGGTAAACATTTTTGGACAAGACCAATCTTGATTAGTTATTGGGGTATATTAGCTGCTATATCTGTTGCTGGTTGGAATAGACAATTAAATAGAGCAAGAAAACATAGAAGGTATACAGTTCCCGGCACGAATACTAATAGGTTAGAACCGAATACCAATTATAACAATAACAACAGCAATGGTATCAACCAGTCAAGTAATAACAATTATCAAAATGGAGTTAACGGCCTGAATAGTTCCGACCTCCCCTCTGGGAATAACATGACAATTGGATCTGGTGATACTTTAAGTGGAGTTGCAAGTTCAATGATGGATGCTGCAGATCAAAGAATGCCTACTTTATCTGTAAATGCAAGAAGAAAATTCTTTCATGCTTTAGCTGTTGTCATGTTTATACCTGGAATAGCTGTGGATGTGAGTTCTCATTCTTCCTCTCTGTGTGAAACTCTAATCAATGATAGCTAACACATCTGTCAACATGATGTGTTTAGCCTGCTTTCACTCACTTATCATTCTCAGTAGCATTTGCGGCATTCAATTTCGCAGAATATATCCGTTATTTCGCTTTATGGCCCTTCGGCGTATCAGTTCATCTATTCTTAAATGAGTTTTTGGACCATAAAGATTCAGGTACAGCTATTTTGAGTCATTTCTATCTGTTAGCGGGTTGTGCTTCACCTTTATGGCTTGAAGGGTAAGCTCTTTACGTCTATTGAGTGATTTTGGTATCAATCTCAGCTAATCATGTTGATATTGGTATGATCTCGTAGACCTACGGAAATCTTGTCATATCTCGGAGTCCTTTCTTTAGGTATAGGTGACGCTCTTGTAAGTGCACGCAGTCACGATTATTGATCTGTCAAACAGAATTAAAGCTCACCGCTGTCCTTCTTTGCTATAGGCTAGTATAGTAGGTCGAAAAATAGGTAGATTGAGATGGACAACTTCATCAGGTAAAACAGTTGAGGGTAGTATAGCGTTTTTGGTATCCATGCTAGGCTGTTCTGGTTTGTTATGGTTATTCGGGGTTGTCAAACCATTTAATGTAAGTAGGGCAATTTGATTATTCAACTAATCATACATTACTCAATGTACTCATCATTCGGCCACAAATGGAGACGAAAACATCTGTCCATAGGCTAACTAATCCCCTATCTTAATTGTCATACAGCCTATACAATATACCATCACTACAACTCTAGCAACGCTCTTAGAAGCTTTCTCAGATCAAAATGATAATTTGATATTACCGATGTACGGCTGGGCTTTAGGTATATTATTGGGAGTATAGATTATAGGTCATCATACTTTATGTTAGGTATACAGCATGTATATGATGTTCATGTACTCATCGAGGTATGATTACTATGAATTCAGATGGAAGGATTAAACAAATACTATGTTTATGTTGTCTGTCAAAGGACGTCCTCACTTGTCATCGAATTTTGAGCTGATTGCGCTTCGACACCCACTCACACTATATAAACAATATTGACATACTTGTACTGTATTCCTTTCGACTTCGAGAAGACTTCATTATTCTTCTTCTTCTTCTTCTTCTTCTTCCGCTTCTTCTCAATCACGAACCTTTGGATCTGTGATGAACAAGGTATATGCGGAAGTGAGGTAGACAGGATTAGAGTTTACCATAGATATCGAGTGAGTCACCTCTAATGCGTTATCAGTATACATTTTTTTCTCACAATGATCAAATACATGTACTTGACCGCTGACGAGACCTTCCTTGTATCATTCAAGTATCTCAAGATGATCCCTCTCAAACCACCGTCAATTACACGGAACCTACCTGATTCTCCATCAAGGTCCAAGGAAATCGGTATCAAAGTCAAAGTACCCAAAACATTCCAGCAACAATGTTCGAAGCTTCCTGATGATCTCGTGAACATGATCATTGACTTAATTTCTGAAATTTCCTTTACGGATTTGAAAAATTGTTCAAATCTTTCAAGAGGATCATATGATTGATACTCACCTAAACTATATAGTAGATTACATGTAAAGGAATTTGACATTCCACATAAGATGAAACTTATGAAACCACAATATAGAAAAAAATGGTTTCCTTTTACTGAACAAGATGAACAATTATACAAAACATATAAAGATAGAAGGTTGAACCTTTTGAGAAATTGTCGATATCTTAAATTAAATAAGAGAGAAGATGTCAAATCGATTATTGAATTATTAGTTGAAGTTGGAATCAAGCATAAACCTTTTAAAAATATAAGCCATTTAATACTTGATGGTTCATTAGCAGAACTTGACATGGATAGATCTGTTTGGGGAAGAGATAATAGACTTGCATGTTATTCATTATGGCAAGTGCTTAAACTTTTCCATGTATGCTTGAAAGATAATTTGCGATTGGGTAAATTCCAACAAGAAGAGGTAGGGCTGTGACAGAAACGTCAACTAGTAATACCAGTAGGGGATTAGAATCAGAATTGCCCTTTATATTTCAAAACAATAAATTGATGTCTATTACACATCATAATGATTTTAGCGACAATGTTAAATTTGGTCAAATTGATCTTGAAAGATATTTTTATCAAGAAATAAATCAACATCGTTCTATTATTCTCGAGAATCACTCTAACCAAATCGATATTGATTTGAAAAAAGGGGGTAGGAGAATAGAACTTCTTAATTGGTTAGAAGGAAAACCACAATATTAATTCCGTGATCGATTGACAGATGCATTCATCCCTGAAATTTTAGATGAAGATCAGATCATTACAGTTTGACCAGAAGAAAGTCAACCTTGCGTATGTTGTGGTAGACGGTAAAACATGAAGTTGGTATTACCTCAGATGGTCGAAAAGAACACGTATGTAGGAGACACCTTTAGTGACTGTTAATCTTGATTCTGTCGATAATTATGGATACATATTCTCTACATCGTTATTTTTACATACATTTTGAAACATATTTAAGACCAAAAGTCTAGCATTCTACAAGCACTTCAGATATTACATTACGACAGACTGTCTGTCCAAATATATTGGTCAAATAACTTCGCCTGAAGACAGACAGTGAATACAAGAATGTTCAATAAAACGGAGCCCTTATCACAATTATAAACCAAATCGACCCCTCAAGCATAATTATCCTCTCTACTCGAAACACACTGATTTGCTTACCCTCAGTGTTGATCGGAGCTGTCTAAGCGATATGTTGAACTTCAGGTTTATCAGTCGGACCAGATAATTTCCTATCAATTGGATGATGTCCATTAGTGTGGTCAACAACTTGAGCTCCGGGTCTTTCGATTTTATAAGCTTTGTAAGCGAAGTAGATGGACTGATTGCCGAATAATGGACCTGTAGATCAGTGACAATTCCAACAACGCATACATAGATGTAGGCGAATCAGCTCACAGCGATGGCAAAGGGAATAACAGGCCAAGGTGAAGCTACCATAAATTTAACATAATCATTCGACCAGCTACAAAGTGAAGCAATCGATATTTTGTTAGTCTCGATGTCAATTCCAAAATACAGCTCAGAATAATGAGATGAAAATTCGACTTACTAATCAAGTGGCACACCTTGTGCTTTAGCTTGAGCTCTTACAACACTTTCAGGTAATTTGTTATTACCTATAAAAGCTTCAATTGAAGTTGTACCATGTCTACCTAAGTATGTGACTGCAATTGCTGATGCAAACAACAGCACAGTATTGATCAAGAGCATTAAAGGTGATAAGAAAAATATTTTTCTAATAAATCTAGTCATTGGTAGAATTCTCAGTGAGTAGAAGAATAAGATCAGAGTTCCGACCTATCACAATTACGAGATGTCAAGACAATTAGTGACCGACATATAGAGAGTGTATATACAGTTGATAGATCAAAGGCTTACAGCTATACCCCCAGCTCCTACAGATAAAGCGAATCCTGCACCTGTCAAATCATTGGTAGCTAAGATCAATCGAACTGTAATGCGACCAAAGTATTTTGTAAGTCAATTTAGTTAACCATCATAATAAGGGAAGATTACATTGTAGCTTCACTTACTACCTGCAGCAGCAGATTTTCTAGATTGTTGACCTATATTGATATTACGTCTATGTAATGAATTACTACATGCTGCTAAACATACTGTTGATAATATACATGTAATTAAGTACACAGCTGAATCTATACCGGCTCGCATCTTGATTAAGCTGGCTGTTGATATTGATGAACGCAAAAAAATTGATGCTGGATAGAAAAACAAGAATATGGTATAAAATATAGTGCCAATCAAGGAAAAGGATTATGAGGACACAGAGGGGAGAATCATATATGTATAATGTCAATAAGAGGATCAAGTAGATATACATATGTACTCCACCAAGATATCAGTGAGACCATGGTTTTCCCCCATTTGTCTCACGCATGAGGTCTGAATTGAGAGGATACTAGGCCATATAACATCAAACTGCCAAGTCATTCTCGGATCTTGCGATCAACCGGTAAAGACAGTAAAGGAATTAGCTCTACTCGGCAAATGGGATTTTTGATAATATGCTCTGAGGTGTTGATACAGAGACAATTGGAAAAAATTAGATCAAAGAATAGAAGAAGGATTAATAAGTGATTATTGATAAGATGTCAGGTGATGAAAGGACAAAACTAAATGAAAATTGAATTAGGATTAGCTTATCCCAATGTCTCTCTCGTAAAACTATCTTTTCCATGGGATGTTGATAACTTAAACTGGGCGAGCCACCGAGGTGAGATTGAATGATTACCCAGTTAAAAAAGTTTCAGATTTTATATTTGATCACGAGCGTTTTGCGGGAATGGATCAGAAATAGTGCCTTTTCAAGTAATGTTCAGAATGAATGACGTGAAGCCGTATTTACCGGGAACCCTCTATCACCTCGACGACACATGTATGTTTGACAGAGTGACTGGTCATTCTGAATAGATACCTACACTCGCGTGATCATCCATGCACCCCGTAGCGAAAAATGAAAGACAGACTCGTGATCATCTTCAAGAAATCCAGAATCAGAGAAGAAGAAGAAGAACAACAACGTAAAGTACCAAGAAAACCGGCTTTCCGAGTTATCCGGAGTGTCCTTTTGAAGAGCACAATTAGAATACCAATTTCAGACTGCATAAATTATATCACTTCGCGTGAAATTAGAATCGTCGCGATGTCTGGTACAATCGTTGGAAGACGCATTGGAGTACATAACTAGAATCTCGTAGTGCGAAGCAGTGCAGCTGAAAGTTAAAGTGAAATATGGTATGGGTTCTTCATTGATTGATTCGCTAGAACAACCGGATGATGATTCTGGGAGCTGCGAATGACATTATATATACAATTTACGTCCTATTTCTTTGTGCTACATACACATGCATTGATGCAACAAATCAATAGTCTCTGCTGTCAGTCTACTCGGTTCGCGCCAGTCCAATCCTTAGCGCCGGTTTTTACCATCTTCTACCACCACCACCTCTTAACATTCTAGTCAAACCACCTCGTCGCATAGCCAAAGCTGCACCTAAACCATAAACTATACCACCTAAATGACCCGCTGAATCAGTTCCTGAGTTAGGTCTAAACAGTGCTCCGTAGAAGTCCCACTATAATGAAATATTCTGTCAGTATATGTTCAATATTGTATACACCTTCTCATACCGGGAAGGATAACACGATCACCGAACAATTTGGACGTATAGACTCAAGCAAAGAGATGACTTACAGCAAAGATACCACTTATAGCTACCCAAACAGGCATAGGAATAACGAAAAACATCAATACTGTTGATTGAGGAAACATCGCTCCGTAAAATGCTAAACGACGTGAAATAGATTTATGAGCTACTCTCCGTTTTTCAACACCGATCGTCGAGCTTACATAAACAAGCGTAAATTGCACCTGATGCACCTTCACTACCCATCCATCTATCACTTCTCATTCGATGATATGTTAGGGAAGCGAGTGAAGAGAATATACCAGCTAGTCAGGTAACGAATTCCGAGTCAGTTCATGATAGAAAAGTGTATCTCGAGAGAGTAAACTCACCTCCAAGGTAAAGACCGAGGAAAGCTGATGATCCCATCAAACTAAGGACAGGCATTGTTTAGCTTTCGCGGAAGACAATCATTGCTTTTTGCAAATCCAACTTACCCAGCTGCTGCAGGAGCTAAGAAGTATAGACCTAGGCAGTTCACGAAGATATGTGATCCTGACATGTGGGAGAAAGCTGAAGTAACCAATGTCCAGCTATGAAATGGATATTATAATAAGGTCAGCACGCTTTTATTCCGATATGAACGTGAGGCGCAGATTCAAAGCTTGTCGGTGAGATCTAAGCCCAGTAACCTTTGCCTCCATGGAGCGTTGCGATATTTCCAATTCTGAAAAAGTTGAACCTACACTCTACCTGAAAATACATTGACCTCATTCAAGATGAAATTCTTCTGTAAGAAAAAGAACAATGTTGGGTCTCTAAATCGTTGCTATGAGACGAGCAAGGGCAGGGTAAGCATTGTCTGATCCTGAAAGAAGGGGACAGGTAGGAAAAGCTTACAGCACTAGATATAGCATACTGCCATAATAAGAAAACACCACCATTTATACCTATCAAGCCGTAAATCTAAACATTCCGATTATCAATAGGCTTCTCCTAATTTTCGCTTATAAGTGGTGAAAGATCAAGAAGCTCACCAGAGTCATGGTTGGTATCCTATCTATCCTATTTCTGAGTCTGGAAAACCAATTACCGCCACCACCTCCATGTCCACCATATCCATATCCACCATTATTACCTTTAGGGAAATATGACGATCTTATTAATTGTTTGGAGCTAGATGAGAATGATCTTTTGAGTGATGAGAGTGTATGTATGGATGAATTCGATCTAGACGATATACTCGAAGTGAAGAAGGCCGATTGTTTTGGAAAGGTTATAGGTCGAGAAGAAGAAGAAGCAGAAGGGACACGGATAGATCGGAAAGAGAATGGTCGAATTGGTTGTAAAGATATTGGTCTCAAAGTTTGAGCCAGTATGAAAGCATTTCGAAGAGACATCGCGATAAGCTTGTATCCCTATCGAGTTAGTGTGAAGTAATGATAGGCTGTGTAATGAGTTATAAATGGTGTGATATGAACAATAAAGAGGAGACAGATTTCTGAAGAGGACGAATAATCGATCGTCTAATTGACTATGATAGAAAGTGATGACGTCTCAATTCGGCTGAAAAAGTTGCCACGTGGGCTTACGATAAGATCAAGTTTTTTCTGTTGACAAGATTAAACCATTAAACGATTAAACCAGATTTACAGGTTATAGGTTATGCATTTTTGTTTATACGATTTGACAGAGATTAGAAGCTCTATAACACCTTAAGACCACTACTCAATCAACTGATATCTTCCAGGTTCAGGAATCAAGGCGTTGCCGCTGGATTCAGTAAAAAAAACTTGTGTGAAGAAGAAGTAGTTGGAAACAGGCAACGTCAAACATATCTGCTCTTCAACATTCAATCCTTGCCACCTTGAATTAATTCTAATCGCTCAAAATGTCATTTCCAAAAGTATATACGGTGAATGGACCTTCATCAACTTCATCAACATCCTTACCATCTTGGGTAGCAATAAAGACAAAGAACAAGAAATCTGGACCGAATAAATCAAAAAGAGTTAAAACAAATCATACAACCACAGATTTAGAATTAATCCAAGATTTTAGTTTTCCTGGGTCATCAATTAAAATTAAAACTACAGAAGATGGTCAACATGCTTTAGCTACAGGATTATATAAACCAATGTTAAAATGTTGGGATTTAGAAAATTTAACTGTTAAATTTGAGAGAGTTACAGATGCTGAAAATGTTGATTTTGTTGTGAGTATTTATTCCATCAACCTATTTCAATTCCTCATCTGAACACAACACTTTCGTTAAACAAAGGATACTCAGGCTGAAATATTGCTGTTGTGATTCATAGCTTCTATCTTCAGATTGGACAAAGTCATTACATTTACAGCGTGATAGATCATTAGCATTACATACACAAGGTGGATTACATCATTCAGTTAGATTACCTGTTTATGGTAGGACATTAGGATATCATTCACCTTCTGCTGATGCAATAATAGGATGCACTGGTCGAGATGTATACAGATTTAATTTGGAAGAAGGTAGATATATGACACCAATAACAATAGCTTCAGATAATATTGAAGGTGTTAATGTAGTTGATGTAAATAAAAGACATGGATTATGGTCATTTGGTTTAGATAGTATACCTGGTTCCGGAAGTAATGATCAAGGTATAGTAGAATTTTGGGATCCAAGATCAAAATCATCTTTAACAAAATTAATTTTACCTTCACAAACTTTATTACCCGCACAGAATTTTAATGATAATTTAAGTGGTATAATAACGCCAATGCAAAAACTATCAATAACAGCTTTATCATCACATCCAACAGATGGTTTATCATTCGCTGTAGGTACTTCAACAGGACATACTTTATTATATGATTTAAGATCACCAACTCCATTCGCAATTAAAGATCAAGGTTATGGTGAATCAATCAAAAAAGTAGATTGGTTAATTGGTGGTGGATCACAAGAAGATCAAGGTAGAGTCATTTCAGCAGATAGTAAAGTTATTAAAGTATGGGATAAATCGGATGTAAGTTTTGTTTTTCTCATTTAGAATCAATTTGGTTGTTAGCTACTAATTTAAGGATTTTTATTTACTGGTCAATAGCCATCAACAAATCATTTATCACTTCATCCACCATCATCTTTAGTGGATTTACATGCTGTCCCCCAATCTGGTGTTTTAATGGTTGCATGTGATTCACCACAATTATCATCATATTATATACCTGAAATTGGACCTGCACCGAAATGGGCAAGTTTCTTAGACAGTGTAACAGAAGAAATGGCGGAAGATTATAGTGGTTTAGGTAAAAGTGCTTATCAAGATTTCAAATTTGTTGATCGTGCTGAATTGGATACGTAAGTTGAAGCTCTCTTTTCGTTTTTCCTTTCTTTTTCGTATTATTACCAAATTGACTCTCTTTTTTCGTTTTGGGTTTGATTGAAACAGATTGGGCCTTACACATTTAATTGGAACACCAACATTAAAACCATATATGCATGGATATTTCTTATCTTTGAAATTATATACAACAGCAAGATTAATTTCAAATCCACAATCATATTCAGATTATAGAGATAAAGTTGTTAATGAGAAACTTAGAGCTAAAACTGAATCTAGAATTAGAGCTAAGAAAGATCAACCTAAAGTTAATAAAGCTTTGGCAGAAAGAATTAGAAAAACTGAAGAAAGAGAAAAATTATTGCAACAGAAACGTAAAGAAAGAAAAGCTAACAAAGGTCAAGATCAAGAAGAAGGTGCATCAGAAGAAGAAGAAGAACAAGAAGAAGATATACCTCAAGAGAAAGGTGGTTTATTATCTGATCCTAGATTTAAAGAGATTTTCGAAAATCCCGATTATGAAGTTGATGAAGAATCTAGAGAATTCGCTTTACTTAATCCTGCTACTGCTAATAATAATGTGAGTTTTTGATTATTGTTATCGCAAAGCCGAAAGGAAAGGTCCATAAAACACGAGAATAAAACTGATAATTGTATGTCTTTGATCAAAATTTCATAGGCTAAGCGTAAGACAGCTGTTGAAGAAGAAGATGAGGAAAGTGATAGATCATCTTCTGGATTGGAAGATGAAGATGATGAGGAAGAAGAATCTGATGATGATAATGATGATGATGATGGAAGTGGTAGTGACGATAGTGATGATGGAGGTGAGTATGCCATTCATTTCATATACCTTACTATCAGATTTCAACTATAGTTCATTTATTAACTCAAAATTTCACTTACAGATCTTCAACAATACGATCCAAGAAAACTCAAACCTGGTCATGAAAAACGTGTATTACCTTTGATAAGACATTCACAACCTAAATTAGTCGTTGGTGGTTCTTCCTCCTCATCTACTACTGCTACGAAACAATCAACATTTGGACAAAGACTTAAATCGGTATCAAGTAAAAAAGATTCAGATAAAAATGGAGGATTTGAAAATGATTCAAGTATATTAGCAATGCGCAAATCTGCTGATGGTGGTATGGAAATGTCTTTCATACCTAAATCTGGCGGTAGCGGTAAAGCTAGAAATAATGACCAAGAAGAAGATGATCAAGATGAATATTCAGGTGGAACAAGAAGAAAAGATAGAAAAGTTGAAACGTTTGGTTTAGGTATGGAAAAAGGACGTGAAGATGGAGATGATAACGATGGTGATGATGATGATTTACAAGGTAGAAGTGGTAGAACGAAAAGAAGACATCCAGGTAGAAGTGCAAGTAAAAATGCATTCAGGAAGAGGTAGTTTTGAGTTCTATGCTATTATTACTTTTCTTTTTGGCGCTTCATTCATATTTATATACAATAGCATTATCAGATCATGGGATTTTCATTGTACATATGCATTTTGACATTAAAGTCATCTATATTATCATTGATATTCATAGTACAACGCTTCCATATTGCAATTTATGTTTGTTGCCTTATCCAGTGATTTACACTTTTGATGATTCTGTTGTTGTAGCAGCAGCAGCAGCAGTAGTAGTTTATTTACCATGTATATCAGAATGACCCAAATTTAGATCAGGTTGAATTAAATTCCTTATTCTCTGTTTCAAAATTTTCAATTCTGGGAAGCCGCCTTCAGTCTAGAATTCAAAAGAAAAATTAAAAATCCCAATAATCAATACATGACATTAGCATGATAATCATTTTTCTCATGTAATATATAAGAGTATGGAATTGATTGGAAAAACTTACCTTTCTATCCCAAACTAATTCATCTCCTTTCCCTTTTCCTATATCAACCCAAACTCTGAATCTACCTCCAGTTTCTGGTGCATTTAAAGGTAACAAAGTGATTGATCTGATCAACGGATTAGGAAATGTTAGGAATAATTCAGTCTGAATCCATGTTGCTCTTGGTGCCCTAATTTAAAATCGATGAATTAATATATGAAAGCAAGGTGTTGTTATTCTATAAGTCGCATTAAAATACGATTACAGCATAGGAAAGTGAATTATAAAAGACTTACCATCTACATCTATCGCAAAATTCGATTATGATACTAGGTTTGACATCTATTGGATTTGGAGCTTTGAATGCCGATTCTTTTCCATCTGCACTTGAAAACACTCTTGTGTTTCCCTTTTCTGTATTATCATCAATTGGATCTCGTTTAGGTAAATTCTCTAAACCAGTTCTTGGAGTTCCACTTGGTTTAGGTGCAGTTAATTCACCTTTTTCTTCTTTTGAATTTGGGTTTGATGATCCAGTATTCAAGTTATCTTCATTATCATTGATTTGTTCAGGTTCTCTTTTAGGTTTACCGTCAATAGTTGGAGTAGGTGGTCCAGTCATTGTAAATTCAGTTGCATGTCCTGCTTTTGATGGTGGATCTACAGGTACAGGTGGTTTGAATTCTGAAGGTAATTCAATACCATTAGATTTATGTGGTGATTCCTCATGAGCCATCGTGTTACTACTTGCCGGCTGAGTTTGAGCTTGAGCCTGAGCTTGTATTTGTGAACTTGAAGAAGAAGGCAGGGGTTCACAATCTTCACATATTATATTGGATGATGATGACATTTCAAATTGATTTCTTTGATTCTAGGTATAACCAGCTCTAAGAGTAGTAAATTCGAGAATTACCAGTAAGTTAATATGTTCCTCGACTCGTATCAATTGCTACCCAGCTTATATCTCTTACACTGTCTTTGTTGATTAATAATACATTATTTAACTAACAAAAAAAAGAGACCTTTTTTAAAATACAGAGGATACACATCTCTAAGTGGAGTTTCCGAATTTCTTGGTATGACGAAATACATAGAAACAGTGGTGCCTTATCACTTGCTGACTTGTTTACGAATATAGTGCTCCATGTTTCAGTCGTAGACATAAACAGCTTCCTTACAGCTATGCAATACGACTCTGTATATGCAGAATGGATACTGATGCAATTGAAAATACATGTAATAAAGTCCGCAACAAATACGATGCGAGGGAAAAAGGGGTATAAATTATATAAAGTGCTTGGTATATAGTGAATAAATTGTACATGGATTGAGCTTGTGTTGTATGTAATAAACAACCAATCTATCGACCTTGTCTATCTCTAATTTTTCTTGACATTCTCTTTTTTCTATGAAACATAATTAATCCAACTAATTTTGAATACCTTCTATTTATAGATTTTAATAATTCTGTTGGACCTTTTCTATGTGGTTGACCTGTGAAATGATTTCTAACAGGTACATTACCGAATAAAGGTAAAACTATACCATATGTTCTCTTTTTTCTTTCAATCACTTCATCATCATTATTATCTGATTGATCATGTTCATTATCATCTCCAGATATAGCTAAAGGTAACCAAGCTCTTCTAGATTTAGCATCTTCTAATTGTGAATATGCAATATCTAATACTGAAATTGTCAATAAAGATGGTTTCCATAAAATATCACTTGGTCTCCAGTTCGATAATAATTTTAATTCCAATTCATTAGAATTGTTCTGTGAATTTGAATCTTTAGCTTCTGATGTGAAAGGTGATCTACCATGAAACACATGTCTACGATTAGGTGGTCCAAACATGGGTTCAACAGGTTTATCTAGAATTTCGAATGAAGATATTTCTTCTCCAATATCTTCTGGTGAATTTGAAACTATATTAGATGATGATGTGGTTTCGTGTACTTCATCGTTTTCTAGATTCAATTTTCTGAATGATTGAGATTCTCTCATTGATTCATTTTTTCTGTATTTGATCTCTTCATATCTTTTTAATAAAATTTGATCAGCAACCATAAAAGCACCCTCAACATCACCTGTTCTAGCTAAAGCAACAGATAAATGATTATAATTTCCTGAATCAAATCCAAATCCTGCATCTTGAACATCATTCCAGATTTTCTTGACTTGTTTATATTTTCCTTTAATTGATAAAATATCTAATGCAATTGATAATGGTATACAAAGTATATTGTCATTTGATCGACTTGGTACTTTAACAAATTCACTCTCATTTTCGTTTTGGTCACTTGATGATGGTTTTCTAAATGAAGTTGTATCACAAGCTAATTGAAATGCTTTTTTCCAATTTTCCATAACTTGTTCTAAATTACTTGAACGTCTATAAACGTCCATCAATTGTGTATACATATGTACACTCTCTCTTTGTTGTTCCCCATTGGTGTTGCCATCTTGTGTCATATCGAAATAAGATTGAGCCATTTCAAGATTTTGATTCCTACCATGAGCAACAACTAAAGGACTGAAAATGTTTTGATTGATCATTGCTTTTTCATGTCTCTTGTCAGCAATGTTACCAGCTTTGGCTTGTTTTGCAACATTTATAGCAAAATCATGTGCTTGTTCTAACGATCTTTCACCTCTTGCTTCAGCAAATGATTTAACAATCATACCATAAGTTACACTTGAAGGTAATATTTCGCGAGAAAGCATTTCGTCGTATACTGATCTTGCACTTGAACCATCACCTAATCGCATATATCCGTGTAATAAGATCGAGAAAGCGTAAGCATCAGGTGAAGGACCTTGATTTGCATTGGCGGCATCATCCATTTCTTCATATAATTCTCTTGCTGCCTCCATTTCTCCTGCATCCGAAGCATTTTGTATAATGAGTGACCATGTATGTCGATTTGGCTTCTTAATTCTTCTAAATACACTCATACAGTGTTCCAGAGGAGCTGATAAAAGGACTAATGCTTTGAGAATCGATGAAGAGATACTTTGATCGTACTTGAATTCTTCAGGTAATGTGTTATACCTTCTCATAGCGGCTAACCAATCGCCGGTCTGAACTTCTGCATTCATGACAGCAGCATGAGCAATTGCATCAGGTTGAATACCAGCATCAATCATTGCTTGAAAGACATTGTCCGCGTTGGTTGGATCTCTTCGTTGAGCGAAAAGCGATATGAGAGAGGTATATGAACGTATATCTGGACTTAAGGTGGAATTGGATAATTCGTCGAATAGTCGTACAGCTGCTTCTACGTTATTCTGATCTGCGTAGAGTTGAAGTAAAGAATTGTAAGGATAAATACGTGGTTCAAGCTTATTGATTTGCTTCAGAAGTGTTTCGGCTCCTTGCGCATTGTTTCCATTAATGTAAGCTGTAAAGAGGATTTCTAAAGCGTGAGGGTTACTCTCAAAGTCTTTGCCGACACGAGTTTCTAATGTAGCAATAGTATCTGCTACTCTACCTCGGGTCGCATAAAAACCAGCAGTTCTAATTCGGTCTTTCCATGAAGGTTTATAGTTGCTTGAAAGCTGTACCCATAACCTCTTTTCTTCTTCTACCCATCCTGATTCTCCTGCTAACCTCATAGCTTGTGAAAGAGCTTGATGAGTGAAATTTGGAAATGCTTGACAAACTCGTTGATATAACTCCCAAGCATCTTTGGTTGATTCCTTGGAGATCAAAGAACATAATTTGATAGCAGCTGAAGTTGGAACTGATGTACCATTGGCAATAAAGATATCAAGCAATGTGACAGCTTCTCGAAGTTTCGTTCTATCTCTTGTAAGAGCGATGAATAAGAAAACGCCTAATGTCCTCGTTGGCCCATTTGAATTTCTGTTAAATTCATCTAACCACCATTCTACAGGTGAACCAATTCTTAAGAGAGAATTCAAAAGGAGATTAGTGAGATTTCTTGAAAATGGGCGAGGATGTTGAGTTGTATTAATCATGAATTTCCTTGAAGTATAACTTGCGCTTCTGACTAATTCTACCAAATCATCATTTCTAGAATTGTTTAAAACTGAATTTTCATATTCTTTCAACAGATCGAAATCAAATGATGGGTAATCACATTCTTGACTAACTCTATTATCTTCGTCTGAAGTTATTCTTTGTACACCACGATCTATAGCGCCAGCCATTTTTTTATTTGCTAATTCCCAATCACCTAATTTGATACAAGTTAAGGAAGCTATAGAGTGTGTTGTAGGTAGAGAGAAACTTGGATAATCCGATTTTGACATTTGATCTAAGACTTCTTTGGCTTTTTCAAATTCGCCAATTTCTGCTGAAGCATAGGCTCTGATTGAAGATGCTAATGAGGTCGAACCTCTTTGACGAACTTGTATGTTACTTGTCACTTGTGACAACCTGTCTAATTTTTCTGATAACCATAACCAATCTTCATATTCTGCTGTTCGCTTGAATAACGAAAATACACCTAATAAATTTCCAATTGAACCTAATTGTCTACTTTCAAAATGTTCTGATTCAAAATCATGGATGAAATGTGATGCAGATTGAAAAGCACCATTATATAATCTTTCATAAAATCTATCAGGTAATAATGACCAATCATCAGGGTAATCTTGTGCTCTGAAAAATTTCTGATCTTTGGTTAGACCTTTATTTAATGATTGATGTGAAGGAGAGGCTTTGTATTTGGATGAACGACTATGAGAAGGTGTAGCGAATTGATGGAAAGTTGATGTTGAAGCGGATGAAGATGGACCGGAATGTGGTTGATATTCTTCATGATCGTGAATGAAATCGATAGGTTGAGCAGCACTAGCAGAGTATGTCCTGAAGTTTTGCCGCTGTATCATTGAGCGTCTTTCTAGCGATGCACTCGAGGTCTATAAGATAATGATTAGCTATCATTGTTGATATGAATGGACAAAAGAGCGGCAACTCACTTTGGCACCACCGATCGATGATCCTGCTACTCTACTATACCCTCTAATCTGAGAGACTGCTATTCTCGATGCTTTGTCCAGGTAGCCATTTTGCACCAAGCTGAGTACATGCGATACTGTAGCTGTGGAAGGATGACTCGTGAGCACTCGAGATCGAGCAGCGAGATGAAGATGTGAAGGAGGCATGGGCGAATTCGCAAGAAGGGATAGAAGAGGTGGAAGAAGAGGAGACGACCGATGATGCTTCCGACCGTTACTGATCGTTACGATTTGACTGGCTACCAAGTCTAGAAAGGTTGAGGAGGTATGAGAAAATCACTGAAGGGGAATGAAACCTTGCGAATGATCGTTGTGATCTTGATGTATGACCTTGAGGAATGTTAGAATTGAAAGTCAAGATTGAGCAGATCTTCAAGTGACGAATTAACAGTCGGGTAAACCAGCATGTAACAATCTTTCGTTCTCCAACTTTTTGTCAAATCGCCGCTCAGATATTGATGATCGTAGATAATTACGTAAATTTACCATACTTCATCTGTTCCATGTGGCAGCAGATCCAAGTTAAATGGGCATAATAGATAACGAAAAGGGTTAAAAAGGAAGGAACGCGTTGAAAAGGAGGGAAACGCGTCAAAGGGAAAGAAAGTTGTCATTTAAATATTTATATTCTAATGTTCGTCAAGTCTCCTTCTTCTTTCATCATTGTCCACCGATACATTCATTTAACAACATATCCCATCATTGCCGTGGGTAGAATACTAGTTTTCAAGCGATCGATTCAGATATCACATACAACAGATCAGCCAAAATGTGAGCTGAGGGACTCCTGCCAATCGCGTACGACTGTTTAGCTCATGTACCTTTCTGACAGGTCAACAGACGAAGCACCCCAACAAGCTGCTCCTGCCGTCGAAGAACAAACCGATTCTGTCCCTTCTACTGGCCCAAAGGAGATTAAAGAACAATCTGATAAGCTTGTAGCTGAAGGAAAGAAAGCTATAGCCCTCAAACAATGGGAAGAGGGTGTAAATAAATATGGCGAAGCTTTAGACCTTATGTAAGTTCTCTTGTGGATGGCTCTATGCCTAATATTCCTTTTACATGCCATGATAAAGTCGGATTATGGGAGGCACGTGAAGATATATCAGGCTGATACATATGTGAATAGGCGTCAATTGGTCGGCGAATTCGATCCTGCTATGGCACCGTTATTATTGAGTTATGGTAAAGCATTATATGAACTTGCATTTTCACAACAAGGTGTGATGGGTAAAGAGGAAGGATCAAAAGAAGCCGATGAAGCTGGTTAGCTAGATTTTTACCAAGTTTTGTTTGGTTACAGCTGATTAACGTGATTGTTAATATTACAGTACGAGACGGAGCATTAGAAGAAGCACCATCTAAAAATGGAAATTTTGTATTTTCAGCTGATCCTCAATCAGATGATGAAGAAGCTGAAGCTGAAGCTGGTCCATCAACAGCATCTGGTCCTTCAGTAGAAAACCAAGGTGAAAATGGACAAGAAGAAGGAGAACCAGAAGATGAACCTGAGGATGATTATAATGCAGCGTGGGAAGTGTTAGATGTTGCGAGAACAATTTATCAAAAGATAATAAGTGAAAAAGAAACTGATAATGATGATGATAAAGTGAAAGAGGATAAATTGAATTTGGCAGATTGTTATTTAGCTTTAGGTGATGTAAGTTGTGAAACTGGTGAGTTGATTTCTGAATATACTTAAAAAAGGTGTAAAAAAAGGGGCAAGTTGCTAATTATTGTATGAATTATTTTTTAATAGAAAATTTCCCACAAGCAGTACAAGATTATACATCAGCATTAGAAATTCAAAATAAATTATTACCTTTATCATCTCGAATATTAGCATCAACACATTATCAATTAGCTACTGTATTAGAATTTACACCTAATAAGAAAAAAGAAGCTTTAGATAATGTAGAAAAATCTTTAAATAGTTTTACACAACGTTTACAACAATTAGAAAATAAAGATGTGAATGTGAATGATTTGAATGATTTGAATAATGAAGAAATCAAAAAATTAAATGAAAAAGAAAAAGAAAAAGAAATTAATGATGTTAGAAATTTGATTGAAGATTTAAAAGTTAAAATTGAAGAATTGAAATCTAATTCAAGTGGTAATCAAGAAGAAAATGATTTAATTTCAAAATCTATAAATCATTTATTAGGAAATGATCAAAATTTGAATGAATTTGGATCAGCTTCATCTTCTATTACTACAGATGTGAATGCAGTTGTAAATGATTTGACAAGTATGGTAAAGAAGAAGAAACCAAAAGTTGTTCCATCAAACACACAAGAAGTTAAAAAAGTCGTTAATGAATTAATTGAAAATGTACAAGATCAATCAAAACCTATTATAGAACAAACTGAACAAATTGCTGAATCTGCTCAACAAAAATTAGGTGAAATTGCTGTTACTGTAGGTGAAAGTTTGCAAAGTACTGGCGAAGCTTTGAAGAGAGAAAGTGATGATAATGACAAAGAAAAAGAAGAAGGAGAAGAAAGGAAATCAAAGAAAGCTAAGATTGAATAAGCTCCATATTAGTCAATACTTAGTAACGTGTAAAACATTAAGTAGTATCCTTGAAGAAAGGTGAACAAAATTCCTTGAGCAAGAAGAAAAAAAGTTTAGATAGATAAAGCATCATGTATACAATTAATGTAGTGTCATATATAGCACATTCGCTTTATCGTCTCATATTATAAGCTTTCCAAGTATTCGATTCGCTCTCACCTCCTAGTCAGGTATTTTACACATGCATATAAAAGCAGATCCAATCAATGTCCCATGATGAATCAAGTATGTTCACAGCTCAACTATCAGTATATAGCCTATCATTTTAAGTTAATACAATCAAATGCATATAATAATTACAACAAGTCTTTCGTTTCCCTTAAAATAATATTATTCGTTATGATATCCCATTTTCTTAACATGCAAAACAGAGTATGTATGTGATTTTCACTTAGACTCGAATACTTGCCTTCCCTTCTTCGCTTTTCAATCTGATTATAACTTGTTTAAGCGAAATTACGCGATTATGCTCTTCCAGAAGCTAAAACTTTAATCATTTCTTCATTTTCTTTTTCCAATTTGATTGTTTTTTCAACATTTTTTAACATTTTATCTAATAACCATTTTGATCTTTCTTTAATTGCAGAATTATTTCCACCTAGCAAAGGTAAACTTGACCATGATGTATTAGGTACACCTAAAGCTTCTGGTCCACCTTGAGTTATAATTGATTTTAAATTTGTTAATTCATTTTCATATTTTATAATTTCATTTTCTGCTTTTGTAATCAATGTTGTATTATATTCAATTTGAATTGATGATTGAAATACAGGATCTATTTAGGTTTTATTATTTATTAGTCAGTCAATTAATTAGTTCGATATTCCCCCTACTCCCAATTTTTATCTTATAAAGGCTCTCAACTTACCATTAACTAAAGCTTGGAAAGCATATCTGAAAACAGGTTTACCAGGTTTAACTTTTGATGCTCTACCATCAACATAAGTTACAGAAACTAATTCATGTTCTTCTAAAGCTTTTAATGATTGTTCAGAACCTTTGAATGGGAACTCTTGTAATAATTGAGCGTAAGATATCTACATTATTAAACGAAAAAAAAGAGATAATCAGCACAATTCAACTTGAACACACGATCAGAGCATTTCCCGTTAATTGCGATAAAACAGCAATCGACTGACCTCTCCTTTTGATGCTAAATCCTTAACAACTTTCCAAGCTTGTGATCTATTCCAAGGTAATGATTTTGCATCTTCTGAATCATCACCAAAAGCAGCTTTTCTCAATTCTATTGTATTTCTTAATATGATATCATCTACAGCTTCTTTAATTGATGTACCATTTCTTACTTTATATACTAAAGTTTCTAAATCAACCATTCTACCACCTAATTTTGATATTTGTGTTGAATCATCCATTGATAAAGTAAATACACCTGTACTGTTATTATTATTGTGATTGTTTTGTTCTAATTTGATTGGATTTACTGTACTAGGAGATTCTAGTTCGGATTGATGATGTGATGCTGAAATACCTCTTAATTTATCTTTAACGTATGATAAAGCATTTTGTTCATCAGCATCAGATAACCCGATATTGTTCAATGGTTTAGCAGGTAAAGCTTTTGTCAGAGCTTTAGTTGCTGTAGCACCTTCTGTAACAATCATAACATGTGCTACTTTATTTTCAACTAAACTTGCGCCCCATTCTGATAGCACTGTCCATAAATCTCCTTTCGCAGTCTTCTGAGCAAAATTTTTCAAGACAACAATGGGTAATGATTTGATTTCTTCAGACTCAGCATCAAGATCAGCGTTGGCTGCTGCTTGAGCTGCCTTGGCAGCTATTTCTTCGGGAGAAGCAGCTTTAGGTATAGGTAAAGATGCTGATGTTGGTGGTACAGCTTCTCCTTTTATTGGTGCTGTATCATCCATCAGAGGTGGTGGAGCTACATCAAGATCGCCTTCCAGGTATGGTTCATCGCCAACACCTAATTCTGACATTACACCATTTCCTGCGATACAATCCAATCTTCCATCATGCCATCCACCTCTAGCGATTAATCTTCGTTGCCTTTCTCGTTCAATAGCGACGGAAGCATCGTCCTTCAACTGCTGAGTCTCATGTTGATGTTCTTGTTGGGCGTGAGTCGATACATCTTTCAAAGCTCCACCCACTATTTCTAACATCTGTCGAAGTTGCTGATCCACTGGCGTCGAAAATCCCGCTTTTTGTCCTATCAAACCAACTGCTGCCAAATCTATCAATCCACTGATGGAAGACATGAACGAGAAGACCGGGTAGTATCCTAGAAAGGCGAAATGATTTAGCTTTTTATGTGTAACCAATCCATACTCATTGATTTACCTGTCTGATCTGCTAATGCATCCAGCAAGCCTTTGTCGTTCTTCGCTTTTGCGATTTCAGCGCAATCGATGACTAAAGCGGGTCTGAAACAGCGCATCGATGTCAGTCTTTTATTCATTGAACGGGCAAAACCACAAGATTAGTCATTACTTACTTCTGTTGTTGCTTTAAGACCCGACTAACCAGACTGACTTTACCGCTACCGGGTGGACCCGTGATAGTAATGAAAGTACTTGGATATTCCGATAACCAACGCTCAACATCCTTTTCAGCCTCTACACGATCTTGCCATGCATCTTTGCCTATAGCTTCCTCGGATTCACCGGTTGAAGCTGAGGAGGAGCTAAGAAAGCCGAATGAGGTGGGGAGGACGAAGGATTTTCGTAAAGCTATCAATTTATAAGTATGAATTAGCTTGACGAGGAAACAAATTCACTCATCGTCGGACCCGACTCACTTTTGATCAAGGAGTATTGTTCGATATCCCAGACTCCTTCTAATTTTGATCTAACGAAGAATGCTCTGATGGGATCGAAGAACTACGAGATCCCGCATTATTCCATCAGCTTGCTTTTGCAAGAGTCTCGATGCTAATAAACGAAGATATCACTTACGGTGTAACTTAAAGTACCGATTAGGAACGCAATGACAGGTAAAGCAATTCTAGGATGAGCAGATATCCAGCTTCTGATGACGTGAGCTTTCAATGGATTCTCGTAAAATATCCGCAATCTACTCTTCGGTATTGGTGTAGTTGTATTTGATCCAGCGTTTTTTAAAGTGAAATCAGCTGTATTGGTTGGAGTTGAAAATCCGTGTAGCTATGATAGTACACCACAAATTAGGTATGGTTACATGAGGAGATTATAAATCGAGATGAATCAGACTACTTACACAGTTGATAGCGATAGCAGCTGGGGAAAGTCTTGAGTAAGTTACATTGGCGAAACGTAAAGATCCAGCGGGGACAGGTGACGGCGGCTGAATGTCCGCTATTCGACCATAAGGCTAGGTAAGACAAATCTGTTAGCCCCTATGCTATAATCTAGGAATTGTGAAGGTGAGCAGATGTGGAGCGATGACTTACTCTGAACAAGGTATACAACATTTCCTGCGATACGTCGGGACCATCAAATTCGACTCTTAATCTACCTGTAGGGAACCGATTCATATCCTGCAAACGATCAAGATTAATCGGTTGATGTTAACTCTCTGAGCTGCATCTCATTAAATAGTAGAATGATACACTGTTGGCTCTCAAGCATCATCATGATATGAAATGAGGTAGAATACTAATTTAGAGGGACGGGGGGGGGGGGGGGGGTGAATGGATCCAAAAACTCACTTCAGTCCATTGTCTACCTTTTACGACCCAAATTCTACCTACACCAGTATTAGTTTCAATATCTTTTTTTTCTGATTCATCACCTTTTTTTAAACCTTCTTTTGGATCTGAAGAATATAATGAATGTCCAGGTACAGCACTATTTACTTTATTTTGTAATAAATTTGATTTTTGATTTGAATACCAATCACCTAACCAATTTGGCCATCCACCATGTTTTTTCGCTGCTTTTTCCAATTCTTCAATAAATAACTTTCCTGGTGTTATAGAAGATGAAACTTCACTTGTTGAAGAGATTTGTGATCCTATTACATCTTTCACTTCACTTTCATCCTTATTACCTTCTTGTTGAACTTCACCTTGTTCAACTGAAGAAGAAGAAGAAGAAGGTTGTTTACTTGCGCTTGATGATGATGTTAATGCTGATGGTGGAATATAACTAAAATGTAAGAAAATACCACCATCTTTTCTTGATAACTCCAAACTTTCAACTTTAAAATCATGTAATCCAGTAATTTCTTGAGTTATATCATGTATTCTTTCTAATAAAGCTTCTTCTCTTAATGTCGCCCAAGATGATCTGAAATCCCAATAAGTCAACTTCAACGGTAAAACATTTGATATGTAGAAAGAAGCTGTTTGTCTAGGTGGTGGTGGTGGTGCTTGTGACGCTGAAGGTGAATTTGGACTTATAGGTGGTATAGATGAATTCCTTCTAATTGAAATCAAAGTTGGACGTGAGAACAAAGAGGAAGTACCAGAAAAAACACGAGGTGTTATAGCAGTTGAAGTGGGTCGAGACAGCCTGAGAACACTTGATCGAGGTCGTATCATTGTGTCAAAACGTCTAGCTTCGATTCTTGAGGATATTCACAGAATGAAGTAAGTGAATGAAAATGGAACAAGTGAAAAATGGTCAAGAGAAATGTCAACAATATAATGTTTGTGAAGATGCTAGCCGAACATCATACGTCATACTTATTTAGGCACAAAGCGGACATCACCGTCGATAAATGATATGTAATAATTCAAGAAGAAAATCTATCCTAGCGGCATTGAACAAGCTGCTTATGATATGGTGAAGAGGTGTTTATATTTTACATGAGATAAAATATGCATACAATAAACACTGTTTAATTTTGTCCAGGTATATTACTTCCACCTTTCTTAACATGTGTAAAAGTACCACCAGCAAACCATCTATCATTTGCAGCTTGTACTCTTTGAGCAGCCGATAACGATGGTGTGACAATTTCTATACCTTGTACAGGTGTGAAAGATAGCGAGGTTGACATACCCGATTTAGCATCATTGGATACAGCTGATCGACCAAGAAGCTGTGTACGAAGTTTATTGGCTCTTGAAAGTTTGGCTATAACAGGTTTTTAATAATTAATATTGATTTCATTCATTTTCCGGTTGTTAATGCAAGATATCATAGAGCAGAAACTCACCTTTACTCCTTGCATCTGCAACTTCACCTCTGACTCTTCCACTTCCAGAACCTATCATACCAAGACCAACAGTCTCATCATCAATACCAATTTCTTCTTCAGCTTTACCGAATTCCATTCTATTTTGTAATTTCCTTAATTCAGTTTGAGCATATGCTTCTTTCTGCTTTCGAGCTCTATGGAGGGTGTATAAGATGTATCAAATTAGTATTATGACATTAGTGAGGATGTAGCACCCATAGAAAAGCGTTTATTTGAACTCACCTCTTACCACCTCTTTTCTTTCTATTTGTTTCTTGGGGTATAGGTAAAGCTTTAATCATTTTATTGGGAGGAGGTTCAGCCATTTTTTCAATTTTTTTCTGTAATTCATTATAAACTTTTCTACCATATGAACCATCACGATTTGATTTATTTGCATCAACTCTTGCTGCTAAAGTACATTTTGCTGAAACAGCTCTTTGAGCTTTTCTTCTATCTTCAGGTTGTGCAGATTGAACTAAATTTGATTGATATATAAAACCTGTATGTCTTTGTTGACTTGCTGCAGATAAATGTGTTGATGTTAAAGATTTTTTCATTGCACCAAATAACATTATATTACAACTTGGTTGTCTTGAAAATGAATGTAAACCACCTGCTAAACCTAATAATTTAGCTGCTATACCTGTACCTATTATAGCAGATAAATTTGGTGCAACAGATGACATTCTACTTTCAACATATGAAAATATTTCTTCTCTTGCTTTTCTTAATTCTCCTGCTATTTCAATAGCATTTTGAACTGTTTTCCATTGTCCAGCAGTCAATTTTTGACCCCTAGTTGAAGTTGCTGTTAATGTTATTGATAATATTGTTGCTGCAGGTAATGATGTAGGAAATTGACATTTTGTTAAATCGTCTGCATTTCCTATAGCTTGTACTGCTGCTATATATGTCCATGGATCCGTTATAAGTTGTTCTAATTCTGGAAATCTTGGTGCATAATGATCTCTGATAAATTTGTGAACTAACAAATTCTCGTTATCAACTTCAACTGACATATTATTCGCTGTTACAACTAAGTGATATTCTGGATTTTCTTCGAGCGAGTTACTGTTTGACATATCTGTAGGTTCAGCTGTATATTTCGCAATATCCTGCAAGATATGATAGATATCATCAGTATAACCGCCTCTCACCGCCTTTTCTCCTGTTCCCCTTTCCCCTTTTTCCGCCTTTCCGCCTTTCCCTCTTTCCCCCTGTCCCCTTTTCCCCCTGTTCCCCTTGTTGTCTTCCCTCCCCCCCTCCTCCTGGACTTCATGTGGTGATGTGGTCGCGAAAACGTTATACGAAAATACTTACCGCTAGTACCTCCTTGAGTTTCTTTCCTGACATCAACCTAGCTACCTTACTAACATCTTCTACGTCAGTCATATCAGTCTGTTCAACTTCTTCAGCATCCAATTCATCAGCTGGTCTTACACCACCTTCAGGTACATAACCAATTGCACTAGCACCATTTTCAAGAGTCATAGTATCATCTTCATCATTTTCATCTTCTTCATCGTGATTATCATTACTATTATCTAAATCCATCTCACTAGCTGGTCTTTTTGCTTTATTCGGTGTAGGTGGAGGAAGCATTGAACCGAATCCTTTTGATGTTGAAGGTCCAGCTTCAGGTTGTTGCTGTTGTTGTTGTTCTTCCCTCTCTGGGGATTGAGAAGGACCTTCATCGTCAGAAAACCCATCCAAGTCAGCCAGAAGAGAATCGGCTAAAGACATGATAAAGTCTTTTTTGAGGGTGTAAAACCTGTTTTTCCGTTTAAGAGATTGTAATTTAAGAAAGTAAATGATAAATCAGCTCCGCAACAATGTATATTATCGTCTTTGCTTGAATTAGGTGGCCAAAGTAGTTTCATAAATGGGTTACTAAAATAAAATTTATTGACCTCCACCTGGTGATGCTGCGAATGTTGATGCCAACGCGATGAAGCATGTCTAAAATGACAATGAGAGATATTATCTATCTCGAGATACCTTGTCAATTCAACAAGCAACAAGCCTTAAGACAGCAGAACTAGGTGAATTATAATACCAGATCTGTGCTTGTAGGTAATCTTGAAAAAATCCAACAAAAATGCGGTTTTTGCCTTTCCTTGCACCTCTCTTATCTTTGATACCAACAATAGCTCTCGCAGCAGATCAAGAACATTGGGTTGATATAGCATCAAAATCAAAAGATGGTATAATCAAGTTAGATTCAGCTTCCTATGAAGAATTATTAGCTTCAGACAGAGAATATTCGGTTTCTGTGGTATTGACTGCTTTACCTGCTCAATTCAAATGTCAACCTTGTCAGTGAGTATATAAACGTCTCGTCATCTTTCGCTTCTTTCGAATTACTTGATCGTTAAAAGAACCTACTATGTTCGCCATCAAGTCTGAATTTGACAAAAAAAAGGGATAAAATATTGACTTACCTCTTTTGTTGAATAGCGACTTTGACCCATCATTCCATCAAGTAGCTGCATCATGGAAACGAAAACCAAAACATGTTAGAAATCAACATTTCTTTGCTCAGTTGGATTTCGCAGATGGTCAAGCAGTTTATCAACAGGCAAGTATCGGAACTTCTAACCGAGTGACATTTCGAAAATGAAGCTTACCAACTGAAATTATTCTTTAGTTGGGCTTAAGTTCAGCTCCTACACTCATGTTTCATCCTGCGTTATCTGGACCAAATAAGAGTAATAAATTGAGTGTTATAACTTATGAATTGAACAGAAAGTGAGTAAACGTTTTCAAACTACACAAAAGAAAGTAATAGACGCTAATTCAAATCCGCTAATCTCTTCATCCTTATTCAATCACATTACCAATAACTGATCGACATCAATCTGTCTCAATATCATTCGATATGTCATTTCAATAGTGGACTTACTGCACCTCCATTAGCACAATTCCTTAACAACTTGACACCAGAATCATTTGTTTTGTATAAACCAATCAATCCTGTACATTTCGTAGCAGTACCATTTACGATATTAGCTACGGGAGTATCATTATATTCAATGAGAAAATTATTAATACCTTTAATTCAATCAAGAGTTATTTGGGGTACAGCATCTTTAATTTTGATTTTAACTTTTACTTCAGGATATATGTGGAATAAAATTAAAAATGCTCCATATGTAGCTGCAGGTCCAAATGGTAAAATATCTTGGATAGCAGGTGGTTATCAAAATCAATTAGGTTTAGAATCTCAAGTTGTCGGTGGTATTTGTAAGTTTCCCCATTTTCGCTTTCAATCCATACAGTCCTTAATCATTACTTTACTATTCCAATATCTTTCATATAGGATGATCAGCTAATCATTTAAATTTTCTTTTTTCTAACCTTTTGATATCGTATAGATGGTTTATTAGCATTTTCAATAGTAGCTTTAACAATTTTAATACCAGCTCAATCTTCACCTGTTAAACAGAGAATTGGCGTTTATTTATGGTTAGGAATGTTGATTATCGTTTTCAGTCTATTGATCAAATTGTTTAGAATGAAAAATGGTGGTTATCCTTTCTCTTTACTCTTCTAAGAGTGTCTCCAAAACACGAGGAAATCAAAGCCGGATCATCTCAGCTCATCTTCATTAGATGAACGATAAATAGTATAAAGTGGAGTGGGCATACATTCTTGATGAAGATAAAATTACGAGTGGGATAGAAGCAAATCATAGATTCAGAACCATATGCAAAATTTGAACTCTCACTTGATGTCTATGCAAAGTCGGATTGAACTGGATAGTACAGTAAACCGAGATTTGACAGAACAACGCAAAGAGAGTTGAGTCGGGTATTCTCCTCTACTCGCCTTCACTCTCAGACTAAATGCTGTCCTATCCTATTTGAAGGAACTTGAACTTGACATATACTCTCGAGTAGAAACGTAAAACACCTCTTTAGCTATGAATCAACGGGACAAGATCCCTCGGCGCCGGCGGTCGAAAGCCAAGATTAGAGATTCTACGGTTCTGCTACGCGTCGCTTCGGCCGATTCGGAATCTTATTAATCGATTAATCAGATAAAGGTTGTATGGTTTGTGTGCCACAGCGCTTAAATCACCGATAAATCCGAATAACTTATATCATAGTTCGCCACTCCCTGCATGGTGGAAGAATTACGTCTATCCCTATCATTTTATCATTTTATCGGTGTATGGTGTATGTCCCTTAAGTTAGATTAAATATCTCACTATCATTATTTTAATATTAATGCACCACCACTAAGATCTTGTCTATCTCACACACTACTACGAGTAATTTGTTTTTGTCAAACTTACTCATCATCTTTCTCATATATACCAAATAAACATTCACAAAGTGAATTACAGTAATCTTCACAGAACACGCATTAACGACAAACACATACTCTCAAAATGATGAGAAACGCTTTACTTCGATCAACAGCTACCGCTGTAGCTTCTTCTTCAGCTAGACCAGCAATTCGATTCGCCTCTAGACCAATCTTAGTAAATGCTTCTAGAACTCAATTACAAAATGGTCAAAAACGAATGTATCATGAAAAAGTAATTGATCACTACGAGAACCCAAGAAATGTAAGTTTCAATGGTGGATTACTTGGACCAGATTGAATCGATATTTTCAATTGTATTGTAGATGGTGGAGTTAGATACTGGCATAAAATAGTATATTACAGTGTGTGATTTTGTTGGGACATATTACTAGACACGATTCGATCGACATTTATATTGGATAAGATCATCACCTCATCACAACATGGAGCGATCGACGGATAAAGTTCATCATGGGAGCATGTACAAATCGCTGACATTGCTTTTGTCTACTTCTTTGATAGGTTGGTAACCTTCCTAAAGGTGATCAAGATGTCGGAACTGGACTCGTCGGTGCACCAGCATGTGGAGAGTGAGTATTTTTGATTTTTTTTCTCCTTCTTAGGTTGAAGATTACCTAGTTGTCGGGAGATAATAAAAAGAACAAGGGACGTATGCTGATCTATCGCACTTCATTGTTAGTGTAATGAAATTACAAATTCGAGTTGGTGAAGATGGTGTAATTTCAGAAGTTAAATTCAAAACATTTGGTTGTGGATCAGCTATTGCTTCATCATCATATATGACAGAAAGAGTTAAAGGTATGACTTTAGAACAAGCTGGTGCAGTTAAAAATACAGAAATTGCAAAAGAATTATGTTTACCACCTGTCAAACGTGAGTTCTGAGTTTGAGAAATAATTGATGATTAATGTATGATAAGAGAAAATGGGTATATGAAGCTGACTTTGTCGTTCATTATTATCTTTCCCTTTTAGTTCATTGCTCTCTTTTAGCTGAAGATGCTATCAAATCAGCTATTAAAGATTATCAAAGTAAACGAGCTAAAAGAGTTTCTGCTACTACCGTGAGTGCAAGTTGTAATTATAGATGAGTGTATCAGCTAGCAAAATGCTAAATCGAAAATATTTTTTCTTACTAGACACCCCCTACAGCTCAGAGCTCACCATCAGTTGCAACTGCTTAAGCTCAGATTATGTAAGATTGGTTAGGCATCGAAGAGTGAAGAGTGAAGAGTAGATAGAGTACAACATCCAGTGAAAAGGAGAGAAATCGGTTGTTGTGATGATTTTGAGTTGTATTGATAGAATTCAGTATTCAGATATTATCGAGGTGGTGTAGCTTTTATACAATATAAAAATCAAAAAGCGTTAGGTTTGTGCTATGAGAAGGAATTTCTCAGCAACATTCTAAAATCAGAAACGTGAAGTTATTGGAAATCGTTTATTTTATCCAACTTGTAACAATATTATAGCTTATGCAGATATGAGACTTTTTCCCTTAATAAAGCGATCGAACATGGTTTCATACTATACATGATTGTCCTAATACTACTTGTCGTATGATACAATGTCCAAATGAATGCAAAGGAAAAAGAAGTAAGGAATAAAAGGTATAATCTTTCGTTCGATTGTACATTATAAAGCTACAAAAACTCCGGATTCTTCAGCATGAAAGCATTTCAACTAACCTGTTCTTACTGTAACAATCCATACCATTTCCAAATCCAAAAAAGGCAGAAAACAAAAAAATCGGATAAACAACAAAGTAAAAAGCATCTAATTATGAAATCGTTTTTTTCATCTAATTATGATCTTCTATTAAACCTCTAGCAGAATTAATATCATTTTCAATCATATCTCTAACTAATTCTTCAAAATTCCATCTTCTTTTCCAATTCAATTCAGTTTCAGCTTTTGTTGGATCACCTAATAATAAATCAACTTCTGCTGGTCTAAAGTATCTTGGATCAATTCTAACTACAATTCTAGGTGGTTGAATATCTAACCTAATTGCATATTCTTCAATACCTTTTCCAATCCATTTTAATGGAATATTTAATATTGAAAATGATAATGTTATTAATTCTCTAACTGTATGTGTTTCTCCACTAATCAAGCAAAAGTACAAGATAACGAAAAACAGATTCAGCACATTACTCGTCTTGTCTAAAAAAAGAATACGATTATTTGACAAACGAAATTGAACCTACGTCGCTAACACGAAATCATCTGCTTGGTTGCTATAATGGAAAGACCAAAATGGCGTTAGCAAAATTCCTGTACTTAACGCCTCCGACAGAAAGAAATACAAACTCACTGCTGTAACATTCTCCACATTCCTTCAACGTAATCTTTAGCTACATGATTGGTAATCACAGCATCATTCAGCTTGATTCAAATCTAATATCTCACCAAGAATAGTCGAAATTTAACAACTTACCATGTCCCCAATCTCGTTTAGCATCTAAATTACCCATCCACATGCAATCTTGTTTACCTAAATAGATTTCTGCTACTGCTCTAGTAATTTTTCTTGAAACGAAAGTTCTACCTCTTCTTGGTGATTCATGATTGAATAGAATACCACTATTTTACAAAATAAATTCAGTTAGTTCTGATTGAAGAGGTCGGTAAAAACCCGACTGAAACTCACTTTGAAGCAAACATTCCATAAGCTTCTCTATAATTTACAGTCATCCAATATGCATATAATTTGGCTACTCCGTACGGTGATCTAGGATGAAATGTTGTATCTTCATTTTGTGGCGTTGATTTTACTTTTCCATACAATTCTGATGTTGATGCCTGGTAGAATTTTGTGAGTTTCTCAACTAACAATATAGGACAAAGAGTCAGCATTTTCTTATCGATCTAAAGCAATTTAGCCGTGAAAGAGAATACTCACGCCCACAAGTTCTGATGGCTTCCAGTAATCTTAATGTTCCTAAACCGTCGACATCTCCCTAAAAATCATTGAATTTATCAGTAAGCCTTGATACACTATCTATCAATTAGATCAAATTTCGACACTCACGGTATACTCAGCCATTTCGAAAGAAACCTTTACATGACTCTGAGCAGCAAGATTATATACTTCACTAGGTCTATGATCAACCGATTTGAAGATGAATAAGCATTTCTTGCTTCGCAGCAAGTTGCTAAAAATCGCGATAGGATGACTTACTGTGTTTTAGCTATAACGCTGACTAGATTCGCTGAATCCGTTAAATCACCATAATGCAAGAATAACTTATTGGGTGATTTTGTATGTTGATCTCTCCATAAATGCTGTAATCTAGATGTATTGAAGGAAGATGATCTTCGTATTAATCCATGTACTGTATATCCCTTTGATAGTAGCACTATGAACCAATTGTCGCATAATCAGCTATTATATGAAAAATGCAGATGAGAAAAGCTGAACTACCGTACATTCTGTCAAATATGACCCGTCTAAAGGAGAAAAAAGGTAATTCATTGTTAATTATTAGTCAAGCCATTCAAGAATTCGCATAACGATATGAAACGAAAGACTGTAGAAACTTACCTTGACCAGTTATACCAGTAACGAAAGCGATTTTTCTTTTTGACCAAGATTCTTGTGTACCATTTCCCTGTAAACCAAAACCGAATAAACCACATAAAGATGAAGGTTCATTATATATTGGAGTTGAACATCTTTTTGGTATTTTGTGATTATGAAGGTTTAATGGAGCTACAGATTCATCATGATATCTCATTACTAAAGGATTATTTATATTCGTATTCGTATTTCGATTTTCTTGATCCATTGAAGTTATATGTTGAGGTGCAGATAATAAATTATCCGTTTGAAAATCACTTATAGGAGGGTAAGGTAAATCTTTTATTTCACCTTTTTCAGTTTTTGAACTGAATGGTCCATCATTTTTTGCTGTTTCTTTTTCTTCTCTTTTCAATGATGTTACAGGATATAAATCTTCTGATTCATCTTCAGCTTCTTTCTCACTATTGAAATCAGTACTGATACTTAATTTCTGTACATCAAACCCTAAACCTCCTAATATTGATTGTCCATTGGAATCAGGTATAGGACAAATAAATTTAGGTAAAGATCTCGGTAAAGAAGAATTTGGTGAAGATGATGATGAGGATGATGATGATGTTGAAGGTCCGTCAAACATCCCTGGAGTATATAAATTATTTGATGAGTGTGAAAAGGAAGAGGAAGAGGAAGATGATGTTGATAATGCGCTTGATTCTAGATATTCTTCTTCTTCTTCGTATTGAACAGGAGGCCAAGCTGGTAATGCACGTCTACTTTGAGTCTGATTGATTGATGTTAATGACATTTTCGTTTGTTTGAAAACCGAATTTCACTGAACAAGAGGTATAGTAGGTAATTTTCAATTGGGGATAAATATGGACGAAGAAGAGTGAAATCCGCTCTTTGATTGTAAAAGCAGTGTGAGCCGAGTTACATGAAAAGTACGACAAGCTTCCACCAAATCCAGTGTGATAATTAGTACGACGTCTTGATTATTATACCGTTATATTATCTATTTTTGGGAGTACCAGATTTTGGAATCGTTATGATTTTATAGTTAATTGTGCAATAAGAGGGGGAAAGATGTTTTGATCTTCAACTTTTATACGAGCATATATATATGTATATATGTATATGATCGTCTGCCATTGGAACATTTTTACGATTTTACCCTATGTATTGTTTATGCTAATGTTCGATGCTAAATAAACTGCGATTAGCATTTTAGCCCGGTAACTCACTACTACAGTACTTGTTTCCTGCATAAGAATAAGGTACATGATTCTACATTCCTCTGATTAGATCCGCAGGAAGATGTCTAGTGTGAGGGTAATATAAGGATAATGCATGATAGAAAAAAAAGAAAAAAAAAAAGAAAGACATCGTAAGCATGACGGGAAGTTTTAGAATTCTCGTTTCAAGAGCTGTAAAAGCTCTGTCGACTACCTTAGCTGTAGGAAAAGAAAATCAGCAGATTTATTGTGTTATACTTGTAGTGCGTCAATGGCTGTACAGTTATCCTTAACGAAAAATATCACACGAGTTTCGTACTTTTGGCTGGCGTCATATGTTCCAGCGCCGATATAACGGTATAATCTGGGGTAAAAGAATGTCGTACAGTTATCTTCTTATGAAAGTAAAGGGTTATCCGGGATGGGATGATCAAGTTGTTTGGGATTATGTATTTGACCTCTTATTGCGCGTGTATAGCACTTTTTACAAGCACAAGATCAGGATAAAAGAAGGAAAGGAAAAACGGGATGGAAGAAGCTTTCAAACAGATTAGATAGGAAATGGGAATATTTTATCTTCCCGCTGTTATTAGTTGGTTTCACTTATGAACAAGCGGGCAGGGTGACTTACTATTGACCCCCCCCCCCCCCTCCCTGAAACCTGAAATAAGAAATAACCCAACCCGGATCAAATGATCAAATCAGCCGTAGAATAGTAGAATAGGCGAGCAGCTAGGTTAGCTTTAATAATTAGGCGTAGCTTACAACTTCAAGGAGCTGTTTGTGTGCACCTATTTAACCCCACTGATCTCCACGTTTTCATTTGAATTGAATTAGGGCCTCGGCTTTTAGTGATTAGTGATTAGTGATTGCCCTCCACATGCTATACTCAATAATGCTCAACCTGATACAAGCACCACATCCATACGCCTTCTAAAAGGTGTTTCATTACCATCACAGAGAACACTTACCATCTTCATAGTCAATCTTCAGCTCTTCACCTGCTTCATCTGACTACACGCCAATAATAGGTGAAAAATCGAAGCAAAGACTGAATAAGATTGATAGTAACAACAAAACTTACAAAGGCAGGAACGATTATTCAGCAGCTCAACGATTGGACCAAATCCAACGCACGTCCATATAACAAAAATAAAACCTTTAGTGTCAACGACAAGTACGAACAAAGCGGTGTATGGGATATCGACATCGAAATCAAACATTCAAAACTACTACGGAGGTTACGAATTTTAACGAACATCGATCAAAATACTTTTTATTCACCATCAACGCAAAATCAGATTTAGTGTGTTACAACGCATTCCCCTTCCTTTAGTTACGATTATCAGAATTATCTTTTCATCTCAACAATACGACCCAGTCACGAACTCACGTTTCAACACCCTTTCTAGTATTGTTGTAGTTTTGGCAGTTATCAGCTAGTGGCCATTCATCAATAAGATTTGGCAAACTTTTGAAATTTAAACAAGAATTCAATAAATCGCGTAATCAGTAATCAGGTACATGTAACACATCATCACGTACTCGTACTTCTTTCCAGCTCCATACGTTACATCTTCATTACACCGATAAATTGCATCTCATTTACGCCCTACTACGCCAAACATATATTTCAAGCTCGCCCGATTCTCCTCATTGTCGTGTGATTTTAGACTTGTTTACTGTAATGAATACAAGATTTCAGTTGTTCAAGCAAAAATCATTGTAGCATTGCGCTCAACCTTACCCTCAATTCAGTAACGACAACGCTAAGATCACTTTGCCGGTCTCCGACTTCCAATTCAGCACAATAGACAAAAAAGCGAGAATACCAGACTCTCAATTCAAAATGTCATCTTCAGTTGCATCTCCCCCTCCACCACCACAAACTCCATATACACCTTCTCCACTCACAGCCTCAACATCTACAACAGCTTCAGATCATAGGTATACTCCTACTTCTTCGATGCCATCCCCAGGAATAACGCCCAGTAGTGCAGGAGGATCATCGAAATGGAAAAGTGTTTTCAAAATCGGTAGAACAGGTTCTAGTATAGGAAAAGGTAAAGAAAATCGACCTGCTATTCCAGATGTGGAGAAAATACATTTAGGTGAACCTTTACCTCTCCCTTCGACTTCTTCTGCCACAACTACAACTACAACTTCTAACTTCCCACCACGTATACCTCAAATACGTTCGCATACCGACCCTTATCCACCAACACAAGCGAGTCTGATTGAAGAAGTAAATTCTATTGTCGAAAAAGATTCTTCGCAGGAACATCAATTAGGAGAAGGTTTATCAAGTGATAGTTTTAATGTGAATCTGGAATCAAATTTGACTTCACCAACGTCCGATGAACAAAATCGACCAGTCTCATCAGTAACCAACGATTCTGGATTTACAGCTGATCATTCATCGAGATCATCTGGTTCGCGTAATACTAGTAACACCAATGGAACTCAATACCCAATTTTAACTCCGTTTGGTAATCCTGATTCTCCTGCAAAATCACCTGGAATCGGATTAGGTGGATTTAAATCACGTTTCTTTTCTTCACCTAATCCACATCCAATAGATACGAATAGTCCGATAAAAAGTAAATCGAAATCAGATAAATATAAAGGACTAGGTAAAGAATCTACTTCCAACAGTAATAATAATGGAACATCAGGACATAAGAAATCAGTTGGATCATCAAGTATATCTTCTTCTACAGGTAGATCACCTTCGTCATCAAATTCACCAAAGACACCGAATAAAAACAACAAATCGTCTAGAGATAATTCTGGTGCTTTCACTACACCTTCTGATGGTAGTGGTTTAACACCAGGTAAAAATGGATCTGGCTCAGGATCAGCGACAGCTAGATTCCTTAGAAGGGTAGTTTCGGCACCGAATACGAAAGCTTTATTTGGACCGAAAGATTTATTTAACAATGCGCCTGATGTTCCACCTTTACCATCAACAGCTCAAATAGATAAATTAGAGCATCAGCAGCAACATTCTCAACAACAACCAATCTCACCTATTGTCGTAATTGGTAATGGTGAAATTGATTTGACTTCTTCACCACCTTCTGAACAGCTTACAAATTCAAGTCCATTCACAACTCTGATTACCACCATATCGTCTAAAACCATCAATGGAAGTAATCTCGTACCTACCGCAGGTGGTCTATCAGCAACTGGAACTAGATCCACAAGGGCTCATACAATTTCAGCTGCTCAACCTAAGAATATAAGGGAATTACAAGCTCAATTAGGGGTCGGAGGTAGTCCAGGAGGTATTGGTGAATCACATCATAAACAAGTATTCAGAAGGACGTATAGTAGTAATTCAATCAAAACCCGCTCTGTAAGTTATCAAACAAGTCTCTGCTTGAATCTCAATTTGCTAAACTCGTTCGTGTACTTAGGTTGAAGTGACGCCATCGTCATTCCAGAAGATCAAGCTGTTGGGTAAAGGAGATGTAGGAAAAGTATATTTAGTTAGAGAGAAAAAGACAGACAAACTATTCGCTATGAAAGGTTAGTCAGCAAGTATAGAATTACCTAAAATATCAACTAACATTGTTCACTAAAACATCAATAAGTTCTTTCTAAAAAAGAAATGATCAAGCGAAATAAGATCAAAAGAGCTTTGGCGGAACAAGAAATTTTGGCTACAGCAAATCATCCATTCATAGTCACCTTATTCCATTCTTTCCAATCTCAAGACTATCTATTCTTCGTTCTTGACGTAAGTTCGTCTATTCGTTAATAAGACGAAAGTATACTAACTGAGTTCTTGTCTTTGTGCGAATAGTACTGTATGGGTGGAGAATTTTTCCGTGCACTCCAGACTAGACCTGGAAAATGTTTGACTGAGGAACATGCTAAATTCTATGCAGCTGAAGTAACGGCTGCTTTGGAGTATTTACACCTGAATGGATATATTTACAGAGATTTAAAACCAGAAAGTGAGTAAACAAACCAAATGTTAGAGCATTCTCAACAAGAAATATATTGACATTGAATAACATATTTAGATATCCTCTTACATCAATCTGGTCATATAATGTTATCAGATTTTGATCTTTCAAAACAATCTGGTGAAGCTGGAGGTGCACCTGCGGGAATCAAACATGGCGGTCCTAACGGAGTAAGCTCAGCAATTGCTGTATGAACAAAGTATATTCTTGGCTGACATCGGAAATAGACAATACTGGTGGATACAAGGTCGTGTATAGCGGACTTTAGAACAAACTCCTTTGTAGGAACCGAAGGTAAGCAACTTGAGGCGCTCTTTTGTCTCACGAAAGAAGATGGCTGATAGCGTTCACGGATGATCAGAATATATCGCACCGGAAGTGATCAAGGGACATTCCCATTCTTCAGCTGTAGATTGGTGGACTCTGGGTATACTGGTGTATGAGATGATTGTAAGTGGAACTCCGATCCTAAAGAACCACGTTGAAGCTAAGCTTTCATTTCCCCAAATTTAGTTCGCAACTACACCTTTCAAAGGACCAAACAGAAACGCTACTTTCGCTAATGTGATGAAGAACGAAGTGTTTTATCCTGAAAATCCCTCTGTATCTAGGTGAGTTTAATGTTTTGTAGCCTTACTTACGTGTATAACCGGAAGCTAATGAAATTAACATGTATGGCAGCTTTTGCAAATCCTTTATACGGAAGCTCTTGATCAAAGACGAGAACAAAAGACTGGGATCAGGTTCAGGTGCAAGTGAAGTCAAATCACATAAATGGTTTGGTACGGTTAATTGGGGTTTATTAAGGAATATGACACCCCCTGTAAGCCTCTCGCCACAGATTGCCGCGAAACATAGCTTATTCTTATCGTATATAGATCATACCGGCCGAATCTAATGGTATAGACGCTATCAACTTTAGAACTTTAAGGGAAAGTAAAAGCGTTGATTTCGATAGAGATGATGTCGTAAGTAGTTTTATGGGTTTCCAAGGGATAACAAGCTAAATTGATTTTGGTGTAGGATGTTATTCACGCAAAAGCAGGTAATCCTTCTGTATTTGGTAACTCGACACCAGGAATGTTGACTCCAAAAGAAATTGTATCATCAAATATAGAAACCCCTTCATCAAGTATAAGTGGTAATACCAATCCGAATGGAAGTGAGAATGGAAATACTAGTACAAATCCAAGAGATAAAGAGAAAAATCCATTCGAAGAATTTAGTAGTGTTACTAGACATGTTGGTGAATGGTAGAAAGGGGCGATTCGAACATCATTTCGCTTTGTGAAATTAATGTGAAATTAACGAAAGGGTCTTTTGTATATTTCAATATAAGCTTAATGTTGGGGACATTCTCAAATTTTGAAACGGATTTTTATCAGCTTTACTTTGTATATATTTGGATATACATCATTGAATGATTGAACTAGTGGAATACCTTAGATTTTGCCTCATTTTACTCTCAAACATGTTATATGTATGAGTACTAAATATTCAGTAGTTTTCTTATTTTATTTCTAGTTCAATCTTGTGTTTTATATTAGTGTTTTCCAGGTGATTCGCTTGTTTTTTTTTCCAATGTATATATCTTTGTATATTGTCTTTACACGCACACATACACATAGCATGTTTTCAGGTTGTTATGTTCAAGTCATGAATTTTCATAAGCTTAGACTCAGGTTGCTAATAAATCATGTATCAAAGATGATAAGTTTTATTACGTGTACGATTAACAACATGCATGATCTTACCTGTAAGAAATTGGCTTTACACAATAGTATTTTCTTTTCCGTTCCATCGCTTGTCTTGCTTGATACCAGTTCCTGCCTTTTTGTTTGATTAAATTTACTCTTCCGCTTCGCTCGTTGTTGGATTATGTGTGCGAGAAGAAGAAATTACTGCATAATATATCTACAGTACGAATACTTTATACGAGGCAGTTCAGAAATTACCCATCCCATTCATTCCAAAGCTAAATTCAGCATTTAATTCGTTATTTGCATTCTCCCCATTACCACGTTTCGCTGCATTACCCTCACCCTTACCCTCATCCTCATCCTCGCCTCTATTTTCACCGCCTGATGGTAAATTGTTAGTACCGAAATCAAATTGAAAACCTTGATATTCCAAATTATAGTTATTGATATTATTATTATTGTTACTGAACGTTGATAATTGAGGTAATAAATCTGAATTATTATCATCACCTGGTAAACCTAATAAATAACCTAAATCTAATTGATTTTCAAATTGAAGGAAAGAATCCATTTCGAAAGTTGACCAATCATTATTTGGATCTTCCGTTACTGAATTTGATGTAATTGGTAAAATGGAATTGTCATCTATATTTCCAGGTGATGTCGCTCGACTGAAAATCAGGCGAACAGAATTGAGAACGTGATTAGCTTAGACAGCTTAGGTCGTGAAGACATAGAATAACAGATTGTCCGTAAATTGACATTTTGACTTTAACATACCTTTCAACCCCTTTAAAAAGTACATTCTCTTTATTATTCGATCTATGAATATCGCTCTGACCAAATCCACCAATCTCAGCTGCTCTACTAATATCCCTTATAGTCTTAGCTAAATAAGTTGATAATCTAGTTTCACTCATGTCACCAATTTCTAATAAATCTGTACTCATTTTTAAGTAGTACGATATGACTGATAATTCAATGTTCAATATCGAATGAATAGTTGAAGATGATTTAGCTATTCTTACTAAAAATACTGCTGCTTGTGCTAAAGTGATCGTGAGATACTATGGACGTGATACGCAATCAGATCATTAGCCAATCGTTTTGAGGAGTTGACCTACTCGTACTGTGCGAGAGGAAAGACATTACTTACATCTGTAGCGAAACTTAGCGCTAAATCAGTTTGACTACTTTCATGATGAGTCTGTATAGTTGACATTGCAGCATTTAAAGCTTTTTTCAAACATTGTGAAACGATTTCATCTTCTTCAGGACTTGATTTCAATGCAAATGAATTTAAACATAATCTCATATGTTCAGCTTGAAGTCTTGCTATACGCGCCGAAGATCCTAAATAAAGGCTGTAGGGAGAACCTAAATAAATACAAGATGAATTATCAAGATCAGCTCTGAATCTGAAGTTGAACGCTTGGTTTGCTGTGATAGATAGATAATAAAATCAAAACTTACCTGACCAAACCCATAATTTACTCCAATCATCTAATCTATTATTCAAATCATTAAACATATTGATAATATTGAAATCTTTTCCTTTTCTAGTTCTTGGATCTGACCATAAATTTGATCTTGGATCAGATAACATTTCACCCCAATTAATTAGATCTCTACCGATTTGAGTTAATTGTACTTGACCTGCTATATAGACATCACCATATAAGGATATTGATGAAGGTGAACCAGGTCTAGGTAACGTTTGACTTAAACGTAATTGTAAGAAACCTTGTTCATCAACTGTTTCAAATTGTGTTGATTGTGGTCTACCGAATCCTAAAGATAAAAACCCATCAAAACTGAAGGGGTCAATCACATCAGTAAGAATCTGTGTATCAGACGAATGTATTTTTCGATGCGTTTGTTGTAGTTTGGAGAGACACCAACTTACCAAAACCAACATAACCAAGTTCTCCATTGAGGTAAAAACTGTTTCAATTTTAACCATTCTGGCGAATTGGGTTTTGATATTCTTGCAATTTCAGCAGCTTGACCTAATAATTTATGTAAACCTAATCTTCTTGATAATCTCGCTGCATGTCCTGTAACTAACCAAGAATCTGGTCCTTTACCATTTGATTGTAATCCCCATGCGGATAATAATAATACACCTTGAACATCTGATAATGCATGTTGTTTTCTTAATAATGTATTACTTAGATGTGATTCAGCTAAATTAGCCAATCTATTTGGTATATTTCCATCGAGTTTACCATACTTTTCTGCTGTTGCTGATGATGATGATGATGATGATGAAGATGATGAGCATTTTGAAGTATACTTGATATAGAATCTTGCTGCAATTGCTATTATAGCTGACATTAAAAATGGTGATTGTCTAATTGTATTAAATGCATCATCTAATGCAACGTTGACAATAGGTAAAAATGGATGACAATGATCGATGAAGCTAGAAACCAATTTAAGGGAAATCAGCAACTTTCTCGAAGCTAACCCCAATCAAGTTTTGCCTTATGTCCATGTAATAGGAACAGGAAGACTTACAACTTAAACAATGTTTGAGCCATCTGAATATCTACTAATTCCGTATTGATTGGATCATCTCTATCATTCATAAATCTTCTTTCATATGTTCCTGGAGGTATTTCATCCCGACTTGTAGCTTGAGAAGGTTGCGGTGAATTTCTTCTTGATTGTTCTCTATTATCCCAGACTGAAGGCTATGAAATGAAAACCCGTTAAAGAGACTTTAGCGGGAATAATAAAGAGAATAGAAAAGGTAACAGGCTACTCACTTGATGTACTAAAGACTTGAATGGTGGTTCAGCAAAATCACCTTCTATAGCAGTTGCTAATCTTTCTTCAGCTTTTTGACCTTTTCCTTTACGTTTTTTAATTAATGATGAAGGTCCAACTAATAAATCATCTACAGTATTTATAGTTCCACCTGTATTCCCACTAATTGGGCTAAGTACATTCCCATTTGATGAGAAATCTGATGGAGACGGTCCATTATGATTAGTTACAAGATTCGTATTTGGTGAAGATATAAATCTAACTTGATTTTCTGATTCATGATGATTACTATTATTATTAGTATGGTGATTATGGGGAAATGATGTTAATGACGATGATCTTGGTGGATCTAATGTTTTTATATGTGTTGGAGGTGGTATATTCATACAACTGATACTATCTTCCTGTTGATCTGGAAAAAGTTGTTGTTCTTCTTGATGATGATGATGTAGACCAGAATCAGCTTGAAAGTATCCTTGTCTTTTCTTGATAGGATCAAATGTATGTAATAATTCATCATGTGGATAATGTTCATCTCTTCCTCCTTCTCTTATATCCATATCATTGTGATCATTGTTGTTATTGTTAATATTCTGACCTTGATATTGATTATGATAAGTATTAGATTGAGATTGAGATACATATGAGCCAGCTAAACCAGCTAACAAATTAGCTACACTACTTTCTAATTGTTCTAATCTTGAATTCGATCCTCCTTTTTCTTGTTGTTTCTCTTTTTCTTCTCCTCCAACGGTAATACCACCGTTAGTAAGCATTGATGATGATGATAATATCGATGATCCAGTTAAACCTGGTCTATTGAAATCACAAATGTTTTTAGTCTTCTTACATCTATCACATGGCCATCCACCCATACATTTCAATTTTTGTCTTCTACATCTTAAACATGCTTGTGCTGCTCGTCTTGTAAATGATATCGGTACGTCTTTATCTTTATCTTTAGCTTTGTCTTTATCCTTATTATCCCCTTTCTTTGATGCTTTCTTGAATGGAGGAGATGTACCTGAAGATCCGTCATCAGGTATGGATCTTTTCTTCGAGCTCAAATGCGATTCATCGGCGTTGGGATGGACGTATGATTGGTTAATTGTGGAATGGTCATTGATCGTTGAAGAAGAAGCCGAATCGGTCCGATGTAGATTTACAGGTGGTAGTGTGTAATCGTATTTTGGTCTTTCTTGAGCATTTCTTTCGACTGACATGATACTATTAGGATCAATAGGTTGGATCGAACCACTAGGAATGGGGGGTCTAGTCGGTAGTAGATAACAGAGAACAAAGATAAGATAACTGACTTGGCCGAAAAAGGGATGCTAGCAATTGTAGTGTTGTTTAATGTTCGGACCGAATATTGATATCATTCCCCATCTTCAACTGGGATTTCGGGATGATCCGAGCGTTAACCCGAACAACATCTCTCATTAGCTCATGGAAATTCAGTTAAATTATCATGCTTGCTTGACCAAGGAAAAAAACATGGGACACTCTAAGTCAAAAACGCTAGAAACCATTCATGCGTAATGCGATATATATGAGAATGAAATACAGCTACAAAAATAATACACAACAATATTGACTAAAAATTGAGATTGTATATTTGAAGTAGCTGGAGAAAGGAAAGTCAAAAGCTCTTTGGTGAGCTCAATCGGTTTGGGTTTATTTTCACCATAAGTAAGCTTGATGCTATGGCATGCTTAGTAACCGTGACTATTAAAGGGAAGGAAAGCAATTTCGATTAGTACGTATTGCAGCAGGATTCTATGACGCTTGACAGAGAGAATTGCTCAAGGCATAATAGCGTGGAGTAATGGTGCAATATAGGGACAAAAGGCAAAGACTTACACAACGATTGAATCTTTAGCTTCTTTTTGACTGACAATACCGGCATCAATTAAGAATTGTCTTACTGCAACTCTTTGATCACCTTGTAATTGTAAAACATCACCTAAATTTGGTTTTACACCTACTGGTGCAGGTGAATCATCTTCACCATCTTTTGAAGCATCTTCAGGTTTAACTACTGTACCATTACATGCAAATTCTTTTTTCATTGCTTTTAAGATTTTTGAATGATCAAATTTCTTGGGAATACCTTGAACTGTAGTTAAGGTTTTTCTACCATTTCTTTGTTGAAGACCTATATTCGAATAGGTTTTATTAGTATGTTAACGTCTGATACATATAACATGAAACCATCCAGTGCGAACCTTGTCTCGCCTCACTGTGAGAGTGTTATTACAGAAAAATCAAATCACTCACGAATGTGGATTTTGTCATTTTTGGATCCTACAGTCTTTTCAACAGAAGGAGTATCATCAACAGGGGCGAAGGGATCTATTTATAAGAATGAAGCAAGGACGAGCAGTCAGCAATTATAACTTCTCTGACGAAAAATTCAGCACAGCATCTCTTTTTCCTTTGTTGAGTATTCGCCCTCTTCCTCTCATCTCCAACATATGTCCATCTTATTTCTGCAAAAACATGACAGCAACTCACCGAATGCAGGACCTAAGTTTTCGACCCCAGAAGAGGCTGGGGCCTTTGATTTCTTGGTAGTGGCGTCCACTTTGGTTGAAGCTGTTTTAGTTGGGTTTTTCCAATTTCAAGGTCGCGTGAGATAGGTTAGGTTTAAGTGAAGTTCCAAGTAAGACCGATAGTATAGATTTGGGTGTCGCCAAGCAGTAAAATCAAATTCGTTCATAGGGTTATAAAGTATCGTGACACGGCCAAATGTGTGATTACGAATCGAGTAATGGATAATTGAGTTCAGCAGATTTATCAGCTATATTATTCATTCACCTTCTTCCTTTATATTCGAACTGACCTGTAGTGCTCATTCAATCGAATCTAAAAAGTAAGTTTCTTGTAATTTACTCGAATTTGTCGAGTATTGATCTGCTTGTTTGGAGGAAAAGGGAAAAGCTTGAGGCTGAGTGGTGAGTAAAGTGATAAATAAATCTGTTAGATAACAAATGATAAATAGCAGAATAGAGGTTTTATGAATGGATATCTCTCTATCTCACAACAAAAGATCCTATACTACTGTGGTGGCGACAGACCCCCTCTTCATGTGGGCAAGGGATATCGAACGGAGATTTACGGTATTTAAGCGAAAGTGGCATCTTAGTATCATTGCCACTTACTTTTAAATAATGTTCGAACCTCCACTCTTGACTGAAACTGAAACACGAAGAGATTGATTTTTGTTTTGATTTCTGAACTTTTGAATTTTGCCATGTCCACTCCTTAACACAAGTTCCTATATAGATTATCTGGGAAACGACTTTCAACTCAACCCTGTGCTCACACCGCTACTCCAAGCTAAACAGAACGTCTTCAAACCTGTCTACCATTCTCCCATTAAGCGTTAAATAGCTAACTTTACTCAAGATGCCTCGAGTAACCAAAAAACAGAAAGAAGCAGGAAAAACAGTCAAACCTAAACCTAAGAATAGATCTGGAGGTAACAATGGTGGTGGTAAACAAGGTGGATTCAATGTTAAACCTTCTAGAGCACCTAAAGATGCTTATATGGGTAAAGGTGAGTAATAATAATACAGTATAGCACATATTGTGCTTTTTTGATCAAGTTATAATATGGAGCCGATGGAGTTGAAGTAAATATGTAAACATTCTGATAATTTTTGTTTTTGTTCGTTTATATAGCACAAAAAATCAAAGCAGATTTAATTCAACGTGCAAAAATGAAAAAATCATATGCGAAAATATTAAAAGCTGAAGGTATTTCAGATTCAAGTAGATTAGGTGATGGATCGAGGCGTAGGAACGAAAGACCTTCTGAAAATGATAACAATGACAATAACAATGATTCAAGAAGAGGAAAAGGAAAAGATGGAAATAATAGTAGTGGTGGTGGTAAATTCAAAAGTAGAGGAGAAAGAGAGAATGATGAAACAAAGAGATTGGAATCTAGAGCTGGACCTGCACCTGGCTCAAGATCAAGCTCAAGCTCAAATTCTTACTCTGGATCAAAATCAACAATAGATAGGAAAACATATGGATCAAACAGATTAGACAGACAAAAATCGAACTCATCATTACGCCAACATGATAAACCACCACATCAGCGGAAAGAGATCAAACCACCTTCACCCAAACGAGTTCGAGCATTGTCTTTATCCCCTCCTCCAACATCGACGACGGACATAACCTCTACAACTGGTCAACCGATAGAAAAGAAATCATTTAGAGATATGAAGAAAGAAGCTTTCTCAAAATATCATAAATCCAGAAATGAAGCTCCAGCCAGTATAGGAGGCTCAGGTAGAAGTAATAAGAGAGGTCAACCTAATATGGGTGCTAGAATGGGTTTATTGTTAGAGAAAATTAAAGGTAATGTCAAGTAGTTCAGTCACAACAATATCATTGAAGGATAATACAGCAGGGAATCATTCGGCATATACAGTTATCATAAGTCATTATCCGCAGTTAAAGAATATGCTTGTTGTATACATATGTATTACTATTGCATCGTCATTTCGTTGTCAGTTTCTGTACTGGTTTTTCTGTTTGAAAGTCTGCTGTATGAAATGAAAGTCAGATACAAAAATATGTAACGCTCAGTCGTGCAAATTATCAATGTTGACTTATATAAATAAAGGTATTATGGGTACAACTTGTAAAATACAACAGATGTTGAACTGATGGAGTTAGCAATATGATGGGACGGGTGTTTGTATTTAATCGTCTTCTTCTAGAGCGTGCATCTGATTTTGTGTAAACAGGGCAATAAGATCAGCTGTATTACCCAAAAGACAAATATCGATCTGAACGATAGGTGACATCGGTCAGGAGGACCCCGATGTCACTCACCTTGAATTCTAAAATACCAGAATGACCACCAACTTCGACATTTTCACTTAGAGGCATCATGATTTGAACACATAAAAAACCAGATTTTTCAATTTGTAAACATATTTTAACTGACTGATGTAATGCTCTATGTAATAAAGAGAAATGTGATGAATTATAACTATACAAACAGACAAAATTACATTAGTCAGTTCTATTGGGAAAAATTCAAATCAAATCAAAAGAATTTACCTGAATTTAACTCTTTTAACACAATCGAATTTATCCATAACTTCTTTATCATTTGGATAATCTAATTCTGTTGTACCGAAATCACCTTCAGCAATGATTTTGAATTGACCAACTTCAGCTCTATGTCTATGTCTACCATTTGATGATATAGTCGCGTTTGGTTCATGTTGCGGCATTGCTTCTTTAGGTGGATTAGCTAATAATGTTATACGTGTACATGAAGGTGGTAAATCAAACAAAGCGTCTCGGAACCATTCTGATTTCATTATTATGTATAATGCCCTGTATCAAGTTGAAAATCAGTATAACGTTATCAGAAAGAAGTTGAAGCAGGTAATCACTCACATATCCTCCTGGTCGAATTGCGCATTCATTAATTCTTCCGGTTCCAGCGTCCTCAGTTCGCACGTCGTTGTAGGGCCTCTTGAGTCATCAGATCTAAGCAGTGTAATGATCAGCTAAAAATCGTCAATTAGACCAGCTGTTTCGTACGTGCATGAAACGAAGCATCACTTACAGTAAAATACTCAAATCATATCCTGGTCCTTTCCATTCCATTCTCATACCAGTTCTTTTCTCTTTCCCTTTCCTACTTGAAGCTACATAATCTTCATTTTCATCATCTACAGCAACTTCACCTTCACCTGCCCATCTTCTTTTCGGTTTACTTGAAGAAGATGTACTTGTTGATGCTCCGACTGTAGATCCGGCATTTCCAAAAATGTTCAAGCATTGTAGTAAAGCATCAAGGGAAAGTTCGAATGTAGCTGGTTCTGGTAATGGGTTGAATGTGAATGACGTGAATAGGTTTGTCGGTATCCATGCTATTGCTGTAATGTAATGAATGAGTAATATTAGTCAAGTTTACTCCAAAAAAGGGATAAGACAATTCGATAATACAACATACCGCATAAAGTACGAACTTCCTCGACAGTCACTGCAAATCCAGCTTCACTGATTTCCATGACAGCGTTCTATAAGCGGTATGAGTATAACTGTCAGCTTTGCCTTGACGATCGGAGACACTAGCCAACAAGCACGCTTACATGTCTCAGACCTATACCTCTAAGTAATCTTGCCAGCGGTCTTACATCGTTCGTCTCAGCAACTAAAACCTAGATTTATAGAATGATCAGCTACTTGAAACGATATTCTCAATCCCGTACAAGAGCGTACCGGTAGATCCTGGTTAGCCATGGTAAAGGTATTATCCTGCGTCTTATCTCGGGACGTTATCTATCAAGCTGTTGTGATCGTCATGAATAAGGTAAAGAGAAGGAAAAAGAACCAAATGACGAGAATTGTGATTAATTGACATGTAATGTTTTGATTACACATTACACCGTGATCCGTGATGGTGGTTGACTGGATTTTTGAATCAAAATACAAGAAATTACCCGGACGCGTCGTTAAGCGTTAATTACCGAAGTCAAGGGAGAGGCAACAGGTAAGATAGATATCATATATACGATTATCATGCATTGGTAACCGAAGCTTTCCTATATCTACAGTACATATGTGGAAGTCTTAGCTTATCATTCTCATGGTATTCCATTCGTTCATCATCAACATATGTTGAACCAAATCATTCGTGAGGCGTACTCGAGTACAATATATGAGGACATTATGCTTTCCTAGCACCTAATTTACCAGCTAATTCGGCTCTTAATAAATCTTCTTTTGATTTTAATTCTAATCCACTTTGCGATCTTAAATCGTTGATGACATCTTTTGTTTTGCCGAAATAAACGGATGATAGTAGATTACGCATTTTGATTCTGAAAATATGACAGAGGAAAGAGTGATCCGTCAGCTCTCAAGCCTATCCTCAAAGGTAAAAGTAAACTCACTCCATATCTTCTACCATTCTACCTATATTAGGTATATGTCCAGCTGAATTAGTTAATGGATAATCTACTTCTGCCTATTAATTGTAAGTGTAAACAATGTTAATTCATCTGGGTTCATGAACGAGATCACCTCTTCTCCTGAAATACTACTTTTGCTTCAAGAAACATATATGATACCATTAAGAATACTCACTTGTCTAGTCATACTACCACTCAAAGTAACACCACCATTACCTTTAACTTGATTTTCATCTATGTTTTTGATACCTTGAGGTTTGGCTAAAGTTTTAGTTTCTAAAACTAACATGACTGTTGAAGTTAATTTATATTTTGCTGATCTACCTCTTTCTTGACATTCAAAAACATGTAATGAATCCCATGATCCTGTTGGTGTGGTTTCTGGTAAATCTGATTGAGAGGAAGGTTTCGATAAGACTATATATGATGAGATGCGATCAGTAATCGTATCTTCTGGATCCAATAGTAGGGAGAAGTTTGTTTCATGACCGCTAGAGAGAAGTGAAAAGCGATAACAATTTAGTCAGATAAATTTAACTTACCCTTCTTCATCAGTACAACACCTGCAAAACTAATTTCTTTACCTTGTCCAGGATCATCTTCTAAATCCCATAAATAAACACTTGAGATACCACCTTCGAAATACATTTCTCTATACGTATCGAATGCTGAATTTAATGATATCTCCAATTCACGTAATCTGTTTGAAGGTATAGGTCCACCTGTTGAATTTGGTAAATAATTATTTGACCAAGGTGATCTATACATATATATGATAAAGTATTTCATCAGCACAGATTCTTTTATGCCTAATTATCTTATCATATTCATTTCAAAGAGCCTCCCTCTGTCTATACAAATGTTAAAAGTATTATCGATCAACAATACTCACCTAAATGAATCTCCATCTCTATTATAATCACAACCCAAAAAATCTCTACCTTTCTCACTATCCGTCAATATTTTTAACGGTTGATCTACATTGCCAAGTAAATCATCCGCATATTCAGGTGCCAAATCACATAAAGTGTTAACATTCTCTTCTACCCTTGTAGGAGGTAATCTTCTGAGTAAATCAAGAAGGGAATCAAATGTAACTGACATTGAAAAAAAGCCAAAGATTAGCCTTGTTGTCGATATACACTGTTAGTCTCATCATCACCAGGAAGACGTTTTACTTACGATCTACCTCTGCTTCTGCCATTCTGAACAAATCTGTTTATATATATCTTTATGGATATATATCGTCTTTTGCTCAAAATAGTTATCTTGGCTTCAACCTCGACTCTACAACATCGTCATAGCTCACAGCACACATTAATGTCCTCTACGCGCTTGGACTTCTAATTGCATGTCAGCCTGACAAACTTGTCAACACGGGACAGTGAGGCTGATAACTACATGCAAAACGTCTGGTTGCCGGATGACTCGGAATTCCCCGAACACCAACTTTTTTTTCCTGGATTCCAAGTTAAAAGCTTGACGTCAAGAATAACATTACATTTCATGCATTTCTAGAGCTTATTCATTGCCTAGTCACAAATTACCTTGGATAAAATTGAAAGTTGTGTATATACTTACTAGCAGGCTTGCTCCACCCCCTCCCTCCCCCCTCCCAAAGAAAGCTAGTCTTCGGGCAAAATCTATCATTAAATCATGTCACGATCGGTATCCCATCAATTACCGAAATTGTTTCCTTCAGCGATAGCGGGTCCATCAAGAATACGATCATACTTGCCACCATCCTCAATACAATCAATAACGAATTTATGTCAATGTCAAAAGCGAAGTTTATTTTCAAGAAGAGGGACATCATTCTGGACACAATCTTATCCTGTTGGTTATGATGATACACCACAAGTACCTTATACACCTCCACCTCCAGATCAATTGAATCAGAATGACGAAAATTCAGAAGAAGGTGTAGATGGACATAGGAAAGATAGGAAACAGAGATATTTGGATAGTCTGATGGATAAAGCTGGGGAATTGAGCTTAAGATGTGAGTTGGCTCGTTCTATCAATCTTTGTATTTTTGTATCTTAGCGATGGATTGGGACTGATTGATCGTTTTGTGTATAGGCTCGGTCCTAGACGCAGAAGGAAACTGGACAGCAGAAGAAGGGAAATATAAGAAATCGGAATTATGTAGAGAGCATGATTTAGATGTGAGTATATGCTTTGTTCTTACTTTGATGTAAAAACAATATAGGCTGATCTGATCTTGAATATCTTACTTAGCCCAGAGATTTGAGAAAGTTGGATTCTTTAGCACCGAATTTAGTTCCAATTATATTAACGAGAAAAACATGTATCATTATATCAATGTTACATATTAAAGTTTTGATCAAACCTGATCGAGTTATCGTCTTCAATAATGCCGGTACGATAGGCGGGAATCAACAAGAAACTGAAACTCAAAGAAGATTTAAATATCATTTGGAAAGGAATATCAAAGCTGGTTTAAGTATACCAAGTAATGGTAACGATCATGAACATGGTCAAGTTGATAAAGAATGTGAAGAAGAAGTATTAAGTTATGAACATAGGTAAGTCGATTAACACTCAAAAAAGTATATTGGCTAAAGTAAAGTGTGATATATATAGAGCCCTCGAATCGGTATTGGTAGCATCTGCGAATTCCCTAGAAGAAGAAATGGCTTTTACTAGAAGACTAGTACAACATCTTTTAGCTGATTTAGAAGATGACATCAATAGAGAAAATTTGAAAAAGTTATTACACTATTCAAGGAGGATTGTTGGGTTTCAAAGTCGAGCTAGATATGTGAAAAGAGCTGTAGATGAAGTGCTTGAATCTGGTAAGCATGCACAAAGTCTATGAGTATGTCCCGTTCGAAAAGTAATTGATCTTTGTGGTATGATTAGATGAGGATTTATCCGCTATGTATCTCACTTCGAGAGCTTTAGGTCGACCTAGAGCTTTACATGATCACGAACAATTAGAATTATTACTTGAAAGTTTTGTGAAGCAAGTGGAGGAAATTGTTAGTGAAGTAGATACAACAGTGGTAAGTCCTCAACTTGCAATTGACGCAAATTTCACTTTGTATTTTGTGAGCTAACCAGTATTTTCTCTCAATAATAGGCAAATATGAATTCCACTCAGGAAATCGCAGAACTCATGCTTGATTCAGGAAGAAATGCACTATTGGCTTTAGACGTTAAACTTTCCATAGCTACTTTAGGTATAGGTACAGGTGCCTTGGTAGCTGGACTTTTCGGTATGAATGTGAGTTTTATGAATTTCTTTATCAATAACATTATTCGATCTTCACCTTTACCTTTATACTCTTCCAGCATACCTTGAGGCACGATTTTTTTCGGGATATAGCTAACTTCTTTTTTGGTTGTCTCTTTAGTTAACATCACAACTTGAATCAACACCATACGCATTTTTAGTTGTATCTGGTACAGCATCATTTATAGCATTTTTAATAATGTTATATGGAATGAAAACTTTAAGAAGAGTTAGAAGAGTTGCATTAAGTGATAAACGTTCAAGTGAATATATGAAAATGATGTCATCACAAAGATGGGATAGATCTGTTGAACAATTTTCAAAAGGTTTTGATCCTTTTTTAGTTGATAGAAAATCTGAATTAGCTAAAAAAGCAATTTGGAATAAATTATTTTGGAGAAGAATGATTTCAACAAGACAAAATCAAAATCACAATAAAAATAGAGTAGAGCCAAGAAATAGTATTACCTCTTCCAATCAAGCTAAATTACAAGCTAGACAAATATCATCAAGATTTAATAAATATGTTTCAGTAAATTCACCAAATCAATATCAGCATCAACAAGAAACAAATAGATTAGAACCTCCAATTGTAAATATTTGGCATCCTCATTTAGAGAATGGGGTTTGGAAATGGGGTAAAGGTTATGGTCATTCAAGAAGATGGTCCAGTAAAGAGTAAATCCATTCGTTATCGATTGAACTTTCAAATTCACGTCTTTGGCGATTACACTTCATTTTAACATCATACTTAGGAAATTGGGTGCATAGATGATGTAGGATGTGAAATTTCAACTTGTTTTGTCTTTTCTTCTAACGACATTTTACGATATAGAATATAGATTTTTACCTAGTTGAAACTTATGATTGTGTTACCTGTACTGTATGCTTTGCTCTTTTGGTTTTCGTGATCATCTAAAGTGACATATTCTACCCTCACTCAATATAATCCGATTGTTAGTGTATCAATTACCCAACTCATCATGATAGCTATATAATTTTTTGTATCATCGGTAACTCATGTATCGATTATCCACTCCCGTTTGTTTCTTTAACTTGTACTTGAGTGTCCGCTTGAGTGATGGTTTGTCTTTGTTTGTTCGATTATTTGGTCATGTTTCTCGCTGGATTCGTTAAATATATATTCGGATTTAATGTTTGCCGAGTCGGATGTTTATAGTCTCTTACTCATTGCTTTTTAGGAATCATGCGGTCTGTCACACATGTATGTATGTCTTTTGAGCGTTAACAGCAGTAAGTAATACCACTCACAAAATTTGACGCCCGTCTGACAGAGTTCATGTGTTTCATATCTGTTCCCCGTAGTTATAACTGTAAAAGCAATCAACCGCTGTTAGCGGAGCGTCAATTGTCATAACGAGTTCCGCGAGTATAAATTGTAAACTCGTTTATCTGATAAGACTGTTACTGTATCAATCCACCGTGTGCTCAAGCCTTGGCAAATAGACCGCCCGCCAGTATGATTGATACCGGGCGCGATACAGCTAGTGTTCTCATGATATTTCAGACTGACCGGATAATCTATCGAAAGGAAATAGAGTAGATTAAGAGTCAGTCACGAGCGATCGAGGACAGAGATATCGGTTGGACTGAATTGATTCTAGCCCATTTATATATGATATTTCAGTTTGTGGTGAGATGCCAAGCATCTAGTGGTTGTTAGCTGTCGAAAAACAGCTCCCATGCTATAATCTGTCATGAAAAATTTCGGCCGGTTTTAAATCCTGTATTTTTGGTTTTCTCTTCTTTATCTGATATCAGTAGCGTACAATAGTAGTGAAATTTAAAAAATAGGCGCTTTGACCAATATGTGGTGGTGCGATTTTAGTATAAAAAGGGTAAAAAATGGATATGATCGATTACAACCAAAAGTTCAAATTCAGGGTAAATTCTGTTTGTGTATGATGGAATTCAACCTTTTTTTTTATCTGATATGGAAAATTCAAATTACTATGATGATGATGAGTGAACTCCGCATTTGTCCGGCTCCACTATGTATATAAAGTGTATCCCTTTCTAGTCCCCCGAAATCATCATTTTTTGGTCCCCACTCCTTTAGTATCATCAAACAATCAAACAATATATATCTAGTATAAATTTACAAACATAATTCAGTCAAGTATTTTAGATTGCTTGCTTGCTTGGAACCAATCTCTTTTATATACCTTTGCGTCAAAAATACACCAAAATTATCCTAGCAGATCTTAACTTCCGATCTTGCTAGTTTGACTTTCTGGGTTGTTTAGTTTTTAATCACAACCATCGAAATTATACATTTCAAAACAACTTTCCCCACTCGTAATTGTTCACTACCTTGACCCTCTCCTCTCACTCACCTTGTATTTATCGGCCGATTCAGAATAGATCAAAACAAGATGACAAGTGCTCCTTTCAAAACTGTCGTGGTTATGGGTGTAGCATATGGTGGTAAACGAGCTGCTGATTTGTTATCAAAGTCTTTACCACCAAATTGGAGGCTAATCGTGATTGATAGAAACTCTCATTTCAACCGTGAGCTAAATTCGACGATGCTGAACTCACTCACAAGACTACCCTTAACCCGAGCGGCGAGCTAATTTTCACCCAATCAATCGATTAGATCTTTACGCATTTCCAAGATTCGCCGTTTTACCTCAACATGCACCAAAAGCATATATACCTTATACACATCTATTCGATGAAGCGGAATCATCTTCAAGTGCAAATGAAAGACCATTAACACCACCTACCACACCACCATCTACAGTGAATACCTTAGACGGCTCTGATCATGATGGATTATCAGATCCTTTAGAAGTATCCAAAAGATCAAAATCGAGACATGAATTTATACAAGGATCCATAGTCAAATTAACTTCGAATTCTGTAACGTTTGTTAGACCTACATTAGATTCATCAAAACAACAACCTAAATCAACACATTCACCTGATACATATGGAAAATATGATGGACCTGAAGAAACTATAAATTTTGATTATTGCGTTTATGCTTTAGGTGCTTCGATGCCTTCCCCGGTGAACGTTTGGTCAAAAGTTTTAGATTTAAAAGGTAACGAGAATCAGAAACCAGAAGATGAATTAGAAAATATAAGTGGAACTAAAAAACATGGTGTGAAATGGATGGAAAATTCAGCTGAAAAATTGAAAAAAGCTCAACATGTTGTAGTAGTTGGTGCTGGTGCAATGGGTATTCAATTCGCTTCAGATTTAAAATACCTCTACCCATCAAAGCAAGTTACGTTATTACATTCTAGAACAAGAGTTATGCCTAGATATCCTATCGAATTTCATGTTGCTCGTAAGTCAACTTTGACATTTCTATGTCAATATCTGTTTCATGCTAATCATTGTATGAAAAATCGTAGTCATTGAAGAATTGAAGAAACTCGGTGTAGAAGTTGTCCTTGGTGAAAGAGTAATGACCTGGCCAAAAGATCCAGAAATCTTAAATGGAAAGAAAAAAATAGTCACTACAGATCATGGTAGAACATTTGAAGCTGATCTAGTATTACCTTGTACTGGACAAAAGCCACACATCGCATTAATGGCTTCAGTTGATCCATCTGTAATCTGTCCACAATCAGGTAGAATTAGAGTACACCCAACGTTACAAGTACATGCTTTATCTTCTTCTTCCGGTAATAGTAACTCAGTTGAAGATCGATTAAATAATTTATCTTTATCTTCAATGCCAATTACACCACCATCATCAGATAGAGGATCAGTAATTTCAACACCTGAAGTTCAATCAAGAAGAAATTCCAGTACGCCGGTGGAAGAAAAAGATTTATCGCATATTTTCGCATGTGGAGATTGTGCAGAAACAGGTGCAATTCAAGCTGGACATACAGCATATTATCAATCTGAAGTTGCTGCTAGAAATATAATTAGATTAATACATCAACGAGAATCAAAACAAGGTAATTATAAATTAGAAGATGATGACAAGATATTAGAAAATTATAAAGTTTCTGCACCAGCAATCAAAGTCACAATGGGTATTAAGAGAGGTATAATATCAAATGCTGAAGGTGTTAAGATAAATGATGAAGGTGTAGAAGATTTACATTCTATGGTTATGTGGTAAGTAGTCTTCCTCCTATAATGATCAGTCGATTCAACCTAATCACCCTTGCTGTGCTTTATTTAGGCCTGGATTCGGTTATAAAGGGGATGATATCGATATCAACGAATAAGAATAATCAGTAGAATGGCTATCTTTACTCCGGAAGAGATCTTAGGGAATATCTAGATAACAATTGTTTTTGGGTACTTGGTAATATAAAACGTATAATAGTATAGACGGTTTTAGTTGTATTTTTAGACAATATAGTAAATTGCATATAGTCATACCTTCAATGCATTGATGTAAAATTCCAAATAATACGAGATAATCCTTCCCAAGAAGCAGTCACCCATTTTTGTAGAATCTCGACCTGTATGTCCTCTTCTTGCTTCCTTCTTCCGCCGGAAATATACTCTACCATCGCCCACGTGCTACTCTTAACTGGTTTCGAGTTCAGTTTAAGCTCAAGCTATCTAATGAGGTCAAAAGGCATGACAGTTTAACTTATCTTTGTCTTTAGACCCATATATCAATACCAGTCGTTGTGTCAAAGAAGAAGGAAGACTGCTGTGAGAGAAGAACGGATATTCGAAAAAGCTTTGTTAAAGATGTCATCAACACCTCCGAATCAAGCTGGATCATCATCATCTTTTTCAACAAATAACGATACATTACAATCGCATTCGAAGAGCGATACATCATTAACAATCAGACAAAAGGAGAAACTACCTATAAGGAATAATGTCGATTTGGATGATATTAAATTTGATGAAAATGAATTTGATCAAGTGAGTTTTTGCAGATGAATTAACGACAACAACGACAACGTCATAAATCTCATACCATGAATATACAATTTTTTATCTTTCAATTAAGGTAGGAAAGCTGATATGTATCAATCATATCATAAAATAGGAAATTGATTTATTAATTGGACAATATCTAGAAGCAAGAAACATACCGAACATATCTGATTATTGGAATGAGAACGTTTTAAATCAGAATCAACATAATTTGGAAGAAAGGAAAGATTGGATTCAAGATGTTGAAAGATGTATTTTAGGTGAGTTTAAGTGTTTCAAATGATCTGATATGGTACTACATGAAGAATGACTATATCTGTAATTCAATCGTTTATCATATATTTCGCTGACTATATATTTCAAAGACGGTGATTATAGCTCTATAGAAGGTTTGATATCTAAACCAGGTTTACTTAAACATCAAACGCAAAAATCGTTTTTATATCTATGCTGGAGACAACAATTCTTAGAACATGTCGAAAATAGTAAGTATAGTTTGCATTCTATTCTATGTAAAATCCTTATCAGAACTTAAGATCGGTTTCTTTACATTGATATTTGATGAAACCTATATTCCTCTATGCAATCATCACTGATATTATCAATCTTGTTATGTTAGGGGAATCACAAAAAGCTTTCAATCTATTATCAAAACGTTTAAAACCTTTAGAACATTATCAACCTGTTCCATATGATTTCTACTCTTTATCTTATTTAACTTCTGCATCTACCGTTCATGATGCTCCTACATTTAGGGATTGGGCAGGTGTAGGTCCAGAAAGAGAAAGATTGGTTGGCGTTTGGAGAGAATTAATGGGTAGTGAGAAAGGACATAGTAAGTCTTCGTTCATGCGATCCCGTCCTTTTTCTAATATGACTCATAGAATAAATCGATAAACTGATTATAGGTCATCAAGAAAAACGATATATACCTCCGGATCGATTAAGGACTTTATTGAGACAAGCTGCAGCTTGGCAAGTAGGTCAAGTTGGTTATGGTGGTGATGGAACTCTCAAATTACCTACGTAAGTCTAAGCTAAATCCTAGTATCTGCTTGAAACCTTGCATTCCCTAAACATACCTTACCTGATAGATGCTGACCACCCCCCTTCTTAGCCTTCTGAATGACTACAGACCGCTTCAACTCCCTGATCAACTGAATCGTCTGATTAAAGGACATACAGCAAATGTCAAGTGTGTCGACCTTATTGGACCTCGCGGGGAATTAGGTGTTAGTGGTGCAAGGTATGTTGAATCACGAATAAATTTACATGTAGTCATGTCGAGCATATGTCTGATCTCCTCTGATGATTTTTACAGTGATTCCACCCTACGTATCTTTTCGACACAAGATTATAATGTTTACCATATTTTGCAAGGGCACACATCTAGAATTTGGAGTTGCTCTTCTACCGAATCAGGTTCAACCGTCGTTAGTGGTTCAGGCGATGGAACGTTGCGATTCTGGGATACGAATTCAGGTGATTGTAGAAACATTCTATATGGTGATGGCGGAGATGTATATAGTGTCAGTTGGAGACCTGGCCAGCAAGTGAGTAAAATTCCTGAAAGTCGCCATTTAGAACGGAAAATTTCATAAACTCATTCACGGTTGATTGTTTTACCTTCCTGTATAGAATCAAGTGGTTTCGGCAAGTTACGATAGGATTTTACGCTCGTGGGATGTCGAAACCTCGAAACAAGTGAGAACATTTTCAGGACATAGTCAATCTACTTTGGCTGTTACTTTCGATTATACTGGTAACATAATTGCATCAGGGTAGGTCAAAATTCTTCTCCGTGTTGATCTTGAGTTCCATTTGGGTTGTACTTCTTATGGATCCACGGTGGAGCTAATACATCTGTTTATCGTGTATGACAGGTCAAAAGATAAACATATCCGGTTATGGGATGCTGTAGGAGGCACATGTATAAAGAATATTACTGGTTGTCTTGGAGAGATCACTTCTGTTGAATTTGATCAAGAGGGTAGATATCTTTTGGCTAGCTGTAAAGATAATTCAAACAGGTTATGGGATCTACGTATGGTAAGTAAATATATACTTCTTTTACAAGGGATCACCAACGCTGATCGATATATCACTGGGTTGTCCTGATCCCTCAGCAACGCAATATCTACAGATATACGGGACATCAAAATACGTCCAAGAATCTGATTAGATGTTCATTCGCTCATAATGCTTCTTTGGTCGTTGGTGGATCAGAAGATGGTTTGATCTATATATGGGAAAGAGAAGGCTCTACGAATAGTTCGACATCTTCAGATATATCAGGTACAGCAAATAGTGGTTTACTTCCAGCAAACAGCACATCCGAATCAAAAGGAAAAGATAATTTATCGAATAATAATCATATAACACCAGCATACTATCCACCAAGAGGTAAAAGTACGAATAAAGATTCGACTTCGTCAACTATACAAACTGTTAAACCGTTAAAAGTCTTAGAGGGTCATGAAGATGGAGCTGTATTCGATGTTATTTGGAAAAATGACAGAATGTTAAGTGCTGGTGAAGATGGTCTAGTTGGGATTTGGGGCAACTGATTCAGAGGAACTCATACTGTAAAATTTCAGAGTATTTCAATTCATTTTATTCGTGATATTGGTGAATAAACCTTATATGTTTATGACATGAACGATCAACACCTTACTTATTTATCCCTGGAAATTTGGATCCCATACGTTGCAGAGTCGCGGAAGGTGTTGATCCACCTTACCTACTTTTAACTATACGGGAAAAATCAAGCATCTTCCATGATAATACAGGAACTTTACATAAATACTGGCAAAAAGCTAGGTTGAGAACAAAGGGTCTTGTATCTGCTAAAGAAAGGATCCGATATTCGGAACATGATTATCGGTCAAACATGTCATTTCATCATTACAAAAACCCTGCTTATTCCCCTATCGTGTAGTCGCTCCGCATGTACATTGGAAAGATTCTGCGAAAACCAAGGACAGAGACACCAACGCTTCTTTTACTCAATGGCTGAATCTCATAGATAAGACCACGATTGATATTATCTCGTTTCGTTTTATTAGGCTGAGTAACAATGCGAAAGAGATCCGACTGACTAGTCATAGGCAAGCTTTCGCCACATAGCCCATTTTGAGCTCGCTTCACGTTGCACTTGGTAGTATCGCATACTTCAGATTGCTCATGTTTGTCATATACGGTATTGTACATAGTATAGAGTTTGCCACGGGAAATTGAGCGTAAAACTCACTTTAAACTATTCATGTCAAAGAAAAAATTCAGTACAGTATCAGCTTGAATATGGAACAATCAAATTTCACTCAGACAAAAGATACCCACTTTCAAATTCCGGTTGTTATCAGAGTAGTGTAACTCATATTGTCAGGACACTACGTCAGACTGGGCATGAGATAAGGGAGAGCTGTTTGTATCCTTTCAAATCGATTGTTTCGAAAGATTGATGCCGAGACATGTGAAATGGGAAAAGAGGTGCATTCTCTGTCGGTATCCGTGATTCGGTCTGGCTGCCCGTTGATACTGTTTGAGAATTGAATGATCAATTGCCAGTTCGAGTCATCAGCAAACGCATTAAGGTATAAATAGTAAGATACTTTGAAACTCGGGAAGTGAATTTCCTACATTTTACAGTAGAAATCAGTTGACACAAGTAACATATACATATATTTTCACTCTCACAAATTTCCTACCACCAAAATCTAAAGAACACCACAATGGTAAGTTACACTTACATTGATTCCAATACGACCCCTTTTCACGACGTATCAGAGAGATCGATACTTCATAAGTAAACTTAATATACAATATCAGCTTTTCCTGACTAAGTTATGTCTGTAAACAAGGCTGCCGACGCAAAATGGTTAACCAGTACCAATCCATATAGATCATCTCGAGCTTATAGCGGATATACTGCCTCTAGATCTTCTTCATCATCTACAGTTCAACCAGACACAAGACCTACTTTCACAAACCAAGATGTGAGTTGATTTGCCGTTTCCGAAAGTCAAACTTTCGGATTTTCTCTTGCAGACATCGAGTCTCTCATTTATCATGAGAGGCTGTACTGTGTTGAGTAATATCGACAGATGATCAAAATACGAGAGTTCTGACACTCTTTTGTTCATCCACCCCTGCAGTACGGTTCCTCCTCAAATGGCACATCAAATAATGAAACTTCATCTTCCAATAATGGAGGTCGAGGATCTCTTGCTGCAGGTCTCATTGCACAGGGGTACAACAATCCGGATGCATTATAAGGGTTTGTTTTGTGAATTAGCCATCTATTCGCATCCGAAAATTATGCATTGATGTTGTTGATTCCCGGGAAACACAGATTCGCTACAAGTGCGATATTTTGACGCCTTCCATCTGTTCTTTGTACAAATGGCGATCATTCAATCATCCTACAGTATGAATCGAAATAAGCTCAATGCACCATGCAACTTCTGTTACATTTGTTAGACGCGTGGGAGCTTCACGCCTTGACGGGCCACTGACCATAAATGAATTTGTAAATGAAGACCAAGGAGTGTAATGTCGGATTGAGATTTAGTAGATTGTTCTCCTTCAAGGAGCGCCGTCAAAAATGAGCTACCTAATAGTCCTGATATCCTGAAAAGTGATCCATGCGGTAATACAGATTTTGAAGTATATAATCCTTTTGCGAATCGTATGAAAATTATGATATAGTTAATTCTTCCCCACATCCACAAGAACTAAAGATTGCTTTTCTATGTCACTGCAACACCTCGTCGTTCCTCCTCGCCATTACCTTCACAGCCCAGCAGCTTCCTATTACAGCTGTTTCTTACCTATCCTATTCTACAAGAACATCCGTCTTCTTACTCTCTTATCTATTTAAATCACCCTTTGATTGATTTGATTTATTCTGCAACTACCACTTATACTGGAGTTAACATACCAGCGGCGATCATTTCTTCTTGTGTCATAGTAGATGATTCAATCATGATACCAACACCGAATTTAGAGGCGTTCTGTTGGGTCAAAAGAGGGCAAATCAGTCATACTCTTCACGATGTAACGATATTTATACCGTAATTTTACTCACCTTGGCGTGATCGATCTCACCAGCTACCAAGAAAGCGAAAGCAGGAGTGAATCTTTGTTCCAAGTACATTCCAAGTTTACCTGTTGAATCAATTTGACCTCTAAAAGTAGCCATTCTAAAGTCATATTTAGCACCTAAAGTAGCTAAAGCTTCTCTTTTAGCTGGACCTAACATTGAAGCAGGTTGAATGATAGTTTGTAAATCTAATGCAACATCAACTTTATCACTTAGTTTTTGATAATATGTAGCTTGAACATTTCCTGAAGGTTGTAATTGTGCTGTTGCTGTCCAAGATTGTGTAAAAGGTAATGGTACTCCTGGTGCGGAAGGTGTTAATTGATCTAGAGGATTTGGTAATGAAGTTAATTTAGCTACGTATGAAGTAGCAGTTTCTAATATATTTGGTTGAGGATGTTGAATAACAGTTTCAAAACCTAATGATAATCTAGGTGAAACTGAATGTAATAATGATGCAATATGTATACCTGTACCATCTAAAATTCCAGGATTCATTGATTTCCATGAAAATGTATAGTGTGGTCCTAAATGGTCATGTTCAACTTGTAACATTGATTGTCCAGCTTTATTAGTTAATTGCGCTTGAACTTTGGTTATATCTCCAGGTACCCATGTTTGATTTGCTCTCATTGTTACGGTACCAGATCCATCTACACCACCTTGTAAGAAAGTCTATATCGTTGTAAAAAGATAAATCAGCTCCCGGATTCTTTTAACACTTTAGCTGATATACTCACTTTAGCATTGGCAAAGATAGCACCAAAGTTGTAAGCAGGAGGTCTGGTGGTTGAACCAAGAGAGAAAGAGTGGGTGAGTTGGAAAGCGGGGTTGGCAGAAACGACTTTAGCTACATCTGCTCTAGCACCATCAAAAGACCAGTTTGAGAGGTGGACCTCTACAGATACAAAAGTAGAATTAGCATGTGCCTCTCTACATATGAGTATATAATATCAATTTCCATATCCGCCAATGTATCCTTCCGAAATGCTCAATGACTTTTTCATGAACTGTTTTTCTATATGAACCAAATCGAACGGAAACATCATACATACGTTGTACTTCTCTAGTCAAATTTTCTACAGTGCCAGGTTGTACTAATCCCATGCTTTCCTTCCATCCATGGAATCTACCATATGTGTTCAACACAGGTCCAGCAACAGGGTGGAAGATGTTGGCTACTGTATCAAGGTAAGGTGCGAAAGCGGTTGGCCCAGAAGGCTTTTCAGATTGTACTGGAATTGAAGCCATTTTTTTTATGTATATCCTCTTCTTTTCTTCTGTCGATATTAGATGCCAGAAATGAGAGATATGACTATTATAAGGTATGTCAAAGGTCAATGACGGTTTTAACAAATGTTGAAATGTCAATAGATTATTATCGATCTTTTTGAAAAAGATAGAAGCAAACGCTGACTATCGTTGTAATCCGAAGGAGCATGATAATACAATCTTGAGGGGAAAACGGAAAATTGTGAATGTGGCACTCGAATCATTTCATCGGCGTCATATATAACCGTCATAACCGTACAAAAAGTTAAAATACTGTTGATTTCGAAAGCTCAATTTGTTTACACTACTATTACTTATTACTGCAGCACAAAGAGCGATTAAATCATTGGCGACATCACAACAATAATCCAAGATAGTCTGTAAGGAGACGGAGAGCAATTATACAACATGTCCACTATAAATACAAATTCACAACAAGCAATACCGACAGAAGCATTATCTTTATCAGCTTCAATATTTTTCAATTCTATCGATTCTTGGATACCCTCAAATTTTGGTGAATCTTCAAAATCATCATCATCAACAATATTAAATAGCAAGAAAGATGACAGTGATTTCAACAATTTATTGATTAAACCTAATTTCATTAACAATGGTATACCTGGTCAACCATCTAGCTCGATATCGAATGATAGATTAGGCTTAGGACATCCATCTTTAGATTCACCTATACCTTCCCAACAAAGAAATGGTTTAATTGGATTATCGAAAAAATTGAACTTGGAAAGAAAAGGTAAAGCTAAAGAAGAATTCAATGCATTTTCAACTCACAATGAGGATGATCAAGATGAGGAAGAATCTAAAGGTAGAGGTAGTAGTAAATCATCGTCAAGTCAAAAGAAGCACAAATCAATAGATCCATTTAGTACTGCCAAAAAGAACAAAAAGAAAGATCCTTTTGCAATTGGAAATAATAAAGTACACCCTGCTGTTGCAGCTGGTATGAATAACCGATTAAACCTCGAAGATGATATACCGCTACAGAATGATACGAGTGGTGGTGAAGAGGAAGAAGATGGACCACCTTTCCCACCTTTCCCACCTTCAATATCAAGACAAACAACTCCGATAAATACTTTGGCAGCTTCATCACCTAGTGGCTCAGGTGTATTCCCATATGATGGTCCGAGACCATTTGGATCACCTTCAAAATCTAAGAAATCAGGAAAGAGGCCATTGAACGATAATGATGATGAAGGAGAGAATGAGGATGAGGAAAACGATACCGAAGGGAAGGATCAACACCGCGAGCAGAGGACAGAAGGAGACCAATCTGATCAAACAGTAATTAACGAGGACAATAACGACAAAGAAGTACTACAGGGGCCGACTTCAGTAAAATCGAAAACTCAGTTACGTAGAGAAAAGAGGAAACGTGCGAAATTATCAAAATCATAAAAGACCAAAATTTATTGCTATCATAATCACCTATGGAAAGTCTATCGAATACATTGCAAAGGATTAGTATGAATGGATCTGTAAAAGTAGACCTCACGTAACGGACAATTGGTATAATCATTCGTATGTACATATATTCATATATAAAGGTATTCTTGCTTGACATTCACCTAACGAATAGGACGGAACGGAAATTTAATGACAAATAACGCAATAGACTAAAAATAATATAACATGCACATAATGACAATGACAAGGTATTGCAATGAGATATGGTAAATGATGCTAAACTAAGGAACAAGGCTACAAACTGATAATCAATACAGAAATATGAGAACTGATATATATGAAAGATTGACTAGACTAGATATACCCAAAAAATGATGATGCTAAAAAGAAAAATGTAAAATATGGTATTTATTGTCCTGAATATTCGCTCTCAACCCCTTGGTTCCCCTCTGCATCGACTGCCTTTCGTTTAAATTCGTATCCAGCTTTGAGGCCTAACGCCAGCTTTTCCCACTTACACCTCTCAAGCCACTTTGTCTTAAACTTGCTCCCACCAACTCATCATCTTCTTGATCAGCTACGTGATCTATATTTTCGTTACCTACCAAAGAAGAAGCTATTAGACCGAATAGACCATTCTGAGTAGAAGAGTTGTTTGTGTTTGTGTTGGTCGGGGAAACAAGTTTTGTTGTTGACGATCTTGTTGAATGTGTTGTTGAAATGGAATCTGATCTTATCGAAGATGAAATCGATCTTGATGGTATAGGCTTAGAAGGTGATCTACTTTCTATATTACCAGCACTGTTTATGGGTATTGTATGAATCTGAGATTCAGAATGAACATTACTGCTACCTCCATCAGGATTGATGGGCGAAACTTCGTTATTACTTGATCCTCTAAAATCGTACCATCTTTTGGATAAACTCTGCAGAACTCCACCACCACCTGCTGTAGTGGTATTTGAATAAGGACAGACTCTAGTACGAGTTATCGTATTCGACAAATCATTGTCCAAAACAGGATTTATAGATTGACTGACAAAAGTTGATCTTATACTTGAATCTGATAAACCTCTTGGTCTAAGTTGTCTCTCAAGTAAAGGTGGTTGAGGTTCATATGACCCACTTATAATATCTGATATATCATCTTCATTCTTTGTCATTGTCGAAGGATCAATTATAGCATCTACAATTGCAGATATCCTTTTTCTTTCATGTGATGATTTCGCTTTTATAGTTCTGTCGTTGTTGTTACCAGCGAAATTTTGTGAACTAACTGATCTTAATGTTCTTCCTCCAGCAGGAGGTGTCCCATGACCTAAAGCTGCCCATGAATCTCCACCCGTACCAGAAGAACCAGCATTACTGGAACTAGGTTTTTGTGCACCTGCAAAAATACCCAATAATTCATTCCTGTTTGCTTTAGATTTTGATCTTCTGACGGTACGTAAAGTAGGTGGTAAAAGGGAATTCTCAGCTCCAGCAGCTCCCGTTAAATTGTTATTAGCATTGGATGGTGATATGGTTCTATCGTGACCGTCATTTGCGCCTGCATTTGGGATAGGTGAAGAAGGTAAATCATCTATTACATTTTCTCTTCCAGCTGAAGTTGTATTATTAGAGGTCATAGCAGGACTTGCTCTTCTAACTATACCAGTTCCACCAAATTCGACACTGACATGCGTTGTAGTTGCACTTGCTGTAGCTTGCTGTTTAGGTGCAGACTTAACAGGTAAAGTAGGTTGTAATTTACCTCTTTCTAATCCTTTTCTAGTTGGTGCTCCATTATTCAGGATACCGTCGTTTTCTGGATTTTCAGCAGGTGTAACAAAGAATTTCGTTATGGGAGCTGCTATCCATCCTAATCCAGAAGCTTGTTTAGCTTGTCTAGAGACCTCATCCTCTTCTTCCCTAAATGCCGCTTTCTGTAGTTTTTTACCTAATGACGGATTAATGGTTACATCGTTGACAATAGCTTGCAGATCTACTAAATCGGTGAAAACATCCTTGAAAAGTCTTAACAGTAGATTGAAATCTTTTCTATCTATTCCACCTAAGTTGTGTACGCCTCGAAATTGATTTCGAAGATCTGCTACTTCTTGTTGAAGAGCTCGCATGGTAGTTTGCGATAGATGAGCTACATCACCAGGAAGGTTATGTTTCTTCAAACGTTTATTCAGCGTAGGCACATCAGCATCTCGTAATCTAGCTAATATTCTGCTCATATGTTCAACAACAACAAGCAATATACCAGCCCGATTGTCTTGTATAGAAGAAGTTTCGGAGTGATCTTCGACCGGTGGTATAGGCGATGTTCCAGTTGAAGTCGAAATCAAACCTTTACCAGAAAGTGACTCTTCATTCATCTCGTTATTTTCGAAGTCTGTCGAAGATCTAATTTCGATAGGATCCGTCTGAACACCTTGTGACCTAGTAAGAAGCATCAAAGTTTTTCTTTTGGCGCGTTTTGGACTATTGCCGGTAAGAGCAGAATCTGACATCGGTGATGGACAATCTCTTGCTATCGAGTCTTCATTCAGAGTAGTGCTTGCGTTAGGCGAATACTCCGCAAAGTCGTTGGGTGACATAGTTGATCTTCTAGCTAACATCAATGATCGTCTTTTGCGGTTTGCTTCTGCTGCACGGAAATAATCGGTACCTGGTGATAGAGGTTCTTCGGTTATACCTGAAACCTCTTCACCTGCTGACCATTCTGCGATGGGTCCGACGCCTTGGGACTGGGCAAGTTTCGAACATTAGCGATATGCTTTCTTCGGGAAATCAAATAAAGCCGAAGATGGCTTACAGCATAAGAACGTCTAGATCTTCTATCTGTATTTGTACTGAAACTTCTTGCTAAGGAAGGTCTAACCACATGACCAGGTTTTGATTTCGGTACACCGTTCAATACATAACCAATACCGCCATTGGGCGATGTTCTGAATTTCGGACTTTCTCTACCTGTAACAGGTGGTGGACTTAGTGCAGGAAGTCTAGAACCATCTTCATTGGTCAAGATACCTCCAAATTCCCCAATTGGACCCATACCTAATCCAGGTGACATCAAAGCTCCGTCGGCAGTTGAAGATGAATTCGATGTAAATGAATGAGCCATGGACATTTTTCTATGATGTTCCCATGCGCTCATACCTCCTGTTCTAGATGATGAAGCTACACTCATTCTTTGCCATGATCCCCTATCACCATGTCCTTGACCTAGACCTTGAGTCTGGAGCTGCCCTAATGAAAGTATCGGACTTGATTCTGTCCTGGAATGATTCGAATGTCCAGATCCTAGTTCTTTAGCTAAATGGGTAGGTAATCTGCCAAAAGGCGACATTCGGCCAACAGTACCGATAGCGGCACGTAGTTCTTCCACTTCCTCTTTCAATGATCGAGATTCATCACGGCTTTCTGAAAGAGAATGCGTCAGCTCTGCTACATCGTGCTTCAACAGTGTATTGGTTGCGACTAGATCTTCTAGTGTTTTCTGGTATTCCGGCATATCTGAAGGTGATTCGGTACGGAACGTTTCCGATAACTGGAAAAGAGAAGTCAGTAGGGATTATCCAGGTTTTTCCTGTGCACTTACCTCAGAATGCAGTACACTTAGCCTCTCTTTGGCATTAGCTAACAAGTCTTGCGCATCTTTTGCTCTGCCTTCTTTGATTTCCTCAACCTCTTTACTAGCAGACTTGACTTGGGCTTCTAGTTCCTCTGCAAGAAGTGTCTCGGACGATCAGCGATCTTACTGATCATGCGACGATGAAGTTGATCGAATACTTCAGAAAGAAGTTCGGACGTACCTATTCTGGCCTCAGCTCTTTTCCTTTTCCTAAACTCATCTCTAGATTTTTTGGTTTCTATTTCTGCTAAATCTTTCGCATCTTCATATCTTTTTTCAACTTCCGATAATCTTTCTTCAACGTTTAATCCACTCGCTAAAGCTACTTTCTGCCTTTGTGAGGTTGTTCTCAAAGTTGTTAATTCTGCTCTAACATGTGTTAATGATTGTTGAGTTAACGTTTGTGTATGCATTGCTTGGGTATAACGCTGTATCGGCGTTAATGGTAATGATAGAGAGATTAGCGTTGCCATCTTTGTGTCTAAGCTATTGGATTGCAGGAAAGAAAGAAGTGAGATAGCCCAAAACGAGATAAGATAGGATAATTACCTTTTCTAATGCTTCATTCTTCTTTGATATCTCAGCGTATTTCTGTAAATGTTGTGTATTTGCTTTTTCTAAGTTATTCACTTTTCTCACACTTTCAACTAATGCGTTACGTTTAGCTTCGAGCTAAAGGTCCTGAATATTAGCGATTCTCTTCTTAGCGGTATCGTTTAACCCATCCGTAAAGACAGTAACAACGGTTATCTTGGTAGATGTGACCCTTCTGAATTATTTTCAACTTGTACCCACCTGTTTCTCATATTTGTCAACTGAACTTTGGTACTTTCGTTCTAAAGCTTCATACCTCTGTAAAAGAGCGTTACCAATTTCTGTGTAAAGTTTGTTGATATGTAAACAAACGACTTATATCACTCGCCCGTTATGAGCAGTATCAAAAGCGATTCAATTCAGAATTTATTGTGAAAGTAAAATCAAAATTAAAACTTACCACCACTAAGTTTGAGTTTATCTTCTAGCTTTTCCCTTTCTCTTAATGATTTACATAAGTTCCCAGTACTTATAGTATTACCACAACAACAAAGCATAATTTCATTATCCAAATTTTCAGATTCATCTTTCAGATGGCCTAATTGTTTTGATAATCCATCTAAAGTCTCTGCCGTTCTTGACATCAAGCTTGCTGAAGGTGATCCATGTGTATCATTATTGTATGGAGAAAGTGTCGCTTTTCTATCATTTTGAGAAGAGGAAGAAGAACTAGCAGTACTCTCTGTGGGTGAATTAGGTATTGAATCTGAATTGGAATGTGAAGTGAAATGTGCACGCGAACGCGTTGCTTCTTCCATTATTGGTCGTTAAGTATATATGTGTCGTTTCTAAATCGTTATCATCAAGATTGATCTGTCTATATGTGTGCCGTGACAAGAGATCAGTAGGACAAAGATAATGGATGCAAAAATCGAGCTCAAAAGTGCAAAAAACAATCCAATTGAAATACCAACTACGAGAAATGTGAATGGAGAACCGGGTAGTCATGCGATCGGAGCAAAATAAATAATAATGATTTGTTTACATCTTTTGATTTTCTTTGATTTTAAGGGTAAAAAGTCACTTCACATGGTATCCCTGTTTTAAGTTGCGGCTATGATAGTAATACATAGAATGACATGGTGGCTCATCCATTACGCCATCAGTATTTGCTGTACTCCATACACCCGACTATACAATGTCATTTCATGCATGAGAGACAGAGACAGTCCATTCACTATTTTGAGAATTTGTCGTTACAAAGAGTTCGAGTCCGATAAAATCGCTATCTATGCTCTAGCTTTGGTTAAATCTGATCCGAGAGAATATCCGCCAACTTTCTCCCAATCCATCTTTTGTCTGGTGATTGGGAGTGCCCGTCGTAACCTAAGAATACAGAAAGACTGATCAACGGTTGTCTCGAGAAGACCTAAAGGACAGTCGATTTCCTGGATGCACAAGTTACTCACGCTCTGAAAGCTTTATCGCCCAATTCCCCATACACGTCGTTCAACTCCAAGTGATAGGCAGTCTCAATTTTGGAAATAGTGGTGACTACTTGACTAGCAATGGATTGACCAGCAACTTCTTCTGTTGGAAGTGGAAACGAAGCGGAATGCTTGGTAGCGAGTTGAACCTATACTGCAATATCAGACCATACTGTTGACGAAGTCATATACAGTGATGTAGACTTACATTACCCTGTTCATAGTAATGTACATCGACGTTGATGTTTCCCTCTACTATACCTGCAGCTTGATCAACTACCCATCTTGTTCGCCATCGACCAGTCCTAACAATATCATCATTAGCTATCTTGCTTTGTTAGGGACCGCACAGCTGACTCACCAGAAGTTATTAGGGTTATACTTGTTGCCCACTATCTCTAGCGTATACGTAGGATTATCTACCTTTTCTTGTTTCCTCTCCGGCACCGCATCAACTATATCAGCCTTTTCTTCTGCTGGAGCAGCAGGTTCGGGCTTTCCCTCTGTGCTTGGAACTTCTTGCGTTGGAGTAATCACTTGTTCTTCTTCTCCGTCTTTGCCAATTTCAGTGACTTCAGGTTTGAGACCCTTCGCAACCGCTTCACCAGCTTCTTCTTCTTCTTTAGCTTCCTCAACTAATTCATCTAATTGATCAAGACGTTCAGGTCTGACCAATTCGTCTTTCTCTTTGTTGGCACCTAAGTCTCCCGTGGCAGGTGTTGGTGCAGGTTCTAAATCACCTTCATTCACTTGTTCTTCAACTACATCAGTTACTGGTTTCTCTAAGCCTTCTACGGAAGATTCGGTAGTATTCTCTGGGGTAGGTTCCGTGGACGCTTTAGCCTCGGCAGGCTGTGGTTCAGCTGAAGGTGCTGGTGGTAAGAGTGGATATTGAGAACACGATACAGATGATTGACCAGAAGGAAAGTGGTTCTTGGCGTATTTAGCCAAAGATTGAGAAAGAGCAGCACTAAAGGAACACTCAGTATCGGTCAAGTAACCTGTATACCCGATATGTAAAGGTTAATCACATACCGGAATGATTCTTCTTCTTCTGGTAATTCATAAGGTTGATAATCTGTCACAGCCTACTCCAGTGGTTTAGCTACATAGATTTTCTCCAGACTGACTGAGCTCCACAGCTTACCAAAGTTATATGATCAAAGACAAAACTATTCTTTGTTTCAGCATCAACGAATCTCTCTTTATCAACTTCAGTTCCAGGAAGAACCGTAGCTTCCGATAAGATAGACTACAGAACGTATGTCAGCTTAAGCCCTTATAGATATCGGGTTACCATTCCAGCTGACACTATGTGCAGGCACATCTCCTGAAGCTGAATGATCTACTACATGAAGTTGTGATAGATTGTACGCTCGTAGTGTTTGGAGAACATGAGGCATGAGGGCATTGTCGTCGTTGATGACAGCTCGTATATCTGAGAAGTAAGGCTACCTGATTAGCTTTGTATGGCCTTGGATATGACTATCGCTTCATCTGACAAGTATACATACCGTTGATTACATCACTACAATCAACGTATGTTAGTTCAACGATGTTGCCAACGAGAATTTGACAATACAACTCACTTGATCTCACCTGGTGGTGATTGTTCCACAAACTTAGCAGCAAGTTTACATTTATCTTCTAAGGACATCTCGGCCATTTTGATCTCCAAGCAACAATCGATAAACCTGTAGGAGGTCGTATGCTGATAATGATGCAAATATATTCAATTATGAGAACTGTGAAGGTATGTTATAACAAGTATCATGTTAAACAATATAATGCCTTGAACAACTGCATAGACCATGATGACGCGCGAACCAAGCACAATATCAAGTTGTAGCATTTTCCCGGGTAAGGTTACCCCGCATCAGTTATCTGTTTTTCTAAGTCTTTTGGCTGAGAACGCCGTATAACACCCTCTATATCATTCTGAACGTAACAACGACCAGATACATACTGGGAGCAGTACCTGACTACGTAGTTCTGATAGTGGGTGCTTAGTATCCATCGTCTTTTAGCTTGCTGCTGCAGACCGTATCCAATCAATCGCCATTTTGGGCTTTCTCCATACTTGAATTTCAGGTCAAGGGTGGTATATGAAACATTAAATCACCAAAATCCCAAGTGGTGGATACCAATCAGACCAAAGTAGACTGACACAGCTGGTCCAAAGAAGATCATCATCCTAATGAGACCTGATTTCAACATTATCTGATCAATATCTAAGAGATCTCTATCGCATTAGAGCAAAAATGTAGTATATATTCACTAAAAAAGCAGTTCCTTCGAACGCGCAGAAATGCGCTAGAGGGCTTTTGTTTGCCTGTATGGCGCAGTGGTAGCGCTTTCCACTCGTAGCCGGATTACGTAATCATGCGGATGGAAGGGTCCAGTGTTCAAACCACTGTTCAGGCATAAACGTATAGCCCACTTTTTAGGTACTATAATACGTTCACCCACATTGTTAGTCTGTGAGGTAAAGGCGGATTAGTCCGATAAAGTGAAAGAATTATTTTGTGAAGTCTAAGATTATTTGTCCTCTTCTCCAGCCAAAATAGAGGCGGTATCCCAACTTTTTTTCTTTTTTTTTGCCATCAGATAAAAGTTTGATTCTTTACACTAATCATAATTCTCATCCTGATATTGCTCAAAACCTGTCAATCCTCAAGTCCTCTCTTTCCTACCACAACACAACTTAGATTCCAGATCTCAACAAAATGGGTAACGTGAGTACCACAATCTATTGTCACCTCCAACCAATCTCCTGATGACAAAAAATGCCGTTTTGTTTGGTTCGAAACACGTTTTCCAGCAACTTCACTGCCTTGTTTACCTTTACCTGATTATAATACATTGGTGACATACTGACTGAAGGCGATGTCATTGTTCCTTTTGAATAGGGTGCTAAAGCTGCTCACAAGAGAGAAAAGGCAGGAGCCAAAACAGCTGGTAAAGGTGAAAGTTCCCAATTGAAAACCAACGCTGTGAGTATTATTCGTCATCCTACTCCTCTACTTCACTTGGCTAGTGTTATCTATCTGTCCAAACCCTCAACGATATCCAAGCAACCTATATGGAAAGTCCTGTGATGACTAGATAGCTGACGGATATTTGACATTTTTGCTGTACGATGTAGGCTGCCCAATCAATCCAATGCGACACATGTAAAGCAACATTCCAAGGTACATCAAAACAACCTCAGTGAGTTTTATCATCCATTCTTGTTATCATATGTTGCTCGTAATTCCTTGAAATACGAGTAAAGTTTGATCATGACAGCTTATCTAATTGATTTTCCTCTTTTCCCGTTGGTGTAGGTTACAATTACACGTTGATTCCAAACATCCAAAATCAGATTTCAAATCCTGTTTCCCTAAATTTGTTGCAGCTGCTTAGAAAAGCCCCTTGGATAGTCACATGATGTTTTGGATTTAGGTACTCATTTACACTCGGCGAAGTGATCATTAGATTCCCTTTTTAGGGGAGGATGGTTGTTGTTATTCGTAGTTTTTCCATATCTCATTTTAGAATATACCATGGGATGTATGTGCTTATAGATTATCATTTTCTCTCGGGCATCATTCGATTATTTCCTTTCAGTGATAAATTGAACACCTCGCGCCTCGATTGCACAACCCATTGCAAAATCTGTCAAACCAGATGGACCAACCTTTGCACGACTAGTGATCTGATAGCGATGCATAATGACAATTCTGATCATTCCGTTAAAGGAAACTGTGGGAAAATGGAGTTAAATGCCTTGATTTGTTTATTTAATACAATTTTGAAACGTTATTGAAAACCCGTTGAGATATATATACCCTTATTTGATTTTTAATTGTACCATACCATTTCGTTATACTACAAAAAACTCAATACCTTCCTCCTTGTCTGGCAATCATAGCTCTGCGGAACGTTAAAGTATCAGCTTGACTACACAGATCGAGAACATGAAGGTATTAACTCACGCTCTGTCAGCATTCATACCTGATCCGCCTGGACCTGATGGTGGTTGACGACCATATCCACCTGGACCTTGAGGTGGGGGCATGCCATAACCACCTTGCTGTGATGGTCCACCATGTCCGTTAGAGGGCATGCCATAACCTTGTTGAGGAATGGGTGCACCATCTATAGTTACAACATATCAGCTTTGCAGTCGATGAGTATGATCACATGCAGTAGCATAGCAAAGAAGAATGGAAGGCGAAATGGCTATAGGAGATAAATGTTATTTTTCACTTACAAGGATTCGGTGTCATACCAGGCTGCATAGGAGTTCTACCCATATGCTGTGGTTGACCATACATTGGAGTAGCTCCACCAGCTCTTACACCTTGAATGGCTGGAGTTCTACCTCCTATAGCAGGTGTTCTTCCTCCAGGAGTTCTTCCACCGGGTAAAGGAGTCTTACCTAATCTAATACCAGGTGTTTTACCACCACTGCCTTGTTCAGCAAGTCTAGCCGAATATTGTAATTTGAATGCGTTACATAATTCAGTCACACCAGGTACTTCGGCATTATTCAGTTTGTATGCTCCAGGCAGTACTTGAACGGGCTGTCGATAGTATCGTTAGCGAAAGATTACTGGTGAGTATGCAATTGATGGAGAGAGCAGAGGGTTTGAAGCGTATCCCACAACTCACCCAAGTCGATATTACACCACCATCTTTGGTAGACTTGTTCAAGAAACATAGTTTCACATAACCTGGTCTATCTGAATCAATCGAGAATCCATACATTGATCTACCTGGATGTGCTTGGACGTAGTTTTTGAGGTAAGATTCTGTCATCAAGTAAAACAATGTCAGCTTGTATCGTCCCTCATATACTCCAACGAGTTGTAAATAGGGAGTATATATAGAAGTTCACTTACCGAGATCCTCTTCAGGTTTATATTTTTCATGTGATTGTAATTCGTCTAACTTTCTTGACATAGCTTTTACATGATTTATGATCAATTCATCTAAATCAGAATAAGAATATCTATTTGCGACTCTTAAAATTCTACCTAAAGAATATTCATTCGGTTTATCAATTTCTTGAACATCAATATGTTGATAAATATCTTGATCGACTTTCCATGTTACAGCTAAATGATCTACCCCTTTTGATGAAGGTCTAATCACAACGTCACCACGATGTTGTGAAGCTAAAAATTGTTCAGCTTGTCCAGAATTCATTATATGCCAATTGGGATGATTGACAATTCTCTTGATTTTTCCTGCTTGTCTTCTCTTTTTAGCTGTAGCTAATTCCTCGGCAGCTAATTTTCTATTTAAATCATTATATATTTCATCACGGAATGGTTGAATGAATGCTACCGCTTGTCTCAGATCTGATTCTCTAGTTGATATTCTGACCTGGAATCTAGATGGTTCAGGTTGAATCACTACTGCTTTTATAGCTTGTCTAGGTTTGAAAAACTCTTCACATGATGTAACAGGTGGTTGATCTTCATCTGCAACATAATCTCTTTCTAGGATTGCATCCATACCTGATTCCAATTGACAAAATACTCTAGCCGTTATAGCTTTTCTTACTGTTGCTGTAACCTTTAGACCGCGTCCTATTGTACGTTCTGTTTCTCCTGTTAACATAGTAACCACTTCCCATTCCGATGGAACATAGAACGTCGGTCGCTTATCATTTCGATATCGAACAAGCTCGCTGACGATTTCTCCTAAAGTGTGTCGCTTGTTACCTTCTCCTTGTCGTTGCAGGTTGAAAGCGAAATCATCCAAGTTCAACAGTTTGAGTTTATGTTCGCGCTTATCATCCAACATCAGTGTTTGTACGACTTCTGACTTGTGTCGATCAGTTACATCTTCAACATCCAGATCCAAGGCATCTTGACACATTTTTTGAGCAAATTCATAGTCCTCGGGATGTATTCGTGTCATATCCAGAGGATCCGGCTGTTCTTGAGGGTTTTCAGGTTCCAGTAACATATCCTTGAGATCGTTCTCTATCGTGAGGAAACCAGCGACATTTTCGAATATCGTAGGACCGAAAAGACCAAGATCGGAGAACGCCAGGCGGTTAAGAAGCGAACCCTGTTTGTGGATACCATGGACTAAAGCATCTGCCTTTCTAGGGCCAAGACCAGATATGAATGGCAACATTGCGCGCTGATAAACGTCTGCTACACATGAATTGATTTCTATACCCATATAGCATACAGAGTTGACGAGACCTCTTTCAAGGTGAATTAAGAGCTTCTCAGGGTTGATCTGCACAGAAGAAATGGTTAGTCACGTTGTATAACAACAGTTTGCCAACTCACTAATTTTTGATGATGTTCCATGAACGTTACAGAAGCGATCTGTTTACCTAATTTAGCATAAGCATTCAGAGGATTTTGAGTATATCTAGCCAAAGCTAAAGCATATCTTCCATTTACAGGTAGATTAGGATGTTCTTTTTCAGCTTCTTCAGAATTCATGTATAATCTTGCTGTAGCATCATTAACGAATATCAAGGGAACAAGATGCTGAGCTAATTGTTTATCATAAATTGCTAAATCCCCTTGATATTGTTCATGATTACCATAAGCTTCTGAAACAGGTGGATTTTGACCATAAGTTCTGATCGCTGATTCCCTAAGTGCCGGCGCGACATCATCACGTAATCTAGCAGCTTGAACAGACATTCCTCCGATGACAACTACGTTGGGTTTCCTCTTTTCTACTAATTCAACGAAAGATTGTTTGTCTAATTCATCTCGAAGATTATCGAATTTGGTTTGAGTCCGGATATTTCCATCGTCATCTAGCATCACAGCCATGATTGCATCTCGGATTTCACCTTTACCATTTGTCAGTGCTAGAACCGATGGTGTTTCTCCTGGATCCATATTGACAGATGCGAAAGGTCGAACGTTGACTCGCTAAAACGTGATCCTTCCATTAGCGACATATACAGAAAAGTAGCCAGATCTCACTCACCAATTCAAGCTCTGATCGGCATCTATCTGCAACGAATTCATCTGCTTCTGTCTTCAGGTGTTCCTTCAACCATCTCGCAGCCGAAGGTACAAGGTACTTCCTGGTTACATCGGAGCATATTTCAGCGCGTAAAGCGTTCCAAGCAGTTGAAATCTCTCCGTAATCATTTGAGCGACAACATCTGACCAATGTCTCTACAAACGATTGTATCTGACTGTCATCTGCGTCTAATGTTATCGTTATAAGACCTTCTTCTTCAGCTTTGAGCATGTGCAAGAATTGAGGTGAATCTTTAAATTTGTTCACGGGTTTGTTGGTAAGGAATTTGAAATTCTACAACGACCATGAATCAGCTACCAATGAAGTTTGTAGATAAATGGATCGCGACTCACGTAATAGAGATGGTATTCATCAATGATGGTCATTCCCCTCTCTGTTGGAGAAACACTGACAACACCACATGCATCCATAAAATCTCGCGTCTGCTGCCGTATAGCAGGATCTTTCGAAAATTCAGTTACGAGAATATGGCTGGCGGCTGTAAGGGGAGGACAATTTAGCCAAATCCTCGGCGAAATTTGGTAAATCTGCTCACCCTGTAAAGCTAATTCAGGTCCTCCAAAACCGGTGCCCTGTCCAGAAAATTCTTCTGCCAAGTCATTGGGTAGTTTTTCTGCATTTTTGGGCGGTATCGGCTGACCTGTCAATTCATTGAAAGTAGTTGCTACCTGAGAAACCGATATACCGAAAGCCTATCAACCGTAAACCAATCAGCTAAACCCGACATACTACTGCATCAGCTAAAACTCACCTCGACTAATTTCATTATGGGACCAGATCTCAAATCTTCATTATCTCCTCTCTCCGGTAACCTCTTTGCACCTTCTTCTATAGCTTCGTCTTCTTTTATAGCTTTTAAATCTGATGCATAGTGAAAAGATAACCAATCTGAACCTTCTGCAGCAGATTCTATACTCATCATACAAATCGAACTTAATAATTTAGTTGTCAGATATTCATCTTGTATATCCGGACGACGTAATTTGATTTTTTCCCATGATTGTTGAGTTTGTTGATTCCTCTCATAAATTGCTCTGAATTTCTGACCTAAAGTATATAATGACCATAATTCATCTCTTTCTAAAAATTGAATTGAACTTGCACCTTCATTTTCTAATTTACTAAATGTATCTCTCTTATAGTGCCATAAATATGGTACTTCCAAATGCTGGACAAACATCATGTTTAATGCTGAAGAAACCGCACCCTTAAATTCTTCAGATAATTCTACACGTCGATGCACGTATCCTGATGGATTTTGTTGAGTACCAGGTATAGTATATGCTCCTTCTTCAAGCATTCCACAGAAAAGATATTGCGTTCTTATAGATATTTTAGTATATGCCCATCCTGCTGCTAGATCTGGTGGAGGATATAAACCTTCGGGTGCTAATACTGGATTATCAGATAGAGTTGAATTAATAAGCTGATGCCTTTCAGGTCTGTCATTATTCGCTATAGCTCTGTCCTCGTCCTGGAGACGACGTGCTTTGATCTCAGCAGGGTCAAATACCTAGTCCCGAGATTATCAGTTACAGTCCCAGCTGATGTGATGGACAATGAGCAACTCACATCTTCCAATCTAAGATCCTTCTTAGCTGCATCTTCATAGTCATCGAGATCCATTCCATCTTCACCATCTAAAGCCCAGTCGTAATCTGCACCATCTCCAAACACAGCGTATATTTCGTCCCAGGATCTGTAAGATACATCAACAACTGGACCCCTACTTGTGAGAGATCTAAAGCTGCAATAACTTACGCTCTATCTACACCTGCTAATTCAGGTTTGGAGGCTTTCTGCTGTCTTCTTTTCAACTTTTCTTCTCTTTTCCTTTCTCTTCTTTGATCTTCAGTTTCACCTTGTTCTGCTAGATCATCTTCATCTTCTTCAATAAAATCACCTAAATCATCTTCATCACTATCTCTTCTATCTTCATCATCCCTGAACATATCTTGTAAATTTGGTTCTCTATTTCTATCTGTTTGTCCTATATCAAGATCATCATCATCTTGACCTCCTTCTAAAGAACCACTTCTTCTTCTTATTCTTTTTGTTGGCCTCGATTGATGACTTGAACCTGTCAATCCTCTATTCTCATTTAATAATTCTAATTCATCTTCAGATAATTCTAAATCTTCCCTCTGTTTTTCTCTTTTAGCTCTTAATTTTTCTCTCTTCTTTCTTTTCTTTGCTTCTTTCCTACGTCTTTTACGTTCTTCTTCATCCTCTTCTTCATCATCTTCATCTTCATCTTCGTCATCTTCATCAACTATAAATCCTTCTGCAATTCTTTTAGCTTCTTCTGGATCATCTTCTGATTCTTCTTCAGATGAATCCCTCTCATCTCCATAAGGTCGAATCGCATCACCTTCACCTTCTGGTGAGGCAGAACGCGAAGACATGTCAGGTATTGTCGATTATTCGTGTTGAAAAAATGTTGATGAACTGAGATAGGAAAGAAGGTCTTGTTTTACTTTTTTGAGCCAATATTTGTGCGACTTTTTCGTATAATTTAGTTTCGACTTCCCTGCTTTTTGTAAGACAGTCAAGCAGAAGAGAATATGGTATAATTGGTGTGTCCGTATTATGAAAAGAGACAGAAATCATGAGTATTTATATTATTATCGCATTAATGATTGACCTAGCATGCAGCAGCAGCAGTGATAGCGATAGTACAACGACGGTATTATCGGAATTATACTAATGTGGCGTATCTTGTATGGCTGTAAACTTGGTGGAGGTAGTCCGGCATGAAGTCCGAGATAACAAAGATAATAATATCTCTTTTGTTTCCTTCTCATTTACTTTTACGATTTGCACGACTACAAGGCTAGATCACAGCAGGTCAGCTCAAATTCACCCTCCCAGAGCCTCACTTAGGATAGTCGACATGTCACCTCCACCATTTTTGAAGACCCGAGAGGAATATCAAAAACTCGTTGATTCAGTTGATACTTTTTTACTGGATTGCGATGGTGTAATCTACCATGGGCCTAAGGTGGTTCCTGGAGTCAAGATCGTGCTTGACATGTTCAGAGAACAAGGTAGGCTATCTATCGCCGACCGTCTTTTTTAGCTAATAAAATACATGAAAATAACAGGAAAGAAAATCATCTTTGTCACAAACAACGGAACTAAATCAAGAAGGAAGTTGAAGGAAACATTCGATAAATTAGGCTTAGGAGCTACCATTGTACGTTAAGCTAACCGTAAACTTTGTATAAAATAGGCGTATATCTGATGAAATACTACCACATCAAACAGGAGGAATGCTTTGGTTCAGCGTACGCATCAGCAGTATACTTGGCTGAAGTTATGAAGTTACCAAAAGATAAAAAGGTATACGTCGTAGGAGAAGAAGGTTTAGAGGAAGAATTAGATTCTTTCGGTATTCAACATTGCGGTGGTAGTGTGAGTACCGTACTTGCTTGTGGCTACTCGGATGTTTTTTGGTCATCCAAAGTCAGCTGATCATCAATTGAATATCGTCTATAGGACCCAGAAGATAGAAATTTCAAACCACCTATAGTATGGGAAGATTTCAAACCGGATTCATCTGTAGGTGCTGTGTTATGCGCTTTTGATTCATGGATAAGTGAGTGATCCTCAAGTCTGATCAGTCCTTGCTGTGAATTCAGCTAATACGTGTTACACTATAATAGATTACAAGAAAATGGCAAAGGCAATGACATATCTACGTAACAATGAAGAATGTGTTTTGATTCAAACCAATACGGATCCAACCTTCCCTACTCATGGATCACTGTATCCAGGTTCAGGTTCTTTATCAATTGGTATTGTAAACTCATCAAAGAGAACTCCTTTAGTGATTGGCAAACCAAATAAACATATGATGGACGCTATTCTTGCTCAGTAAGTTCTCTCCTGCTCACAGGCTTAGCCCTCAAGGGATTTAGCATTCTGTAGTCGCTATAAACTGGAGATACTGATGTTCTCATTACATTGATAGCCACAAATTCGATCCATCAAAAGCATTGATGGTTGGAGACAACTTATTAACAGATATCGAATTTGGTTTAAATAGTGATATCAGAACTTTATTGGTAATGGGCGGTGTGACACCAAGAGATCAAATTTACGGCGAAAATCCAAGTAAAACAGTACCGACTTTTGTGATGGAATCTTTCGGTGATTTAGCTGTTCTTGCCGATAAAGAATAGTAGATGTAAAACTCCAATATAGACGGAAGTGAATTTTATATTACCTGATGTTCGGACGAATACCGCAGTAGATAGCATAGACTTGGATGTATACATATTGATAGTTGGATATATAGCTGTACTCGTACGCGCCAGATCAGATTATAGTTTACCATTTTTGATGATGCCACAAAAATCCATATTTCGTACAATGCGTGGGACATGAAAATATCCTTTTTTGTATGCAACCTACTCTCTTTCGAGTTTCTTTCATGCACAAACTACAGCCTTACTCGTAATCTTCAGTGTAGCCGATCCTGTGCAGACATAGGTTAGCTATTGCCCATCTGTAAATTCTGGACGCTTTTTGCAGCTCACATGTTAAATTGTTTGTATACGCTATTTGACGAGGAAGACACAGTCAGTAAATGCCTCTCCGCTATATATGCTGTCTGCGGCGGCGTGATAAGGGAGGGGGAAAGAAATGGAGGGAGATCGAACAACTGGAACTCACGTCATGACTTTTGCAATAAAAGCTTCAATATGGAAAATCTTCTTTGATCCCATTCTCATTCGCAATTCCTGGAAGATTTCCGTCAAGGTGGTCAGAGCTATCAGCCTCATGCAGATAGAGTGCTCATAATGATTCACTTACATAGTATGCTGCCCAATGTATGATTTGCGGCTTCAAAGCATCATCTACCTTATCCACTATTCTATCCGAAATTGTCTGAAAATATAACATCGCATATTAGCTGCAATATACCATCACAAATACATAGACAAATTGACATAGACAAATTTGATGACTTACTTTTAGAACGACAGTAGGCGGTATGCAATGACTTAATAATTCATATATTTTAGCTCTGACATCTAACAACCTTTGTGCACTTTGTTCTTGTATGATTGAATCAGCAATTTTTGAACAATACGTTTCCCAATCTGGTTTAGCTACTTCTATATCACCTGTTAAATCTGGTTTCTGCATCTTCATAGCTTCAAATACTAATAAAGCTTTTCTCAAGTTGCCTTGAGATGTAGATAATATTGATTTTGTAGCTGTAGAAGGTAATTGGAATCGTTCTTTTTTAGCTACATGCTGTAATACCTTTGTCATCTGCCAAAATACAATCGTACGATCAGTAAACTCAATAAAAGCTAGACTATATAGATCACTCACCTCATCGTCCGTTGGTGCAGCTACTCTAACCAATAAACATCTACTTCTTATAGGCGCAATGATTTTACTAGTACTGTTTGCGCATAATATCAATCTCATGTTGTTCATGTATTTTTCCATAGTTCTTCTCAAAGCGGCTTGAGCATCTCTTGTCAGTGCATCAGCTTCATTGATAATCACGACTAGTATTGATTATTCATGACATCAGCCTGTGATTGATTGCCGATGGAAAGCTGGCGCAGATAAGCTGATCTTTACACTTACCCTTGAATCTTTGTTTGGCGTTCAAATCGACTTGTTGCGTCTGAGCGATCTCCTTCAGTATATCTTGGATAACGACTCTATCGTACATTCCTACATCTCTGTTCCAAATATTAGCTATGTGATTTAGAAAGTGTCTGTCACGGGAGCTAAGTCTAGACTTACGATGGCGTTAACTCGATGTGGTAATTCGATTGTACAACATTTACGTCTAATTTTCTGTTTGACGGCGTTACGAATACCCTTTGATCGATTCTTAGCTACAGTTACAAAATTAGCTAATGGGATACAAGGAGTCCTGCACGGGTTTAAACTAACCTTTTCGACACCTGGTCCGTATAATTCTCGAAGAGTAGCCATAATCCTTGTCTAAACAGGATGTCAGCCTATACAGTTCTGTAAACTCGGAGTTGATAAGCTCACCTTTTTGCCCGCACCTGAAGGTCCATAGAAGAGGATATGTGGGAAATCGCCTGATGCAGCCTATCGCAAGGTCAGCTAAAACGCGCGGAGGAAGGGGTATTGTATGAGCTGCTTAACATACTAATGAACGTAATCTTGAAGACAATTCAGGGTGGTAATGTAGCTCATCAAGTGAGCGTGGACGGTACTACAGCAACAAGGAACAGAACCCAAATTATCATTTAGCGTGTTTCTCCTAGCGGGTAGGAATGGTATCGCCTGTTCAACACAGGTGACTTACCTTGTCGACCCAGAGAGACATTGTGGAAGGCTTGTGATCGAGGATTTGATTATTGGTTGCGAAGGGCTACTCGGCAGTGTCGAATGCGTTGAAAAGCAATTTTTGTAAGCCAGTTGACTTACTAAGGCAATCTCTCTGTAACCGAACGAGATTGATGGAACTGGAGTTGATAATATTTGTAGTACAAGTATGATTATGCAGGAAGAATGAAGAAGAAAACACGAAATTGAGAACATGATTTCTTGACGCGTAAGATGTCATTTTATGTTCGCATCCCATCGAGGTTTTCTTGTATAACCGTGCCTGAAACCCGAACAAAGATAATGAAAGCTTAAGTTGACTGATATTCGATAGACCTGTAACCTGTATTCATTGACCTTTACAATACCTTTTCATGCATATATAGAGATAGCTGAATTTTATCGGCCAGCTAAGAATCCTAAACTAGCAGGCAAGCGATGGCTGAATCCTAATGGCACCTTACGACCCCGTACCACCTTCACCATCAATCTCTTCACGTTCAAATGATTTCTCACCACCTCCACGTTCACCTACACAATCATTAAGAGCGCTCGAGCTATCTTCTTCTTCTTCTTTCACCAAAGATGGACCTCCTTTGTTAGGTAGACATGGAAGATCAAACACTATAACAAGTCTAGGCGGATTCGAATTTCAACATGCCTTGTTACCATTATCATTAAGTGGTGAAAACGAAAATGGTAATAATAATGATCGAACTCAAATTCATACCGAAGAAGAGAGACATGTAAGCTTATTACATGGTATAGCATTGATTGTTGGACAACAAGTTGGAAGTGGAATTTTTTCTTCACCAGGTGTAGTTGTTGGTGAAGTTGGTAGTGTAGGTGCAAGTTTAGGTGTCTGGTTGATGAGTGGTATATTAGCTTGGACAGGAGCGAGGTATGTGAATCTAATTAATAGATAAATACAATAGGATAACTTGACTAACGGGAAGACTATTTCAGTTCATATGCGGAATTGGGATGTGCTATACCTCTGTCTGGTGGGACGCAAGCATATCTGGCTTATGCTGTAAGTTCTCGTCTGCGTGAAGACCTCTTTTATTCTCTGATGTTTGATTACATGGGTATTGAATAGTTTGGACCAATGACTTCCTACCTCTTTACATGGACTGCTGTAACGATGTTGAAACCTGGAAGTGCAGCCATGATAGCTTTAATTTTTGGGTAAGTAGCACCACAAATCCTTTTTTCATATTTCACTCGGTATTACCATCCATTTCAAACAACGAGGAAAACAGCTGACCTTTTGCATATAGTGAATATATAAACCGATTGATTTCTCACGCATTTTCTTCATCTACAGACTCAGGCTCAGAAGAAGTGATAACAGTATCACAATGGTCAATAACAGTAACAGCAACAATAGCTTTAGTACTAGTATCATTGTTGAACATCTTATCAAGAACTTCGGGTACAGATTCGACTTTATTTTTAACAATAATCAAAATTGGGGCTTTATTGTTTGTTGCCATTTTGGGTTTTATAGCTTTATTGAGAAATGGTTCAGGGGATTTTCTAACTCCAAGTGGATTTTTTGAAGGTACAAAATCAGATTTGAGCTCTTATGCTATAGCTCTATATTCGGGTCTATGGGCTTTCGATGGTTGGGATTCATGTTGCGTAAGTCCAGTCTCAATTCTCCCTTTCACGCATATTCATTACTCATCACGGTTATTTTAAAGAGCAAAACTTGATCAAAGGGGTATGGGGTTCAATTAGCTGACTTTCCATTATGACTAATAGTGGGTAACTGGTGAAATGATAAATCCATCAAAGAATTTACCTAGAGCAATCCATTCATCCATGTCAACAGTTTTGTCTTTGTTTATTTTAGCCAATATATCTTATTTCATGGTATTATCACCGTCTATAGTAGTTGCAAGTAATACAGTAGCTTTGGATTTTGGTAAAGAGACTATAGGCAAATTTGGTATGGTGGTATTTAGCGTTTTAGTGGCTGTTAGTTGTTTTGGGGCTTTGAATTCTAGTTTCTTTACTAGTGAGTATTCAAGGATTCACATATCATGGATAATAGCTAATACGCGTATGATCACAGCTGCTCGTCTGATATATGCTGCTTCAAGAGAACATTTCTTACCTTCCATCTTCTCAAGACTGAACACTAAAAGGAGAACGCCGGATTATGCAGTTGGCCTGCAAGCTGGACTATCATTGTTCTTCGTCATTTTCGGCGGTGGATTCAGGGGTAAATGCTTATTCAGATTATTTCCTCCTTGATTTTATTGCTGATCCCCGAATAAATTTCTCAGCCCTACTCAATTTCTTTTCAGTGGCATCCTGGTTTTTCTACCTATTGACGGTACTTGGGTTATTGATACTAAGGGTCAAGGAGCCTCATTTAGATAGACCATACAAGACTTGGTTGATTAATCCTATAATATTCTGTGCCGTAAGTGGACATGGTTTCTTGCCTGCTTCTACACCAGGACTATTGGCTTACGAGATTGGTTTCAACTACAACATAGGTTGCAATGTTTTTACTCTTGATGCCTATCTTTGCTGCGCCTGTAGAAGCTATAGCTGCTTTCCGTGAGTTTGTGATTAGCTGACAACGAGACTGTTCATTACAAGAAGAAGAGGCTAATAAAATTCAATTTTGACAGTATTCATTGGTGCAGGCGTACCGATGTATTATCTCACTTCCAGATCTAGAGCTCAAGCTTCAAAGGGATATACAGCTCTAGAAAGCGATGAAAGTGAATTCCGAGCTACAGTCAGAGGTGAGTATACCCTCACAATCGTCTTGTTCTGCAGTAGTAATGGCTTATTCCACTTCGCTACTATTTTAGACGCTTGGGCCAAGTTTGAGGAGGATATCCAAACGATATTGCCCAACAAATTACGTTCATCGAAAAGGAAGTCAAGTACGGTTACAGCATCAAGCTATAGAGACGAGAGAAGGGGAATGCTCGGGCAAGATAATTTGGAAATGTCGGAAAGGTAACACAAGTGTTGTATAGGCAATACCATGTCATTATGCATTTATAGATAATACACTGTACATATGAACCACGAGATCGTACATAGAGGTATCTTCGATGTCAAAGGAAACCATTGACCCGATTGAGGTCAAAGAGGAACTTGATAACGGAGTTGGATAAATTTTGCTGTCTTCTCAGCTTTTACAGCTTCTGACAAAGGGTATATCTATTTGTAGAACTAACTGATCGTTTCCATTTTCGTTTTACATATTGTGTGAGATTTATCTTCTACCTTTTCCGCCTCCTCGTCCACCTCTTCCTCCACCCCGCTTACCACCTCTACCACCTCTTGAAGAACCTGAACCTTCTCTTTCTCTAGCTAAAGAAGCTTTTTTAGTTCTACGTACAGCTTCAAATATTCTACCTTTTCTACGTTCTGACGCAGTTTCCATTGAAGTTGATTTTTTCTTTTCTAATTTCTTTTTCTCTCTTATCTTTTGTAATTTAGCACTACTTGGTGGTAACATTTTTATTTTTGGTTTCTCTTTTATCTGTTCCGTTATTTTGGATTTGTTATCAAAATCTTCCTCATCATCATCATCAGAATTAGGTATTCTACTATTCGACAATTGTAAAGATGATGGATCAAAATCTTCCATTATCGTTACTGTAGCTAATTGATCTTCATCTGAATATTCAGCTTCTTCGATTTCTGGTTTTTTCACTTTTGATGGTCCAGCTTGGTTCGTTTCATCATCTGAAGCGCAAATACGATCAAACATCAATAAGACGTAGATATAAGCAAACGTCTTTGCTTGAAAAGTAATTCCCTGGCTTGACATACCATCATCCTCATCATCGTCGGAAGACAAATCTTCTAATCCCATAGCTCTCCTTACAGTCTTAACATTTTCAGCTGCTTTCCTTCTCAACTCTGCTCTAGCCTAACATTTTGTGCAACCAAGGTATTTCAGCAGATGATTATCAATTGGCATATTGTGACAATGTCAATTAGATTACTTACCTCTCTACGTTCTTTCAAATGCGCTTGATGATCCCTTTCTTTCGCTCTAACTTTCTTCTCTTCTGCTTTTGCCTTCTTACGTTTCGAGAACCCTGTTAACCAGTCACTGTACGGTGAATGGAATGAAAGGGCAAATTCCAATTTATCAGTAAAATCTTCTTTCAAGTGACTCCTCCAAATCGTTACATGATTTTACATTTCCATGTATTGTCATTTACGCATGAGAATGATCCGACTCACCGCCTTGCCTCATCATCAAATTTGATTTCCTCCACTTGTTCTCTTCTAGCTTTTTTGGCTCGCTGTATATAGCCTGCACCTTCTGTAAGGAGAGCAACGTTGGATTTGGGTCTCGACATATTGAATGGATTTCTCAATGATTATACTTAATTATGCGATAAACAATAACGAAAAAAAAAAAACATATTTACAAAACATCTATAAGAGTGGGCAAGAGGTATTTTGAACTTTTGTAAGTGATCGATGTCATTTCCGCGGAGATGCGATATATCTCCGCTTTGTTGACAGAATAATACCTACCTATAGATCGACTAGAATATTTCTGCAGACGAGACTGCACATTCTCAATAATTGTATAGGAGCATACATGGAAGGATGAAAAAGGTCGCTGATAAGCATGCTTTATAGAAATGTATAAGCACGATCTGTGTTTGAATACTGCTATAAAGTACTTGTCACATTTACCCAAAAGGTATTGCTCTCCTTTGCTGCATTATTCGAGACTTCTCCTTCCCCTGTTCTGACATCTCCCAGTATACCACCACCACCGACAGCTTTACTAACTCTTTCCATGACAGCTAAACCCAGACCTTCATCTGAGCATCCTTCTATCAAAATAGCATCTACGCCTGTCTTTTCCATTTGATTCTCCGGCGGTATTCGTTCAAGAGTTAACATTCCAGCAAATAATCTTTGAGCTGCACTTGCAGAATCTAAGCCTAAAGATATAGGTACTAGCTGTATATCATCCCTTTCTTTGACGCAATGAACTAGTTGAGAGCTTAAAGGAGAATTTTCATAGTGTAAAACACCGATTTTCTGTTTTCCTTTTTCATTAGTCGGTATACGTTGAGAAATTTGTCTGAGAATCGCTTGAGTGGAAGATTCAGCTTCTTCAGGTAAATTTATTGGACGAGGAAAGATGGTATTAGGCTGTAGCAAGTAAACTGGGACTTTAGGTGAATAGTGCCGATATTTCAAGCCGGGTGTTGAAGGTGGTAAATCTATAGGCTTTATTTTCTCTGCCAATGGATTTGCTGTTCCGTTTGATTTGACTTTAGTCGATTGCTGATAACCGTTTGAATCACTAGTCGATCCATCGGGCATCTGAGGATATGGTTTCCAAGGTTTTCCATGTAGCAGGATTTCGGTTAACCCCTTTTTTCCATCAACTTTCTCAACGATTTCCTGAATTTGTTCTATACCTAAACCACCTGGTCTTAAAATATCTATTCTCCCACCACCATTCTTGATCCATTCTAAGCCATTTATAACAGTACTTTCAACACCTACACCACAATCTCCACCATCCAAGATACATCCTAAGCCTGTTGATCCATTTAAATCATTATAAACATGTTCTGCTTTTGTTGGACTTGGTCTTCCAGAAGAATTAGCTGATGGTGCAGATAAAGGTAAATTCGAATGATGTATTAAAGCTAAAGCTAATTTATGTGATGGCATTCTAATTGCATTTGTCTTCAATGAAGTATTATTATTAATAGATGAGTTTCTGGATGGAAATAATAATGATATTGGTCCAGGCCAAAATTCATTGATTAATTCCATATATAATTCTGATATTTCATAATTTTCCGGTATAACTTTTCTAAGCATATCCAAAGACGAAACATGTATGATTAATGGATTATCCGATGGGCGATTCTTAATTCGATATATTGATTTTAATCCTTGTTGCGATAATGATGAGGCTGCTAATCCGTATACAGTTTCAGTAGGTACAGCAACTGTTTCATGGTTGTGTAAATGCTTGGAAGCGGTTTCCAAATGAGGTAAGATCGATGGAGGAATATCGAAATTTGGTGAATCAAGGGGAGTTGAAGAACTGGATGAAGGGGCTATCTGAATGGAATTGAAGTCTAAGCACGGTAGTATTGGGGTATTGGACGCCATCGTGAATAAAAACCTTGCAGAGTAATGCGTTTTTGTAGGGAGAATCCTATTTCGTAAACAGTAAGGTTTAGTCTCAAGACATTATGATCCCCAGTCTTTGTGACTGCTTACCAGTATATATGTTTCACAGATGCTGTTAAATTGATCACTGCCCTTCTCATTCCTTTCGCTACCAGCTCCCCTTTGTTTATTCAAGGTTGTGTAAGAAGATCCTTGACAACTTCGATATCGTCATGTTTTCAACTTTTTTGTGTGTCTCATTCAGCTTGGAAATTCTGCTTCCGCCGGTACAAGATCACGTGATACCGCTGTTATCGATAAATTAAACCCTCCGCGGCCGACGCGAGCACGTTGAAGACGTCTCTTTTGATCTCCAAAGCCTCAAAGTAGACTGCGTATCTAATAGTGTTTATAAACAGTCTACGATTGTATCGATAGAGACAGCGAAACTCGTGGGGTCTCTTCTGGAGTCACTCAAACTGACGTGCAAATTGACCTAAAAATTGCTTCGCACATCAGGTCAGGCTGAATAATCGAGTTTAACGAAGATTATATTCCATAAAGCAAGAATCTCACAATGGCCAAAATAGTGCCCCCGATGAACTTTGGTTCTGTAGAAGACGGTAAGCTGGGCTTGGAATCTATCTGATCGGATTTGGAATATGCTTGCTGACAGGTGAAAATACTAGGCTTTTACAGATCTGCTCAGCCGTCTGAGCTCAACTTCTCTTTCCTGGAAAAGTTAAACTTGAAAAGTATTATATGGGTAGGAGCTGAAGAACCATCTGAAATACTGTATGGTTGTTTCGATTAAAGTATATGGCGAAGATAATCTGGGCTGACAAAGGGTGATGATTCTGCCAGATTATCGTTTCTAGACTCTCAAGGTATAACTCTCCATAATCTTGCACCTCAAGTTTCATTAAATCCCCATTTCCCACCACCATATACGGATAGTGGCGTTGTTCCCACTTCTGGACAATGTAAGTTAACTGTCATTATATTGTTCGTTTCGTATAACTCCCATTTTTCCTTGCTTTCGTGAAGTATACTAATCAGGGAAAGCTAACACGAATCTCCAGATCACCTACCTCCTCTTCCTCCACCTCCAGAACCTCTAATCATCCAAGCACTTACACTCCTCCTGCGACCCTCAACTTTTCCAACTTTAGTATGTTGTAATATGGGTAGACATCGCACAGGTACAGTAGTAGGATGTTATAGGAAATTACAAAGATGGGCCTTGAGTAGTATATTAGAGGAATATAGGAGATATGCCGGAATGAAAGTGAGAATACTTAATGAGCAAGTAAGTAGTGCCATATTATGTTGTCTGAAAAACAATGTAGCTAATATGAAGTGGTGAATCAACCATGTAGTTCATCGAACTATTCGATACGGACTTAGTCTCTATAACCGCTGAACAAGCAGTAGCTTGATGAAAAAAGAGTTCACAGAAACCGTTAACGGTGTATAGATAATATGTCTTTCACGATTTGCCCCCTTTCTAAGGACAGTTTGTGCTTTTCCAACCTATCTCTCTTCAACGAGGCTGAAGCTCGCTCTGATCTACACATCTATGAAAACTTGCTTGATTGATGGATGCATATGGAAGATCAAGGATAGATAGGATGCAATCTTAAAGCTACGGTCAGAAGACGCAAGTATATATTAGGTTTAGAGGGAAAAGCGCCATCTAGCTGCTTATGACCAAAATGGATCAGTAGTTTGTACGCAGAACGAAAAAACTATCGCTCGATACTGCTTCTTGTAGATACTCATCATCTAGTTTCTCTGGCCGATAAATTTCAATGGAAATGCATATACTGGCTGTTCAAGAGTACTTCATAATCGAGGAATACAGTAGCAGGCAGGTCAAACTATCGAGGCACTGCGATTCTGTACAGTACTTGTACTATAACAAAGGTTGCTGAAGCTATAGAAAGGAGTCTCGAGCGATATTTCGCAGCTTATGGAAGTCTCATTTCACATGCTTTATTCTTGAAGAAAGCTTTGGGTATCTCTTTAAAGGCATGTTGACCTCCTACTTATGTCTCAGGGTGTTCTCCGATATAATATCATGAGATAGGTCCCCCTTATTCCGCTGTACAATGACGTTCATATGGGTTGTGCAGCCTACAGGGTTTTTAACTGACCGAATCTTTTTGCGCGAAACCGCTTCGACTTAAGATGCAAATGTGTGATGTCGAATTATTGGTAAAATTTCAATTTGTCTCAAATGAATATGCTTTAAAGATACCACGCTCATTAAAGTTTGATTTTCTATGCAGAAAATGATCAGAAGTAACGGTTTTGGTAAGAAATTTAGAGTGAAATGGCATGATTTGCTGATTGACATGATGGTGACAGAAATGCTTGTTGATTCCTAAAATGCAGCTCCATTAGGTTGTACTCGAGGCTGGGTTGCAGGTTGAGAGTTTTACACATTTTATGCATGAAAATGGAGATGAGCTAAACTTCTAACTTGAATGCTATTCTTTATACAATGTTACTTGTTTATATACAACATCACCTTTCGTGTAATTTACTGTACAATGAATATCGAAGAACTATGAATGGGTTTTGGAAATACTTGGTAAACTGGATAGGTTCGCTTTTTCTGATCGCCCTTGTTTTCGATACTTTTGGTGTTTGAGTGGATCACTGTATTTCAATTCTTGCCGAATGACTTATATCCGTATACCTTCCATGCCTTGAATCTACCTTCTACGTATCTAGTCACTTCACCCACCCATTTTTCTTCCGGAGGTTGAACGCCCCCTAACCAGATTTCAATTCTAGTGAGTTTTCGTTTGGATAATACAATTCCACAAACCAGTGACGTTGAGTTGTCAGGTGGGGGAACCTCAGCATCCAGATCGCCTGAAATGAGAAGGAGTATGAGGTCGAAGAAAAGGTTGTCCATCTAGCAAGAAAAGGATTATATTAATCAGTAAATACAATATCGCCACACGCACGATATGGCATAGCACAAGTAATCTCTTCTACTCACTGCATGAGCTTCGCCAGCAATCATAATTTTACCACCTTTCTGACACATTTGATCTTCCCACATGGGTTTGATACCAGATTTGAAGAAATGGAAATTTGTTTCATCAGGGAAAAAATGTGTTCCTAAGCCAGGTCCACCTTGCATTGTTGTATCACCTTGAGGCTCAATTGGTCTGTTCTTGCTTTTAGCAATAGCTCTTCTGAGAGCTTTCCAGGATCCAAATAAATCTTCCAAGCAGACAGCTTGGAACAAGGTGACGAGATGAGATGAATAATCCGCTGCATTAGGATGGTTTGATAATGGGTTAAAAGCTGGATTTAAAGGTGATAAAGGTCGTAAGTTTTTGCGCTGATGTGATGTATTGGAGAAAAATAAGGTCCAGGGGTCGGTCAAAGGGTGAATCGATGGAGTAAACATGGATGGGCGGGTACGAGGGTCGAGGATGATAGAAGGGATAGAAGGGGCGTGTATCTCCTTCAAATCTGAGGGAATTGATGCCATCATGGAGGGTTCCGCTGGGAAAACCAATTTACCATCTTCTTCTTCATCATCCAAATCAGGTGGCGGAGTGAGTGGTCTCCCAAGTCCAGCATCAGGTTCAGTTGTCGAGACTGTGGGGGGTTTGCTTTGTGTCTGACCGGCAGACTCGATGAAAGTTGCAGGTGGACTAGGAGGGGGGGTAAGATTAGACATGGTGATCGTACTACTTGATGGGCGAGTAGTGGTTGGTTCAACTACAAGTGGAGGACCGCTTTCTGAGAAGTTGGCTGATGTAGCAGGAAGGTCCACTGGGGGATCGATTGATTCTGTTGCGGAAGTGGTGACAGAGTTCGTCGTTGATGAATTATAGTTTGATGCAAGTTGAGTCAGCTCTTCACTAATTGGATCGTTGTATGAATTAGGTATATCCCCGAAATAACTGATATTACGGATGATCTGTTGTTGTGGCGAAGGAGAGGGTGGTCTAGGCTGGGATGTCTTGTTATCAGAGGTAGGTGGAAGTTTGACTTTGATAGGCGATTGAGAAAGAGAACGAATTGTCTCGTCAGCATTATTGGTGTTTGCTTCTATTGACTGTTCTTGATGAGGTTGGGGGATTCTGATGGACGAAAGGACCCCCTGGTGGATAATTTGGGGTACCTCATGATTTTTTGAAAGTTCTAGTGGCAAGGTACTGATAGGTTCTAATGAAGGGGATGCTTGGTTTTCTGCAGATTTCCCTCCTTCACTTATTTCAGTATCACTACCTAAAACCACATCTACTTCAGTTAAATCTGTTGGACTGTGAATAGCTTGATTCATTTCTTCTTCTTGTTCGGTTATTTCACTTTGTATAGTTGTGGTTGATGAGGGTAAAGAAGTTTTCTTTGATTTCTTCTTCTTACTTCTTTGTTTCTTCTTCTTCTGGGTTTGATTGGATTTATCTTTCTCACCTACATCTGACTCGACTTTTGCTGTAATATAAGCTACAGCTTGATCAATATCCATACTTTTTCCTTGAATTTTCTCTTCTTCCTTTTTTTGTATTTGAGATGAATTTCTAGGTGGAGATGTTCTAGGATAAGTACCTTTCAATTTTGATCTGATACTACTGGTATCAGCATTTTGAGTATTGTTGTTGTAATTGTTGTTGTTATTGTCAACTCTGAATATGTTACTGTAATCAGATAAAACCCAATGACCATGAAAATTTGGTATTTGTTCTGCGAAAGCATGTGTTGATACATTACTCATTAATTTATGTAATTTTGAAGGATCATTGGAGTAACTGTTGTATATCGAGGTCGCCAAATTCCCATCATTTGCTGATTGAGAAGGTGGTTTAGAGGGTCCAGGTGGAGAGTTAGGCATGTTTGTTATGTATTATCACAGCTATAAAACAAGGTATCATCGAGATTGAATCGAAAGCGAGGAAAAAAGTCGAAGAAAAGAGGTGAAGCAAGAATGACGAGAAGGAAAGGATGATAAGTTTATTCAAGTCAACATCCAGTCAACCTTTGTATCAATGTTTGTTTGATTCTGATGGTGGACATGTCGGATTGAGCTAATAGCCGAGGTCTGTGCGTTATAATATATAATATAAATCTACTTCTCATACCCTGAATGAAGAAGGTTATCCTACTCTTTCACTCACCAGCGAGCAGTACAGTATGTATGCATAAAATCTTATCTCTAATATATCAAAATATCTCAAAAGGTATACAATCCGAATGACAACAATAACAACCGTAACTGGAGAGAATGGGTAAAATTATCACAGATAAGTCTCGAAAAAGTCAAGTGGTGAGAACGGGCGTCAGATAATGCGAATTGACCGAGACCAGAAATTTATGATGTTTCCATCGTTTCGTCTCCCTCATCTCCCGTAAATCTCCTCTTTAAACCTAAAGCAACTCTTTGAGTAAACTTTTCTTTCTGTTCATCCCATCTATGTTTAACTGCTTCTTTGAAACCATTTGCACTAGTATTGGTCAAAGATGCCAAACCAGGTATATTGTTAATCGAAGGTATTAATACAGTAGGTAAGTTACTCAAGTTTGGTATAGGTAAATTTGTTAAAAGTGGATTTTGTTTTGGTGTTCTAGGTGTAATCAATGGTGAATCATCTGGTGTTTTACCTCCATTTTCATCTTCATTCTCATTCTCTTCAAGTAATAGTTCTTGATTAACGGTTTCATCTAATTGAATTGCGCATTCAATGACTGGATCTGAGATTTCACAACCAACCATAATGGCATTCTTCTTCTTGTCGTTGTATTTGAGTTTCGCTTTGTTGTGTCTTTTCAAATATCCCATTATACCACCTTTAAACCATGATATATGCATCAATAACGCAAGACTTAACATTATTGTCGGTATCCATGTGTTACCCATATATGCCCTTGATGAAGGCCTAGCACAATCAATCAAATATATTGTATGGTAGAGTATTCTAAAGATGAAAAATGATGAGAGAAATCTAAAATCATTTCGAACTGCAGGGAAGAGGTTTGATATAGCTAAGTCGAAGGTCGGTAGCTACGCCAGTATTACCATGAGAAACAAGTCAGCTCGTTGTTTTTTTTTTCATAAACGATTTTTGCAACAGAGCTTACCTCCATAATCGCACCTGTGAGGAAGATAGGTGTTATGCCCGCGTTGATTGTATAAAACATCAAACCGATATATACACTATCGGGGATCTCGAATCAGTTGATGATACATTCATCAAAATGGAAGGACTGAACACTTACGTATGATGTATCCAACCGGTCAACAAACCGACTTGAGAGCGATATTTGACATATCCAATACTTAACTGTTATACCATAATATGATCAGTTAAAAAATGCTTCCCCAAGTCCAAAGTACTTCCCCTTGAATGAGAGAATAAGAAGTGAGAGGGATGAATATGATCACTTACATCGGCAAAAAGATAAACGCCAAAGAAAATCGTACAGAATTCACCCAATTGACCTAAATAATCTAATTGACCTTGATGGAACGTTTCTTCTAAACCATAGATAAGGTAACTTAGGAAGAAAGGTATAGATGATAATGTCATTACACATGATGATATTGATGATAGTATATAAGCTTTTTTACGTTCTGATTCGAATTTTGGTGACAATTTTTCATAAGCAAGATAAAATCCAGTATATATTATACCGCATAATAGATATGTTGGCAACATTGTTGTACTGTATATTGTATGTTTCGGATGTTTCCGAGATAGATTGGTTTATTGATAGTGGAATATGTTGTATGATATAGTAAGTTGTCCAATATCATGTATGAGTTATTCCAGGAATAGGGAGATATCTTTCGGTAGCAGTCCCATATCCAATGCTTATATAGTAAAAAACAAAGGGATAATTAATGAATGAGATGGGAAAAAGGAGACACAATTGTGAACCAAGCTGAATACACGTGCGATATTTCCTCATTCATCATGTCAACTATATCAAATTGCATGAATGGAATGTGATCGGACGCGTCTTGTTTGGTTCTTTCTCTTGGCGGTTTCATGACTAAGAGATGGGTGGCAAATGGATCGCTAAATGGGAAGAAGAACCCTGAGAATCCACTTTGACAGGTGAGCTTTTTATAAGCTATCCAGTAGGCATCCAAATGCATACCACCTTATAATTCCACATGTACACTATTTAATCATAATCATGAAATACAACCAGACGTATCTTACTGTTTTTTACTACTGTTACAAGCACTTAATCCCAATACAGATTTTAAAGCTACAGAATAATTATCGAACAAACTGAAAGAAAAACCTCTTTACACAGTTTCCCATTTTTGTAGATCTTTTTCTCTGACTTTTCTTGCCCATCTTTTATAGATCCTGAAAGTTAAACCATCCCATGTATTATTAGCAACTTTTTCAATATCTTCACCTTGTTCTTCTTCTTGTAATTCTCGTTCCCGTGTTTCAGTCAAATTCTCATCTTGATGTTGACGTTGCTGTTGATGTTGGTTTCTACCTAACCTACTCTGCTTGCCATTACTTTGTAGATCTTTATTTGATTTAGCTTTGTGAGCTTGTTGTCCATCTACACCTATATCATCATCATCATCATCTGGCTCATCAGCGTTTTCTTCATTTTCATCTTCTCTCCACCTTTCAAATCTTTCTTTTTCTTCACCTTCTAGTTTTTGTAAAATACTTCCAACAACTAAAATCTCTGCAAATGTATTACGATATCTTCGAACTCTTGATAACATATCTAATTGACCTTTCGATTGTTCAGTTGTGCTATTGTCCATCTGACCGTTGTTATTGTCCTTTCCTCTTTTCTGTATATCTACATTGGCTTGATTTTTAGATTTTTCAGTTTCTTCACTTTCTCCATACCAAATCGCCATTATATCTTTATCATCACCTTTTAATGCTCTTACATCCCTCGCTTGGACTATTCAAATCGAAATGAGAAAGTCAAAGTTTGAACTTTTACTGGTGATGGATATCTGCAGAACGAAATAACAAAAAGCGACTTACCATTTCTGTCAGCCAATAAAAGGGTCCTGGCTACACCTTTACCCATACTATCCAGTAACATTTGTCTGGCTTCAGCTTCTAATTGGATCGTTTTTCTCATCAATTGCTCCAACAGATCAACCTCTAACTTTCTCTCTTCACTCTCGAGCTGTTCTGACTTGTTCTTTGATGGCATTGATTTACTTTCTTTAGCTCCTCCTTTTGAGCTGCCTCCAATGATGCTATCATCTTGTTCAACCATGGTTCGTTGCGTATCTTGTCGACCCCTTGGGTCACGCTTTTTGATATTCATAGAGATTCGCGGATGTTCATTTTGGTGTTCGATCTTCGTCTCTTCCCAGTTTTCAGCCTCTTCTTTCCTTTCTTCGATGATGTCTCGTGCATGGTCGTAATCGTTTCTCAGCTGCTCTTCAGCTGAATTAAGGTGTCGACCAGCCTTTTTGCGTTTACCAGATAATGTAAAGTTGGAAGGATCGTCTTCCACATCTTCGTCACTGTTTTCGATTGTGAGATGGGAATCGGTTTCACCAACATCGTTATTGTCCGAGGTATCTCCTTGATCTCCTTGATCTGACAGTCCTTTTACTTGATGGGCTGAATTATCTTCCTCAACCTCATCGTCATCATTGTTCAGTCTTTCCGTATCTGCTTTCCCTCCCACATCTTGTTCCTCTCTTTCAGCTTCTTCTTCCTCACGCATTAATCTTTGTCTCATCTCGCTGTATGATTCGTGATATTTCAAGATGAAATCGGCATGTGGAGCGAAGGCTTCAGGCGTACGTTGTTGCTCAGCTAGGAAAGCTTCTCTTGCTGCTCCTCTTTCAGAATAGGTACTAAGCTGTATAAAGAGGAATGATAATGATCAACATCCCGAGCTGGTACTTGACCATTAGCGGTAAGAGTAAAGGAAATATCGAGACTTACCAGACCAGTGATAGTTTGTACTGCGAACGAAGTCACAATAGGTACTGCCATTAAAGCATATACAATGAAAACAACTTTACCGGCAGGTTGCTTAGGTGTGAAATCGCCAAAACCTATGTGAACATAATGATCAATTTCATAGCATATAATGCTCAGTATGTTCTATTTCGCGTACCTATAGTCAAAGATAAGATCATGACTACATAAACGGCATCGCTATATTAAATGACATGAAATCAGCTGCTTTGAAGTCTCGTCAAACAGATTGTACATGATCAATCATGAACTTACCCGTAGGGCCAACCTTCAATCTGCGAGAATGCAGTAGCACCGATTACCCAGAAAACGATGAGTGATAAAGCACTCCAGAATAAATCGTACATTTGACTCATCCTGCACATATAGTGATTGGTTATTTGTTAGTTTATCTTCTTCAAAGTATGGAGTAGAAAGTGGGAACTCACATTTCTTCTCTTTGATTGATTTGATGAATTAAAGCCATTTCTTCAGTTAAATTTGCTTTTGGTCTTTTTTTATTTGCTTCTTTATGCATTGCATGTTCATATTTTTTTCTCCATTTTTCTCTTCTTAAATCAGCTCTTTTTGAAATAAATCCAATAATTTGTGCAATTTCATTACCTAATTGACTTATAGTTAAAACTGAAAATGGAAAAACTAAAAATTTTGATAATGGTTTTGTTGGTACAAAATCACCATAACCAATTGTTAATGCAACTTGAGTTGAAAAATAAATTCCATCAGAATATGACCAATCATTTTCAATTTTTGAAAATACTAAAGATTGTATAGCTAAAATTGAAATAAATGTTGTAACAGATAACATAAATCTACGTCCTTCAGATCTAATTTCATTTTGATCATTTCCTTTTCCTTGTTTACCTTGTTTAACTTGACGTTCTTTATCTTCTATCTCTTTACTAAAAGCAAAAAAATAATGAAATAATAAAGTAATTGATATTATTCCTGCATCAATCAATGATAATACTGCACACCAAAATCCTTCTAAATATGTGTATCCTTGACCGTTACGTGATAGTATACCAAAGATAATCAAATTAATAGCTGCAACGATTGTCTTGCCTAGCCAGCATAACAATGACCACCTATTTATAATGGATATATTTAGCTTAGTTTAGCTTTTCTCTATGACAATTTACTAAAATTTCTCACCTCGTCGAATGCTTCCACCACCAAGTTGATTTGGCCGAAAATCTCATTACCAAAAGAATGTTAGCTATGATATTAAGTGCTAAACCAATTGCTGAGAGGGTCAAACATGCTGTTGGATCAGGCAGCGGGACTCCATTTTGGGCATACCAATGTTGCTGGAGAATGTTATCATCGGTGAGCCACCTAAAACGTAAGTGATTGAGATAAGTCATACTCACAGTCAAAGCAGGAATATCTAATAATGTAGATAGTGGAGCAAAAATAGCTGAGACTAGTGGACAGTACTTCCCGAAAGTTCTGATTTTTGGATTCCTCTTTCTAAAAGCGTATCCGTGCCATGTCTGAGTACGGTGTATCTGTAAATCTTTTCTTTTGCCTTTTAGATTGTTCCTTTTTGTACTTTCTGTATCAGACTTTTTTGATGTTGTATAAGTAGTAGGTAGAGAGTCGCCGTTATACGATTCTGATTTCTTGGTTTGTCCCATCTTGCCAGAGATACCGATTGATAGCTTTCGCTCACTTGATTGTGCTTAGATCCAAAATCCGTTCATCTTGAATGTTGAGCAGGACTTGATGTGTTGTATTTGTCCTTTGTGGTTTCTGAATATGTATAAACAATAAAATATTTAAACAACTACGAGTATGAGTATTGTAGATTACTTATCACAGTTACAATCTGCTCTTTTTCGTTCTTTTCGTTGTGTATATGAGATCGCAGTCTGAATTTTACGAGATCTTAGGTACCTGATTATATAGATGAGCCAAAAATAAACACAAATAAACATGACAGTATAGTGGCAAGAGAGCGGGAATGACCGCTTGCTGATGTCATAAACACGTGGTCTCTTCCACTAATCCTGCTATCAGCGCAGTTTAACTTATCTATATCTTGATATTTCTCGGATCCGAGATAGAAAGTCATGTTTACTCGAGATATCTAAGGTATGCTTCATGGTGGTGATGACAGTCTAACGTGAGGAAGAAAAGATAACTTATAACAGTTTGTTCTATGCAGCCCTACAAAATACGCAAGGGAGGTAGACCATATCACTCAAAGGGTAGGTGACTACTCACACTGTTATTAGTACATAAAAACGATAGATGGCTAATCGAGACGAAGTAGATTAACCCGGCTTGTAAATCAGTATCGACATCGCAATAATCATGGCACCATCACATCCTGCACCCTCGGTTCAACCAGTACTACCTGGACCTAGTCAACGTAAGCAAAATTTAGCTTGTGATAGCTGTAGAAAGAGGAAAGTTCGTTGTTTGAGAACTGATAAAACACAGATTGTAAGTATTTACCAGATCAAACCAGATATAAAAACCCATAAAAAGCACAAGCTCACTGATACCTTACCATCTCCTTGTCAGTGTCAACAATGTAGTACCAAAGGGGAAGAATGTACGAACCATTATATCGATTCATTGACACAAGCGAAAAACAATAAACGCAGAAAACTTCCCAATAATCAAGTTCATGATACTATTGCCTCCAAGAAGAAGAAAAGGAACCCGGACGATAGTATTCGATCTGAAATTCTTCGAGATGAAAGTCAACTCCATAGTAACGATCAAATATCGGATCATACATATATCGATCCAGACAGACGTAGAGATAGCTCTCATACGATACTATCTACTTATGATCCTGGTGAAACTAGTAGACAAGGTAGTATAAGTATGACGAGAAGTGGTTCATTTGAGTAAGTAATGCGAACTATGCCATTCTTCACATATTCTACTATATGATATGCTAAAAACCTGTTCTTGACTTTCTAGATCACCTCATCATCAAACTCATTCATCATCTTCATTGCAAATACCTAATTTAGGAACAATACCAGTATCAGCCTCGGTAGATCCATCGACTATAAGTTTCCATGCTGGTGGTATAGCATGTTCTTCGACATTGACAGAAGAAGCTACTCAACAGAATATGCTTAAATACTTATGCTCACCAACTATAGTTGTAGATTTAGAATATGGTTATAATGATATATCAAGTTATACTCAATGTAGAAATGGGAAAAGTGATTTATGGGAAGAACAAGATGGTCAAATTTGGCATGAAGAACCTACTGAATCGCATAAATCTTTGAATGAAGAGACAATGAGAGAGTGAGTTGAAAGTCATCTAAGCTACTTTGTCTACGGGATTTGTTCAGAACTCACCATTATTGACATTGACAAATGTTACTTTGTGTTATTAGTTTGATAGACGATTTATTGGAAACTTTCTTCTCGATAGTTCAAACTAGATATACAACGATTGATTCGACCATATTCAGAGAAAGGTTTTCTTCGCCACTTACACATACTCAAGGTCCCATATCTCATGCATTATTAGCCATAATTTTAGCTTGGGGAGCAAGATTTTCTGATCATCCTATGATAGAAGCTGATAAAGAAGAATGCTCGTACCGCGATGGAGAACAGCTCAAGGGTCGTCAAAGAAGTAGATTTGTATCGTTAATGGTGATTAGGGCAAGAGAAATAGCGGAAAAAACTAAAATCTTTAGAGTACCTAGTATGGAAAGCGCACACAGTTGCTTATTGTTAGAACATCTGCTAGGCCGTAAGTAGTACTTTTACAGTAATTTTAGGTGTAGTGTGAACAGGACACTGATCATCTTGCGTTGAAGTAGAAGTATGTTATGTAAACACGAAAAGTGAATTATTCTGTGTTTCCAATTTAGTGATTTTTGTAATTATGCGCTAAGTATTGATCCTATAAAGATTATCAGGCAACGTATATATCGGCAGCAGTGAAGCATATCATCTCAATGGGTTTCAATTCGTCGGATGAATGGACAAAAATACAGGACGTACAGCTACGCAATGAAGCGTTGAACGTTTTATGGCTAGTGAGGATGTCTGATGTCAGTCGTGCTGCCCTATATCGTCTCAGACCTTCCTTGTAAGTGAGAAATCTTTGACATCGTTATACGCGGGTACTTGATATGGCTGATTGCTAACATGCACATGTAAACAGTTCAGCCGAAGATTTCGATGTAAACCCAACACAACATGCTATGTTGAGTGAAGGAGCGCCTATGATGGTCCCTCTAGGTGGGTCTGAGCATAATATAGTTGATAGAGCTGTAAGTTGTGATTTCGAAGATCGTATGATGGCACTGTTCATGATTTATTTGTTGACTTATATCGCAAACTAGACGTGGTTCAAGATTTATCATACTTTCTGTTCAATATGTTATACATTAGCCAAATCATTATGGATACCATCAGTCTCATCAAAAGGAATCCCACTCGGAATATTAAGAGAATTTATACATTCATCTTCAATATGGAGAGACAAATATCTATCTTCAGTTGGAATACCAACCATATGGCCCAATAATTGGGATTTCTTACAAGCTATATCGACTTGCACTGTTGATTGTTATTATCATAATTTATGGTTAATCGTACACAAAGCTATACAAGATTTTGGTATAAAAGAAGATATCAATGCAAATGGAGGTGGAAATAAATTCGAAATTGATAATATGAAAAGAAGAATTAAAGAAGAAGCTGAACATGCTGCTTTGAGAATAGCTGCTTTAACGGGCGTTTTGACTGAAAATGGTTATTTGAAACTTGATCCGTAAGCTGGATGGATAAATTACTTCAAATCCCTCGATGGAAAACATTGATACTCATGTGCTTACAATCTTAAAGGTTCATAAGCTGATCATACTTGAGTTCCACGTTTACTTATTAGTCTTATTATCAATCAACCAATTCAATCGGCAGGACTATATCTAGCTTCATTAGGCAGATCAGAATATTTAATTTGTGTAGCTGGATTAAGACAGTATTCAACAATTTTCCCATGTTTATGGGATCAAGCTAATCAACTCGATAACATTTATCGGAATGTGAATGAAACGAATATCTTGAACGGATTGATCATAAATAATCAACAAAGTAACCTGCAATCCATTTTGAGTGATGGAATGGGATTAGGGATGGAGATCCCGCCGAGATTGGATTTGATGGGTTCTTTTGAGGATTGGACAGGTTCTATGGCAGGTTCTCATTCTGTAAGTAGCTACTCTTCTCACATTACCGTCAAGTAGTCAATCAGTAATGTCCCGTTTGACACCAGTGTTTTCCAATATAGCTTGACTTGAACCAACAGCAATTCTCAAATTCAAGCAGTACCATTAGTCCACATGACATTACAATAACCACAACCAATAATTACAGTGATCAAGGTAAAGATAGTAATAATGTCACTTCGCAGCTCGAAGTTGATTTAGGGGACTTGGCAAACAACATTCACGGCCATACACCAAAAGACCCAGTAAATGTAGGGCATTGGCTAGGATGGTAAATGACAACCTATGATGCAGAGACTCAGGGCGTTTGTAAACTCTCAGATTGGATATTAGATCAACAGATATTGTATACGATCCGTCTAGTGGCGTTCGGGTGACTTGGTTTGCTAGCATATTTATTCGATTATGCAGAATAATCGATTTGTTTCTGTTCAGTCGGCTATGCAATACATATCAAATCCAAACTGCATCCCCTTCTAGAAAAAGAAAAAATTCCCAATTCCCAGATTACCAAAAGTATATCTTTTTATTTATTTATACTTCAGCAACTTCTCTTAATCGTCTAATGGTTGATCTAACGGTAGCGGCTGAAGGTGTACCGAAGGTGTAAGCACCACCGGCGTATGTTCGTGCACAACCTTTACATTTCCAGATACCGACAGCGGTTCTTTTGACGGCGTTCTGTCGGTTGTGATTGGCATATGCGGATGTGTTGAATAGATGGATATGGACGTCAGAAGTAGGATAGTTGAATGTCGGTTCATTTAATTGGTATAGAAAATGCGAGAAGATGACGGAAGTAGCGAAAGAAACCAATCAGTACAACATTCTTCGTGAGTGATCGCAACAATATAGTAACTAACCTTTCCACAGTTAGGACATGCGTATCTAGCGTGTTGGGTGATTTCCATCTTTTTGACGCTATTCAAGTAAGATTACTATATTAGTATCACTTTCTTTGTCGACAGATTTTCATTCAAGAATAGGTTCGAAGCAAGAAACTCACGTCTTTCTTAAAGAAGCACCGTAACGAGTACCATATTTACCGGTAACACCGACCTTTTTGGTTCTTTTGGTCTACATAGTTAATGATGTATATCAGCCAATCTGTGTTTGTTGATTGTGCGGTAAACAATGATGGTTCCAGGATACAGGCATGAGCATAGATGTACTGTTTGTTGAGCTGAGACGATTGCTGAGCTGATTTAAGGCTTTAACCTTTGTGACTGTTGATGATTATGCTGATCGATATATTGAGCTGGTCTGCTTGTTGATGGGTCTTTACTAGGGAATTCTTCGAATATAAATTTCGTTTATTGCTGTGCTTCCTTGATGCTCTCATCTCTTCCCGTACTATGATTCCTTGCTCTCCATCTCCTTCCAACTACGCAAACATATCATCCTACACCTTCTATATATTCCATCCATTTCCATATCGGTTTCCCCACGGACATAGTATGAGTTGTTTACTGAGCTGACTTTGTCGATTCGTTTCGTTGTTGATTTGTTGATTGATACATACATGCTCATGCCCATATCCATCATCGTTGAAGCTATTTAACTCACCATTTTTGATAACTTTTTTACGACTTGAAGGTTGAAGAAAGTAAAAAGACCCTTTCAGAAAACCTTTAAAATTGATTAACCGTGCAATCGCAACTGGCAAGTGAGCTCTCTAGCTAGGTATCACAGTGGGTATGCGGTATGATGCGTATGGTGAAGGAATAGTGACTGAGGGGAAAGAGTGCAAATCTTCTACACATGGTAAGTCAGGATCAACGGAGCTTGAGAGAATGCTTAAAGTGGCATCCGATGGGGGATCGGTCCTCTATAGGCGATAATTTGGCCTGAGCTCTTAACGCCGATATAAGCGGTAAAGTCTTTTGTGGTAATCCCCTTTTCGCGTTTTCTTCGGAAAATATCCAGTGGCAGCCTGACAATCTGAAAGATGTCTAGGTCAAATATCATGCACAATTTGAACACACCTTGTCCAACGTGGACCATTTCATGATTGCTGCTATAACGCCATCTTCAAGCTAAGCTCATCTTGAAGTTGCTCCCATCTCGGAATTCCGAATTTTAGGGTTTTGACTTGGAGCTTGAAGCGAACGATTCAACATCTGGGATTGGAAAATCAAGCGACAATCACTAACACGTTCATATAAATTCCATTATCTTATCAATTAGGTTGAATTTACTGTTAAGCTCAACATACTATGTCATCATCAGATAAACCAACTTCACCTTCTATCCCTACCGCTGATTCACCTTTAACATCTATACGTAACCCACCCGGACCAACATCAGCAAGATCAATACCAACAGCTAATCTAAACAATTTGTCTTTATTATCTGAATCATCGACTGGATCTTGGGAAAGAGGTAGAATGATAGGTAATGCTAGATCACCACCAAATTCAAAATCTATACTAGATAATCCTAATGGTTTACCAAACCCAAATCAAAACCAAAATCAATCTTCTTCGATTAGCGGTGGATCAACGGATAAATCGAATCTAAATAAACCATGGCCTGCGAATCAAGAATTATCAAAACCTGAACCTTCAACTGGTAGAGTAAAATTTCAACCTTCAAATGATATTCCACATTATACAAGACAAGCTAGAGAAGGTTATGGTTTCAGACCTACATCAGGATCAACTACACCAACAATTCAACAATCTTCTTCTTCATCCGCATCTTCATCTTCTCAACAATTAAATTATCCTTTCCCAAATGTACAAAGACCTAAAACACAGCATACAGTCGATGATGATGATGAGGATCATAGACCAGATGGTAAATCTATGGATCAATTAAGGTCTGAAGTAAGAGATGAATTGGAAAAAAATGGTTTAGCTTTACATCAAGCTGCAAGAGGTGTTGTATCTGATGTAGCGGGAGAAAATGGTGAAGAAAGAGGTATTGCAGATGAAGAAGGATTAGGTTGGCCAGGTAAGTTTCATTGATGCTGAGGTATAGAAAGGCATGATCTAGGTGTTCCTTCGCTGGTAAATGCGATGAGAAGGATATTAGTCCATTTACGAATCGTCGATCAGAATAGATATGGATGAATAGTCGATTAGCCAAAGATCGTTAGAATGTACGACTAATCATTTTTTGTTCTGTTCATTTCTCGTATATAGCCAAATCAACACATTTGAGATTACATTCAACGCCAAAAGAAAAAGCAGCAAATTTAGAATTATTATCATCCGCTATAAGAACAGTATTAGAATGTATCGGTGAAGATCCAGATAGAGAAGGATTACAAAGAACACCAGACAGATATGCAAAAGCTTTAATGTGGATGACAAAAGGTTATGAAGAAAGATTAGTTGATGTTATAAACGATGCTGTCTTTGCTGAAGATCATGATGAAATGGTTATTGTAAGAGATATTGAAGTGTTTAGTTTATGTGAACATCATATGGTTCCTTTTACTGGGAAAGTGAGTTGCAAAAATGTCAATGTCGTTCAAAAACGACGTGAAGTGTTAAACGATAAGCTAATATCTTCAAATTCGGATTCACTTCAGATATCAATCGGTTATATACCAAATAAATTAGTTTTAGGTTTATCTAAATTAGCAAGAATAGCTGAAACTTTTTCAAGAAGATTACAAGTTCAAGAAAGGTTAACTAAACAAGTTGCTTTAGCTGTTGAAGAAGCTATCAGACCTAGAGGTGTAGCTGTTGTAATGGAAGCTTCGTAAGTGACTGTTGTCTTAATATAGTACACATCAAAGGAAACTAATCATGCTTTCATATTTTGCAGGCACATGTGTATGTCAATGAGAGGTGTACAGAAACCAGGTGCCTCGACTGTCACAAGTACAATGTTAGGATGTTTCAGATCTCAGCAAAAGACTAGAGAAGAGGTACGTTCACCGTATATGCTTTATTGATTACCAAGCTGATTTATCTTTTTGGAATAGTTCCTTACACTCATCAGAACACCAAGTGTCAATCGTCGTTAAACATTGTCAACTTCCCGTTCATCCCCTCGCTCACATCCCCAACGGATCAAACCTGTCATTTTAGACATCATTGTAATATATATAACATTCATCTGTACTATTTACGAAACACTTCATCGTTTCTTGTCTTTCTTTCTGTCTATATTGTTTTAGTCCATATTCTAGATTTCCTATCAGATAAACATAAATACATAAAAGATATAGGGTGTATGCATAACAAAGAAATATTTACAGCACTTTACAATGATAGCGCCTAAATCGCAATTACATTAACAGTCTGATAGGCGCCGGATACTGGTCCATACGGGTTTAACCGGGGTGGAGGTATACAACTCAAGGAATGCTATATCTGCCATATACGCTACCGTGTCGCTCTCTTGCACACCTGACTGACTGGATTGGCTCTCTCTCTCTCTCTCTCTTTCTCCTGGTATTATATTGGGCGTCAATCTGACAAATACAAGGTTGTTGTCCTAAGTTTCCACTCATATCGGTACTCATTCCTCTTATTCAATGTTGAGTAGAGGAATTATCAGACCTTTCAGACAATCAATCAATCAATATCCTCAAACTAGACTTTGCGTTTCAATTAGACATCTGTCTATTGCTTCTTCAGTCAGACCAAACAATGTAAGTGATAACCAGATTGGAGCTCTGTCATACTTGAAGCGACACATAGCTGGTTGATATACCCCGTGACGCTGATCGAGCCGTAATTTTGGACCGTGCTAGATCGTATCTCAGAACAGTACCCAGCTTCTTCAACGAAATCAAATCGATCGAATCTCTCGACGAAGAAGGAATATCTGTCTTTGTACATATTCTCATATAGACGATAGTATAATGTCAAACGCTGTTCCAGGTGGTGCTACTTCTGCTCCAGAGCAAGAAGGTCATAGACTTCCTACTAATGTCTATCCTAATGTAAGTTGGGCTACTTCATAGCGATCTATGATCTCATTCCGTCACGTTTCTTGAGTCTCTCCCATATTCCAAGTGAAGACGTACTTTTTCTATTCACTTTCTCTTTATCATCATTGTCCCTAATATTGAATGCTGTTGTGACTAACTGTAATAATAGAGATCTGCAAGCTGACTATGAGGTACTCCTTTATCACCCGCAATAGCTTTACGAATTAGCTATCAAAACAGATTTAATCGCATCACCACCAACATTCAGTGGTGAAGCTTTAATTCATTTAGATATTAATAAAGATTCTTCAGAAATTCAATTCCATTATCATAAAACTCTAACTATAACACATATATCAATTTCAACATCAGATTTAAAAACTACATCAAATTTAAATTTACCTTTATCAAATTTAAAATTAAATGAAGAAAATGATTTTGCTACTTTAGATTTATCTAGTTTACCAGGTGGTGGATTAAAACAAGGTCAAAAATCAACAAAATTATTCTTTAGATTTGAATCTGAATTGAAATCTGCTATGCACGGCTATTACAGATCTGAAGGTGATCCCGATGAAAATGGTAAAAAACCAATGTAAGTATTCTCCACTTTCAATAATCTCAACTTTTAAGAACAGAAGTTTACATGTTAACATATACCTCTGCTCAGCTACGGTCTTACCCAATTCGAAGCTACTGAAGCTAGAAAAGCTTTCCCGTGAGTTACCTGCACTTGCCATATCAAATATATCCGGACGTTAGCTGACAGAACAATTATTCATAGTTGTTGGGATGAACCCCTTGTTAAATCCAAATTCTCTATCTCCATGATTGCTAGAGAGAAGAATACTTCACTCAGTAACATGCCTCAAGTTTCCGAGAAACCTTGGAAAGCTCCATCAAATGCTTCAATCGATAATGTGTTCAACGAAAACTACGAACTCGGTTCATTACTTGGAGGATCTGTTCAGCTTGGTAAAGTGGAAGGTCAAACTGAAGGCAAGACTGAAGGTAAAACAGAAGGAAAGACAGAGGGAAAGACCGAGTCCAATGAAGAAGGTTGGAAGATTACCAAATACGAAACTTCCCCTCTCATGTCCACTTACCTTGTAGCTTATGCTTCAGGTGAATTTGTCTCACTCGAATCAGCTCATCACTCCAAATTGACCGGAAAGACTGTTCCTTTAAAGATTTTCGCCACTAAAGATCAAATTAAACAAGCTCAATTCGGTTTAGACATCAAGAAATGGGCTTTACCCATCTACGAAGAGATCTTTGACATCCCTTACGCATTGCCAAAGCTCGATACTTTAGTAGCTCATGACTTTGACGCCGGTGCGATGGAGAACTGGGGTTTGATTACTGGTAGAACCACAGCTTATCTTTACGACCCCGAGAAATCGCCTTTATCAGCCAAGAAGAGAGTTGCTGTAGTACAATGTCACGAACTTGCTCATATGTGGTTTGGTGATATCGTTACCATGAAATGGTGGGACAACTTGTGGTTAAACGAAGCTTTCGCAACCTTAATGGGTGAATTAGTCATTTTAGATAGAATTTGGCCTGAATGGAAACCAAGATCGGAATTCCTAAAAACACATCTACAAGGTGCTTTAGATTTGGATTCTCAAAGATCATCACATCCTATCGAAGTTGACTGTCCAGATTCCAATCAAATCGCTCAGATTTTCGATGCTATCTCATACTCCAAGGGAGCATCAGTTCTACGAATGTTAGCATCCGTGGTTGGTGAACCTACTTTCTTGAAAGGTGTTTCAATCTACTTGAAAAAGCACATTTACGGTAATGCTGAGACAAAAGATTTATGGGCTGGTATTTCAGAAGCCTCCGGTTTAGATGTAGCTAAGATCATGAAGAACTGGACCTTGAAAGTTGGGTTCCCTGTCATCAAAGTTGAAGAATCAGGTGATGGTAAAATCAAATTAACTCAAAATCGATTCTTATCTACCGGTGATGTCAAACCCGAAGAAGACGAAACTCTTTGGTATGTACCTTTAGAAGTTGCTACACTTGACGACAGTGGCAAGGTTTCAGTTGATCACAAAGCAACTCTCGAAGAAAGATCCACAACCTACGATCTCAAAGGCAACGATTCTTTCAAGTTAAATGCTCAGACAGTTGGTGTTTACAGAGTATCATATGAACCTGAAAGATTAGTTAAATTAGGTAAAGAAGCATCAAAATACACTCTTGAAGATCGAGTTGGGTTATTATCTGATGCAGCTACATTAGCCAGAGCAGGATATTCAAAAACATCTGGATCATTGAGTTTGATTTCTGAAATTGTTAAAGGAGGTGAAAAAGAATATTTACCATGGTCACAAATTGGAAGTTCATTATCTAAATTGAATGGAGTATGGTGGGAACAATCTAAAGAAGTTAAAGAAGCATTGAGTAAATTAAGAATTGATCTATTCAAACCATTGATCAAGAATTTAGGTTTTGATTCAAAGGATAAAGATGAGTTACCTGAAATCAAAGAATTAAGAGAATTAGTTATTTCAACTGTAGCTGCTGCGGAAGATTCAGAAATCTTGAAAGAAATTAAAGAAAGATTTGAACCTTTCTTGAAGTCAAATGATGATACAAAGATTCCACCTGATTTGCAAAGAACTATCTTCGTAAATTCAATCCAACATGGTGGTTTGGAAGAATATGAGAAACTATTAAATGTTTACAATAAACCATCAAATCCTTCCACAAAAGTCGATGCTATGTATGCTTTAACTTCAGCAAGAGACAAATCTTTATTAGATAGAACATTCAAAATGATGGGTGATGGTTCTGTCAAAGATCAAGATTTGTATATTTTCTTCGTAAGTGACTGTGCACCAATATGAGAGAGATCTAACAAACTGATAATCCTTCTTAAAATGTCTTTCAGTTCGGGTTATCTGCAAACAAATACGCTAGAAGACACATTGCTGAGTACTTCATCAAAGAATATGATACTGTGAGTCTATCTATATGTCACACTTTCTATGCTAATAACCCCTGTCTAGCTCATGAAACGATACCCTGATGGCTACGGTGTCAACTACCTTGTCAAAGGTGCTTTCTCCGCTTTATCGTCTCATGAAGACTTGAAAATGGTCAAAGACTTCTTCAAAGACAAAGGTGAGATATAGTCTGACTGTCATATGAAGGCTATACATGATGACTGATTTGGATCATGTGATTCTACCTCATTAGATATCCGAAAATACAAGTCCGCCGTTGCACAAACCTGCGATTCCATTCAAGCTGCTGCTGATTGGGTACAAAGAGATGCTGGTGATGTTGAACAGGTAAGTCCATATTTGCGTATAGTTGGAGTCCCTATCTCACTGGAATAATTGCTAACGAGTTCCTATATAGTGGCTTAAAGAGCACAAATACCTTTAAGGTTTAGCAAAATTTTGATCGTGTTTTGTCACCTTTCTCTTTGGGATCAAGTCGCGGTAACAGGAGTGTTGATTACGAGGCTAGTGTGATAGGAAGTATAATCATATTGAGTTAGTTCTAAAATAATAAACATGCATTCACAGAAGTATCATGTTATATCTTACACGATCTGGCTGTAACTATACCCCAGCGAGCATTGTCATGAATCTTTTTGACCAGTTCCATGAGTAATTTGACCTGCCAATTGTTATCAGAAGAAAGCTGGCTACTGGAAACATTGCTCTGCCGTCTTGACTTGATTTGGAAGGTCTAGATTTAGCATACAATTATAATTATACATGATTGTGGATACTCTATATTATTCACTTCTTACACATTGCTCCAGCCTATCTAACTGCCCAGTTATACTAGACTTCACTAGCTACGAGGTATCTTCGGTTGGGTGTTTCATTTCTAAGGGTATTTTAATGCTAAATCATTCTCTCTTAATCCATACTTATCACGCCTTTCATTCTATGATCCTATCATTATCGTCACTGCCATCGCTATACAAGCTAACGATACATATGGTGATAATCTTTCACCTATTCTTGCACATTTAAAGAATAAACCGAGGAATCTATGATACATATTCATCGTCAGATCAGATTAGCACATAAAGTTCGTATACATACGCAAGCGGCATATGAAATTCGTATAGCGAAGTCTCTACTTACCCTTCTCTATTCCTATCTACTAATCCAGGTGCTGTACCTCTTATATATGTACATGTACATATTAACAATAAAAGAACTAGTAGCAATGATTGAAAATTGAATAAAGCGGACTAGAACATAGGGAGATATGTCAGCTTGACTGAAGAACTTGTGTTGTATATTATATAAGTTATGCTCGCAACTCACCATTTTGGCTATCTATTTATGTTCCGTCAAGTAACCAAGTCCTGAGTCTGTCGAGAATGAGTTGATAGGGTGCTGTTATTCAAGGTAAAGATGTTTATGAAAAAATGCTGGTGATTGTGTCAGAGTTATCGAAGCCCTTCTTGGGAGAGGATTTTGGCCTTTTCGGATTGAGACTATAATTGAGGGTAGGATTGATGCTATGTTCTGACCAGGAAGGGTAGAAGGGGAAGACCTAAATTGTACCGGATCTATGTTTTCTGAATTTGTCTTGTATAGATATTTAGATGAGCGTTCTGATATATAGATTCTGAATGGATGATTATCTATTAATATATTTTGGATACGTTTCCGAGAATGTTGTTATGCTGTCTTCTGAAGTATCACGAAATACGGGAAGACACGTCAAAATCATTGACTTGCATCAACGAAGATGACGAAGAAGCTGAAGCATCTATGCTACTGTATTATCTTGAAGCTTGAAATCGGCGATCGCCGTTATATAAGGTGAGGTAATCTCAACGCGACTGACATGACCTTTACTGTCGAGAGTCGTAAATAGCAGTAGTAGACCGATAAATTCATAATTTTCTGTTTTCCCTCCTATACTACAACGCAGAAAACAATATGGACTCAGTATAATCATTTGATCAGTATTAAGGAATAGAGTCTAGGAGAAGAAGCGAAGTTCAAGATGGCACCGAGTAGTAAAAGCTCTAAAAAGAGCTCATCTAGCTCATCGAAGAATTCTTCCTCCACTTCTAATGCAAAATCAACTTTCTCTTCCGCTCCTGCGAGGAAGATGAGTAGTATGAGCTCGGTGAGCTATAACTTCCCATCCTTGCTGGAACTATGAGCTCATTCTTTGATCGTTTTCTTAGTTTCAGCCCACTCTCAAATTCAAACCTACACCGAAACCTAGCTCGAATTCTTCACCATCCTCATCACATTCTTCTTCTTCTTCTTCCTCGTCGAAACCCTCTACTTTAACCAGGCGCAAAGATGAAGAGGATCGTAAACTCATGCCACCGCCTCCATCAGGAATCAAGCCTAAACCACCTATATCACCTCATAAAGCCACAAATAATGATATAAAAGGAAAGAAAAAGGAAGTTATAGTTATCGATGATGATGGTGGTGATGAGAGTCATTATGCGCCGCCTGGTAAGCTATCACCAAATCTACGCTATCGGGACAATCAGCTTGTCTAATGAACTTCTCTTCAATAGATGACAGAGCTCAGATGTGGACTGAGCTATATGCTCCGATCAGCGAGGTAAGCTCATCGATAAAATTTCGCATAGACAGCTTATGCTAATATTTCACGCTTGATGTGCAGGCTGAACTTGCACCTGGAAAAGCTAGAATACAAAAAGTGAAGAATTGGCTACACGAATCATTATATGGATATTCATCAGAAGTAATTGCGCCACCGAGAAGCATGAATATAGATAAAATAAGGAAATATAAGGTATGCTAGCTATCATACTCCTGTCTCTATGCAAACCCTAGCGAACAAGCTAACATCTTAGCTTTGTGCAGAGGATACTATTTCTTAGTGGACCTGCAGGGACAGGAAAAACTACTACAGTCAGATTACTTTGTCAGACTTTGGGTGTGGAGATTATGGAATGGGGTGAAAGTGTTGAAGAATGGAGTTTAGGAGGAGGAATAGGTTGGTATCTTTAGCTGACTGGTTGCATTGAGAATGTTCAGCTGAAAAATCACTTCATTCAATAGACAGAGAATCATCAATGTCGAAATTCACTTCTTTCATTTCGCGACATGCTTATCCATCTCTATCAATGTCATCTCAAAATACCTCATCACACAGTACAAACAATAAACCCAGGATAATTTTATTGACTGCATTGCCAAATTTATCGCATATACCGACTAGAGAATCTTTCCATTCATCTCTGTTGACTTTTTGTCAAACTTTCACTAGTCTTAGTTGCCCTATGGTAATTGTACATAGTGATGCTGGATCAGGAGGAAGAGCAGAAGAAAGTTGGATGGAAAGGGATCGTGGTGGTAGAGAAGGATCATTAGAAGTTTTAGGTAGAGATGTGAGGGATGGTCCATGGTGTCAAGAAATAGAGTAAGCTATTGCGCAGATGTTTTTGATTTCCACCCAAAATAGCTAACGAAATTTTCTCTTTATCATTAGCTTTCTACCCTTAGCACCCACATTCTTAAATAAAGCTCTTCTACGAGTACTACAAAACGCTATACCGAGAGCCGTTGATCGACCATCTCAAGCTACAGTCCAACTTATAGCATTATCATCAAATGGCGACTTGAGATCAGCTATCAATTCCTTACAGCTTTTATGCGGGGGCAAAAAGGAGATAAAAGGGAAAAAAAGGAAATCGAAAGATACCGATGATGAAAATGCTGGTGAATCAAAGAAAAGGGGTAAAGGTAGTAGAGGTGGCAAAGGGGCGAAATTGGAAGTTAGCAGAGATCTAAGAGCTGTGTAAGTGATTTTTTGTCGTGATAGTGTACTCGAAAGCTAAAATACAGTTTCAGGCTTGACGCTGTGACGAGGAAAGAACAATCTCTCAATCTATTCCATGCTTTGGGAAAGGTATTCTACAACAAACGTAAGCTGTCGAGTTTAAGCGATTCATATGGAATAGCTGACAATTGTGTCTATCTCAGGTCTTGGAGATCCCAACATGGACGATGAAGACGAAGAACTGCTTGATCGTATACGCAAGCTTCCGCCTGACGATCCCTTACCCGCACACCTACAAGAATTCTCGAGACGTAAATCACTTGTCCAGATAGAAGTGAGTTAGATCTTCACTGTCCGGAACATCATAGCTAATTATATAAGATTAGCCTTTTATACCAACTGTGCCTGTCGATGCTTCTTCTTTCGCTTTGTGGCTTCACCAGTCTTTTCCAAATTACTGCAAAGAAGTAGAAGAGGTGTCTGCGGGATTAGATGAGCTGTGTACAGCCGATATCATGAGAACGGATGACGATATTGTGAGGTGCTAAAGCCTTCTTTGCTTCGAGCTATGGCACAGCTAATACCATCCTTACTTAGTGGCAATCTAGTACGCAAGCTATATCCTATGCTCTTCACTTATCTGTTCGAGGTTTGTTGATGTCCCTACCCAGTCCAGTGCCCAGGTAAGCTGTCTTCAATTTACCGCAGGAGGAAGCAGCTCTTGACGCTATTGCAAACAGGAAATCGCAGAAAGTCACAAAACCCCAATTCTTCCAATCTTACCGCCTTGAACGTGACAATTCCTCTGCATTAGATCATGTAGCTGGATACCTTACAAAGAAAGGTGTTGTAAATAGTAACGCATTTGCGGATGGCGGAGGTTTAACCCAGGTCAGCGAGGAACTCGGGGTATGGGGCGGAATGATCAATAAGAGGGTATTAGCTGGAGAAATGGTTCCTATGATGGTGAAAATTCAGGGACTAAGCAGTAGTAAGTTAAATAGTTGTTTTTGGATAGTTTAATAAATCACTGACCTAACTGTTCTACTCAGATTCTTTGCTGCCATATTCAGCTCAAACCTTATGTTTGCCACCCTATTCTCCTTACTCGACATCTCGGAACAATGTTGAATTAACAGCAAAAGACGAGCCTGATGCTGACGAAGAATACGAAGCTAATGCAGCTGGGGATGATGGATTGGGGACAATGCCAGATCCACAAAACTGGGATGATGACTCTACACAAAAGGATGAAGAAGAAGAAGAGGATAATTACTTGATTGATGATGACATTAATGATTGGGACTGAACACAAACTGCATCCGATATAAGAACCAAGTGTTGTAATCATAAAAGTATTGGTAAAATAAATACAAATGCATTGTATGTACGTGTTTTCTGTTTGAGAGGAGTAACTAATCGCACGATACTTCTTACTCATGATCAGATTACCATCCTTCTTTAGCTGTGGTGTCGGTCAATTAGCATGATGACAGCGGCCAAACACACACGCCTTTATGGTGCGAAGTACAAACAAACAAACAAACAAACAAACAAACAAACAAACAAACAAACAAACAAATAATCTACCCTGATAACCGAAAGTCTGGAGTCGCCATAATTCGAAAAGCTTCATCCGGTACCAATGGGATGAATATGAGGGTTCGTCGCCGCTTCTTTTCTTTCAACCTTCGATTCTGAAACCAAAAAAAAACATGCAATATGGGGGTGTATAGGGCTCAGGGCCGGAATGCGGTATACAGTTTCCGATCATGGTTATATTATCCGTTCCAGACTTTTAGAAGATAAGAATGACATTCGCCTTAATAACATGCTTTATCTATACGAGGTGTTTAGCCGAATAATTGATAAGGTGAATTACGAGGAAAAGAGGAGAAGCGTCATTTGGTTAAGGTAGAGATGCCTTTAACGCGATTTGGTCTTATGCTTCGTTTCGCTATGACTCGTAGTCACTCAGTTGAATCTTATACATATATATATGTATGGTACAGTATGTCATGACAGTCGAGTCAGGTTGACTCACCCACCTTTGTATATCCTTTGCTCAACTTACTTACGTACTACCGTTTCATATGGTCTTGACTTTGACTCGCTAATCAAATAATTTAACCTTAAAGCATCAACATCATCATAGGTTTTACTTGGTTAATTCGAATACGGATCCGAATACAGCTTTCAATATCTCCGTCAATTTTTCTTATCACTTGATACCATCGAAACCGACGATTATCATTACATTTTATTGAACGCACAGAGCACCGCGTTCTTTCTCTGTAAAGCGTGTTCACATTGATTAAAACAGTAAAATACAGTCAACTCATTATCCACCATAATGTCACGTATCAACACATATCCACCCCTACCACCTCTTCGCAGACTTCGTCTTCATGATTACCCAACCAATGATGAATTATGGAAACTTGGTATAAATCCTAATTCAAGTTATGAGTTAGAGATAGAACCTGAATCTGAAACTGAAACGGAACATTATACAAAACGTCGTAAACATCCAAATCGCAGTCGTTTCAGACGATTCGAGCGATCGAAAGTATCAAGCAATTCACCATCAATATCTCCAGAGTTCAAACCAGAAGCAGAACGCAAAATGTCAAGTCAAACTCCACCTTTAACACATTCAACCTCCTCGACACCCTCTTCTTCTGCATATTCGTCTCAAGGTTTACCTCTTTCACCAAATGAATCGAATGCGTTGATATTCTTTCCTGAACAAGATGGTTCCGGATTCTATCGAGATTCAGAAAGAGACGTCTTCAACTCTTCAACAACACAAACCAATTTACCTCGCGACAAGAAAAAAACCGGCAATCGTATTGACAGGAACAAAAGGACTTTCAATGGAGATGGTTTATCTTCGTCACCAATCTTGAATGGAAAGTTGGTTTTAGATTTGGGTTTAGGTGATATCGAAAGTTTGCCTGATGAACAAGTCTATTCCAATTCACAAACTTACGACCAACCCCATTGTCAATTTGAAAAGGGTAAGAAGGCGAAGGGTATATCAACTTCTTCAAAACCAAAAAATACACTTCGAGAAAACAGTGAATGGCCATTCAATGTGACAGGTCAAAGGGCTCCTCTATCCCGGATTTGCTCGGAGAAATGGTCCAAACCTTCGCATCTCCCTCCTTCCGCTTGGAAACAGCCAGAATTCTCAGCCGAAGCGCCAATTCCATCAAGTGATAGTACTCGAATTCATCATCAGAGTATCAACCATCAAGATTCGACCCCTAGATCCTCAACTTCACCTTTAAGAAGAACAGATTCTGAAACTATTCATCCTTCTTCACCTTTCACAACAGCTCTATCCGGCAGTGTCGAAGGACTTGGCATCCGACCTACAACCAAATTGAATGGTCATTCCAGACAAAAGTCGAATGATTCTGTTATCACACTTAAACTAGGTCACGGATTTGTAGCTCTCAATCCTGCTTCCTCTACAACTAATTCAAGATCCACTTCTCCTGCTTTCCGTGAGGACAAGGAAGGTTCCAATATTGGGGGAACACAGATGATTGTCAATATCGGCCACAAGCCCAAAGACCAGGAACCTGTTCTCGAAGGATGTCTAACCCAATCCGAGGAATCAATTCGAAAGAAGAGAGATATCCTGAATTTTCTGAATGAACGTTCATGGTCAACAAACATGAACATACCAACTTCGGTACCGATGGAAAGATCCATTTCACCTGTAAAACCTGACACCTCCCTGCCTTTCGACAAGAAACCGATAAGATCGCCAATATCCAGCTCAAATGGGAGTGAAAATTATTTCGAACAACAACATCACTCCAATTCCAGTTTCACCGCTGGCACAACTACCACTAGATTCTCCAGACCTGTTTCACCCTCTTTGCCCGAAGACACCCTGACTCCGTTATCTAATCCGTTCACATATACACATAGAACCATGTCTTCATCACCACAAAGACCCAAATCACCTACTTCGGCAAAAGAATCCTTGAACGCTGTTCTGACCAGAATTTCCGGACAGATACTGAATGAAGATAGCGATAATGAGGAAGGCTCGCTTGATAGGATGATCCGAGCAGTCCAAAAGTTCGAATCAGGTGAGCTGGACTTCTTAGTTCCTTTACTTTTCTACTTGCTTGCATTCGTAAGCTGATGAACATACTTGTTTTCAATGCAGGATCATCTTATATCCCTAGAACTCCACCTAAAACGCCAACGATTACAGCCTCTACTCTACCATCATCACCGGTCACTGATCCATCTCGAGCTAAACATACGAAAGGGTCCTCTATCTTTGGAAATTGTCTACCACCTTCACCTCCATCGTCTTCACCTTCACTCAACGAGCCAGATCGTTCACCTCACAACTTGCCTTTAAGCAGCCAAACAACCAAAAGGAGTATAAAACGATTCGATATTGATAAAATCTCTGAAAGGTTGAAATATCAACAAGGTAGGATCAGTTTTGAAGAGTTGGAAGGATTCGGTCCACCTTACTCTGTCAATGGTGCAAATGACGCTCAAAATGAAAATAGCCTTGAAGAGCTTCAAGAGGCTTTGATAGCACCTATTGAATCTGATAGAGAACCAGTAAAAGAAATCGATGTGTCAACCGACAGAAAAAACCGGAAACAAAAATCAATTATGAGACCCAAATCAGGTAATAGACGATGGACTTTACCTTTCTAATAGCTCATATCTGTAGTGGAGTACTGATCCTCCGTCCACAATTTCGTGTTCCTATTCCTCATCCACAGTGTTTCATCTATATCGTATATTCTTCCCACCATTGTTTTCGTCACTTGATTTTCTCACGAGAATATTGTAATTGTATTTTATCCTCTTATGAAAGGAATTCCGTCCCTTTGTAACGGAAGAAAATTCACGTTTCTTACATTGTATCTAACATTTGATTTCATCTATCTTTGTTGAATCTGTCGAGTTACTTTACATACTGTATATTGTAGAAAATGTTTGTATTTTCGAGAATCGTATGTACAGTTCATGTCCATGTCCATGTTCAGTTGTCATGTGTTCAAGCAGTTAACAAACATTCGCATAAAATGTATCCGACAAGGCATTGATCCACTATGTGACTTTGAATGGAATCCTGGATATAGATTTCACTTGAACTTGAGAATCACCCACTTCAGGTAATCAATTGATAATTTCAATTTGTTGATCGTCTGCTTACAGGTTGACAACTGATTTATCTCAATTGAACTAAAGTACTGTGACATGATAAATCATTCATACATGTTTTGTCATCTGATTCAACTTGTATAGAATCAAATTGGTTTATTGGAGTATACTTCTCTCTTATCTGGATCTGGATCTCACATGATTATTTACTAGAATATATCCGTTAATTTCTTTTTACATTTTGTATTTACCATAATTCACATTGATCCTTCTTTGGAGGGTTCATCTATCATCACATCATCACAATCGTAAATTAGCTGTGTCCATTTTATCATGCTATTGACAAGTATATGTATGATATAGCGTGGGAATTAGAAAAAGAAAGCTTACAGGTGATCCAACTTTACATCCGAAAGCTTTGTGGAAGGCGTCCAAATTCTTTAATGTACCTGTGGTTCTCCAGTAAGGTGGCGAATGTGGATCAGTTCGGACTCTTGATACAGCAGTTGCTGGTCTAGTCAATTGTGCCCAGACCCTGGCATATGCCAAGAAGAACAGTTGATCATCAGAGAAATCTAATCCAGGTAATCTTTCAGATTCAGATTTGACATCTGAAACGGAATCTTTCCAGGCTATATATGCTTGAGCTAATCCAGAATCGGCAATATCTATGACAAATATGTCAGCTAAGTAAGATATGCGAAAACAGCATAAGAGCTTACCTTCTCCATTGGTAAGCTGTAATAATGGGTCAAATTTGACAGATTAGCACCTTGTTTGCCATCTGACAGATAGGGATTTCACTTACATTACCATTAACATATACCTTGTTACCCTCGGCATCGAGAACGTAATATTTCGAATATTGTTTAGCTACGCATTGCGCTCTTTCTTCGAAATCCTTAACAGTTTGTTTAGTCCACCAATCTCTTAATCGCCCTACCGTCAAATATGATATCAGTATTTGCATTCTATCACAGAGATGGGTCAAGTCAGAAATTATGCTCACCTCTTTCATCATATTGACTACCAGAATTATCGAAGGCATGAGTAAGTTCATGAGCGGCCACAGCACCAAAGGCGCCATATCTGAGATGAGCGGGCCAAGCTTGCGAGTAGAAAGGTGGTTGTAAGATACCTGCTGGGAAAACGATTTCACCATCGGGAGGTGAATAGTACGCGTTGACAGCTGTAAATGAACGTTAGCTCGCTCAAGCTTGTTAGCTTGATCAAGCGGGAGCTCACTTTGAGGGTACATCTGAAAGATCCAATTGATCAGCTATGCTTCATTGCGACAGGAGGAGGGTAAGCTTACCTCCCATGAATCTCTATTTCTTCTTCTACCTAATCCCAACCAAGTTCTACTTTCTTCCAATAATGTTGAACCTAAGACGTTACCGAAGAAATCATTTTCTTTGATAGTCAATCTACCATACCAGCTTTGAAGACTCTCGGGGTTGGTGGTATTTGGGTAAAGAGGATAACCGACTTTAGGAATAATAGCTTCGGCTTTCTTTTGAGCTGCTTTTGCTGATTCTTTGTCCATCCATGGGATATGAGGGAGTTTCTCATTAAATGCTTTGACAATAGCTGTATGCATCACAAGTAGTCAATATGTTTATCGAAATTCCAAAATAGTACATCACACTCACAATTGATGATGTGTTCACCTTCAGCTTTAGCTTCAGGAGAGAAAGCTTCTCTAACAAATTCTCTACCCGCAATGAAACCAACGATTTCATCAACCCAATTCAAGCAAACATCCTGTCTGTTCTCTTCTGTACCTTTCTTAATACCTTTAAGGACATCTTCAAGTCTTTTCTTTTCTTGTCTAATGGTAACTTTGGGCCCTAAAGCGCCAGCATAAGTAAGAGCAAGTCTTGTAACGAAATATCCTGATAAAACGTGATCTGGCGTTTTGTCGATAAGATTGGTAACACTTTTTAGGTAAGGTGGGTGAGTGACAGTGATGTTGACGGGGAAAGCTCTTGGTGAGAATGTTGAAAGATAGGTTGGAATATCGATGAAAGGCAACATCTTTGAGACGGTCTTGGTTGAATATGGATTATAAGCGAAATGAGGATTAAAGAGATTTTCAGGATCGGCACCTGCTCGCATAAGTTCTCTCTCGAAGTGAACAACTTTGGCGGCAAGTTTGTCCATTCTCTCTTCAGTCGACTCCTTTGATTTTCTGTTGTCATCATCGTGCTTATCATCGTGTTTACCTCCGTCGCCTTTTCTATCATCTCCAGGCCAAGGCCAAGGCCAAGAATCCTCTTCGGCGATATCAGCTAATTCTTCGATCAAACCTTTAGCATCTTCTTGTCCTTGTTCGAGAGCATATTCAAGATCAGAGAGTAAATCACGCTTATTTTGCTTTTCTCGTACAGAGGTGTGGTCTGCAATGTCGGTCAGGATACCTGCAATAACCGATTGATACAGATCAAGGATTGGTTTTTCCTCATAGTACTCCTTAGAGGGAAGACCACCAAATGCTTGGTATAACCATAAACTTTGAACTTGAGAATCTTCACCACCAGCATCACCTTCAATTTCAAAGTTGACCAGACCTTGTACGCCTAGAGCAATAGGAATATCAGTACGATCGTCCATTGTGCATGAAAGTATGATATCGAGCGTAGGACATACCTCGCGAATGAAGCCAGGCGAGAGCTTTGGTGAGCCGTCGCTCTCTATCTTCGTTTGGTCTGTAGACATAGAAGTCTTGTACACCTCGAGCAACGGGTGCATCCCATTTCATACCACCATTCTTCTTAGCTTTTCTAAGTTGTTCAACTTGTTCGGCAGTAGCAACAAGGTCCGCAGGTATATTGTAAGAGCTATCGAAGGTTCCTTTCCATTCTGAGGACTCGTCAGACAAGTCAGATGATGAGATAGCATCCACATCGAATTCGCCGAAAATGTCGATGATGTGATCAGCAAGGTCGATGAGAGGTTTTCTGCCAACATCGTTGAGGCGATCCTAAATCATATAACGTAATTAGTAATCGGTCAAATGAGGACCATTAGCTTGAGGTCAGAGATCTTACGATATCGATACAACTGTTATAGACAGCTTTCAATTTAGCTAAATTTTGTTCATCTGCACTAGCATCTTTTCTAGGTTTATCAGATGGGATTGAATCTAAAACTTTGAAAAGGATTTTCTAAAATTCCGTTTTTCACATAAATCAGCTTAATCAGGGCCAATAGCGCAAAGACAGCTAACTTACTTTGTTATTATCATTGACTTCGTTAAACGCGCCATATAAACCTTTATCAGCTGGAATTGAATGTGAAGCAGCCCATCCTCCTGTAGCGAATTCATAGAAATCGTCACATGGATCTACAGTTTGATTAAGTGATTGAAGAATAGATGAAGATAATACAACACATTCTGGTGTTAAACAGATATTCTATTGGTACGATAAGTGATTAGCGAGCGAGGCTTGTTGAGGACTAAAGTGATCTCAGCTTTACTCACTTTACTTGGTTTACCAGTAGGACCAGGACTGATTACGGTCGAAGTAGCTGTTGCAGTTGCTGTAGCAGTAGTAGTTATATATTCAGTCTTCCAACCACCATGATCATTGTGACCATCATGTTTGTTCTTTTCTCTCTTTAATGAATTTTCTGATCCAGCAAATAGACCAATGAATAAACTAGTTAACAATAAAAGTAAAACTGCTAAACCACCTAATAACTTTTCAAGTAAAGTCAATGGTCTAGAAGGTGAGAATATCGCTTTCAATCCTGAAGGTTCTTCATATCGTGATGAGTTTGGATTGTCAAGTAAAGGAGCATTCTCTGTAAAGGATAGCGTAGATTACCGTCAGCGGCAAAACCAAGGTAATATAGAACCAGGAAGGAAGGTGTGTCTAGGTATTCTAAGCTCATCAAATGAACACTATTTAACTCACCCTCATCTGTCGATGCTCTAGGCTGCGACATGATGTGTGATGTATAGTACTTTGTCTGATGGAATGTACTACTGGCTGCTGACTGACACAGATGTAGTTGAAGTGGATAGTGCAAGCAATGCTACTCTGCTACTCTGCTACTCCATTCCTCAACTCTTGACCATGTCTCATGATACGCTACTACTAGGAGAGAGGATGAAGGATCGCGTCATTGTCTGTGGTGAGTCTAACCACGCGTTGATTATGGCGGATGTAACCGAAAGGTGTATCAGTCATACAATAACCGGTTTGAACACCTTGCAGCTCTTTCAATTGACTTTGACGAATAGCTATAAAGTGTTGTATAATAAAGAACAGGTTGCAAGAGCTACCTCAATTCTCAGAGAATATTATAATACATTACATGTGATATCTTGATCTCTATAAAATTTATAATTTAAAACCCAAAAGAATCAACCCATTTCCTATTTTCCCAAGTTGACAATCAATCCATTGGTCAATCAATTACCGATCCAAAAAGATTTAGCAGCTTTCTTGATCCTTTTCCACTTATTCACTTTTATACCTTTATCGTAAACTTTACCTTGGTTCTCTATTATAGCATTGGAAATTTCAAAGTAACTTGAAACCATTGCTCTCGTACCACCTCTTGATATTCTAGGTAAATCTTCAATAGCAATTTCAGATTCGTTTCTCATTTCTTCAGCTAAATTTAATAATGGTATTGTATATAATTCATATCTTGGTTGGATCCTCGAATTGGATTTAGGGAATAATATTGAAATAAATTGAGAAGGTTGTTTATTGAAATAAGATAGAGGTACATATAATCTTGAAATTAAAGCATCTTTTGCTATATCCCTAGAAATATTAACTAATTGTAATGCACATCCCATTATTCTAGCTGAATTTATTGTATTCAATCTTTTTATTAACTCTTCATCATTCGTTTCAGATATCAACTGATAAGCATTTGTTCGACTTGAATTTCCTTCACTGTGTAATTTTTCAGCAAAAGTATATTGATTAATTGGATTACTAGGATTGATATTTAGTGGAGTTCCTTCTAAGATTGACCAAGATAAATAACAAATTGCACTTGCTATACTACCCGCAACATCATCTGCATATTTTAACAGATCATTTTGAGTTTGAATTGGTAGATGACTAGTTATGTCATTATCATTCGCTTGAGTGATCGATCTAATTGGTTTTGAAGGGAATTTCAAGTCTGTTGAATATCCATCACATAATTCTAAGAATGGATACTTTGGTACTAATCTTGGTATAATCAATGAGAACAATTGGAATGCTGTTCTATCTGATAAGGTTAAATTTGGTATATCGTCCAGTATTTTATCTAATTCATTTAATGTTTTGGGGTATATATCTGCGGGATATTTTTCGAAGTTTTCATACGTTACAATTAGATGTCTCCTGATAGATTTCAAGATCCGCTGTCTAGCCTCCTCTAAAGATTTGGTTGATACACTTTCAAGTTCGCTTGCTGTGAAAGGCTCATCAATGAGGTTATCCTGTAAACGTCTGATCAGCATTACTATCAACAAGTGAAATCTGTATCCTGGGAAGGCTGGAAAGATACCTTCCTAACTCACCGTTACTCTACACCAAGCATAAACAACTACTAAACCCAATCTCATTTCCCTCGAAAAAGCAAGTTTAGCAACTTCAAAACTACTACTTCCTTTTTTCAATATCCTTTCTGCTACTTTCAAACCTATCAAAATTCTTTGATCGATTTTAGGTGGATTGAAAGCTACTTTTGCCAATAGCATAATATGTGAGATAGGATTTTTCGGTGGACAAGGTGGTAAATCAGGGGAAAGAATTAAGATTGTATGAAGATGTGATATTAAGGATGAAGATAGGATAATAAGGTAGGAAGTTAAGAAGAAGAAAATGGCTTCTTCTATAGGTAAACCTGACCATGGAAATTCAATATTCAAAGTACTTGTTTTTGATATTGACCAACTACCACTTTTTAATGCTATCGTATCTACAATCCAAAAATATCCTGTTCCTATTAATAGCGTTTTCCAATCTGACCAAGTACATTTTGCGCCTAAAAAAGTTAAGAATCCAATCACAGGACAAATCCAAAATAGTATCCAACTTAGATAAAACATATGATGTTTTAATCCATAATCTATTGCTTGATATTGATGAGTCTTTAAAATCAATCTTAATCCAATTAAAGATAATGTTATCCATCCTAAAGCTGAGATAGGTCTTCTAGGTAGGGTTTGTCTTCCAGTATCTACTTTGTTATTCACTTTGTTATCTGCTTTTTGATGTTTATCTATCCTCAAATCCCCCAAGTCCAAGTCAGATACTGGTTTACCTTGCGAAAGGTCTTGATTTGACGTTTGATTTAAGAAATTATCAATATTGATAAATCGATCAATATCAAAAGGTAATAATCTACCATGCGTGAATATACTGTGAAGCAGGATGAGTAGTATAGGTTGTAGGATGAAAAACATGTGTTCTTCAATTGGTACATAGCCTATTTTACCTAATATTGAATTTGGTGGATATGACCAACCTTCTTGGGAGAGGATGAACTATAAGGTCACACATCCTTTGTCAGCTCGGTTGAAAAGGAAAAGATGATTGATCTATCAAGGGTATAGGCGTACTTACATTATCCCATGGTGTAGTCCATATTGTTGCCTGACAAGTCAAATCACTCATTAAACCCATTTCAATCAGACGAGATCTTTGAGATAGGCAGGCAAAACATACCATGAATCCCAGCCATAAGAATTTCAACATTTCTCTTCTACCTAATACAGGAAAGTATAGTAATGTCAAGAGCAAAATTGGAGGTATAATAAAATACAGATGTCTTTGGAAAATAAACAGTAGAATAAAAGATCATTTTATTAGTTATTTCGATGCGTTTTCTATATTTTGGACTATAAAGTTGGTGATCATGTACTTACATCTGTATATAAGTAAACATCTTAAAACTCTTTCTCCAACCTCAGATTAACCACAATCGAGCCCGTCTATCTCTTTACTGAGATTATACACTAAATTCCTGTTCCTTTCTTTCCTAAAAATATCCTTGAAAACCCGTTTATGAAAAGGTTATTATGATAGACATGATTTTAATGATGTGATAATGAACGAGATGTTTTTAAATTGACATCAGTTGTATAGGCAAAAACAGAAATGTAATATCGAAAATGAGAGGAAAGACGAGGTCCTATATTTACAATTTTACCTTGAAATGACGTCTGAACGATATACACTATAGAAATATATAAGGTATGTCAACAAAAGTATAATATCTGAAATTCTCTGTCATTCATATTCAGTCATTCAGTCAGTCACCGCAAAGAAACGGCCGAATTCCGGCAAACCGTAATATGGATTTACGGCATTTTACAACTGCTACAATTTGTATCATAGTTGAAGATATACCTGGCAAGACAACCTTGACAATGCTTTCTGTAAAGTAATGGGGATGCACAAGATCAATGCAAATGCGCAATGAGAATGTATCATGAAATCATCTCTCTTGTCTATCTAAATTTCAACTATCTGACCTAGCTACATCTTCAACATACACTACTTCTACGGTATGGACCCAAAGAAGGGAAAATAGGGTATATGAAGGGAAAAAATCATTAATCTAAAGAACTATATGCAGGAAAACATGAAGATTGTATTTTTAATTTGAGTTTTGGTTTATCACTCCGTTTATTCTGTACAGGAATTAAGAATGACGATCAGTATTCATCCTTATCCAAGTATGAAAGAAAAGGATCTTTCCACTCACGTTGAGCACATTGTACACCTGGTCTACCATCTTCATCATCTTCATCCATATCATCACCATCTGAAGCAGCTGATCTTCTTTGTCTATCATTTGGTTCTTCTAATGTAACTTCATCTAAATGAACTTTTTTACCGAATTTTTGAACTTCTTTTCTTTTTGGTAAAGCTTTTTCTAATTGTGGGATAACTTCAACAGGAATGGTTTCAGGGAATTTCACATTTAACCTAACGTATAAATCACCAAGTTCATGATGTCGATATGATGGCATACCTTGACCTGAAATTACTTTGAGAGCACCAGGTTTAATGATTTCTCCAGGAACAATAGTAACATGTAAAGCTCTTTCATCTAAATGTTCAATAGCAAATTCACCACCACCAAGAGCGGTTAAAAGATCAATTTCAGCTTCACAATAAAGGTCATCACCTTTTCTTTGGAATCTTGAATGAGGTTTTTCTTCTATTACAATAACTACATCACCTGGAATGATACCTGGTGCTTGATCTGATTCACCTTGAAATTTGATTTGTTGACCAGATTTCATACCTTTATCAATATGAACTTCTAAAACTTTTCTTTCTGAATTTGTTTTTTTACCATTACATTGTTTACATCTATCTTTTGGATTCATCATTTCACCTGTACCTTCACATTCTCCACATGGTTGTTGAATTTGTTGCATCATTGGTCCTAATTGTCTTAACATTACTTTAACACCTCTACCTTGACATCCTGTACATGTTGATACTGCTCCTTTTTTACCACCTCTACCTTCACATGATTTACAAATGACTGATTTTGATAAGGCAAGTTTTTGTACTTTTCCTTTATATAAATCTTCAAGTGTTACACTAATTCGATGAACAAGATCTTTTCCACGTCGTGGTCCGGCGTTTCTTGATCCACCTGTATCACGATGTAATCGTTAGTGTTCAGTGACTTTGGATCCTTGCACTTGCGACTCACCACCACCACCGAAGAATCCACCACCACCACCGAACAGTTGACTGAACAAGTCTTGAGGGTCCATACCACCACCCATACCACCTCCACCTTCTAAACCAGCTTTACCAGCTTGATCATATATTGCTCGTTTGTTGGAATCGGAAAGGACTTCGTATCTAATGATGGCAGGGACGCGCAAGTCAGTAAGGTTTCGAAAATTTATGTAACACTTCCACATGTCCGTAACTGCATTATCAAAGGATGCCTCGACACCCATTTCTAACTCGAATTTCACCATTTTCTACGGTTTATGCTGCAAAACTTATCAAAATTGTTTCCTACTCACGCATGGGTAAGGTCTTTGAAGAGTTCTGCGTCACCCCCCTTATCCGGATGGTTGACCAAAGCTTTCTTTCGGTAAGCCTTCTTGATAGCTCCTTCATCAGCATCAGGAGATACACCGATGAGGTCGTAGTATTCGCTATGTAGATAGGATAGAATATTAGTACGATAGTCCAGTATGTCCCGACAGATTCGGGTGTGAGGAAAGAGGCAAAGTAAGTTGAGCTAGGATGTAACAACCAGGTATACATCTTATGACACTATATTGTGACTTGTACTCACGTTTCGACTACCATTTTGTATATAATATCTAATCGTTATGAATAGGTTGGGGGGAAATTATCTAATCGCTACAAATCTATCCTTCTGGCTTGAAAGAAGGTTGAATGAAAGAAGAAAGGAACGCGTTGTCTCTTTGATCGGGATGCTTTTGCAGTGAATTCTATACCTAAGGCTCTCAATTCGACTGAGATGAGTGGTGAGTAATTACGCTTAGTATGCGTTTTTAGTGTTCTTCTATGACTAGATGAATATGATAGACGTTTGAGACGTTTAAAAGTGTAAATTTTCGATTAATAACTTTTTTTTGCCTCCTAAAAGGAAACAACGTAAAGGTAGGTAGGTAGGTATACAGGCTCGGTGAACGTCAATCACGCACTGTCCGTCGGTGTACGCCTACAAAGGAGAATAAAAGAATTCTGGTAAATTCTACCTTACCTTTACATTTGCCACTATAATGCCACATTCAATTTTAACAACTGGTTTATCTATATATCTCCGTTTATCTATAACATGCTAAAACCACGTTAAGGAAGTAGTACCGCTTTGATTACGTATTGAAAACACAACATTCGGTTAACAACAAATGTCGATGTTGATCATCCCATCATGTTGTTTTCGAATTTCCGAGGAAAGATGCTAATTTCGAAGTTTATCTGATTAACATTCATGGTTCGATTGGCTATTTTACTAATTAACTATACGCTGAGATAGCATTCCAATTCACAGCAAGAGAAACTACAATAAGATGGCTATCTCTACTTCGCCTCAGCTGCAGGAAAGGCGTAGTGGTAAGCTCACTATGGATTCATTTCTTTTAGATGACGCGCTTTACTGATGTTATACTTTGATAGACGCCAACACCGATATGATACTGGAGAAGCTAGCCAGAACTAATACTTTCAAGTGAGCCACTCGTCTCACACGGTCAACATCTCTACACATTGCTAATTATTTTTACCTATTCAGCTCTGACTGGCCAACACTTCGAGATCATCTTCATCAATCATTAATATCGACACTACCATTATTCCTCTCTCGCGGACCACCTAGACCATACAGACCACCAATATCACCTATTATGGGACCTATACCTATTAGTCTAGATCCATCCATATCTGAGGATGCTACAGATGCTGAAGGAGAGAAACCACCGTCTGAATCATTACTATTATCACCATCTCAACCTACATCGATATCTACGTCTACACCTGAATCATCTACTTTATCATCCAGTATACCACGTTCATTAGATGTTGAACCTTCTGCAACACCCTCATCGGGTAGACTAGAAAGCTTAACTACACAAGATGATCTGAAACCTTCTACACAAGGTGGCTTAGTCATACCCCCTTTTCCACCTTTAGATCGCAATAGACGGAATTCTTCTTCTGGTGGTCCATCATATTCAGGTGGTCAAATTATATCGTCTCCTTCGCCAAGAAGTATCAATGGTATAAGAGGTGGTGCACAAAGAATTGTTACAATTGGTCCAACAGTTTTGGACGATGAATATGATGAAGAAACTACAATTGGTGGTAAGATTTTACCAGGTTGGATGGATAATGAAGAAGGTAAAAAAGAGTTGGAAAAGGTGGTTAATATGTTAGATGATATGGACGTGTGAGTAGATTCTTTTCACTCCTGTCTAATAACGATTCAGGTTGTCTGCGGTAGGATTATGCAATATTGATGGTATTGTACGTTACAGACCCCCATTTACCATACAACGTCTATCTGAACTTCTCCTAGAACCAACGAAATACTATTCGACTTTTGGGAAATTCGTCAGAGCAATAGAGAAAACATTACTAGTTACCACTCAATGGGAAGCACCATCATACACCGCAGCGCCTACACAACAATTCTCAGTACCGACAACACGTTCGACAGGAGGCAGTATACCGTCTTCATCGTCATCAGCTTCAAGTGATAATGGTTATGATTCAGAATCAACTATGCCACCAGGTTCAACTACGCCCATGTTTAGTCCGATACCATTTTTAACTCAACAACATGATGAATTATCACTTGGGTTAAACGTTAATACAACTGGAGAAAGTTCGATCAATGGCGCTGGTGGACAACAACAGCGATCATTAGATGATGGATTAATGAGTCCTTTAATGTTGTCTGAAGAAAGTGGTGTATTTGGATCATCATCAAATCCAAGATCACCTACACCCGAACCTGAAGATACTGAAAACGAGAATGAAAGTAAAATTTCAGATGATGGGGATATTGAAATGAAAGCTGAATTGAATGAAGATGATCAACCACCTAGAAGACCAACAGTAGCACAAGGACAATATCCTGCAGAGAACGTTATAGAAGCAGAAGAAAGTAGTACAACCTCTGACCCTGCACATCAATCATATTTAGGTAGAGTTGATGAATTAGATACTGGGCCGATTACGTCATCCTCATCACCTACTACACCTACTTTCAATAGAGGAAATTCTTCATCTCCATCGTCAAGTAAATCTAAAACCAAGAACGGTCATCACGGTGATGAAAGCGAGATACCTGTTCCAGGTACAGGTGAAGGTGGAAATATGACACCGCACGGAATGAGTGAAAAACCTGTACCTATATCAAGTACAACTGTAGTTAAAGATGATGACCATAATAGTAATACAGGAAAAAGGACAATAGCAAATTTACCTAGAACATCAAGTGAAAAATCATTGAGGGATAGGTTCGTCAGTGCAGGTGCGACTACAACAACAGAAAATGATAAGAGTGATATAACTGAAGGTAGTACAGATGAAAACGATAAGCAAGTTGAAGCAGAAGAACTTAGTGATCAGAAGATATAATTATGAGATATGAGAGATGATCACGAAGACTTCGGATCTAGAATTACCTTTTAGAGGCTTGTGGCAAACTTATAATGGGAATTTGCATGATAACCGCAATTCAACAGTGAATGGAGTATAAGTTATGTACAGAAAGAGAAACATCCATGCATTGTAGCCATTTTAAACAAGCAAAATACAATACTACCATATCAGGATTGCCTGTATATTCATCAGGTTACTCATACTTTGTTGGATAAGCGTTATTCGTTGGATTTACATAATTAATCGCTACATATTCTTCTTTTCGTTCATTATCATTCGCATGGCGGAACTCTTCTAGTAAGTTGTTCTGGTTGTTGTATGGGTTGCTCTGTGATTATGGTTTTTGTGGTGGGATTTGCCAGGAAGGTGGAAAAGATGTCTAAGTCTTGTTCCTAGGCTTGGACTATAATACAAATATTAAAGTAAAGATCTTTAGGTAAGCTACTAATTGGTATGGAGAGTAAAGATGTCTAAGGAAGGATTACTGACTGATTTGATTTGACTCCCATTGAATGTAATTGATGTTGAGCGTGATCCCTACCTGCATGGGTCGTTCGAGGATTATTGATCGCCTATCAATGCCAAGAACAAGAGAAATTAAGTAAGACGACTGAATTAGGGGACTACAGGATAAACCTAAAGCTGTAAGATATGCATATCACTCACGGCTTTCAATCCCCTTATTCGATTCTGCCTATGACTGGTATGTTGAGCTCCATGAGGTGTAGTATGATGAGTTGTTCTGGTTGTTGTTGTGGTTCCGTGCATATTCGTGGTTGAGCGAGTTGGTATGTAAAGCAAATGCGTGATTCAGATGTTGTTATGCTTTGAGGTAGATTTCTGCTGGAAAGAGGTTAACGTTATTTGCTATTTGCTATTGATCCGGTCCAATATATATGCTAGAAGTTAGACCTTTGTCACAAGAGAAAGTACTATCAGACATGTATATGACATCATGCGTTCAGTCTTCAAAGTCAGGAAGTCATACATGGATGTCATCAAAGGATGTCGCTCCACTGCGCGCTGTTAAGTGAGTCATAACCATCAAAATAGGAAAATTTTAGGTATCGTCAGCACAGATCATCCTAATGGGTTATTCCTTGTGTTTCAGGCATCAAGAAATGCCTTTTGGGGCTCAATATTGTTGTTGTCAACTGTGATTCATCCTTATTACAGCACATGGGTCTTAAAATCCAAATGATTTGGTCCATCTCACGCGGGGTATATGATTCTATGTGGTTCCATTATCTGCAGTACGCAATATGGTATTTGGGCTTAGCTCAGCGTATACTTTTTGCAATACATCCATTGTCTGATGCAGGAAGGAAGGGTTTATACTGTTACTTCGATTTATCCATGTAAATGTGTTATATGTTCAGTTGCAAATTCCCCCTACCCCATTAGTCATCGAATGATCACTTATTTTTCTACCTTCTATGCTTTTTCAAATTCCTTCTTAGCCAAGACCAATTGTCCATCTAAATCTTTATTTGCATCATCAACTAATTTTTGTATCTCATCCGTACCATTTGATTTTCTTCCACCTAAATGTTTAAATCCATCCGTTCTTGCCATACGTATTTGTTGTTTTGCTGATTCAACTGTATTTGATAACGATTTTAATATTTCTGCTCTTTGTTCTGTTGTAGGTCTAGAAAAAGTAATCATAAAAGCAAATACAAAGGAATTAATCCATTTGATCTCTCACATATATGTGTCTTAACGCGACATCAAGAGGAATCGTGACTTACCGAGAAATAGGTATTTTCAATGTATTTGCACCAGTCTTTTGAGGTGATATACCAGGTAAATTAGCTTGATGTATGGCAGATTCAACATGTTTTGTAGACTACATTAAACAACTCGGTCAGCAATTATCTTAAGAGTAGTTGAGAAAGCACGTAATACTCACATCTGTGTCCCATACTTCCACATATAAAGTATTTCCTTTTGTCGTTATAGATGCTACAGCATTTAAGTGGCATTGACCTGGACCATCAGGTAATTGTACTCTAACGGAATCAAGTAAAGCTATAATCATAATAATAGACTATGTATCAACCAGTATTCTGACTATATACCCAATCTAACAATTCAGCTTACCTGGTGTTACTCTTCCTCTTCCTCTTTCTACACCTTCAAAAATGACTGCTTTGGCCCAATGAACAGCTTTTTCAATTTTGACTCCTGTTTTCTCTAATACTTCTGATATAACTACTTCTCCTGCTCCTTGATCATCATTGGCTCCAGCCTCATCATCTTCGACAGCTTTGATCTTCTGTTTAGGTGTTTTGACATTAGGACCCTTGTTCTTCTTCAGACCCAATGGAGTGGATGAAAATGATCGAGCGATATTAAGTGATGTTGAAGGGATGATGATTGCTCGAGTTGGTACTGATGGGCCGGCAGCTGATCTCACAGCGCTTCTGAGGGTTTGAGTTATGATATTCTGGCGCATACTGGGCGATGCAATACTCTTCGGCGTCTGTATTGATAATCTAGTCTCAAGATAGCTCAACAAAGATGAAACGAAGTCGATAGATTTCCATAATCTTGCCTACCACAACCATCTTTCATACGGTTTCAGCATTGTCAGGCACTAAACAGTCACGTGACATCATAGACGTCTGAAAAAGTTGGCCAACGTTGACATGAGAGATTTGGAATGATTTTCCATTTGTAAGCTTACCGCTATACATAAGATCGCAACGACCATCATTAGTTTAGATATACATAGTTATTCTTATAGCGGTCTCCAAGTTCCTGAATACAATTAATCAAATTTCACTTTCCACTCGTATAAAGCGCTATCTGATCGAAAATGGCTCGATTCACCTCAATAGGAATGGGACGTAAAAAGTTCGTTCAATCAGCTGCTGAAGAAGCTCAAACGCATGATTCAGCTGGAAATGAAGCTGGACCTTCAAGTATACCAAACACATCTGAACAAGGTGAAGGGATAGCTGGTGGTATTGAGAAGAAGAAGAAGAGAAGGGGAAGGCAAAGAGTCAAAGACGAGACTGGAAAGAGAATAGCTATAGGTGAAAAGAAAGGTCCTGATGCTAAGAAGAATAGTTGGGGTAAGGATGAAGGTATATCGAGTGAGTGAGATCATTCATTGTGGTCAACTATTCAGAGCAGACGCATGTTATACCATTCAGCTGATCTAAAGTAATGATTCTATATTTAGGGCGAGCAAAACTTTCCGCCAAACATGCTGAAGAACGAAAACAGAAACGAAACGAACAGAAGAATGCAAATGTTACTTGTTTCGCTTGTAGAGGTGTTGGACATGCTTCAAGAGATTGTCCCAATGTCCTATTAGGTGCAGCAGGAGAAGACGGTGAAAATAGTGGTATGAAAAGAAAAGGCGGTAAAGCAGGTTCTCAAGTGACAGGTGGAGGAAAATGTTATAGGTAAGTTCACTATTTAACGTTACATTTGCTTTGGAATCCATTCAGAGCTAACTCGTAATTGACTTTATTGTCGTCATAAATCATAGATGTAACTCTAATGAACATTCATTACATGGATGTCCTGAACCTATCGATTCAAGTAACCCTACACCATTCGCAACATGTTATATATGTTTGAAATCTGGACATTTAGCTTCTTCATGTGCATCAAACGGTGGTAAAGGGATATATGTTAATGGAGGTGAATGTAAAGTGTGTAAATCAGTCGAACATCGTGCGAAAGATTGTCCAGATGATCCAAGAAGACAATCATCATCATATAATGAAAATGATAATGAAGAAGGAGGAAAGAGGAAAAGAGGTGAAATTATATTAGGTGTAGGACAAGGTGCTGGAGCAGATGAAGATGATTTTATGGTTGAATCTAGACATTCATTGTCATCAGCAGGAGTTGGTGATAAAGGAGGTAAAAGAAATAATAAAAAGCATTTACCTGCAAGAAATAGTGAAAGACCAATGAAAAGATTAAGACAAGTAGATGAAGAAACAGGTAACTTAGGTGAAAGGTTAGAAGGTGGTTATCAAGGTCCGCCAGAAGGTGAAAGGCCGGGTCAAAAAGAGATTGAACAGGAAAGACAAGCAAAATTACCTTTAACAGCTAGAAAATCGCTAGGTGTTCAACAACAAAAACCAAAACCAAAAGTAGTTTCATTTTAGTATTTATTTGTCTAATTGTTTGTTTGTACAAAACATGGAATAACAGTGTATGCATATATCGATCAACAACGACGACGTAGGTCTCCAAATACGTTGCAAATCATTAGATAGCTCAAGGGGTTGCTAAAGTGACACAAGGAAGAACCAGTGGCTGATCCAGTAAGGTCAGGCTCGGACACCCACCTGCGCAGCTTCACTCTCTAATTCCCAAAGATCGGTCTCAAGTTTGTTTTTATACCAAGATCTTGCTTGGGCAGAAATGCCAAGATGGGAAGTACATCCTTCACAGTCACTATCAAACCCCAATGACTTGGTGTTCCTGATACATCTCAGTGAATTGATGATGGCAGATTTGGCTTGATCAATTGTCGTGTTATCTGCGTCACTTATCTTGAGGTCTTTGAACTGTCTGATCTCGTCTCTAGTTGAAGTGATATCACTACATAAAGTAGAATGATCAGCTGTTGTTGAGGATATATTGAGTGATTGTAATTAAGTAAGCTTCTAATGAAATGATTCAGTGATATCAGTCAGTGGGTTGTGGGGAATTCAGATTGTTCGGTCGTTTGCTTTTCTAAGTAGATAAATTAGTTGTTGAAGTAAGTAATGAATTCGATTCATGGCTCTTTATATAGGTCGTTCCAGCCAGAAACGGAGAGAGAAAGCATCCCAAGGGAAGGATAGGGTCAGAGCTAGATGATGACCAAATGAAGAATTCGAATATCATTATAGACGTTTCATCTTGTTCTTTCCTTTGTTATCATTTCCACAAGAAAGCTCCCTTACTCTGCCTTGGACGGACAAGCACGATTTCGTTCAAAGGATTACCTCAAGACTGATAGAAGATTCTCGGTATCTTTCTACCTTCTTTGGATGAAAAGATGAGCCACATTTGACGTATGACTATGCCGCAATTATGTGTCTCTGAAGACCACCAACAAGTCATCAGTTTAAAAAGTCTTCTTACAGAACATCAGTGCTTGGACCAGTATGTCCAGTTTTTTTAGTCTTCACTGCATCGTTAGAGCCTTTTCCTTTCCGCTGATCGGGCTGAAAGATGCATAATTCAGTCCGCCGCGGATGTCATATTCCGCATATGCACACCTGAAATGAATGGGATTAGAAGAAGCCTGGACCAATTAATTGATCTTTTTGGGATACCAAATGTGCAGCATAGGCTTAACCTCTCTGCACAGTCCGTATTCGGTTCTTAGCGATCTTACATGGAGACAAATCTGTTGAAGGTCACAAGTATATTCGATACATGCTTTATGATTCATAAATTGACGAATGATATCATCGTCTTTTCAATGAGAAGACAGTCGTCATCGAGCACTACGAGATATTATCAATATTAATGGGAGGTATATCTACGTCGATCATCTTGTCTTGGTATGACCAACGATAACGTTAAGCTCGACCAATTTAACAATTAAGAACTACACTAAAACTCGATTAAAATGGAATTTTAGGTTAATCTGCTCCATGGGGATTGAGGGTTGCTTAAAGAGCAGCTGACCGAATTAGACTTTTTCATTTCGGTCATGCTTTTTATGGTCCCGTTAGAGTGGGCATTAGTGATCTTAATACAAGTTGATCATAAGACCAAGTATGCAGTTTTTGTTACACTGTCATGATTTAGCATGACTAAGCTAGCCGCCTTATCTCAGACTACGTTATACCAAGCTATTACGGCTTGACCTCCACTTGAAGTGGTGCGTGAATATTGGTAGATCATCAGACGAGTACGCAAGAGTTGGGCGATTCGGATTTGTCCTAGATAAATACGTGCACACCCTCACGTTGCGTACGTAGGAAGATGATTGTTAAGCGAATATTCAGGAAACATCGTTTCTTTGTGTTGTGTATTGGGCGCTTCTAGACAAACCGAGGAAAACATAGCTTTATGCTTAGCTTTATTTATGTAATTGTACACAAACGATAAAAAGATGCAGCGTGTAAGCTTATTCAATCAAGTCTAAGGTATCCCTGTCGGATTGAATCGATTTTAACATTTTAACAGAGTTATAAGCGAAATGACCATGTCAGAAGATCTAGATTTCTTATAACATCCTTTGGATAAACAGGAACAAACATGAATTCAGATATACGCACCCCTTAAATGTCCTTTGAGGTGTGATCTTCACGAAGAAACAAACGCCGTGCGGCTATTGTATGCTTGAACACGACATGCAAATTCCTTTTGCCATTGTGTATGCCTCATCGACCGGACCGTGTCGTGCGATCAAGCGAAATCAGGGCGATTTTGTGAGAAGAGCAACAAGCAAGGTTGCGATTGCTTTTTTCAATTCCTCGGTTATCTCTGGAATGAGATGTTTTGAATTGTTATTTCTCTGTATTTCTCTGTTAAATAATATAGATGAATAATTGAATTATCGTTAAAAGTTCTCACGAAACCCTTGATAGTCGAAAAGGACACCGCCGGCTATTTCGGCTTGATCATTCCGACTTGCCCCGTAATAACCCTCATGCTTGCCTCTTTGATCCTTCTACTCCTTCACTCCCCTATGCATCATATGGAGATTAACGTTTATTTGGCGCCACTTACGTCTTTTGTAACTGAGATAAGCGGATAACTCGGCGGTAAACATGCTCTATACAGTAAAAAAACAGATGATGAAATTACAAGAAAAGAAAAAAAAAAAAGACGCTAAAGCTAAAACTTAGGAATTTAGGACTTCGCTTCGTCTGAAGTGCAAAATCGAAGGATGAGGGGAAGGGAAAGGCCTTGGTGGGTCATAGCGGGAATTGTATGAAACTCTACGACTCCAATGTATAGATTATTGTTGCCCCTCATTCTTCCTTCTGCTCCTATACCATCTGATATGGAGATGGTAGAAAGACGAGCTGAAGAGTTAGCGAACAAATAAGGGGAACCAATCATCATTGAATGATACATTTTGTTTCGGTAGTTCGTACCGATCAAAACAAAGCTAAAAGATGCAAATTTATACATATATACGAGCTCCACTTTTAGATCGATTCGCAAACATGTTGCCCCCCATTTTCTAATTTGTTATTGTTCCTTTCATCATCATAGCAATCTATTTACACCTTTTTTGACCATATAATTGGATAAAATTGTTTATTCAATATGGCTGAAAAGAATAATACATTCAAACAACAAGATGCTCATTTAGAGGATCGAAGAAATTATGTTAATGATGAACCTGATTCAACACCTTCAGCAGTTCATGTAATTCATAACCCTCTTAAGGTGAGTATCGTGTAATCCACCTATCTATCATCTGAAAGTGATCGTCTGATACCAAAAGTAGACTTGTTGAGCTAATAAGAGATTGTTTTTTGCATTGTGTATAGAGGGACAGTCCGGAAGTAGTTGTGGCGGACGCTCAAGCATTTGCTAACAACAACGGTCTTAGTGAATATGCCGAACTTTTCGGTAGAGCTGCATTAGTAGCTAGAGATAGTAAACATTTTGAAAATGTATCTGTACTTCTTCCAGATGAAGTAGCTGCTTTACAATATGAAAGAGATCATAAATGGCATGGGCCATTCATGTTATGGTATTCTATCGCCTTATGTGCCGTCGGCGCTGCTACTCAAGGTATGTAACATACATACTCGTCGTGAGAAAATATCCTTATTTTGTAATAACACTTTCATTTTCGTAGGTTGGGATCAAACTGGTTCAAATGGTGCGAACCTTTCATTCCCCACTGAGTTCGGTATCGAAGGTGAAGGTGCCAATGAATGGAAAGTTGGTGCTGTCAACGCTATTATTTTCTTGACTGCTGGTGTTATGTGAGTCGTATTATTCTTCAGTGAACATCTGGAATCGATCGCTGACATGTCATGTATGATTAGTGGTGCCTTTATTACCGATCCTTTGAACCACTATTTAGGTCGAAGAGGTGAAATTTTCCTTACTGCTGCTTGTCTTACTGCTACTCCTATCGCATCTGGTTTCACTCATTCATGGCAAGCACTTTTCGCTGTAAGATTCGTAATGGGTATTGGAATTGGTGCAAAAAACGCAACCGTACCTATCTTTTCAGCAGAATTAGCTCCAGCAAGAATTAGAGGTGCATTGTGAGTCATTCTCTTCTACCCTTTTCCCTCTCTGAATTCACCTATACTAACGTGATCACCGTTTTTCACTGTTTAGGGTTATGTTCTGGCAATTATGGGTCGTAGCCGGTATTTTCTTAGGTTTCTGTGCAAATGTTATTGTTAAAGATACTGGAAGAATCGCTTGGAGATTACAACTTGGTTCAGCTTTCATTCCAGCTTTCATTTTGATGTTAGGTATTTATTTAACACCTGAATCTCCTAGATGGTTGATGAAACATGGCAAATACGATAAAGCTTTTAGATCGTTCTTGAAACTTAGAGCTCACCCAATCATCTCAGCAAGAGATTACTACTACTCATATGTCATCTACGAAGAAGAACTCGCTCTAACTCCTGGATCAAACTACTTTACTAGAATGAGAGATTGCTTTACAATTCCTAGAATCAGAAGATCTAATTACGCCGCTTCAACAGTCATGTTAGCACAAGTATGTTTTTTTTTCAATGAAAATCTATTCTGTAATCCAGGCTGACATTTTTCTCATAGCAAATGTGTGGTATCAATATTATCTCTTTCTACAGTTCAACCATTTTCACTGATGTCGGATATACACCAACTCAAGCTTTATACGCTTCATTAGGTTATGGTGCTGTTCAAGTCGTTTTCACTATTCCGACTTTATTCATGATCGATACAATCGGTAGAAGAAGATTATGTTTAATTACATTCCCACTTATGTGTATCTTTTTATTAGCTGCTGGTCTATCATTATTGAAAACAACTGGTTCCAAGGGATCAAGAATTGGTCCTGTCGTTTTGTTCGTTTACCTTTTCACAATTATGTACTCATTGGGTGAGGGTCCAGTCGCTTTCCAATATTCAGCAGAAGTTTTCCCAACCATTCAAAGAGAACAAGGTATGGCTTTTGTCGTATTCATCAACAACTTCTTCGCTGGTGTATTATCAATTACGTTCCCAAGAATGAGATCAGTCATGACGAATACAGGTGCTTGTGAGTGAAATTTCCCTTTTGATTCTTATATCTCGACCCGTCTTACATTGACTCCTTTATTTTTCTCCTTCCGTAGTCGGTTTCTACGCTGGTTTGAATCTTATCGCATGGTTCATGATCTTTGTTTTCGTCAGAGAAACTAAACAATTAACTCTTGAAGAAATTGACCGTGAGTCTATCAATAAAATTACTTCATTATATACATACTTGCAATCAAAAGCTAAATATCCCTTTTATCAACTTTTACAGAGGTATTTTCAGTACCAACTTCAGAATACTTTAGACATGAATCTAAGATTTCTGCACCATGGTTTATCAAGAGATACATCTTTTTCCAAAAACACTTACCAAAACCACCATCTATTATCGCTACTGCCGATACAGATTACAGTGAAAAACCTAAATACTCGGAAACTCCTCCTAGAGGTGGTTCTACTGCCTAAAGGTAGTATAATAATAAGCATTTAAAACCTTCTTTTACGTGTACTGTTCTGAAATAGAATAGTAAATAGTTTGACGTAACGGTATTTTATACGATAATATGGTGGTAAAAGTTTAGTAAATCTAAGTAATATAATCAAATCAATAATATTAAATGAGGATCTCATTGATATCGGGGTTCAAGTAAACAAACATAAATAAAATGTGTATGAATTATAATTGAAGTGGCAGTCTCTATCATTACAAACCGTGCACAAATGTTTTGTTGTCCCCCGTTTCTGCACCATTGGCCGCTAGTACTGAAGCCTTTTAACATCGACATTGCAACTCTGCATCCACTTCATATAGACAGCTCACATTATAGAGAAAAGCGGGGAAGATGCAGAAGCAATTTCTCCAAACGCTAAGAAATGACGAAACTTTTGTTCGCTCTCCGTTTATTTATTGTTATTGAAAAATGCATTTCAGCCGTTTTGATTGATTCAACGAGCCTTCAGTGCCATGTCCGACAACACAAATCGCATTCTGACAGTCCCACTTACTTAATATTTAAAGTCTCTTCCTTTAGAATGCAGCACAAAAGTCTACTTGCAGCAGCAATATGTGCCAGTTATCCGTCTCCTCGAAGCTATAATCCAGCTAAATGTCATTTGATCCCACGAACTTCAATCAGCTTGTGCTTTACATTCTTCACTTACCTTACTCGTAGCAGAGAACCGTAGCATATGTTGCATGCGACTAAGAAGCTACGTATCAGGACAGACCTTAATAATCAGCTAGTAGTCACTGGATCGTCTTCAGCACCTTTTCGATCAGTGGCGGTATCTAGGAATAAACAATCTCCGCTAATCTTTGAAAACAACTCGACAACAGAACTTTCAAGCACACAGCACTATTTTGTCAATCGCCCAATATAATAATCAATTCGCATTGCTGCCGCACAGAATTGCGTTCAAGTAATTGAGGAAATTCCAAAAGTGTATACGCCATCATAGCCAATCCAGCCCAAGCGGGACTAATCGTATAGATTGCTCTCTGATCTGTTGACTGTCGCCCTTCCTCTAAAGCCATCTTGATTTTTTCAAGCTCTTATGAAAGGAACCAGCATTGCCTACGACCAGAAGGACAGCATACAAGCAGCTGGCTTACTCCTCAGTCAATCAATAATTAATCATAATATAGGTTGTCTTTTTCTTGTTGCCTTCATCAACAGCAGCTTTGGCCGAGTGGTCTAAGGCGGTGGACTTAAGTTGTTCTCGCTTCTTGCGAGTTTCTAACTGAAACCCACTGGGAAACCGCGTGAGTTCGAACCTCACAGGCTGCAAAATTCGAACACCTTTTTGTTTTGGGACATCTTCTATGCATCGAATGGTGTTTTTATCAAAGAAATTGGATGAAAATTGAATGATTTAGAGTCGATTTTGTGAATGTTCGGCGAAGGAGGTGAAAGTGCCACATTCGCTTGGACGCGCGCTACGGTGGCAAACCTTGTTTCGGTTTTTTAAATACCATTCAGCTTTTGTATCGTACAAACTGCTGCAAAACACAGCAAGAAAACTATACATACAGTCAGAGTACGATCTAAAGAGTATAGTCAGAAGGCTGCTGTGATAGCGGGTCAATCAAAAGTATGCATCTAGATATGTGATAGGTTATAAGCCAAACAAATACCTTTTATATCAGGCTCACCACCCATATAGCGCGCGTCGGGACGTGTTTCAACAGGGACGCGTTACGACCCTCAATTTGCCATTTTCTCTAATGTTCAACTTAACTTCGGTTTCTTTTTCTATTTACATAGTCTCAATCGTCTTATAGTATATACATTCAAACTTGCACTATCCTGCCTTAGACTTCTACTTGACATCTGCGATTTTCAACTCAAGTCAAGCGCAATATGTCATCCCCTTATCCAGGTGCATATCCACCATCATCAGCGCCAGGAGGATCACCAGCGAATTCATCTTCTTTACCACAATCAAGAACCTTAGATCCATTAGCATTTAACAATGTACGTGGATTAGATGGGTCTATACCTGGTAATACAGGTAGGAATCAGAATGGTAATGGCGATGATGAAGGTGGATCACAAGCTGGTGAAGATAATACCGATGGTACAAGAGTAGCACAAAGAAGAGCCAGAGGTGGTGTAGATCCTGAATCTATACCTAGAGTTAAAGATCAAACTGGTGAAAAAGTTATGGAAAGTTTCGCTTTATTCTTGGAAAAGTGAGTAAGACCTAACTATGAGATGAATCAGAGGCTTGTATAGCTATTGAGAATAAAAGAGCTTGAACTGATAAACCATTCCATAGCTTCACGGAACAAGTTGTACTACCCGAAACACCAGCTTCGTTCCATGGTGAAAATCCATTACCTGGAACAGCTGATGAGGGCAAATACTATATCAACCAAATCAAAGGTATGAAGGAGTTTGATCTGACTACTTTGTTTGTCGATTTCGGTCATTTGTTAGAACGGGAAGAAGTTTTAGCTAGAGCTATTCAATCGCAATATTATCGGTGAGATCAGCTGAATGGTCATTAATATGACTAACAGGAGGCTGATTGTTAACTCTCGACATAGATTCCTTCCTTATTTAAGACGAGCGTTACAAAGTCTGATAAGGCGATATGAACCTACATATCTATATACATCTACATCGTTCGGTTCTACACCCTCATCATCAAGTTCATCATTAACAACAAGAGATTTCAACATTGCATTTTATAATCTACCATTAACTTCTGGTATAAGAGATTTGAGAATGGATAGAATAGGTCAATTGATCAGTATAAGTGGTACAGTAACTAGAACAAGTGAAGTTAGACCTGAATTGGTTAGCGGTACTTTTGTTTGTGAACAATGTAAAGCTGTAATCAAAGATGTAGAACAGCAGTTCAAATACACTGAAGTGAGTGAACTGCATGCAGAATACCAAGACAAATCCAGCTGAAGGCGATTTCTGCCATAGCCTATATTATGTCAGAATCAAACCTGTAATAATCGAACGAATTGGTTGTTGAATATCGAACAATCAAAATTCTCAGATTGGCAAAAAGTCAGAATTCAAGAAAATGCAAATGAAATTCCAACAGGTAGTATGCCCAGATCGTGAGTCTCATCCTTTATCGAGTGCAACGATGAAACCAGATCACTGACTCTATAAACCTAGGCTTGATGTGATTCTTCGATCGGAGATTGTTGAAAGAGCCAAAGCGGGTGATAAGTGTACTTTCACCGGTACTTTTATCGTTGTACCTGATGTCTCTCAGTTAGGTCTCCCTGGAGTAAATGCACAGATGATGAGAGAGAATCAAGGTGGAAGGGGGGATGGTGGCGTAGCAAGTCAAGGTGTAACGGGTTTAAAAGCATTAGGTGTCAGGGATTTACAGTATAAAACAGCCTTCTTGTCTTGTATGGTACAAGGTGCAGATGCTAGAGTGAGTTCAGCTGTGTGTCTCACCTCTCTTTTGGGAAGCAAAAGCTAATCAATTAAATGTTCATATCCAGGCGGGAATTACTGACGTCCGAGGCGATTTAGAAGATGGTGAAGAAGATCAAGAAACTTTCCTCAATTCCCTTACCCAGCAAGAAGTTGACGAGCTAAAGAATATGGTCAACCTTGACAGAATTTACGAACGTCTGGTGAAGTCAATAGCTCCAACCGTATATGGCCATGATATCGTCAAGAAGGGTATTTTACTGCAACTTATGGGTGGTGTACATAAACAAACTCAAGAAGGAATACATTTAAGAGGTGATATCAATGTTTGTGTTGTTGGTGATCCAAGTACCAGTAAATCGCAATTCTTGAAGTGAGTAACCCTGTCTACTTTCGCAACTGTGATTCCGTACTAAAGCTGTATTTCTAGATACGTATGCGGCTTTTTACCTCGAGCGGTATATACATCCGGTAAAGCTTCATCAGCAGCAGGTCTGACAGCTGCCGTTGTAAGAGATGAAGAGTCTGGTGAATTTACTATCGAAGCAGGAGCATTGATGTTAGCAGATAATGGAATTTGTGCTATAGATGAATTTGATAAAATGGATGTAGCGGATCAAGTAGCAATTCACGAAGCGATGGAACAACAAACAATATCAATTGCAAAAGCAGGTATTCAAGCTACATTAAATGCAAGAACATCTATATTAGCAGCAGCGAATCCAATCGGCGGTAGATATAATAGAAAAATGAGTTTGAGAGCAAATGTAGCCATGTCTGCACCAATTATGTCAAGATTTGATTTATTCTTTGTGGTTTTAGATGAATGTAACGAAAATGTTGATTTGCATATTGCACAACATATTGTAAATGTACATAGATTTAGAGATGCCGCTATAGCTCCTGAATTTAGTACTGAATCACTTCAAAGATATATTAGATATGCTAGAACTTTCAGTCCAAAAGTGAGTTATCCCCCTCAAACAGCAAGAAACAAAAAGGATAAACCTAATTGATGTTATTCCTATAGCTCTCCCCAGCAGCCAGTGCTGTACTTGTTGAAAAGTACAGATCATTAAGACAGGATGAAGGTGGACCAGGGAAGAGTAATTTCAGAATTACCGTCAGACAGTTGGAAAGTATGATTCGATTATCTGAAGCTATTGCTAGAGCCAATTGTCAAGATGAGGTAAGTGAATAGGCTCACCGACCCGATGAATGGGTATACAAGAGCTAATAGTTGTTGCTGGGTGTCAGATTACGCCCGCTATCGTTAAAGAAGCTTACTCGTTATTACGGCAATCGATTATTCACGTTGAACAAGATGATATATCGTTCGATGACGACGAAGGATTGGCCAATGGCGATGCTGATGGAGACGCTGAGATGAATGCGGCCGATATAGCTGCTTTGGAAGCTGCCGAATCAAGTTATCAAGCTCAAACTTCTTCTACTGGTCAAGCTGAATCTAGTCTGCAAGGTCAACAAGCAGGAGGTCAAGTATCAAGTAGTAATGGTGGTAAGAGGAAATTGCGAATTACATGTGAGTTTGGTGTTGTTGACACTTGTCCATTTTATGATACCGAATAAAGAGGAACTCGCAACTGATTAATTCCTTTTCTTATTAGATAATCAATATATGGAAATAATGAATTTACTTGTATTGCATTTAAGTGAAATTGAAAGAGAAAATGGTACTGGAGTCGACAGAGAAGAATTGATTCAATGGTACTTAGAACAGAAAGAACATGAATTTGAAACTGAACAAGATTTATTAAATGAAAAAGAATTAATAGGTAAAGCTTTAACTAAATTATCAAAAGATAATTATTTATTAGAAATTAGAGGTGATGTAAGAGATGGTTTGGTCCCTTCATCCACAACTGATCAAGAAGGATCTATGCAAAGTGCTGATGGAGATAATTCCAGTGGCAAACTTTATTATCTTGTTCGTAAGTATCAAAGGAAATTCCTCCATACATTGTTCAGACTAAACTGTGTCTCCTCTACCACATGTTATAAATACTGATACTAACCCATGGTGTTTGTCATATAGATCCTCAAGTCGATTTATCAGATCTTTCTTCTTCAGTTCCTGCTTAGAACTCTTGAAGTAATGAGTTTTTGGGCGCACACCGGTGTCCACTACACTACACTGCGATCTTAGGACTGAGATCAACTGTAAAATGCCTTTCTGTCTATTTTGATTTTACACTTTTTTTTCAATATTGTAACAATGTTTCTTTGCTACCTCTTTTACTATATAAATTCATAAGTCAGAAGAATCGAAGGTCGTCATGCATAATAAATGTTCATAGCAGATTGTCATTTATTCGCATATGCATATGAACGATGATAGTGCTATATAAATCTCACATTCTACATATATTTCATCTTCTATCTCTAAGTTCCCAGCAGAATGAAATGCTACTTTGTCTACAATGAAAGCCTCACCTATTGAACTTGTACAGCTAATTGGGCAGCTTTTCTCTGTTCTTCAACTTGATGTTGGGTTTTACCAACTGAATTACACCAAGCATCTAATTGTTCAGTCAAAGTATCTAATTGATTATCTTCTAATACACGTGGTTGAACCCATGATATATCCGCTGTTCCATCAACTTGATCAAGTGAACCTTTGATGAGACTTAGACTATATGAGTAATAGAATTATACCGCTGTTAGCTGTCTTGTTCTGAAATAACTTGAAATGAATACCTTTGTTTATATACTCACCTCAAAGCTTTCATAAGTAAATGTTCAACTTCGTTTACAGGTAATCTAGTTGCTTCACCAATAGTTTGGAAGGTCATTAATCTTGAAGAACCGTCTCTTGGTCTAGCGAAAATGGTTTGAATCAAAGCCATCAAACAGATTTTTTGTCTTAAAAATGAAATAGAAGATTCCAAAATTGGCTGAGAAGGAGAAGGAGAAAATTAAATTGCAAAAATATCAGTACATGACTTTGCCAATAAGAATAGTTTACTTCTTATAACGAAGCATGATATACTCACCTCATTCGATAAGTGGTTAGCTAACGATTCGAATTTACCAATTTCACCACCATTGAAGCTACTAATCAAATCTTTGATCCATTCCCATTCTGTACCAACAAGTGTTTGTAAGATAGGATGTTGGAGCTGTGGAGGATCATTGAGAATCAGCATGAATCCTTGATATACAAGACACTTATAATATTGGAGTACAGTAGAAGCGGACTCACCAATTCACCGAAATTGTAAATAGTTTCACCTAACAAAGCAGCAATACATAAATCATGTGCTCTTGATTTTTGATCATCTTTTGATAATTCTTTTTCAGTATCTACACAAGCTAAATATAATAAAGCATTTTTATAATATGGTGCATAATCTGCTTTTACTTTATAATAATCACCTGCAACACCATAATATCCTGCATTAACTGAAGGTTCAATTATTGTATCTTGTTCATTTAAAATTTTTTCACATTCATTTAAATTTTTTTTACATTCATCTAAATTACCTAATAACAATTGTGCGTATGCAATTGAAGATAAACTTAATGCATATGCAGATGATGCAGGAGGTGGTGGTGCAGGACTTCCAGGATTATCTTCAGTAGCTGGAATAGGATAAGGTGAAGTTAATCGTGAATGTAATGATTGTAAGAATTTTAATGTAAGTTCTGGTTCTGCAAAATAGATTCAATTGAATTTAATTTACTTTCAGCTATGTGGAACACCTTTGCTTCAGATATGGAGGGACCGCTCACCTGTGTATTCTCTTCCTACACGACGAGCGATTTCAACTAATTTCAAGGCATTTATTCTACTTTCTATAGTTGATATGAACCTGAAAGATGAGCAGATTAGCATCTGCTACACCTTCACCATCTTGCTTAGTATATTAGTAGATCTTTAGCTTACTTCTCAAACAGTTCAATCTGATAAGGACCTGTACCAGGTGTAAACACAAACTCGGTCAACTGAACAGTTAAATTGTGCCATAATCTATTGTTTGAGATAAATACAGCTTAGCGAAATCCATCGAGGAAAGATCCATTCACAAAGCTGTAAAGTTTACTCACTTCTTCTCATATGATGATTTTATCTTTGTCCATAATGGTTTTAAGTCTTCTGGGGCAGACGATACTTGTTGTTCAAGGTAAGGAAGTGGTGAAGTGGAGGTTGAAGCTGGTGTATCGATCTCCATATTGGGGGTGTTGTTGATAATGGTTATAAGATGGGAGGGTTATTACGACTTGAGGATTGAGAGTGTCTAAGATCTTCGAGCTTTGTGACAGCTATAAGGATATTGAAGGTATAATCAAGTTGATAAATTGACAAAGAATGCTTGACGATATCAAGATGAATTCAACATGTAAAGCAACAAAGGTATCGTCATAATGCACATCAATCAACGCGCGTCTACAGTCTACAGTCTATTATCTGCTATGGTGAAGAGTGATAAGCTATCATATGTACATGTTAAATATTATATCCACGTGTAACAACCCAATCCTGCTTTCAAGGCAATCCGAGATTTCGAAAAGATAGATATAGAGAAGTCTTGTACAAGTTGTCAACTTGGCTGTCACAATATAAGTTATACCACATACCCAAGGACAAAGACAACGTTAGACAAGCTGCAATTACAGAAGAGCAAGTTCCACAGAATGCCTCCACGACCATCAACTTCCATACGAGCTTTAGTCTCTTCTTCGCGATTTGCAAGTACTTCAGCTATACCAGCGGCAGCTTCTTCATCTTCTTCAACCTCCTCTATACCACCACACATAACGACGAAATCATCATCAACACCACCACCAAAAGATCCAAATAGAATATATACAGCAAGAAAAACATTCTTATGGAATTATTATACACATTTAATTTCAAAATCTGATCTGATATTAGTTTTTGATCATTCAAATTTAACTTCATCAGAATGGTCAAAAATTCGAAGATCAATTTCATCTATACCATTACCTTCAAAATCATTCGATCCAAACTCTGTACTAGAAGAAGAAGAAGGAAAACCAAAGATAGAATTAATTGAACCTGCTTCATTAAATGTAGTTAGAACAGGTGTATTATCATCTTTATTATCTTCTTCGAAGAATAATTTATTAGTCGAATCTTTAAATGGTCAAAGAGCTTTATTAACATGTTCAAATTTATCACCTACATATTTAAATAAAATTTTAAACTCAATAAATAAATCTATAAAATCATTAAAAAGAGAAAATACAAAAGATGAAAAACAACCTTCATTAAAATTAATTTCAGCTTTATTAGAAGGTAAAAAATTATTAAATAATGAAAAAGATATTTTAGAATTTAGTAAAAAAACACCTGAATTAGATGTTTTAAGATCACAATTAATTGGTTTATTAGAATCTTCTTCAAGACAAACTATAGGTATACTTAGTCAAGCTGCAGGTGGTCAATTGGTTAGAACTTTACAAGGTTTAGAACAAAATTTAAAAGGTGATAGCGTAGAAGTAGCTGCTGAAGGAGAAGCTAAATCAGCATGAACTTGATTAATGAATGGCATGTTTGGACGAGTTCTAAGGTCTTTATACCAATTACCTTCCGCTCAAGGTTTTTTAGACATATACAAAGTTAGAAGATTCGTATTTAGATATAAAGTCAGAGAGTATACTCTTCCGGCTATTGTATATATATATATCTGCCAATGCACAATGCGTTGAAGAAGTGATTCACATTGACGCAATTTGCGTTGCATACCATCATCCCATAGCAGGTCACGACGTATGCGGGTCAGTCTTCCTTACGCAGCTTTCACCATATTAATCGCTACTTTGTCGAACGCTCAGTACCGACTGGCCAACACCAGCCTGAAACAACATAATGACACGCAAACAGCCTTCTGTTCAAGAGATGCATTTTGATTTTTCCGCAATTTTTCTCTATCCTTCCTACATGCCCTATGATCATAAAACGATTTATACAACCGCTTACATGAGAGAGAATTCTCCGAATTTCTCCTGTTGAGTTGCGAAAAGGATAAATCATCGTCAGTTGGGATTTAAACATTGAATATTCTGAGGGTTTGACAATGAAAGGAGATAGGCAACAAAGTGGTGAACATGGAGGGACGCAAAGACTCACTCTGTAGCCTGGTACGGACCATTTACCTTTCTTGATCATAGTTTCAACGGCTTGAGAGATTTCTGGTCTAGCTTTAGCAACTTCGTCGACCTAAAACAGGAATTCAAGACACAACCATATCAGTTTATGCTCTTGTTTGCAAGAAAGAAATATTATCAGCAGCATAAAATGAGGTTACTCACGGTTAAGTCTTCGAAAGGTCTAGCATCTTGAATGTTGGAGAGAGTAGCTTGGAGAGAAGATTGTTCGGTTTGGATCTTACTGACGGTTTCTTTGGCGGCAGAGACCTGTCAAATGGGGAAATGTGTTAGTATCGAGATATTCTTCATCATAGTATTTCTATATTGTCCTTCAAGTCCACTTGTATGCTCCATTATGCTTATGCTCCATGTTTATGCCTTTGTTGAACAACAGTCTCCTTGAATAGTTGTAGTATACCAAATATCGCAAAACGATCATCATATCATATCCTAAACTGCGTCCACCGATATTCAATGCTATTCTGTCTTATCATGTCTCATCCTTCATCCATTCTGAAATACTATTTCTTCTCTTCTCTTCTATTGTATTGATAATTGTCCCTTTTTACGTCCACCTGATATGATAAATAACATAATGATACTATAAAACTCACAGCTTTACCTTCAAAAGCACCAACAACATCATTCCATTTTGATACATCATAATCTACAGCTTTAAAATCTTTTAAAACTTTTTCAGCTAAAGAAACAGCTTGTTGATCTTTTAAAACATTTTTATAATGTGATAAATCAATTTGTGGTACAGTAGCTTTTAATGCAGAATTTTTTGATACAGCTGTAGAATGTCTTGCTCTAAATGCTTGTAAATTTGATAATGTTGTTTTATCTAATCCTAAACCAGTATAGATTTTTGTCCAGTCCTATAATATTTGATAACTTTGTTAATATACATACATATATGTATACAAGATATAATGAGTTCAACTCACGACATTGGTAGCAGCTGATCTAGCGGCCATTTTGAAAAGAGATTATCTATACACAAAAAGAAGCTAAACTGTCAGAAGTTGAATTCTACTTTATTCACGTTGATGAGCCTGAACTTGTTGGAGCTTACAAGAAGGAGTGGTGAGTTGAAGGTAGAAGGTAGAGGATATTCACGAATATAGATAGATGAATTAGATGTTAATGAGTCTACAAGTCACCACCAACAGAAGCTAAGGGTCCATTAAAGCATTCTACTGTATAACCAATACACCATACAACCAATACCAACTACGGCCGATCCGCTGCATGCCTCACTGTACAGGTTAATACCGTTAATTTCCGAGTGTGGCACTGATTCATCATTGATCGTATATCAAGGTTAACTATAATTGTCAAAGTTGAACATTATATGTCCTTTATTACATATATACATAAATCTCGTTACATTTCGATTATTAGCATCCTTGTCATTTGTCAACTCGACATCGTATAGAATACCCGCAACATGGCTGAACAAAGAGAAAACTCACCTAGGATAGCAGACGATGGAGATAATGTTGATGAGGTGAATTACCATATCTGTGTCCCTCCACTTTTTCAGATCAACTTGTGACTAACAAAATATATGTATATATAGGAACTTCGATTGATGCAAGCTAGATTAGCAGAGATGGAAGCTGAGAAGAATGCTGTGAGTGATTCCTTCATCGTTAGCTGCAGTATTTGGTTCGGAAGTGAATAGCTAATTGGTGAATATTCAATCTCTATCAGCTTGTATCGAACAGAGGATCAGCTACACCTAATCCAACGGGGACAAATGGGAATGGAGAAACATCAGAAACACATGAAGGCGGTAATGAAGCAAGTATGGAAGATGAAGATGCACCAGGTGCAGTAGATTCAAGGAGTGTGTATATTGGTAATGTAAGTCTTTATCTTGGATGTTATCCTTTTTGAATATAGAAGTAATAAAATCTTGTTAAATTAATGTTACTAATTTTATTATCCGTTATGTTGTAGGTGGACTACGGAGCAACACCAGAAGAGATACAAGCACATTTTCAAGCATGTGGAACAATAAATAGAGTAACGATATTATGTGATAAATTTACTGGACATCCAAAAGGTTATGCATATGTTGAATTTGCTGAACCTTCAATTGTACAAAATGCAATCGTTTTAAATGAAAGTATGTTTAGAGGTAGATTAATAACAGTGAGTCATGATTTCATTTCCCCTCTTTCTCTTTCTTTTGAATTTTAATCGATGATAAGTCGTTGCAAAATGCTTATTTTTGTGTTACAATTGTTACAACTGTTATAGGTAAAAGAGAAAAGAACGAATTTACCTGGTATGAATATGACAAATCGTGGAAGAGGTAGAGGTAGAGGTGGATTTAGAGGTTTCAGAGGTGGTGGTGGTGGTTTCAGGGGTGGTAGAGGAAGGTGAGTTATTGGTTATTCTGGATGCCCGAGTAAACATCGCTAGAAGGCTAGTACAAAATATACCAAGTAACGAAGCTGATTTCGCAGGTTTTGATTCTGCAGAGGACGAGGTAGAGGTTGGTAAAACCTTGAATATATACTATAGAGGTCGTATATATAGAGTTGAAGTCAAGAGATTTCGATGTTTGCCATCAAACAAGGTGAAAATAGAGCGAGAAGAGGATTTACAGACGAGTCTGTTTCACATAGACGAAACCAAAATATGCCATTACAACACTAGATAATCGACACTAAAAATATGAACAATTTGTATTAATATGCATACTCTTAAAAAATGGAATGATTCGATCACCGTTTTGGCTATTTAAATATGCTGAGATAGGCAAGAAAAGGCAAAAAGATGCATTTTATCGTATGGTATGGATATATATATATATATATGGTTTCTGATATTTTCTAATTAGTTATTGTGTAAGTATCATCCCGATATTATGTATGGGATAATTTTTCTGCTTTAATAGCAAGGTTGCTATTGCACTCTTCGTTTGCTCCTTTCCCCTTTCTTTCGTCCAATTCTACCATACCATTCTTTTTGAACCACAAGCGATGCAATTGAGCGATCTTGCTAGTTATCATTGAGTTTTCGAAAATCTTCTCTTGCCAATCATTCTTTTTCTCCCTTCAATCATGCAACAACTTGTTTTATCTTCCACCAGCACCTCCAGCAGTAGCTTGTCTCTTTTGTAATTTTCTTAATTCTCTCTTTTTTTCTAAATCTTGTAATTTTTTCAATTCTTTTTCTGATAATTTTTCTCTTTCTGCTCTTTTTTTAGCTGCTCTTCTATCTTCAATAGTTTCTTCAGGTTCTTTATATTCATCTTGTTCTTTTTTATAATCTAAAGATAAATCAATATCAACTTGTTGTCTTGTTTTAATTAATTTTTTAGATATTTCAGGTTTTAACAGTTGTGATTGCGTTGATTGTTTATTTCCAATTAAATCAATAATATTAAAAACAACTTGAATCCATGATTTAATTCCTTCAATTTGAGCTTGATTAGTTGGTTTACAAACTGATAATATAATATGTCTTGATTTAGCTTTAGATGATAATGCTCCTTTAGACGGTCTTGTTCCTGTAACATCGGAAATTAATAGATATTTAAGTACACTAGCAGCATTTTTATCATTAAGAACTTCTGAAATACCAATGTTGGGAGTTTTAAGTAAGATATCTGTGATTTCAACATGTTCAGTGAATAGAGCATGAGTGATTGGGATACCTGGAGCTGAATCGTTTAATTTGGCGAAGGTCTAAAAGAGTAACATTATGATATATTTGTTAGTTTAATGAAAAGTATAACGGCAAACGATGAATCACGAGAGGAGCTATTATGTCTCTCTATTGGAGTGGATTAAAAAATATTGCCAACTCACCAAATCCCATCTTTTTTCTCTAGTTTCTCTTAAAGCAGATTTATCTACAATTGACCAAACACCTAAAGAATCTTGTGATTGTAAACCTAATTCACCTCTACCTAAAGTAAAATCAAATTGAATTAATTCATTATTATTAAATGTAGGTTCAATTATTGATTTAACGAAATTTATAATTAAACCAGCTAAATCATGTATAGGATATAATGATATAGTTGTATGTAAAGATAATAAATTTCTTCTACCTGATCCATATAATAAATATAATGAAGGTGAAGAAGATAATAATCCTTTTAATTGTGAAAATTGATTTGATAATAATGATTCAAATGGTTTGATTCTATTCAAACAAAATTTGTATATTATATAAAAAGTTAAGTTAGCTTTTCATAATATTACAAGTACTTTACGATAGTTCTAGCTGAACCCTTTATGCCATTCAAAACTCTTAACTCACGTAGATTTAGCTCTTCCACTGTTTATTGATTTACCAACCAAATAAATCAAAAGATAAAATCCAACTATACTTAATACAGCAGCTTCAAATTTGAATGCAGCAGGTCTAAAAGAAAACATTTTCCATCTGAATTCTAAACCATCATATTCTCTTGATAATGGTGCTGCTTGAGGTGGTGTTATAACCTGTAAAAGTTTAACTAAACCTGACATCTTGATTATTATATCGACTTTGTCGGAAATTTGGATCAAGGTCGAATACTTTCCAAAATGACTTGAAGTTGAATAAGAAGAAGAAGAAGATAATAGGATGAATACAAAATAAGATAGAATTGATCAGATAGATAGATGAGGGATTAAGGGATTTGTATGGTGAACGACCATTAATATGATCTTGGAAGCCGGAACCGGGTAATTATACCGAATAATAGATACATACATTATTGCCTAATTCAGATAACAGACAGGAATGTGGCACCTAAGAACTAAGACGTGATAGCGAATAATCTATACCATGTATACAGACCTTTTAGCTTGTATGAATACGAAATATTGATAGCATGGATCTGTATGCATGGTGTTGGATATGTGATGCAAGGTATATATACACAACATATGAAATCGACCTTTGCTGATGGAAAGATTGCAACCTAGAAAAGTTTCTCCTACAACTCCACATCAAAGATTCTAACACTTCTGTCATCACTACAACTTGCTAATTGTAATTTACCATTTCTATTTCTCCATGCTAGTCTATTCACTGGACCGACATGTGATATACTATTTGGATTAACAAGACATAAGATCAGCTTTTAGCGAATTTACAAATACCTTGTTCTGGAATACGAAGATAGATAAGATAAGATTAAGACTAACCTTTGATCAAGAGTGATCAACTCTTTCGAATGTATTTCACTATGTTCATCTTGATTTAATTGATAAATTGAAATTTGACCTAATTCAGTACCTACAGCTAACAAATAGCCTTGATTTGAATTTGAATTTGAATTAATCAAATCAACTGATGTAGTTGCATCATTAAATCTAATGATTTCACTTGATTTCCATTCTGTTTTTTCTGAATTGATCGGTATCCAAATTTTAACAGTTTTATCTCTTGATGAAGTAACGAATAAATCGTTTGAATCATTTGCAAAACAACAATCTAAAATCATTCTTGAATGTGCTTTTTCAAAATCAACAAAACTTTGATATGTATTTTGCTGTGGGTCAAGTTTAAATAATCTCCATGATCTATCTCTTGAACAAGATAAAATTAAATCATTATTTAATGGTGAAAATTGAATTCTAGTTACAGTTAATGAATGTCCTTTTAAAACATTACCAAATGATTCAAAATTATTTTCACTTGAATATATTCTTATTCCAGAATGTTCTAAATTGGTTGATTTTGATGATGTAGCTATTAAAGTACCATCAAAAGATGTTGAAACACAAACTAATTCATATCCATGTCCATAAATTTTTTCAATTTCAGGCCATAATGTTGATGTAGCTAATTCTTCTTCAGTAGGTAATGATGTTAATGTATGTGAAATTGATATTATAGCTTCGTTCATTCCTTCTTTTTCTATTTTATCTGTTACTGCTGGAGCTATAAACGTATTTCCCCAACATAAAATGTTAGCTTATTTTTCATGTTTACTTGATCGAATAAAGAATTACTTCACTCACCCTTCTGTAGCGCTCGATTTGATAATCCTAATGGAGGTACAGTAGCACCTTTTGGTCTTTGACCTTCTTGATTTTTACTATTTTCACTTACACCTAAAGTTCTTAATGATTCAACAAATCCTTCAGGTGCATCAAAAACCCTTGCAACTTTTTCATCTGCACTACTAACGAAACGTAAAGGTGAAATCCAAGATATATCAGTCATATCATATCCATGTATTTGTGGTCTAGCAATTTCTGCCCATCTTGATTTCGATGTAGAACCAGATGATGTTGATGGTATTGATGATTCGGCATGTATACGAGATGTTTGATCGGATCTAACATCATACAGTGGAGGTCAGTCCCTCGTGAACTCCTCAATTGGGTATACGAGTTATTAAGGAGGATTTTTTAAAAAAGTGACAAACTTACCCAACCGAAATCAAATAATCTCCCTTTGGATCCCAAGCTATACTTTGTACGTCACCATAGTGACCATTTGTACCATTTTTGACTATCCAAGTGTCCTCTTCTTCTTCTTCTTCACCATCATCTGTTGGATTAGAAGAAGATTTTACCCATCTTTCCCATCCACCATTCCAGCCACCTGCCATGACACTATTACCATCTTTGCCCCAAATTGCACCATAGAATGATAAACCTCTACCACCAATTGCACCAAATCTATGTTCTGGTACCCAAATTCCATCCGTTGATGATGGTGATGATAATGTTGAAGGTACCCATATTATCAACGAATTGTCTGCTGCAGTTGATAAGAGTAATGGAGATTCTGATGATGATGATGTAGAAGCAGAAGGAGGTGACCAATGTACGTTCGTTAATCCTGATTCATGTCCCACGAGTAATGCTTCAAGTGTGATATTGTACCGTAATGATCTAGTTCCAAAGTAGTCAGCACAGGTATAGGTAATCGTAGGCGTCAATAAGGAAAGCCTTCACGCTGCATCTACAATACTGAACCGAAACGGCATAATGTTTGAAAGGGAGAAGCAGACCTTACTCACTTATTACCATCCTGTACAGCCATAACATGAGCTTTCGTACTGATTTGACCACTACCTTCACCATTCAATCTTCTTTCGAATTCATCAAGTAAATCTAAACCTTCTTTTTGTTTGTCATCCTTTTCAACTTGCTTTTCTTTTTCTTGAGGTGATTGTTCAGCTAAAGGTGAGATTCTCCATAACCTAATATAATTATCTTGTGATCCACTTGCTAAAAACAAATCTTTCTTTGAAGAATCGGTCAAAGAAGGATATGAAGTGAATGATAAACATCTAACCCAATCTTCGTGTCCTTCTAAAGATAATAAATGTATAAATTCATTGTTGGGTGATAATGTATATATTCTAATTTTCTTATCTGTCGCCCCGACCGCTAGTATTAAAGCTATATATATATATATATAACAAGAATAAGATTAGTTCAACTCGATACGATTTTCTCCCTCTTATTGAAAAAAGGGAATGCTTAAAAAGCAGTATTGAAGGAAGGGAATAAATTCACATACCTTTTGATTCTGGTAAATAGCTTAATTCAATATCTAATGGTAATTTACCTTTCAAATCTATACTTTGAATTTCTTGTGGTTGATCATTCTCCTTCTTGTTTTGTTCTATATTCCATATTTTTATCGTACTATCTGAACCACCAGATAATATAATCCCATTTGGTGAGACACCTAAAGCTGAAATTGATGATTTTTCATGTGCTATCCATTTTCTTTCTAATTTCCATTCTTCATCGTTATCATTCTTCTTTTCTGAAGATCTTGTTTTTTTTGACCAAATTATAATTTCACCATTTGTATCACCAGAAATAAATTTTTCTTCTTCTAATAATAATTTTACAGTAGTTATTTTACCTTGATGTCCAGGCAAAGTTTTCCATATACCTTGATTTTCATTTGATTCAGTATCCCATAAAGATAATAATTTACCTGAACCAAAAGCTAATAATCCATTTTCCGTAATTGCTGCACAAGATGATGATCGATTACTTCCTATTGATATATAGGTTGGATTTACTCTCATATCGGCTCAATTATCAACTCGAGATGTATTCAGCGTTTTTCGGTATTATATCGTAGGTCTCGTAGCTATCTTTACAATATTATGTTAATTATTCAATATTTCTTTTTTCTTGTAACTTTTGATGCTTCAATTGAACGAACATCACTTTCAACTACTTATTATATATTAACATCTCGAAATATCGTATAATCACGTGACTAGACGTGTTCACATTGCCACACAACGTGGATCAAACAGATGGTGCCTTTAGCTTTAATCCACAGTCCAACCGTAGACGCGCTTTTAGACCCATTCTTGCTCCATGCTTCTGCAAAGGAAAGTAGAAAGAATTTAGCTCGATGTATGCACAACTATTCATACAAAGAGACGGAAGGCGCAATCAAACGTCGTTAAGGAATTCGGAATGCAGCATTAACGATACGATGGTATGCACTCAAGAAAGGTATACGTGTCTTGACAAACATCTTACATCTTATTTTACCATCGCGATGCCACAAAATACCTCATATTTGATTGGGTGAATTGCAATGATTTGGTGATTTGCGCTTATTATGGCATTCCGAATTACCAGTATCAGGAAACTTTGTATTGATTATGTTGAGGGTTATTAGGGAATTTTGTAATTCGTTAATTGCCGTTTAATAATGGTAATTTTACTATACGACTCGCTAATGGAATTTGATGCATGCATGCATGCCAGATAGACTATTTTGATCTTTTTCATAAAACATCATCTTGATCGTACATCTCCTCTCTCTCTCTTTTCTTTTTTTTTTGTTTATCCTCTTTTGACCTATAATCTTTTCCTTTACATATTCATATCATCGCGCGATCATAAATTATACATAATCAACCATCTATCAAGATGCAAGTAACTTCATTATTGAGATATTCTGGAGTTTGTCCTTTTTTAGGACACTCCACTGCATCATCACTTCGATCGATGGCATCAACCAATGTAAATTCGAATATTTCAAGCTTAACCGCAAAAGCTATGACTTGTCCTATGATGGGTCCAAAATTAGCTTCAATCTCACAAGCTAGAACTTATGCTTCTGTCGCTGGAAATAGAGAAGTTGAAGAAATGCATAAAGTATGTTTTATCAATCAAACCTTGCCTCTATCCTCTTCCGATCTGCCACTCCAAAAAAAGGTCAAAGCGCTGATCATTGTGGGTTTGATAGCAAAAGAATGTGTCATTCAACAACGCTGAAGCTGCTAAATGCCCACACGCTCAAGCTGCTAGAGAAGCTGCTGTAAATGTGAAGGAAACTGCTCGTGATGTAGGCAGATTCAACTACGAGAAGTTCTATGATGCTGAATTGCAAAAGAAACACAAAGACAAGTGAGTTAAACATTTGTCATTCGATCATGTCAATGCGGTGATTGACTCGTCGTGGAAATAGGTCATATCGATACTTTAACAACATCAATCGACTCGCCGCCAAATTTACCATCGCCCATACCTCCAACGTGAAAGATGAAGTCAATGTATGGTGTGCGAATGATTATTTAGGTATGAGTAAGAATCCAGTGGTGCTTGGTACCATGAAGTGAGTTACTCAGCTTTGTATATATCGATGAATGACTTAGCTGATTGTCTCCATAGACGTACACTCGATCGGTACGGTGCAGGAGCAGGAGGTACCCGAAACATCGCTGGTAATGGTGCATTACATCTTTCACTTGAAGACGAACTAGCTTCTCTTCATAGAAAAGATGCTGCACTTGTATTCTCATCCTGTTACGTCGCCAATGACGCATGTCTTGCGACTATCGGGGCCAAATTACCTGGATGTGTCATTTTCTCCGATTCAATGAACCATGCTTCCATGATCCAAGGTATCAGACACTCGGGAGCCAAGAAAGTCATCTTCAAACACAACGATATGGCTGACTTGGAAGCCAAACTTCAAGCTGTACCCAAAGAAACACCTAAATTGATCGCTTTCGAAAGTGTATATTCAATGTGTGGATCGGTCGCTCCCATCGAAGCTATCTGTGACCTCGCCGATAAATACGGCGCTATCACTTTCTTAGATGAAGTACACGCCGTCGGAATGTACGGTCCTAACGGTGCTGGTGTTGCCGAACACCTCGATTACGATGCTCATAACGCCACTCGACTTTCCTCTGAACCAGTCAAAGGAAGTGTTCAAGATAGAATCGACATCATTACCGGTACCCTTGGTAAAGCTTATGGTGTAGTTGGTGGTTACATTGCCGGTTCATCCGATCTAGTTGATGTTGTTAGATCTTATGCTCCTGGATTCATCTTCACAACTTCCCTTCCACCTGCCATCGTTGCTGGTGCCCAAGCTTCAATTGCTTATCAAAGAGAATACAAAGGTGATAGAAGATTACAACAACTCAATACCAGAGAAGTTAAAAAACAATTAGATGAATTGGATATTCCAGTTGTACCTAATCCATCACATATCATTCCAGTTTTGGTTGGTGATGCTGAATTAGCTAAGAAAGCATCCGATATGTTATTATCAGAACATCAAATTTATGTTCAGTCAATCAATTATCCAACCGTTGCTGTTGGTGAAGAAAGATTAAGAATTACACCTACACCTGGACACTCAACTGAACAAATTAAGCATTTAGTTGATTCAGTCAATTCTGTATTCAACAAATTAAACCTCAAGAGAATATCAGATTGGAAAGCCATTGGTGGTAGAGCAGGTGTAGGAGCACCAGGTTCTATACCACCTGAAAATGTTTGGTCAGATAAACAATTAGGTTTAAACGATGGTTCTGCTCCACAAAGATTAACAAAAGGTGAAAAGGGAATCGTAAAAGATCAAGCTGTAGAAGTTGCACAAAAAAGATTAACTCATCTTTTAGGTGCTGATGCTGGTCCTGCTCTAGCTTCTATCCCTTATGTCTAGGCAGATTTAGATTCTGAAAATGATCGCTTCAACAAATCGCCTTTCTTCTTCTTTTTTCTGTTTAAATCCTTTTTTTTTCACTTTCGATCTAGATAGAATATGTGATTTTCTTGCGAGATCTTGAACATCTTGGTTTATTTACATGTTCAATCCATATGCATATTCTACCAGATTGATGGTTATGTTTTCAGATCATTCGGTTCTTACCGTTAGAATAGAGAAACCGGTCATTGGCCAGCAGCATTTTCGGAGTTAGCCGCTTAAGTTGGGACCCATTCTCGCGGTCTACGTAAGCAGATAATCAAAATGTGCATAGATTGGGAACAATAAAAATAGATCAATTGCACATTAGATTCTTTCTCATTCATACTGTTGTAGTTTTCTCGCCAATATATCAACAGCGATCGGATCAAGAGCTGAAAAGGAAGAAACAGTCTGAGGAGCAAGCTGGTACACGATTGGGAAAGCAAGGAAAAAGGAAGCCAAAAATGTCAAAGATCGCGTTATTCGCTTTGACTATCGTCTTATGTGCTAGTATTGGTAAGTAATTCTGCCTCTCCACCATGAGCTTGCGATGTCGGAAATCAAATCATATTGATACGTGTTGATCATATAGCCAGAGCACATGAACATCATAATATCACCCAGATAGATCCTGGAGTACCTATAGATGCGATAATATACATTCATGTGAGTTGAGCGCAATCGACTGAGTTGTGGTCGCATTAGACTTCCTAATTAATCATTCTCTTTTGATTCTTTGATAGGGAGGTCTACAGACATTCTTATGGGGTATCTCGTTCCCTATAGGTATGGTACTAGGTTTATCAAAGTAAGCTATTTCTCATTCTAGAACGATCCGGAAACTACATAAGCTTACTAACATTATAATCAGATCCAAATACCATGTAACTTTACAATCTTTCAATGCAGTCGCGACTCTAGCTGCAGCTTGGTTAGGTCATCATCATGGAGGAAGAGAGTACCCTGCAACTGTAAGCTATCCAGAGTAAAATCGTATGCTTAGCCAGCTTATACGCTCTCTGAATTGCAATCACAGGTGCATGGCTTAATGGCTAAAATCATAACATGGGTGCTTCTTACTGTAAGTATGGTGATGTTCCCATCACATGATGACTTCGAAGGGACGTAATACGAAATATATGGCTGATTATTGCGATCATCTACCAATAGCAAGTTGGATTAGGAATATTTCTAAAATTGCACATTTCAGAAAAGAAAATTAGGCCTTGGATAATACCATTCCATTCAGTTATAGGGAAAGTGTTCCCTATATTAGGTTGGACTCGTAAGCTTTCTCATCTTCCACTCCTTGAATGAGGTATCATACTGACTTGTTCGACTCTAGAAATGCTATTTGGTGTGGTAACTGCATTAGGATACTGTCGAGGAGGTGATTTAGGTCAATGTGCTGCGCATTATATTATGGGTTCAGCATTTATAGGCTACGCAGCAATTATGGTTATAATGTTACAAGTCGGACACAAATGGCTAGAAAGGACTGGAAGGAGTCAAGAAATGTTAGATAGTTCTGTAATCATGGTATGGGTAAGTAGAATTCAGCTTCGTCAGGTACGTCCATGGTGCATAAGAAGCTGATGTGTTCATTCGTTAGGGTATTATCAATACGTTCACTGAACATCATGGTGGACCTTGGACCCATAAGGATATGCAACATACTATGATGGTGAGCTATTTGTGCACATCTTTATTGCAAAGTCATCAGCTGATATTGATGTCGATAGGGTGTATTATGGTGGGCTGGTGGTATGTTGGGTATATTTTTGAGTAGAAATGGAAAGAGGTCTTTTGTTCCTGCTGTCATGTAAGCTCATGGAACATCTGGCTACGATGCGAAAGCTAATCTTATCATCCGCAGTATCATCATGACAGGCTGGGGTATGAGTGCACATGAACAAGCTTTGATGATCTCTTCTAAGGTTAGTGAAAACAATATAAGCCAAAAGTCTAACCAGAATGATGCTGATTATCGATTTTTGCAGATTCACGGTCTATTCGGTTACGCGCTCATTGCTGCCGGAACCTTGCGACTAGTGGAAGTATGCTTTGTACTGAATGACAAGCCCACTCCACCTGGAACAGTCAGGATCTTCCAGCATTTGCCACCATATGTGAGTCAGCTCTAGGCGATGAGAAAGCAAGCAGTAGCTAACACTTGAGTCTCCTTCAACAGCTTTTGACATTGGGAGGGTGAGCAACTTTTTGTCATTTCATGAACTACGTGACATCGTCGGCTGACATCCTTTGATCTCACTAGCACCCTCTTCATGTCAGCAACAGATGAGGAGCTACGAAATGCCGATGGAATGGGTATTGATCACGTATCATATGCCTTATTCGACTTTTCACTCTCATTCTTGTTATACCTGATTATAACTTTCTTAGTTTCATTATACTCCAATTCAGGTAAAAATGCGGAATTGAACAAAGACAAACAAGTTGATGCTGAAGAGAGAGGATACTCGAAATTACAACAAGGTGGCGGAAGTAAATTTCCCAATGATGATGATGACGATGAAGACGGTCCAGAAGCGTACGAATTGACTGAACAAGATGTATTGGGATCAGGTTCAGGTTCAAGTGATGAAGGGAAAAAAGTAAGAGGTGAAAGAGATACCCAAAGTCAGCACCATGTTAGAGATGAGATTGATTGGATGGACAGAAGCGAAAATGATACTAGGAGAGGTGGTGTTAGACTATAGATTGTCACTATGGCTGGAAACCGATGTATTTCCCGTGTATATCTCCTATTCAAATCACTCCTCTTCTCTGGGTAGAGTGCTGTGATGTAGTTGTACAGCCAGATACTGGTCAGCTTCGGGCATACATCTACTCATGAAGCCGAGCTGAAATCGCTCTAACATAGGTGTCCAAGGTGTAATATAATGCGAAATGATGCTGGAATGAACCGCGAGTTGATGAGTAATGACGATTTATCGTGTCTCCTTTGAGTCCCATAATCGGATTCTACTGTTGCAACTCTCTGTAAGGTTTCTGACTCATCATTCGGACACGTAAGCTGGTATACGGTGATGATATGTTCAACATGTACATATCTACAAATTATGGTGGAGATCTTTGATGTCTTGATTATCGATTTTATCTTATCTTCACAAAGCAGTTAAAATCCGCCGAGGTATTTCCGATTGTCCGAGGTGAGACCGATAAGATCATGTAAGCGTTCTAAGATTGTTACAGTGCCTGATTATGAAATGATATGATGATCAATCTAATCAATAAACTGTTTTCTCTCTTCTTATGCCCGCTTGACGGCGTTTTAATGTGAGTACGACTTCTTACTGCCCATGCAGGTATAACACAGAATTATCAATCCAATCAGCCCGTTATTGAGACCAAATGACTAAACATTCCTGCTGATTACTGTTTCATTCACACACATGACGGTGTACTCATACTCAAGATGTTTCTCATAGTCCGTCCCTTCACTTTCAAAAAAAAGGTATATATACCATGTAAATACGCATCGTTCTTCTACTTTTTTTTCCTTCATTCATCAAACACATCAATCAACTTCCATTCTGCACATCAATTCAATTGACTAACAACCTAAAACTATCATCACATTCAACAAATCAATCAATCAATCATACTCAAAAATGTCCAACCAAGATAAAACCATCGTGGTATTCACTGCTACTGGTGCACAAGGTTCTTCAGTTGTCGATTCATTACTTGAATCCGGTTTCAAAGTTGTAGCTTTAACTAGAAATACTCAAGGTAAAGGTGCTACTGGTATGTTAACAATACTTACTTCATGCAATCTTGAAATTAATGGTAGCTAATAATACCTTTCCCATCTATTCAGCACTCAAAATGAAAGGTGCTCAAATTGCTCAAGCTGATTTGAGCGATGTTAACACATACAAAGATACTTTCAAAGGTGCACACGGTGTTTTCATCAACGCTGATTGTAAGCTCACCATCATCTCGGTTTGCTTTGATTTATGTAGTAATTGACCATTATTTCTGTTTTATCTTTCCTGGCAGTCTGGGGTATTTACGCAGCTCAAGATTACAATGTTGAAGCTACAACCAAAGAAGAAATTAGACAAGTGACAGATGCTATGAAAGCTGCTAAAGATGCTGGTATCAAGCATGTCGTTTACTCATCCTTGGATGAAAATACTCAAGCTCCTCATTGGCAATCCAAAGCTGATGGTAAGTATTCCATATTTCAGTCGTATATGTCATTCCTTAATCCCCTTCTCATCAAGGGTCGAGCTAACTTAACAATATTACCTCTCACATAGCATCCAAATGGGCTTCCCAAAATGATATCCCAATCACAAATCTTGTCATGACCGCGTATTGGGAAAACATCTCAAACTTCAAATTGATCCAAGCTAAAGATGATGGGTCATACACTTTATTATTACCTTTACTCGATGATACGAAACATTACGGTGTCCCAGTTTGTCAAACTGGTTTATGGGCTAGAACAGCTTTCGAGAACCCTGATAAATGGATTGGTAAGTCTCTACCTTTTCGAACTCATATGAGATATCCCTAGAAAAGACCTTGTTGCTAACGGCAGTGATATGCTCTATATGCAACAGGTAAAGATATCTATGCTGTAACAGGTGAAGAGACAACTTCTGAGATAGCTTCAATCTTATCTGAAATCAGTGGTAAAAAGGTTGATACCCTTCATTTGACTAAAGAATATTTCCATTCTGAAGCTATGAAGAAACAATTAGGTGAAGAAATGTGGCTTAACTGGAACTTATTCATTGAAAAGTAAGTCATCTTCCATTCATTGGCTATAAAATATTGTAAACATATACTGACTGTAATTGATCTAGACGAATCACAAGGGATGTCAAAGCCTCTTTAGATGCTGCACCGGGCGCATGGGATTTCAAGACTTGGGCAAAGAACGATAAAGGTATCAAGGAACTTTTACAATTCTAGATTTTAACTCTCCCCACAAATACTAAAGATCATCTGGATAGTCTGTCTTTTCTGGCGCGTTGAAATATGTGAGAAGTAATAATGATAAAAGCAACAGATCTTATGCAGTCATTTGTGTTATCTACATTCGTACTAACCTATATATACTGATCAAATCCGCTGCGCAATCAAGATTTACTTAGTCTAGCCTTCACAGGTCAGACAAGTCGTAGAGCGAGATCGGGCTGTGAGCATTCGTTCAATGGACTTAATAAGTTAATCAAGTTGAATCAGCTATTCCAATGTATCTGACCTGATGGAGTATTTGGTAAGTATGCCTGTACAATTTAGCTGAAAATAGCTATCACATTTAGCGCAACAGAACTGTGTGAACTGAAACAGCCTAAATCTGTCAAATAAAAGTAAGGAAATCCCTTTCATATGGTAGGTTTGACCAACACCTCATACTCGGCTCAACACTGATAATCAATTCCCCACAAGTAATAGAGCCAAACCCACAATGACGAGCCTTTTTGTAAAATAAGTAACACAATTCATCCGATTCCGCAGCATGTCTATTTATTATAAAAAGCATATCTCTAAATCTACTATCTCCGGCATACCAAGAATTTATTTATCGATACCAGAATCGCCACAACAAGAGAAGAAACCTTTTTTCTTTGGCTTTGGTTCAGCTTTTTTAGCTGGAACTGATGCTGTTGTGGCAGCAGGTGCAGGTGTAGGAGCCGGAGCTGCCTTTTCTGTTGGAGTCGCTTTTTCTGCTGGAGTAGCGGTAGCTTTGGTTGTTCCTGGAGTGGATGCACCAGAAGCTTGAGCAGGTGCAGCATCAGCAGTTGATTTTTCAGTGGCGTCATTTACTGAATAACCATTTGTTTCCTTTTCAGTTTCAGCTGCAGGTACAGGTTCGCCAGCGATTTTCTCTGAACCGGATTTAGAGGTACCAGTGAGGGTGGTAGTGCCAACTGGTAAAGGTGGGGCGAGATCTGGAACTGCTTTGGCCGAAGAAGTACCAGCGGGAACAGCGGCAGGAGCCGAGGCTGAAGTGGAAGCTGAAGTAGCGCTATTAAGCAAATACCAATGGTCAGTCACATCTTGCTTGTGGTTTCATATTAAATTCAGGAACTATAATATCTTACGCTTGTCTTCCTTTAACGAAAGTTCCAACAAAATTGGCGAAGTACTGAGAATCAGGAAAAGATCCAGTCAGTAACGGGTCATGTAGCCGATTTGACAGGAAACATGATGGATTTCAACTTACTTTACCTTGATGCTCAGCGATCTTGAGATCAGTAGCGGTTGGCTGTAGACTTCCATCTGCACCTGCAACAGTTGACGCTCCATATGGTGAACCACCTTGTACAGGTTCAATTTCACCTAGTAATGGATTGGAGTAACCTGAAATGGCAAAATTATATGATTAGTCCCAATATAGTCTGAATATTGATCGGCGACCGGTGAGTCGAAGAGGCAATTAACTCACCAATTGGTACGTATGACACTGTTCACCCCCGAAGTACACACAAAAATAAGCTATTTGAATGCCGATTCATGTAGAGAATAAAGACTTACTACCGTCTAAAAAAAGGATTAGATCATTATCAGTAAAACTGTTAATTTGTAAGAGGAAAATGAGTTAACGGGATACTTACGATGGGCGAAGAAAGGGAAAGTAGTCAAAGCAGTTGACTATAGACGATATATTCCGTAAGTACGGGAAGAGTGACTTTGCTGTATCGGAGGCGAACGTTACTTACTTCGTGCCCACTATGTTGACCAGCAGCAGAGGTGAAAAGAGTAGCAAATTTCCCTACTAAACCACCTGCAGCCCATAATCCACCAGTATGATCGAAAAAGGCATCAACTTGACTAGGAAGTCGACCGTATCTATGCCGCGATCAGACTGTCAGTTCCCTGGAGAGCCCAATAGGTAATCCACCAGAAGGATGCGTGACCTACCTAGTAGGAGCACCTAAAATTAAACCATCAATCTCCTTCAAATCTTCTGGTTTGATAGCAGGATATTTAGATTGAAGTGATGTGTTGGCGTACATCTTGGTGAGTACCTCTTGGGGAAGGGTTTCTTGACTATTAAATTGACTTTCGAGTCAGTATTCTGCTGTTGCTGACATACAGAAGCTTAGGGAAAAAAAACGCTTACATGACATAAGGCTTAACGATAGCTCCGGTTGATTCAGCACCTTTAATCACCTCCGCAGCAAGTGCATCGATGTGACCATAGGTTGAATAGAAAGCTACGGCAATAACTGCTTTGGTAGACCTAGAAAAGGTGTCAGCTTGTTAGATCATGCTGTTACACCAGAACTAATATTTCGATCCGTGTAAGCTGGGCTATACTGACATTTTGATCGCGGTCGAGCTAACAGTATAATAGACTTGATGCTGGGATATCCTTACGATTAAAGCAGTCAACGAAGATTGAAAGTTTATGTGTCAAGCTTATATTCAACAATCGCAATCGTTTTTACTTTCAGGAAGATAGACGATTCATGAAAATACTGTTAGTTTGAAACAATTCTCTTTTTGGATTTGTCACGAATCTGCTTACCAACAACAAAGATGGGATCTATCAAAATTAGTCTCAATCATGCTAAATAATCTGGGCGTAATGTTGACATATTATTCGTCAGGTACACTACCTGAGTAATTATATGGTATATATATAATCCTACCCTTAAAAAGCAAAACAAAGGAACATTCGAGCTTCTAATCTTACTTGATCCGGTACCTTTCGACATGCCTAATTAACGAAAAACCACAAAGGCATCCTTTAGGCAAACGAAACATTACAGCAACTCCGGCGGCTTCGAAACGTCGTCATTGATCTTTTCACCGTTTCCGGCGGAATAATAGATTAATAAGCTTGCACATGGCTTTAAACAACCCTTCTACAACCGTACACTTTGTCTTGTTGTGAGATAAAATGGACCAAAAAGGAAAGTCGCGATATAGATATACAAAAACATGAGATGGATTTAGTAAGCTCATAACAATTGGCGTTACTACGGTGTTTCATGGATCAATCAAGATATTTCGACGCAAAGCAATAAAAAGATCATATAAATACTAATCAGTGATTCATTTGCTTTATCTTCCTTCGATAGACAGAAAACAACGAAAAAAAAGACTTTCTCTAACCGCCTTCTCATCTACCATACATCAGAAACCAAAACAAAACATTCAAAATGTAAGTGCGGATCTATCAGTAGAATGGCAAATTCTGAAAGACATCGGTTGCTGATCAACAATATCATAGGGCTGCTAAACCTATCATCGCTGTTGTATTCTACTCCACTTACGGTCACATTGGTGCCCTTGCTGAAAGTGTCATAAAAGGTGCTCAAGCTACCGGTGCTATCGTCAAACCATACTTCGTGTAAGTATTCACCCACTAATGGATCCAAGTGGAGGAGATCAATGGGCTTATGGCGTTTTTCTACCACATAGCCAAGAAACCCTTCCTAAGGAAGTCCTCGAAAAGATGTACGCTGGTGGTTCTTTAGCTCCAAAATACCCAGTCGCTACCCCAGAAGCTCTTAAAGAAGCTGACGGTATCATCATCGGTGCCCCAACTCGGTAAGCATAGTACTCATGTTGCAACTGTACTTCGATATCTAATACAAAAACTGAAATCATCACCATATTAGATACGGTCGAGTTCCAGCCCAAGTCTCAGCTTTATTCGATGCTACAGGTGGACTTTGGGCCTCAGGTGGTTTAGTTGGTAAATTCGTGAGTATCCGTGTCGATATTTCATTTATGAGAAATATCCAAAATGGCTGATATACCCTGGCTTATTGCTTTTGCTAGGTATCAATGTTCACCTCAGCTGCAGGTCAACATTCAGGTCACGAATCTACCATCATCACTACATTCCCATTCTTTGCCCATCACGGTTTAGTTTACGTTCCAACAGGTTACTCTGATCCTTCAGTTGGTGGTGTCGATGTTGTTCAAGGTGGTTCACCTTACGGTGCTTCAACTGTTGCCGCTGCTGATGGTCATTTACAACCTACTGAAAATGATCTTAAAGTTGCTGAACACCAAGGAAAAGTGAGTTAAGCATATCTTATACATAAAATTTTTGCACTTTAGAGGCTGAGCGCTAACATCGACGTATACATCTAGTACTTCTCCAACTTTGTCGCTACCTTTGTTAAAGGTAAAACTGTTGCTTAAACAGAATTGCATACCCACAAAACCATATTAGAAAACCATAGAAGACAGATAGAACGGATTGGTAGAATGTCTTCAAGTCTAGCAATGAACGAATAGAGAAATATAGAAATTGTATACACTATATATAAAATTGTTTTTCCATGCATAGGAATATGATGTATCCAGATTAGCCGCTTGATTTAGCATTATTATCATCCCTTTCTTATTCACGTATATGTACCAGTACTATCTTACAGAAAAGTAGATACAGCAGGGGAGATGTGGAGGAAGAAGCTAAAAATGATGTTAAATATGACATGACATGACGTACTTGTTGTTATTATGGCATTCACCATGAAGCACCGATAGGTTTAAGATGGTTGAATTCGATCGCTGTAAAAATACATACTGATATTTCTCCAGTCTTGAGAAGTTCTCATCTTTCAGCTTTAGACGACGATGAATCTAAGATCGTTACTTTCAATTCCATTGACGTTATCTACATTGTTAAACAATCGTTTACAAAGTATCTTACCCAATTCGATCTCAAATATCGGTGTCAGATCAGCTACTACAATGGTTTTAGATCAAGCTAAATTGAATGGTACGTTGTATGAGCTTTTAAAGTATAGTATAGGAAAAGATAATCTGGGGTCTACCTAGATATGTATAAATATCATGTACTGTATAATATCAGGATATAAACATAGTGTTTTGTTTGCAATTTAACTGATATTTTTATTTCGATTTTGAACATTGTTCAAATTTTTTATATAGTTTTACATTCACCTTTACAACCACATACGAAAGAAGGAGATTCAACTCATCCAACAGGATATCAAAGAGATGGATATTGTTGGGGAAATGAACAAGATCCAGGACATCATTTTATTGGTGGTATAGTAACCAAAGAATTTTTAGATTATTCAAAAAATAAAGGTAATGATTTAATTACTCAAAGACCAGGTTTCCCAGGTTTAAAAGATGGTTGTAGATGGTGTTTATGTGTTAATAGGTTAGTTTCTATAGACTAAAGTTAATTTCGTCTAAGTGATACTTCCTTTTTCTCTCAAACTTGGAGTTGGATGTCTACTAACGTACCGCCGTTTATCTATCAAATCACCTGATAGATGGAAAGAAGCAATGTTAGCTTCTGATAAATTAGGTGAAAAAGTCGTACCTCGGTAAGTTATCCACTTCTCTGATAACCTGCTACCCATCACCAACGAAATACGCACGATTGACTCTCAAATATTTCTCATATACAGTGTCGACCTATCTTCTACATCCCTCACAGCCTTGAAAGGGGTCAGTATTGAAGATCTCAAAAAGTACGAGTATAAACCGTAGTCTGATGTAGAAGTATAAGTATAAATTGTCTCATTTGAGCTTGGGCGTCGAGGGTTTAATATTATGTAGCAGATAGATTACGAAACAATGTGAATTATTATTGTTTACAGTTGAAGGAGTTATCGGTCTGCTGTGATTTATTTGTGTGCATCTACCGAGCAAGATACAAAGCAAGGTATGAATTTAAATACACCTATTTATCTCTCATAGCACTTTCGAACAATCTACCTCCGGGTCCCCCCTCCCTTCTTCCTCCTCCACCTCCTCCACCTCGATCATTCCCACCTCTCGCACGCTCGCGATCGATTTTGACTCTTTTGGATGCACCTGGTGATTCTTCTCTTGTTGGAGGACCAGTTTCTATTGGTGATCATACAATAATTAGCTGATTCTGTTCATACTTGATCTGGCGGAAGCAAGATAAGGGCGTTTGTCAGACTTACCAGCTAAAGTCCTCTTTCTAGGATCTACATAACTATCGTTACCACCATCTCTAACATCATTTGACCTTTGTCTTGGTGGTAAAGGTGGAGATTGTGGTCTTCTTTGATCCCTATCTCTGTCCCTTTCCCTATCCCGATCGCGATCAGAAACAGGTGGACCACCCATTCTAGATGCTAAACTAGGTGCAATTCCACCTCTACTACCTCCACCACTATTGGGAGCAGGCGAATTTTGTGCTCCCGCTCCCGGTCTTGGTGGTAAAGCATGTGCTAATCTGCTGGCATTGGGTGTATTATTGCTATTGTTGATATTGGTATTCATTGACGGCGAAGGAATGGAAGATCTAGTTTGTCTTGGAGCTTCAACTATTCTATCGGAAGATTCAGCTGGCGGATCGGTTTTAGCTGGAGGTTGAGAAGGTAGTAATTCCTTTGCTGCGTTATCTCTTTTTGGGGTTCGATCATTGTTGTCGGTCGTAGAGGAATTGGTCGGTTTATTGCGATCAGAAGGAGCAGTAGCTGAAGGAGGGGGAGGAGGTGTTGATCTTCTGTTACCTTGAGGAGCACTATTGTCTCTGGGTGAAGGTCTACTGTTATTGTTTCTTGTATCTCGATCATTTCTTGATGGTCCACCACGCCTGTCTCTGCTATCACGATCATCCCTGGGATCCCTCTCTCTCCTATCATTGTTCGGATTATTACTTCTTCCATCCCTATCCCTTTCTCGATCTCTATCATCAGGTCTTTCATGTCTTCGATCTCGTTCTTGGTCACGATCACGTCCAGTATCCCTTTCTCTTCTGGAAGAAGATGCGTTACTATTGGGTGGTTCGTCGATTCTTCTGGGTTCTTCATCTCTTTTCCTTTTTCCACCTCTATCGTCCCTTACACCCCTTTCTCTATCTCTATTACTGGCGGTATTCGGTTTTTTATCATCTCTATCGGATACCCTTCGGTGACTTCCACTTGTGTTACCATCTTTTGAACCACGTCTAGATTCTCTTCTTTCGTCAGAGGTAGACGCAGCTAATCTGTCATGTCTAGCTTGTAATAGATCTTCTTGCTTTCTTCGATCTCTATCCGCTTCATCTACGCCCGCATGAGGAGGTAGATCACGTGGTTTGTCTCTCTCCCTATCACGATCTCTGTCATCTCTACCTCTTCTTCTATCTCTATCTCTATCCCTATCCCAATCAACATCTTTATTTCTATCACGATCACGATTATGATCTCGATCGCGATCATCTCTGTCCCGTCTGGTAGATCTTCTTGAGCCTACACTGGCTCTCGATTCCACACTACCACTTCTATGTGTCCTTGGTGCCGGCGATGTTCGTCTTGATGATGCTGGTGTGGGCGATTTAGGTCTACTGGTTTCTGCTGTTGCTTGTACGACTGGGACCACTGGCGCAGGAGGAAGAGTGGGTGCAGGAGCTGGAACAGGAGACGCGGATGAAGGAGGTGGTGCAGGTCGTTTGATACCGAATTTCTTAGCCCTAGCAGCAGCACGAGCTTCATCAACGGACAAATCTGTCGGAGGACCCATGGATAACGTAGACGAGGAACCACCTGTTCTTTCTGCTGCGCCTTTGATAGATGGGCCGGATGGGGTTGGTGTACTTCTATTATCAGAGGCAGATCGAGCAGAAGCTGAAGGACCTGAAGGAGCAGCCGAAGCTCGAGTAGGCGGTGGAGCTACCGTAGGAGACGCAGGTCGAGGCACAGGTGCAGGTGAAGCTGCCCGAGAAGCAATAGGTGTACCAGCGTTTGATATTGGTGCAGCTGGTTCTGGGGTACCTCTACTCAATATAGTCAGCTAAAATCCCGTCGGGCAGATCTTGTTGAATAGATGTTAAGAACGCGAGACTCACTTAATCTCTTCTTTGGCAGGTGCGGTAGCGTTTGCAGCTGATTTAGATCTGCTTTCCTCCAATTTCTGACGAATCTTCTCACGATCGCTTAGGTTAGAAGCTGTGGATACAGGTGTCGAGCCACCATTAGTGGCTAACGGCGTAGCATCTCCATTAGGGCCAGGACTATCGGTCGTTCTAGGACCTTTGGGTGCGTTCTTGGCCAGCGCAGCTTGAGCAGCTTGGGCTGCACGTTGTCCACCAGGCTAAGCGCAATTGTAGGATTAGTATGCTATTATGGTACATTCATGGCAATACTTACATGGAATTTAGCAGGAGAAATATAAGGTCTAGTAGCCTGTCGTTTCTTCAAACCAGATAAGAAGCTGCAGCACAATCCGAATTAGCCAATAGGCCAATATATTACGATCGGACGACAGGAACGTACGAGAGACACATCATTTTCAGATCATTGGTAATTTCACCATTTTCACCATTTTGCAATCTCTTTACAGCATCTTCGACAGCTTTACCGTTAGTGTCCATTATAGGGAAAAATTTGATGACTTGTAAAGCTACGATAATAGCGTTCTTATTGTGCATAAATTCCGCTTCAGACCAACATGAGATCAATGCCTAATCAGAAGTGCAGGGTCAGCGGACATATTTTCACATACATTAACTGACTCTGTAAGAATTGATAAAAGAGATAGTCAAACTTACAGTAGTCAGAGCGTTATGACATTTAGCATAATAGTTCTTGAATTCATGCCATTTCATTGGTCGTAAAGGTGCACCAGTACCACGTCTAAACGTCATTCCAGGTAAAGTTTTTGGTTCTTCCTTTCCTTCTTCTTGTTTTTGAGGATATTGATCATTTTCAGGTAAACCTAAAGCTTCAACTTTGTATTTTTTCTCATCTCTATGCCAAGAATCTAAATCTGTTAATATCGCAGATAAACATCTACCTAAATTCCTTGCTTCACTATCTGTACATGAAAATATACAAGCAGCTAAATTATCATTGAAAAAGTTGTTGTATGCAAATAAAGTTGAAAATCCAATTGTACCTAAATCATGTGCTGTTCTGATGAATTTTGCTACAAATACTGCATCACTTGGTGTCAAAATTGCTCTTGGATAGAAACAGTATTGATGTAAGTATGAAGCCAATTGAACTTGCTGACTCTTTTCCACCACACCTAATAATTGTCGATAAATCGATTAGCTCTTAGCTCAAAGTATCGTATTTGACAGAATTCGCACGATAATACTTACTCCTGCCGAACCATTTAGAGCTTTCAGCTTTTAATCTTCGCTTAACGATAGCATTCACTTCTTTGCCATGCGAGTCCTTCTCTTTGGTAAGAACGGCCACTCTGTTCTTCAATCTAGTCAACTCGGCTTGTTGCTCGGATACAGCTACCTTGTCTTTTGCCATAATTCTCCAACCTGATACGACAGATATATTCCGGTTGATCGATTTGATGGCTTCATCATATGATTCAGCTGAAAATGCGATATCTGGCATGGTGAGGTGCCAAAATATGACAAAGAATGGTGCACTACAATACACATTGAATTAGCTAGATCCTTGTGCAGAGAGCGGAATAGCTCACCCAAGGATAGAAGAGACCTCATCCGGTAATAGATTTTTGGCTTGTCTCATTGTTGCGGTCATTGCAGGGGGCCACCAAGGTTTGGCTTTCCCACCATTCTTAGGCACAGGCATGGTTTCTCCATTCAATTGCTCTGGGTTGATCTCGTCCATCACCACGTCATCTCCGTCAAGTTGGGGTGTTGCAGCTTTCGGGGGAGTGGCGGGAAGAGCGCTATTCTCTGTAGCGGGGGAATTGACTCGACCATCTTTAAGTTTCCTTTCAGCTTCTATGCGCTTTTTCACATCAGCTTCTCTTTCAGCTTTGATACGTTCTATTTCTGCATTCAATCGAGGTCGTAATATCTGAAATGCGATACCGTATTCTAAGCCGAATTCGTTAACAAGTTCCTCAAGAGATAAGCTTCCAGCAAGCTGTTCTTGAGAAGATAGCTGTTCAACCAAGAAATCGCCAAATTGCATAAAAGCTGTATGACACTGAAGAATTCGTCAGCTCAGTATGAAGTAAGGTTGATAGCCGTCACTCACAGTGTCTTGTACTAAATTCATAGCCTTTATAGGTGTATTAGACAATTTATCAACTACAGCTTGACGAGTTTGCGCCAGAGCAATCCATATGGGAATAGCTAATTTAGTATCCCTGAGTGCAGTGACTAATCTAGGTAAAGATTTCTTGATGTTCTTCAGCTTGTCCACTGGAACCTCTTTAGGTTTATCTGTACCTGGTTCTGGCGGGGGAGCGATTTGTATTCTAGTTGCATTGAAAGCTTCTTTAACCATTTCTTTTCCTCCACCATATGCTTGAAGTTGTGTTTCTGATACACCATCGTTAGGTACAGGTTCAATACCTGACATAGTACTCATCAACTTTTCGAGAATGATCAGATCACCTGCTTGACCACGCATAAGTCGATTGATGATATATTGTAAAACAGGTCCGAGATCCATATTGGTATATCGTCGATTGAAATCACCAACAAATTTGGATAACCCTGCAAATTGTCATTGATAAGTTATAAGGTAAATTCCGTTTACGTTTCAACTTACGCTCAAGCCATAAAGCTACACCTGTACCCGTCTCGTTCAACCTCTGAGCCCTGTCATCCGATAAAGTATCCAACATGACGAAAGTAGCGACATCGAAAGACAGCTGAGTCATATATCGACCGGCGTCTACAATTGCTTGACCAATATTGGGATACGCCTTGACCTGCGTTACTGCTGTAGTCCATAAAAAAAGAGGATTACCATGACTGAGTTTGGCAAGCGATCTAGCTGAATGTCTTTCCGCTTGAGTTGCTATCGAGGCTGATCCATTATTTGTAGTGGATACAACTCGACGTAGAGCTTTTTGAACCTCTTTGGTACATTCTCCGGCCGCATGAGTCGCTACAGGACAAGGGTTTCTACCTTTAAAGCTACATGTACTATCTCGCCATTCTCCATAAAGACTATATCGAACGGTGTAAGGGAAATAGCTGAGTAGTGACCATAGTTCGACGTCGAAAGCGGCTGTTGCACTAGAACATGATAATGACGGTAATAGCGATATACGTGTGATATCAAGCCATAGTCGCATTTCCTGTGCAGTGGGCTGGAGGAATTAGCGATACGTTCTCAAAGTGTAAACACTTACCTCTAGGGCGACAGATCGTTCAATTGGACCACTTGGATCAAAGTCGGCTTCTTTTTCTTTCCGCAAAGAGGCAAAGTAGGCCACTCCGATGCGGCAAATCTTAACCATTATTGAAGCATTTCTTCCACCTAAACCTCGTATCAATGAAAGCCATCTTAGCCCCTTCGAATGAATGTCTTCCAAGCCAGACCACGATTCCATACTTTCCTGCCAATCAGGGTAGAAGAATTCAAATCGTTTTGAGCTAGTTTCAGGAGGTGGGGGAGAGTGAAGAGTCGGGACAAGCTCTTTAAGGAGTGACGAAACGGAAGGTGCAATCACTGTCATTTCCAGATCTTCCCCTTCAACATCGGTCGTCGGCGGCATATATAATCGATAAAGGCTTTCGAGCGCAAAAGCTACAGTTCGAAGTATAAGATCGGCAATTGATGTATGACTTTGGGCGATCCAAGGAAATCTACTGAGGAAGTACAGTGCAGAAGGTAAATCGCCAATAGCGAGCAAAGCTTGAGCAAGTTGTATTCGTTGTTCAGGAGGTGGTTTGGGTGGAGGTCCGCCAGATTCAGCTTCTTTCGATGTGGAAGCTGCAGGTGCATCGTCATCTAGCAATACGGAATTTGAAAGAGCATTTTGAGGTCCAGAACGTGAGCTAACGGAGGAATACCATTTTTTCCTGATTTCCTCCATTTGCGAATCATCCGGTGAGAGCTGATAATAAGAAAGTATACATGAGCGGGATGTTTTCAGGTAAGTGTGGTGAGTAATTGACGCACAAAAGGTAGAAGGTCGGCTAAGCTGACAAAACCATGTTTGACCAAAAGAGCTGCCATATAGGTAAGACCCATAGGTGTATCTCCTCCTTCTGGTTTCTAGATTATACAAGTAGCGTCGCGTCAGTGTGTATGATCATGACATGCATGTGTCCTCCTGAACCAACTCACTTGATAGAATCCGAATTTAAAGCCTAAAACTTGAGCTAAAACCCTATCACCTCCAGGATGCAATGAATCACCTATACTTTCTACTTCTGAATCTGGCCATTTGTCTACAGCTTTACCTTTACCTTTACCTGTTGGATTGATATTATTTACTGCTGAACCCCAAGGAGAACGTTTTAAGAGGTCCAAAAAGAATCTCCAATGTATAGCGACATGACAACTTGCGATTTCAAGTATAATATCCAATACTCTAGGTGGAGAAAGATTAAAATAACCTATTAAACCCATAATTTTTGACCAAACTCTTTTAGCTCTTGCTTTTCTATCTAAATCGTTTTCGGATAAAGTTTCATCGATAGAGTGTGGTAAAGCATCAGGACCTGTAAGTAGTACTATCAAACCTGAAAAACCTTCTGAACATTCTCTCATTAAATTGTACTTCCTTTGCTTGAAAAATAATGTGGTATTCTTTTTGATTAAAGCACTTTGTAATGCTCTAGGTTGTCTTGGGAATGGATGTAGTCCAAGATCAACAAGTCTATCAGGATTTAGAAGAAGATTGGCGATATGTGAAGGTAGTTTATTATTTTCCTACAAATATTATATGTTAGATGAAGTCATGTGAAGGTTACTGTATTTGTTGAAATTAAGGAAATTGCCGAACCCACAAGTAAAAGTTTGATTACTGGAAGACCAGACATAACCCTTGGAATGGCATCCACATCAATCATTTCAGTATCATCATTAGATTTCTTCTCTTCTACTCTATCTTCTTTTTCCTGTTCTATCATTTCTACTACATCTACCAAGACTTCACCGAGAACTTCCACCTGACTTTCGTCCAATCCTTCAATCGCCTTGGCTAAGAAATCTGCGATGACATTATGTTCCAGATTCGACGAGATAATGCTGACGAGAGTGTTTGATAGCGGTATTGATGCCAAGGTGGTTGTCGAGGACGAAGCTCGTTGTATCTGATCTATTATCAGCTGTTTTAAGGTTTCTTTGCCCCCAGAGGACCAGGATTGAAGGGCATCGGCTATCTTGGTACCGACACCACTTGGCAATAGCTCGTTCGAGCAGGAAGTCGAAGCATCCATCTTGAAAGGCCTTATGAAAGTCAATCCTGATGTCGTGCCAAACCACTATGGTTGTGTAGTGCAACTAAGTAGATAGCATATATAGCATTCTGTTAAAAGTAGTCCGACAACATCACATCCAAGATTCAAGGTTGATCCTCCATGAAGACAACGAGCGAGGAGGATTACAGGCGGATATCACCGCCAGTATGTGTGCCACACTATATGGTATCGCCGGTATCTCTTAACCTTTTGTGTAGTGAAGGACGATATATTTTCTTCCACATCATCTTTAGTCCGCGTCATCACTTTTATCATTTCACTCTATCATATTAAGTCACATATATATGTACATTTGTTATTGTCGAATACCACCTTATCACAGTCAATCTCACCAAAAGACAACAACGCAAATACTGTAAAGACAAGGTCGGGATGGCCAAGGATACAGATCCTACAATGGGTGGATTGGATGCACTCGTAGCTGCAGCTTCGTCTGTAGCTGGACAAGGGAAGAAGAGAGGGAATAGAGGTATACCGATGAATGATATGATAGATCCTGCTCTACAAGTATGTAATAATTAATATCCTACTAGATATACTAACCCTCTTTTCGATGAGTCTCGAAAAACTGACAAAGTATATCGATATATAGGGAGATTCTTCAACATCTTCTGATGTAGCGGATGCAATGTCAGTTTTTCTGTCGAATCCAGCTGTAGTTCAACTTATAGCGGAATATAATGCAAAGAAACAACATAGACATGTTAGCTTATATACACAATTATTATCTGGATCAAATTTACCTAATAATGCACCTGATACACCTATACAACAAACTAGATCAGGTCGAATATCAAGACCACCTGCATATCAAATCCCATCAAATCCTTTTCAACAATTAATCAATAATCAAACACAAGAATCTATCACAACAACAAATATACCTAATTCATCTTTATCATTATCATCATCGATAAATCCAGTATTAAATAATGAGCAAACTCAATTACAAGCTATCAAAGATGCTTTGGAGAATGTCTCAGCAGTTTCAAATATCAATAATCATCATCAACATCAACAGCATCATGGTTTGAGTGACAGCATGAATACGAATTCAGGTAGTAATTCGATAACGGATCAAGCAAGTTATGATGCTTTATTACAAGCTGTAAATAATGATTCTTCAACGAATGGATCAAGATTTTGGAGAAATAATGATTTATTGAATGGACTGCCTAATTGGACTGGATTGGAAAGTACTACTTTAGCTCAAGCTACTGATTCATCTAATAGTGGTATAGGTATAGATAATTCTTCTTCTCTACCTTCTTCTTATACGCAAAAATCTTTAGGTCATGGATTGCCGAATGGTAAACCTATCACAGATGAAAACGCATATGGCAAAAGAAGTGCATCAGTTTTAGATGATACAGGTGATGAAAGTATGGAATCATCGAATTCGAAAAGGTTCAAAGGATCTCAACAAGTTGAATTAGATAATAATGATGAAAATGTAGAAGGTTTACCTGAATGGCCATTACCTCCTACAGGTAAAGGTGGCAGAAAGAATATGCCAAGAGAAGAATTATTAGCCAGAAGAAGAGCCAGAAATAGAGTAGCTGGTAAGTCCCATTCCTGCGTAGTAGATGTTATTCTTTGGAAGCTGATTCTGATCAAATAATGATTTCTATAGCCCAAGAATCAAGAAAAAAGAAAAAGGAGTATTTTGGTACTATGGCGGATCAATTGAAAGATCGAGATGACGCATATAATCAATTGCTATCGCATTGTAATAAGCTCGAGCAGGAGTAAGTATCGAAGATCTCAAGTTTTGCAAAACAAACAATTTGAGCTGATCATCCCGTTCTAGAGTTGAAGCGTTGAAAAGGATTATTTCTGCAGCTGGTCTACAACTGCCTAATGAGATGAATACGTCTGGACACATGAATCAAAACATGGGATCAGCCCCAGGTCCATCAACAACTGCGAATTTACCTCTTACAGAAGATACACCCATGACTATTGATTCAGTTACACCCGGTATGGAATTACCATTCCAAGATTTATTCACAATAGATGATAATGATGCAGACGATCTGGACTTTGTTCCACCTTCTTCACCTAAGAGAGGCGATGGGGATTCCGATTCTGATGAATCCGATTACGAAGATAATGACGAACCGACGCCTTTACCTGCTTCTTCAACTACCATAACAAAATCTACTTCTTCAACAAGTTCGAGGAAAGGTAAACGTAAAGCAGTAACAAAGGAAGAAGGTGAAGAAGGAAGGATGAAAAATCAAAAAGAAGAAGAAGAACAAATTGATACGCCAAACACACAAAATAATGATAATAACGATAATGAGAATGAGAATGAAAATAATGAAATGGAAGCAGAAGATGTTGAAGAAGATTTATTTTTACCAATTGAAGATGTACCTATACCACCTAGACATTCATTTAATCTTGATTTTGAATTTGATTTTAGTAGTATAACAAAAGATCAAGAAAAAGTAATGAAACAAGCAATGAATGAATTACATGTTGATACACCACAACAGTTAATGGGTGTGATTAAAAAAATGGTTGAAACTGCAGGTAAAAATGGTGGTGTAACTGAAGAACAAGTTGGTATGTTAAGTAAATTATTAGCTTTAGGTCAATCTCAAGGTATGAGTGTTTGGTAAATATGTTTCTTTTTGAAAATTGTACTTTTCGGTTGTATAGACATGTATCATGTATCATCTACACCACATGTCAATATTGTTCGCTTTGTTAAGGTACAGGTACAGTATAAAACCAAATAATTGTATGCATATATTGATTCATCATCACAATGTTGTTGCTGTTGACGATGTTGCTATATCATACAAAATTGTAAGCATGAATGAAAGGTGCCACATGGATAATAACGGTATAATGACGCATCTTATTTGGTGCACAGATCTGCGGTTATACAAGTTGACTTTGACTTTTAATTTGGACGCGACTTGATGGTAAGATACTTCTTTTCATGTTGACTTTTCTTTTTCTTTTTCTTTGCCAACAGACCAATCAGTCGTACAAATAGTGCATATAGAGCTAACACAAAACACAAGATGTCAGGAGAAAGAAACGAGTATGTCGAAGATCACCGATATGATCCAATGAATGACCTATCAGGAATGCAGAGCTAACGACAAATCATCATATTCAGTCAAGCTTCAACTTTTACACCTATCCATCCATTTGAAATGGATGCTCCCAAAACATGGTTAGTTGGCTTCGTCTTTCATTTTAAACCAGCAAGATCTTTTATTGACTCTATTGATACTGTATACTCAGGGGTGGAACCATAGGTAAGAATCATTCGTATAACCTGCAAGATTGGATGATGAAAGGTGAATTTAGACTAACATGTATGACCTATACAATTTCGCGGCTAAGGTATGATGAACTGGGACAAGTGAGTCAGCTCGCATAGTGATGGGTCACGATTGAGCTGAACGAACTTCGATTATCATAGTGATAAGATCGTTTTCTCAAAAAGATCTTTACTCGAATTCCTCAAGTATGTTTACCATTCCAGAAAAGTTCAATCAGCTGTCTTTACTATATTCCCCAATAGCTACACATCAGCTGATCGTAACTTGAATATTGATAGATCAACAGGCATCACAGTGAATCAAAATTTTAGTGAAATTTCAAAACTTCCTAGTAAGTTAGCTTGCAACAGACCATGCTTGTTAGAATCAGCTCAGCTAATTATTTGACCAATTAAACAGAATACGCTACTTTTGGTAGATTCAGTCAAGCAGCTACCGATGCTGCGGTAGCAGATCTTGTTGAGGTAAGTTGAAATTTCCTTTATTTTCATTTTCACACCAAATCAACTTATCTCTCTGTAAGCTGACATATTTAATCAACCTCTTATCTTTATAGGCAGAAATAGGAGATCCAACAACAGAATCTTCAGGAACAGCCCCAAATAAAACTACAGTACCTAGACCTTCTAGAAAAGTAAGAGATCCACCTGGTGGTAAACAATCAATTTCATTGTTTGGTGAAGAATATGAAGAAGAAGATGCATTATCTTTAGCACCACCTAGAGATGGTGGTTCAGGTGTTGATATTGAAATTGATAGATTAGAAAGATTAAAAGTACATGCTGAACCTGTTCAAGATGGTGGTGCACATATCGAAGATGAAACACAAGATAAATCTAATCAAGGTCAAGAAAGAGTGTCAAATCCTGCTCATGGTTTTAGACCAACAAGAAAAGTTAGAGAAGGTATGTTGTCTTCAACGTTATCCTAGATCACTATATCTTGATCGTTACGTTTGTCAACTATTGTGAATACTGATTCAATTTACGGTCTATTCTGTTTAAAGGTCCAGGTGGTGCTTCTTCCATGGGTGCAGCTCGTAAGTTACAAAATGGATTTTACCTACGGTATCACAGAAAAATTGATCAAGCTGTTATTTCGTTCCTCTCAGTTTTCGGTGGATACGCAGAAGAAACAGAAGAAGATAGAGCTTCTTCACGTGCTCCTCAAGGAGGAAAGAAACAGGTTCCTCAAGGGGTATGTTTGGTTTTTTTGTCCATTGGTCTCCTTTTCCCCTCACACCAAGTCTCACATTGTATAGTCAGAAAATCGATTCTTCCTCAATATCATTGCTACTTCAGCTGACCGTGAGAACCCCAGCAGAAATCGGATAATCTCTGGTAAATCAATGCGGCGATACTTTTAGCTGTTATGGAGAGGTAAAATGGTCATGTCATTCCTTTCCCTATAACAACATTTTACAATATGCAATTTACAATATACAATACACGGACCAACATGGTATGGCAACGTGCAAGACAGTTACATGTGGAATGACACATTCACGCTAGGGCAGGAATGTGATACCTATCATGCCATCTTATCGATTTAAACTATCTCAGTAGGTTTAAAACAAATTATTGATTGCATTCAACGATACATTATTCTCTACTCGACAAGACTGCATAATTTCCAGCATTCTTTTCCGATTCTTGTTAAAGTCCCCTCGTGTTCGATTTTTATTCTTCGCCAGTATAAGCATCAGAATTTTGAATTATAGCATGAATCCATTTGATAATTTGGAGATACCCATCAATTGAAAATTTCTCATCAACTGTATGAGCATTGAAGCTACCTTCAGTTGGTGAACCCATAAATCTATAAACATTTTTAGTCAAATTATAATACATTTTACAATCTGTATTTCCACTATAGGCGATGAGTTTTTCGTCAGCAAACAAAATTTATCATCATCTGATTGATTTCGAAAGCCCGTTCCATCAGAAATCGATAGCTCGTTTGGATCCACCACAGACTTACGTTGACATATATGGAGTTACTATTCTTTCTGTACCATTAGGACCTGGAATAGCAGCTCTTGAAAGGGAAAAAATAAACACGGTAAACTTGTATTTCGTTTCTGTTTTCATTTGTATTGCTAAAACTCACTTTACAGTACCAGCGAATAACTCCCAAATACCACCTGATTGAGGAGTTCTTGGAGCAGGTTCTAGAGGTAAACCCAATAAATCTACTTTGACATATTTATCTTCATTATCAGCTAGAGAAGTTATATTCTCATTTTGGAATCCATAATAATTCAAAGTATTCTTCTTTGCAATTTTAGATATTAATGCGTTAACGTGTGTTTGAGTTGAATTTATAGATTCAGTAAAATCAATTCTAAAATTGATTAAAGTATTAACTAATTCAGGTAAAGCATTTACTTTTAATCCACCTTGAATAACATCTACTGCTGCCGTAGTACCAACCATTGCTTTTTCCTTTAATGATTCCTTTGATATTAAATTAGCTAATTTTGGATATGATTTAGGTCCTTCTTTCTTCAATAGTTTGGAATACTTGGAAGGTAGATTAGATGAATATTCTGATGCACATTGTAATGATGTTAATAATGGTGATGCTGGAGTTAACTATACAGGTGGTTTAATCATATTTTTGAGTTAGCCTATACTTGTCCTAGGAGGATAGAATAAATTCTTGACGAACTTTTGTTGGGAATGGATTATCCTCTAAAGCAGTAACTATCTGTGACATGATCCCGATACCACTATGTGCAGGAGGAACAGAGGAATGCTGTATGATTTTCGCTTTGTTAACTGGAACTTCTGTACTGGTGAGCGATGGTTGCTGTTAATCACTCACACCTCCAGCTGTAGCAACAGATATCTATTATGAACGAATTCTGATCAGGTTGAGATCTGGATATTTGTATATAGCTTTATGTACTCACTACAATATCCATATAACCTTTCTCACCCATACCTGCAATAGCGAAAGGTGTACCGTAAAACTGATGTTTTACGAATCAGCTGAAGTGTTTTGATCATTATTCGATGGTACAGTAAACTCACATCATCGGTCGTACCACTACCTTCGTCGATAACCATTAACAAACCATTTTTGCCATATCTTTTTTCTAAAAAAGGAGCAATTTGACCTTGACCTCTTCTAGCAAAAACTTCTTCTTCATCGTGACCATGTGATAATATTATTGTTCTTCTTGGTTTAAATCCATTTTCCAATAAATTCGTAATCGCTTCCCCTAGAATGCCGTGAATATGTGTTTTCTTTTAGCATTCTCTTCATATGGCATCCTTCTATCACAACCTCAAAGCTTAGAGAGTGCTAAAGATGAAGATGAATATACTTACACTGAGCAATAAGTAAAGGTTTATCATCTGCAGCTCCTCTACCCCATATATAAGTTTCATCGTTATATCCTGAGAAGGGTGGATAAGTCCATCTATCAAATGTATCTTTTGGTGCAGGAACAACATCATAATGTGACATACTATCGATTGATAGACACGCTATTAGCAATAACCACAATATGGTTCACGCGGTAGTCTTATAGATGTGAGGAGACTGAACGAGAGAAAGCCTTACAGTAATAATGGCTTGAGAGAAGGATCACTACCTTCAAAAGTAGCTAAGATGCCTAAAGCTGTAAGATGTGCATAAACGGGTGTCAGATTTATTCCCTCAAGATCTTGACAATCAAATACAATCAGGCAGAGGACTCACTATTGATGTATTCAATATTTGCCGTTGCGTGACTGATTGTCCCGGTTTTATAATTAGCTAAAAAAAAGTACAATACAGGGAATCCAGCAAAAACTGAGCTGTATAAACACAACAACTCACGCTAGAGGGAAAGTATTTTTCAGCCAATTCTGAAACTGGAAAAATGGCTTCCATCTTGGATCTTCGTCGGCTTCACCATTATCATCGAAAGATTCAGTTGGGATTTGCTAGATTGGTAAAAAACACATGAGATATGGATTAGCATTATCATTATTCAGTATCTCTGATCCCCCCCTACACTACAAAATGAATCCTGCTTCATGTTCGATCAATGATTCTAAACACTTACAACAGCTTTTTGATAAGTACTTATAACTTTACTTTTCTCTTTATCAGTCAAATTCCAAATCGTATTTGGATATAAAGGTTTAGGTTGTTTAGGACATTTTGACCAATTTTCTAAGTCATCTTGTTCGAATCTGTCTATCCAATTCTCATCATCTACAAAGCTGACATACCCTCCATATTGCTTGATATTATTCAAAGAGAATGATGGACTAAAATTGATGACTGTTGCTAGAAGAAATAAGATACCTAAGAGGATTTTCGGATATTTTGTCGATGCCTTGTTCCGATAAGAATGATAAGGTTGTGAAGAAGGTAGGGGAAGTGACTCATTCGATTTCTCTAGCATCGTTCTTTACTTCGACGACTGTTCTGCCAAGAGTAGAAGAAAATACACAACCAAGCTTGGGATGATAGACAATTAGATATCACCTATTGGACTTCTTTGTTATATATCCTATCGTATATAAGGCCTTGGCCTACCTCTGTAGATCGGATGTTATCACGCTATCCAGGATATCTAACGTATCTAACGGATTTGACCGATATTACACACACGGTCACTAAATTGCCGTAATCAAAGATTGAGATAACGTCGAGCGAGGTTTAGATTTATACAGCAGGTTCAGTGACACGCAATAAGTGCTTACATACAGTGAATAATCGAGTTATAATCTATCCTATATACAATAATCGGAGACAGGTGCTAATCTATAGTATGTAATAAAACGCAATATCCAGTAATGAAGAGAACAACTGCATGGCAAAGGTGGAAAGTTCCTTACAACATTCTTAATCTCATCCCATCGTCTTCTTGATTCCCATTCTCTTCATTATCATTCATACCTAAAGCTCTCTGAGCTTCTCTTTCTTCTTCCCAATCTATACCTTCACCTTTATCCATTATTCTTAAATAATATTGTTTAGCTCTTTCACTTAAGCCTGCAGGTAAATTTGATTCAATTTGTCGTAATCTTTCTTCTTCACTTGGTTGTTCACTTTGTTCGCCTGGGTTTTGTTCAGTAGATGCTGTAGAGGATTGATTTTGACGTTGATTTTCACCTACAACGATCCTCATATTTCTTTCTCTTCTTCTAATCATTCTATTTCGTAAATTTTCCCATTCGGGTATCAAAGTTATAAACCATAATAAAATAGGTAAAATGAACTGTGTTTGTATTCTAGACGGTCTATTCCTGCGATTAGGTTCAGATAATAAGATATTTTCACCATTTAGATTGGTTGCAAGTGGTATTCGTAATTGTTCAGAATCTGTTAACAGATGAAATCTTGGTATCCAGGATGTTGCTAAAGTTCTTCTGATATTGGTCAAGGTGTTTAGGTTTTGAGCTTGCGGTCGAGGTTGAGCAGGTTGATTTGGCATATTATCGTTAGCATTTCCAGCAGGAACACCTTGACCTTCATTTATATTTTGTGCGTTGGCATCGACGGCGTTAAGATCGGGGGTTTGAGCCTGTTCTGGCGCTTGATTGCCGTTTCCAGCATTATTTCGAGTTCGGGTTCTAATTTCTCTAGTAACTCTACTGATCTCCCCTACAGCAGTGATCATCCACCAGCCAACAGCCATACCAGCCATTATCCAGAATCTACTATCATTCCACTTCATACCTCTGGTAAGCATCCAGATCATGACAGTAACTTTCAGGGATGACCAGAATAAGTTTGGTAAAACTTGCATGGGTATAAAAGGTAGTCTGAGGTGAAATGTTCGTCTATATACAACTCTTCCATTCTGAGTTTGCGTTGCAGTTTGACCAGTTTGTGCGGTAGGAGCGATTTGATTGACTGTTGCAGTGGGTGTAGGTACAGGTATCAAGGATTGTTGATATACAGGCTCAATCAAAGGTAGGAGAGCAGTTACTCGTAAATATAAGAGTAAGTGGGTTAGTTGTGGGGGCGTCAACTGGGATACGGGAGGTAGTTGCAATGTATATGTTGTGCCGCTACACATACGTACATGTTAGCCACCATTGATGTGAACGTATCAGCTGCTTGGACTTACTCGACTTCGACTTGCACTTTCTCTTCATTCTCAGACATATTTCTACCTATTGCAGTAGCCCAAAGCGCTTTGACCTCTTTCATTATTCTATCCCTTTTGAGTTGTTCCCACATCTTCTTCAATGCTTCATCACTGTCACCATCGAAAGCTCTTTGCCAATTTTCCCAGCCTTCCTCTCTACTTTCCTTTTCCTTAGCAAACACCTTTATAACTGACATAATAGCTTCCCTTGCTTTTTCTTGGGATATAGTTGGATGAGGAACAACGTTGTCCCATTTTAATGGTTTCATACCTAACAAACGGAATAGATGATATCTTGATGTGAAAAGAAGATAATGTATTGTATCACCCAAAGCTAAAGAATTTGTCGAGACTGCCAACGATGTTAATGCAGAAGAATATGCTGAAGAAGTAGTGGGTATCGGGCTGAACGGAGCCGGATGTACAGAGGATATTTGAGGGGGTAATGGAAATTCTGACAAATGTTGATGCATGATACCCGATGTAGGTAACGGTGTAACAGGGATTCTTCTCGCTACAAGATGAAAGACGTATACATGTTCTGGTTCAATCTGCAAATGAAAGGCATTTTCATCAATATCTCCCACCTGACTTCCTTCCCAGAGTATTCCAAGACTTACTTTACCAATGATATCCTTTAAAGTTTCGTTATCCCTAACGATCCTACCATGATAAACTACTCTCATACCATCTTTTTCCCATGTACCCGCTCCATGTATTTTACCATTGATCAAGTCTTGTTTCAGTTCTTCTATAGTCTTATTCTTATTGAATGGCCATCCTTCTTTCTTTCTTGATCTTGTTCCACCTAAATCACCGAAAGGCGTTTGTATACTGATTCTAACTAAATCCTCATCTATATTGCTGTCATCCATATGAGTATATGGTGTTCTATGTCTAACTGAAGATGAAGATGACGCTTCGGATGGTTCTACCGCACCCGTCCCTGTCCCTGTCCCATGTCCATGTTGAGGTTGGTGATGCCTAAATGTGCTTGATAAAGTAGGTGATGTTGGTGGTAAAGGCGAGGTATCCCCTACTGCGTGATTATGGTGTGGATCGGTCTGCATGTTGGCTGTATATCCCCTGTTGAAGAATCTGAAAGGTAATCTGACAAGTCCGCAGGGAACTAATGGATGGTCTTCCTGCTTTTACCTTTCTATTGTTAATAGTTATATAAGTGGATGTGAATATCTTTCTCCTTGGCTTCACATAATCGACGTGGAAGAAGGACAATAAAGCAACCAAGGACTATCATCATAGCATGCAATCGACAACATCCAACATGTAACCTTACTCGAGTATACAGCTGCTTTCGGATATCGCCACCGAGTATCGATAATTGACTATAATTACCTAATCAAGTAATTCAGTCACGTGTCGGTATAGGTATCGATAACATGTCAACAAAGGTTCAAGAACGCGAATGATTTGGGTCAAAGTTGAATAAACAAAATCATATAGTCATAGTTTACATCGTACTTTGGTTGATTATACCATCACAATCTTCAGCTTGACTTGCCCTCAGCATCACTCCCAGACTCAGTTGGCTGTCACCAAGAGACACGATCGCCAACATGGCAGAAGTTTTGACAGCTCCAGGTGCTGGACAGCAGACACACGGAGTAGAGTGAGTATGAAATTTCCTTTGATTTGTTACCACTCCAAGAATGCTTATATGAAAAGCAATTGCTTTTATAGTCCCGATACATCAACCTCTACAGTATTCTCAGCCGAATTGTCGACGATCAATTCCCAGTTGCTGAATCATGGGTGGACGAAGAAGCCTCTAAATCTCTCGTCATTAAGTACTAAAGATCATAATGAAGTTGTATCAGTCTTGTTTGAGCTATTGGGATCAAGCCTTGTAAGTAGACTTACATGGTATTTTCTATCGATAGGAATATCCGCTTGTGGGATCATCTGACTGACCTACTTTTGAGCAGGCAAACGTAAATAATCTCGAAGCAATGGCAACTCGTCATCGAAATTTACAGTATGAATATGAGAGATTATCAAAATCAAATAACAACTTGAAGGGGACCAATATAAAGTTAACACAGGAGACAAATGGATGGAAAGTAAAATGTGCTGAAACAGAGAAAAAGTTACAGCTAGAAGAACTGAAGACAAAGGAATTAAGAGAAGAGATTGGAAGAGGTAGAAAAGCTTTAGAGACTGTTAGAGTAGCTGCGAATGTGAGCAAACAAACAGTTCTTACCATTCGCAGGAGCCCAAAGCGACATTTTGCCTTATATACATATTAAGCTCCCGAAGCGACTCCGGAGAAGAAGGATTACTGATGTAAAAATTCTCAATTACTTAGCACGATAACAAGAAAACTCAACTCAAATTGGATAAAGCCCTTCAGCAGCTAGCTAAACAAAGTGAATCACCTCAGCAGAAATCAACTGGATTAGTATTACTTAACCCTATACCGGCAGGTAGAATTCAGCCAATCGCGGTGAGATATCCAGATTTTGTGTTCTGCGCATGAAGCGGTTTGACAGAGAAGATGTAGCTGATACGTTATGTTACCAGTCAACCGCTTCTCCATTACTTGAACAGACTTTACGGGATCTTACAGACATCAGAGAAAGTTTGCAGGAGGAGACAGAGGCTTTCAGGCATGTAGTGGTATCTACTGGTAATGCTTTAAGGGAAGCTTTGGCGGCATCTCAAGGTAAAAATGTAAGTTGAACAATTGGGTTAACACATGCAACCTGTTCGGTCACAGCTAATCGCGATTTGTTCCCTTTTGGATTTCATACTGTAGGCTCCTACTAGATTAATGCAATCTCAATTTTTTACATTAAATACCACATCTTTGAAACAATCACACATACAATCAACATCTACATCTACATCGATATTCCAATCGTGTTCATCAACTTCACATCCATCAATAGCAAATACAAGATTACAATCGATAATAAGTGAAATACGTGAAAAGTTGATCGAAAAAGCTCCACCCCCTGCTCCTTTGGTGATTGATGGTATACAAATACCTTCAGAAGAAGAGGTTGAAGAACAAAAGAAATTGGAAAGAGAAAAAGAGAAATTAATCTTAGATATGGAAGATAAGATAAAAGATTTACAAGTTGAATTGACATGTGCGAAAAAAAGAGAAGAAGAATCAGATAAATTTGTTGAAGAGATGGCTAGAAAAGAATTGGAAGCTGCGTAAGTTATTTTCTTCTTTTACTAACACCTGCATTCTAGCCTCTATCAATCTTGCTGTAATGTCCCTAACACTTTTGCTTTTTATTCGCAATTTATATCATATAGTACCGCTAAAGGTGATATGGAAGGTATACTTGCCAAACAGAAAGATATGATGGATATTGAGAGAAAAGCGATGAAAGAAAATAAAGACAGAATAGAAAAGGAGAGGAAACAATTAGAGGTAAGCTTGGGGAAATTTTTACAGCTCGAATAGCCATAAATGAGCAAGTTTTGCTAAACTGAAAGTTTTCAATATTAGATTGAGAAACAAACTTTCTTAGAGGAAAAGAGACAATCTGAATTAGATGCTGTCTTAGCACTACTACCAAGTTCATCGAACAATTCCCCTCAAAATACAGAAAACGACAACATCATACATGATGAAGAAGAACTGATTGCGGAAAAAGGTCGAGATGAAAATCAAGTTGATGTTATACCTTCTTCACCTGGTCCATCAAATTATCATCAACATCACCATCACAAACATTTACCTTCTTCACCATCGCCTTTACATGCTTCAGCACATGGAACAACCAAGCTTAAAACACCTAAAAACAGTAAACATATCGTTACAAATAGGAGAAAATCAATTAAAACTCCTTTATCTAGACTAGTTTTAGAAAAGGCTGTAAGACAAAAATCTAAGGATACCAATACCTACAGCATTGACACTAGCAGTAATCCAGCCATGAAACAACGGAATGTTTTAGGCAATGAAAAAGGTAGAAAAACGAATTTGATCGCATCTTCCTCAACTACTACTTCCAGTAAAGTTATGTCTCCTAGCAGGAAAGGTAAAGAAAGATCAACAATATCTTCACATTCAGCTTTAGGGTTGGGAATCCCACCACCAATGAACAGAATAAAAACATCCACAAGTAGTCTCAATAAAGCAAGAGCGAGTTCTGGAAATTCTTCTTCTTCTTCTTCTTCTTCTTCTTCTTCTTCTTCTTCCTCCTCTTCTTCTACAAGGGGAATTACACCAAGTACGACATCAACGTTGAAGCCCTCATTAGGATTAGCAGGAGGATTAAGGAATTCTTTATCTAATAGTTCTTCGACTACAGCAGCTCCAAGCAGGAAAGTGGATTTGAGTAAAGTCGGTGGTATAAGTCCGATGGCAGCCAAGAAATCTAAAGGTGCTTGGAGGTAGGCGGAGTAACACAAGGTTTGAATGATGATTTGAAAAGCACTATATAATGGTTTATGATGATGACTCCGTTCATATACGGAATTATGCGATCCAATCACTAATGTGAGCGCGAGTCCGTGTTTATAAGGATATCATAAGATTGCTATTTTAAAGATGTCACGACTCCGCATTTGTACGGAGAACATACGATCTGACAGCAGGTGGTCGAGCCCGTCTTCGTGCTACAGTAAAACCGTACGGTTTGACCGTAAGAGAACGAGTCCGTCTTTTTACCCAAAGCAAGCGAACTGATAACAAAGATCCGAGTCCGTGTTTGTACGGAATCCATACGATTTGATGAGGAGGAGAGAACGGGTTGTTTCCTGATCATAGGAGAATTCAAGGGGGTTATTCAAGTGATCCAGACATATTCGCCCAATCCGTGTTTATACGAAATTCCACCATAGGCCAAGACGACGAGTCCGGGTTTGTACGGGATTTATACGTGTGTATACATCATTATTATTGTGTAGTTGAAAAGCCATTAAGAGGACCAGGCGGTGTTTATACGAAAGATAATGTGATCGCTACAGAGAATTGAAGTAGGTGTCGACGAGTCCGGAATTATACGGCAGTTATACAATCAGCAATGCATTCAAGCGTGCATCTGTCTACAACCCGACGTAGGGCAGAATTGAAGGTCCTTCCGTTTATCTGCAATTCTATGTAACATCTTCATTTTTTTTTTGCTAAAAATATAGGGAGATTTTATCCGCCTGAAATGAGTGATTAACCTAGTAATTCAGTGACGATACCTAATTGTGGTGACGAAAGTGATATTATCAGTTATTGCTTTCGAAATGGATCGTTTCATATAATGACAAGTAATTAAAAACACTGAAAAATCGTCAACTCACCTGCAGCAATAGTTTCACCATTTCTTCTAATTAAGATTCTACCCATTTCTTTATTTTCTTGTGAAGTTTCTAATGGAATTTTTGGTATTTGAGCATTATTTTGATTGTTTGAATTTGGTGATCTTAAAGTTAATTCAACAGTAGCAGTTAAACCTTTTTGTAAAACTCTTGGATTTTCTTTAATTACTTTACCTTTATCTATAACATTAATTAATTTTGTTATTGTTGCAGGTAAATTTATTGAATGATGGAATAATTCTACTGGAGTACCAGTTATTATGGGTGAACCTTGTAAATCAAATATCAAAATTTGGGTTTTGAATTTCGTAATTAATGGTACAGGTAATGAAGTTGGACATAATATTGTTCCAATTGATAAATGTATAGAATCAATTCCAGATAAGTACAACGTAACGTTTTGTCCTGATACTGCGTACGATGATGAATCTTCATCTACTTCAATTGCTACAATCAGAAAGTAATCAATATGAATCAGTAAATATGAACTGAAACAATCTTCATGATCTCGCTGATACAGATACTTACTTCGAACAGTCGCAACTTCATCTCCTGGTACAGCTCTTACTCTATCACCAACTTGAACAATACCACTACACAATCTACCTGACACTGCTACACCAGATGCAATGGCTGTTTGACCTTTGAAGACGTTAGATACAGGTATTCGTAAAGGACTGTCATACGGTCTTGTGGGGACTTCCACCTTGTCTAAGATTGCAATCAACCCCCATCAGCATTGCGCAAGCTGCACGATCAAACCTTCCCGTAAAGCTCACCTAATGCGTTGAACAGTGTTGGACCTTTGTACCATTCTTTCAATTCCTCAGAATCATTTTCGATGATGTTGATACCTTCCATAGCTGCTAGAGGCATGAATGTAGTCTTTGCTGCACTGAACCCAGCAGATACCAAGAAAGGTTTCAGAGCTTCTACTATCTCTTCATATCTGTCTTCTGACCATGATACCTAATCAAAGCATACAACATACGTTAGGATCCTAAATGAGATGAATTGGAAATTTTGACACAACTTACCAGATCCATCTTGTTTATACCGACTATGATTTCTTTTACACCTAAACTTCTAACTAACCAAGCATGTTCTCTAGTTTGACCACCTCTTTCGAAACCAGCTTCGAACTCTCCTGGAGATCCATCAACAACCATTAATGCTACATCAGCTTGAGCGGCACCGGAAATCATAGCAGGTATGAAATCTCGATGTCCAGGTGCATCAAGTAAAGTGTAATTTCTGTGTGGTGTCGTAAAGTGCGTTGTAGCAATATCGATTGTAACTCCCCTATTGGTACATAGAAAAGTCACCTGATGAGTGGAAATACGTTGTATGCAGTACACAAGCTACTCACCGATCACGCTCATCTCCTAACGCATCTAAACCCCAAGCAAATGCGAAACTACCTTTACCGATTTTCTTACTACCTCTTTCGTTGGCGGTCTTCTCTTTTTCAGTCAATTCTCCAATGTCATATAATAATCTACCCATCAACGTGGATTTACCGGCATCGACGTGACCTGAGATCATTGAATTAGTATCGATATTCACGGCTTTCAAGTCCAAGCGGGAACTTACCGACAACAATCAAACTAATATTCTTTTTACCCGATTCCTCCTCTTCTTTTCTTACTTTGGCTATTAACTCTTCGCTTTTCATGCTTAGAGCAGCTCTTTCTTTGAATTTCTCTTTTTCACGTTGTAATTCAGCTTCATCAACTTCTTGATCTAAATGTAATCCAGCAAGATCTTGCTGTGCAACAGTTAGTGGACTCTTACTTCCCCCTTTATTTGTAGTGTTAGTAGGTGTATTCGAGCCTGATGATCCTGCTTTGCTAGTACTATTCACTGGTGAATTCGGCTGTGTCTTAGGTGTTAATTTTGATTTAGGTGTATTCGTAATTGCAGGAGTTCTAGGTTTACCTGGTAAAGATGCGGATTTTGGATTTGCTGCAGCTTTCGCTTTAGCAGCTGTCAGATTACAATCAAATAGTTAGCATTAGTCAACAGCATTCCATCAGGCTTTCACTGAAATATCAAATTCGGATAGCACAAAGGAGGAAGATGTGTGATATAATGGTAGCATCTCTTTAATCAAAGTATTCTCTATATTTCTATTTCGGCTTTGACCCTGTTCCTTTTGCTTGTTTCTTGACTGCTGTATTCAAATCTGCTGTTCCTGCTCTACCTTGTCGTTTACGCAATACTATCTCATCTGGACTTTCGGCGAATGCTTCTTCAAATGTCTTCGTCAGAGATGCTATATCGGTAGCAAGTGGGACATGCAGGTTGGTGACTTCCATTTCCGTTTTCTGATTGTCATGAGCTGAGGTTGAGGTAAGAATAGAGAAAAACGCTGAAGGTGATGATTTACTTTTTGGTTTAGGAGAAGGTCTGAAAGTTGGGAACAGATCTGTAGTATCTTGAGACGATGATGTTGCAGGTGAGCTATCGATCGGTATAGAGTCCGAAGTAGACGAGGGCGCTGCTTTGACTGAGGCCTCTTCTCTTGCTGCTCTAGCTGCAGCCATTTTCTGAGCAAGCTTGGATAATGGTTTTGCACCAGAATCCGAAGCAGGACTGACTGTACCACTTGCCACCGCGGAAGATGATACTGATTTTGAGGGTGTCTGTGGTATTGGTGAAGACGTACTAGCGGCTTGAGCAGCGGCCTCTTTCCGTTTTTGAGCCAGTAAAGCAAGTTTTGACATAGGTTTTGCAGGACTTTCTGTGGATGATGTAGAGGAAGGTGTTGGAGCTGTAGATGAGGAAGAAGAAGGTGTTGCTTGTTTCCGAGACAAAGTTAATCTTTGTAAAGCTGACAGTGGAGGTTGTGGTGATTCGCTGGAAGAGGGAGTTGAGGTTGATTTTGATAAAGCTGATAAGAGGTTTTTAGGACGTTTACGTGGTTGTTCCTTAGGTGTAGGTTGCAGTGAAGGATAAGGAGCTTCGCCTGATAAGGACGAAGCTCAGCCCGAGATCTTTTGTTTGCTTGAATATCATAAGGAAACAAAGGTAACAAGGATTTTGCAGAAAAACAGAGAATACTTTGACCGAGAGATGCGCCAATAATCAGATGAAGAAAGAGGAGGAAAATCGAGGAAGCGTAAGGATGAAGAAAGCAGACGACTTACCTTTCTTCTCATGGTCCTGCCTTAACCAAGCTACTGATTTGTCCACATCGAACCAATAATGCCATAAAGAATCCGCGATCGCATCATCCGATATAGGTGGTTTGAGATCTTTCAAAGCATTCTTGGCCAAAGGCATAGCAGATGCCATTTGAGCTGTATGGGGAATATGGAATGAGCTCTACTCTTTCGGCTCAAATCGAAACGAGAATCAGAAAGCTCACCTTGTTCTTCTTGAGAGTAACCCTCCTCCTCTTCATCGTTCATCTCGTCTAAGCCATAGTTGGATTCAGCGATTGACTGTCAACTGATGAACACGAAACAACTTACCATCGAGATCGAGGTTCCGCACAAATCGATGTCTTGACATGATGTAGTTCGGTCCAAAAGGTCTGTCGTAGCTAAGAGTTTTCTTCAAGTGATTATATAGTACTTTGTTATCATGAAAATGATAAGAAATGTCAAAATAATTCACAAAGTCAGTTATGATCATCATGATCTAGTCTAGTCATTTCCTTTTTTCTTTCCGGCGTCATACAACCTCAACCTAGAAGAAGATGACGTAACAATCGTGACCACTCACGGATAGCCCACTAATCTCCGCTACCTCGCAGCCCTTTGGTGTAAATAGTTCCGCTTTTGGCATGATTTGACGACAAGTTGTTACGTGGACGGATCCGGGATACTGTGATACTGTGTAACAAGCCAGGCACTGCGCGTAATAGATAAAGAGAATGAGAGAGGGACGAGGTTTACACAGCTGAGAACCAAAGATAAAGTAAAGTTACCATTTATATAACTGTCAAGTTGAATGACACCAAGACAACAACATACAAGATTCCTTTCAGTTTTGACAAACATTCCTTACTCTTGTACTTCTACATATCCTTATAATACAGTTTAACGTATCATTGAAAGTCACGTCTTGCCAAGTCAGATAAAGACACTTAGTATATTTCACAATGGATAGGTTCACCCAAAACCCCGCAGAGTTGTTCAGGTAAGATGAGAACCCTCTGATGGATCCAAATAGAAGCTTATGTGGGCTGACGATGTCAATTTTATTTACATAGAATCGTTAATATGTAAGTAGCTGTACTCAGACAGATACCGATGATTGCACATATTGTAGCTGCATTACGAAAGGCGTACTGACGCTAGCCGTTTAGGGGAGTGGGAGGTTTTGCTATAGCGGGAGGAGTTGGTTCACTCATCAATCATTCATTCTCAAGTATAATTATCGGTATATATGAAGTACTGTAAGTAAATTTGGGCTTATCTGAGATGATCCCTCCTAAATAACTAGCTGACGATTACTGGTGAACTCAGTATTGGAGCTATCATTATATTCCTTGAAGTTCGAACACCTACGGAAGAACACAAAGCTCTTATACACAAATATGCTAGTTTCATGCATTCCTTTATCGGTCGAGGTGTCTGTAAATTACCTTTAGTCCTTTCCAGAATATCCTTGTCTATACATGCTGATTAGGACGTTTGCGTCATTACAGTCTACCTCTTACTCGGTGTTCTTATGTTGAAGTAAGTTGTTCAATCACATTTCAAGGTTGAGTAACCTTTTTGACTGACCATCAAATTTAGCTATTACACCATTCTTTATGTATGTGGTACAGTAGTAGGATTTGTTGGTTTAGCATATATAGCTCTAAATTTCCTTCAAATGTTCGAAGCTCCCTCGTAAGTCTGGGTTTTATCTGTCTGGTCACCAGGATACCTTTGAAGGACAACTATTATCTAGAAGAAATACTGACCATCCACTGCCCCTCCGCAGCACCATGCAACCTCCAAATAGTGATCCTGAATCTCAACCTGTTTGGCAAGGCCCTACAGAGTAAATCTACGGCACTACCCATGGAGTTTACTTTGGCGCAAAGAACGAATCATTACAGTATACCCCATAGATATTACCCAAGAATCATAAAATATAGCTTCTGATGGTTCAAGGAACAGATAATCAGGAGCTAGAAGAGCGAAGGAAGAAATCATAAGAAAGACATAACCCGTAATTTTTTAATATCCAAGCGGTCGCCTATATACCATTTATGCTATCGTAAACTCTTTGGAAATAACTCAAATTGATATGTATATATACCATATCCATAACAGTTATACTCGACCAGGTGATGGCTAAACTCTTTTTAGCTCACTGTCAAGAAAATGTATCTGGCGGTTACTCAGAGACTCAATCATAACAGTTGCATGTACTAATACTATACTCCACTACTAGTCCACCATATTTACCATATTGTTATATATACAAAAAATCTACAAACCAGCAGAGCATGAAGTGGACGAGAGCAATTGGGATATACCAAAAGTGAATTCCTAATCGATCTTAGCTTTAGTTTGTATCTCATCTAAATCTCTATCTTCACTCTTATCAACTTTCAATTCTTTATTCAATTCTCTCAAAATATCATTTTCTTCTATCATGTCTTCAATTCCTTGACCTTTGACTTCTTCATGTTTACTATGTTGACTTTGAGTATGTTCGTTTCCCGAGTTTGTTGAATTATTCTTGTTTGCTATTATACTAGATGCTTCATCTTTAGGTATGTCTTGGAACGTATCATTCTCAACACCTTTTAGCAGCTTATCTTCATCTTTGTCTATGCTTAGTTCGGATTTCAGATCATTCAATATTGAATTATCACTTTCCTTTACATCACTAATCGAATTGGTATTTATATCTTTATTGTGAGATTGTTCAGGTTGTTTTGATAATAAACCAATTTTACCAACTGATTCATCAACGTTTAAATCGTTCATCAATTTATCTAAATCTTCATTGGTCATTTCATTCATCAAATTTTCTAATTCAATCTCTTGTATTGTTTTTTGTCCCCCTTGTCCACCTTGTCCACCTTGTGCTGTATTTGTTGTTCCTGAAGGAGTTTTACCTGATAAATCAATATCTTGTTTTAAGAATGTTTCCAATGTCTGTGTTTCCACTGCATCTTCAAAGTCATCCATTGTCTGTATGTGGATCATCACATAAAGAAATTATCAGCATTTACAAGTCGTTTGTAGCCGAGTGCTTATCATTCACTTACACCAACCCATTCTCCCCCTACTAAATATCCAGGTAATCCAATAACCATACCGGGTGGTTTAGATCTTTGCCATTTCTTCTTCGCGTCCTCGTCTATGACCAAGTCATATTCCTATTTGAGGGAGAAAAGAGCGCTTTATTAGTTTGCCACCAAAACACCACGTCTGGCCAAGACATGATAGCTGGATGATGCTTAGCTTACTTCATATGGTATTTCGAGACCTTTCAAGGATCTGTTCAAGGCGAGCAGAATGAGATCAGCTTTTTCGACTATAGTTATGAAGAAAGCTGAACGTATAAAGTCCACATACCTCCTCAGCAAATCAATATGTTTTCTTACCTTTGGAGCAGAAGTAAGACTTGTTACCTGATGAACGCATATCAGCTTTTTGAGTGTATTGCGGACGGATATAGGAGGAGCTCACGTAAATCGTTACTAGTGGAGGCGCCATTGTACTTCAGATCGTTGCTGGTGTATTATAACTGCTAAATGAGAGAAGTAAGCAGAATAGTCGACGATTGGTGGTAGATAATGGTTGAAGAGCGTTGACTATATAGTCCTTAACCTCTTCTTGCAACGATATCAATCACAATGTATTACTCTATGGTGGTGTGACGTTGACGTGTTATCAGTTGGAGTCTCCGCATAGCATTACGTTGTTGTGCCACGTGGGGATGATTAGATATCGTCATCATCGTTCCAAATATAAGTTATGCACAGGTCGACACAAAAAGTGAATCTGTATTTTCGTTATTTATAATTCTGTTATCTGTCGTTTTGCATTATACTCGTGGAGATCCTAGTCCTACCTGTATTGCCTTGCTACTAGCTGAGCTCATGGCAATCAACAAGATGATCACAGCATCCACAGCGTTGACAGCAGCTAAAGTGAGTAAGGCAGCTGTCACTTTAATTTGTTGAGGACCATGACACAGCTGATCAGATATTGCTCGTGATAGTACCTTTTCGGAGCATCTGTAGTTGCTACAACCCTCGCAGCAGGTGGCTTGTGGTTCTTTCAAAGACATTTGATCTATCCAGCATACATGCCTGATGGATCAAGAAAATGTAAAAAAGATTTCCAGCTTACGAAGAGAGGTTGTACTGTATTCAAGCTGATCCGGATATCACTTTATAGTTGTACCTAAACCTATCGAATTAGGGATGCCATACGAAGACATAACTCTGACAACGAGAGACCATGTGAAAATCAAAGCATATGTTATACCTGCAAGGAAGAATCCAGTGGTAGTTGACCAATTGAGGGGTCTAAATCATAAACAAAGAGAAGAACTGGGTGAAAAGGAAATGTCGAAATGGTTAGAAGAAATGGGCGATGAACAGGCTATCCAGGTAAGTACATGCCTTGACGAGTGGATCTTGACTTCAATGAGATACACCTGTTTCAGCAAGCTGGGCTGGTCTCGCTGATGAGAATTTATTCATTCTAGTATGCTAAAAGTAGACCCACAGTAATCTTCTTCCATGCAAATGCGGGTGAGTATACGTGATACGAACACGCCGAGAACCACTTTCTTCCTTAGCCTCGAATTATTGAACAACATAAGACTGATTTGCTTTCCTTATTAGGTAATATGGGTCACAGGGTACCGTTAGCAAGGAAATTCAATGTTGAATATGGTTGTAACGTTTTCATGCTATCTTATCGGGGGTAGGTTGTCCAGCTTTGAACCCAGCATTCACTTTACGGATAGCTTAAGCTGACCTCACGACGCAGATATGGACTATCAGAAGGAAAACCCTCGGAGCATGGTAAGTAGCTATATATCGTTCTCTGGGCATTATAGCTAATATCCTGGAACTTCAGGTATACGTATAGATATCGAGGTAAGTCATTGCAACGTTATTTGATCGAAGTTGACCCAGTGACTGATGTAAATCTTCCCCTGCAGACAGCTATGGAATACGTTAAATCGCACCCGATTTTAGGTGACACGAAGATCATTGTAAGCTAAATACTTTTCAGTGCCACCGCTTGTAGATATTAGCTGATCAATTGGTCGTCGAGATAGCTGTATGGTCAATCTCTTGGAGGTGCATCTTGTCTTTACGCTGGAAGTCGGTTCAGAGATATGGTGAGTTGTCACTTTCACATAGCTATGTGGAATATAAACTCATATTCTCCTATCTTCGGTAGGTATCCGGTATCATACTCGAGAACACATTCTTATCACTACCATCCTTGATACCGTTGGTATTACCACAGTTACCTAAGTTCTTCTTACCTATATTGTTGACTGAACATTGGGATGCTCAACACACCATGCCGTTAATACCATCAACAACACCTATATTGATGATTGCTGGTAAAAATGATGAATTAGTCAAACCATCACAAATGATCGCCTTAAGACACTTAAGAGAATCAAATTGTTTAGCAGGTACTTTGAAATGGAAAGAATTAGATGGCGGACACAATGATACTTGTTTACAGCCTAACTATTGGCAAATTATTGGTGATTGGTTGAAAGATGAGATTGAAAACAACATTTTAGATAATCTGAAATCTTCACAAGAAGGAAAAGTAAAAGGAAAGGAGGAAGAAGAAGAAAGTGAATCGAGCAGTAATAGTGGCAATAGTGATGATTATCAGAAAGTAACTAAAGAAGAAGCTTTAGAAGCGAAGAAAGAATTGTAATCTTCCTATGTATAGATAGGCAAGATGAAAGAAACAATCCATACAATTGATAAATCCTATTCATGCTATGCTTGTCAATATTCATCTAATCTATCGATTCTTGAGTCACGCTTCATGCTACCTGGACTGCACTGGGGACTTATCGTTATACGAAGAACTACTGTTAGGGCTTTGTCATTGCATCTACACGCAAGCACATTTTGATGTACGAGTAGGTGAGTTGCATTACGACAAGATTGTAATGAGATGCAAGAGGATTAGAACGAACTGTAATGGACATCACGATATCAAGCGGATCAATCCACACGTTCTAACCGGATAAGTTAAGTTACTTGGTATCAAGATTTTTACGTTAATCCCGCGTCATAGCTTTTGTTTGTTTTTCCATCTCTGTTTTTATTTTTCCCCAAAATAATTCTGTTTCTTAAGAGATCAACATAGTTCATGTTCATATTGTGAATATCGAATAACACCAATTGTCAGCTTCTTATCATAGATCGAGTTTCGTTCAGTATCCCGACTTGAAGCTAATCCTGTATGATATCAAGATGTCAGGTCCCTCAACATCAATGGCATCATCATCGAAAAGGAGAGCTTCTTTACCTTCAGATTCAAGTGAAACGATTGTATCTTCATTAGATAAACCAAAGAAAGTTGGATCTACATCAGCTTTGACGAAACATGGGAAATATGTTGTTTTAGGTACTTTAGGCTGCTGGTATGCCGATTTGATCAATGCTATACCGAATGTGTTAGATCAGGAAAGTGGCTGGATAAGGTGAGTAGTTTATACTGAACCCGTTAACTCAGCGAGACATGATATAGAGATTAAGAAGTCAAGCGCATCAAATGGTGAAAGCATATTCTCATCATAACTGATATCTCGATCTTGTTTGTAATGAATAGGAAAGTCATGATTGCTGGTTTAAGTGCTCATTGTGCAACTATCGTATGTTCCGATCCGCTATTTCCCTAATGATATCTACAAGCAAGCTGATAATTGAATTATGTACAAATAGGTCATCTTCCTTTATCTGGTATTATTTGTACCTTGGTTTAGAGGATATATACCGGATGTGAGTCTTAAGCTAGAATTACATTTCTCGATCTATCGTTCTTGGCCTCGTAAATTATGAAGACATCATCTATCTAAATCACTCTGCAAGACTGTTTTGATTTCTCGATCGGTTGTATGAAGAACGTCGCTAATTTATCTGAATTTTCTTTCTTTTTGTCATCATTTAGTATCCAAAATGGCAAACATCGGCAAGACTTCAAGTGATTGTACCTTTATTGACAGCAACAATATTATTAGGATGGACAAGTATCGTAATATCATTATCACAAGCTGGAAAAAGTAGCATATTACATTCTGCAATAGATGCTGTAAAAGCTGTCGGTAATGCAAATTTGGAACAGATGCAAGGTGGGAATGGTTTAGGAGTTTTTAAATCTATGGTTGGTGGTAAGTAATCAGTCTATTACATCTCATTCCTTTCTACCGCCTACCGAAATATTCAAGCTCTTCCGGCCTGAAATCACTTCGCATCCTACATATCTGAAAGAGTCAAGCTGATATATATATATATATATTTATCACACAAATACAGCGACTTCACTGTTCGTCCTTACGTTGGGTATATTAGGTTTTATACCTGCTCCTTCAAACGTACCTGTGCGAACCAAAAAAGCATAAATACATTATCATCAATATTAGTTGTTGATCTCCAGTGACCATCTTATAGAACCTATCTATACATTCTTCGCGTCCGGGATAATCTGCCAACCACCACCCACCCTTTCTCAGTATGTCAGATTCTTATAATAACATTTACCATATAAACCATGCATAATCATACCATACTTCTGCATATCGCATTTATTGGACGCAAGCCAGGTAGGTCTATGCCCGAAGGTCTGTTCCATTTACGGCGAAGACCGAAACATCGTTGCACAGCTAAGATTACACAATGATGAAACGCGTGCGTTGAATATTCTTGATCAACTGCGATTTATCATTTTCTTCGTCCTCATCCTCTTGTTTTCCGTACAGGTAGACACCCACATAGACGCAGCGAAATGCATCGAGATTGGGGTACAGTATGGTATGTATCTGCTTTCCTTCCTATTGCGATGTACAATATATAAGTAAGCTGATATAAGTGATATAGGGTTGTTGGTACATCCCTCTTAATATCCTTCATATCGTTCTCGTCACAAATATTCGTCGTTTGGCAATGGTACGGTAGAGAGCTGAGTGTGGACTTGCTAAAGCTACTGGTACCTTTCAAGTGAGCTAGATCTATCTATTTGAAGTATTTAGAAGCTGATGTATACATACCTCGTATCTAGCTTTTGCGTTTTTATGGTATTTTGGAATTATCGATTATGCGTAATAACACCTCCTGGTGGTGTACCTAATGGATGGGTTAGTCCTGCTCCCTCTGTTTCTATAGGTCAATGAGCTCAATTATGAACGTTTAGAGACCAAATCTAAGTGCTATGGAAGGTGTAGAAGTGAAAAAGGGAAATCATGCGCCTAGATATTGTAAAACTTGTGAACACTACAAGCCGCCAAGGGGTAAGTGTTAACGATGTCATCGTATAAGCATTTATCATAGTATTGTGACATCACCTGGTGATTCCAGATGTGCACCAGCTAACCAATTGATTCTCCTTCTTAGCTCATCATTGTAGACAATGTAGGACATGCATCGTAAGTCATTTACAGATCAAGCTGTGAAGCATAGTAGAAGAAAAAACGAGCTGATATAACAGTTCTTATAGCTTAAAGTAAGCTAAATGCCAAGTTATCAATAAGACCAGTCAGTGAATGTACTTCAGCTGATACCAAGTGCCATCTGATAGCTTGACCGTATGTGCATTTCCTTGGTTTCCATAGGTCTGACTCATGATGTAAACTGACCCGGTTTACAGATCATTGTCCCTGGATAGCAAACTGCGTTGGATTCCATAATCAAGGTCACTTTATCCGTTTTCTCCTTTGGGTAGACATAGCCACGTCATATCATTTATGTATGATGGTGAAAAGAGTTCTCTTCATGTCTTATACCTACTATGTAAGTGTTTCTGTCTATGTGATAAAGGGAATGTTATACTAGTTGTATTCAGTGGCAACTGACGGATATCTTTGCCTCACAGGAAGAGCCTACCCTCAGAGATATCCTATTCTTGGTCTTCAACTTTGCTTCTTGTATACCGGTGTGGATGTGTGTAGGCATGTTCTCGGTCTACCATTTGTACTTAGCTTGTGGTAATAGCACAACTATAGAAGGATGGGAGAAGGATAAAGTAGCAACATTGGTTAGGAGAGGCAAGATCAAGGAGATCAAATATCCTTATGTAAGCTCATGAAAATTTGGATTCTGACGGAGGTTCTATTTCAACTGACTGCTTGTTTCGCAGAACATTGGTTTGATCAGCAATGTCAAGTCGGTATTAGGTCCAAACCCACTATTGTGGTTATGGCCACAGCGGATGCGAGGAGACGGTTTATCTTTTCCCGTCAACCCTGATGCAGGTGGTGAGTTAGCTAGTGCTCAATGGGCGGATATTGTCGCTCCAAGACGAGATTTACAAGGACCGCCTCTGGTACCAACCGGATATGGAAGCGCAGATGTGGTAGTGCGAGGCAATGGAAGTGGTAGTAATGGACGTCCGGGGTTGAGTGAGAATAGTGAAGAACGGATTAGATCTGGAAGAGGACGTAATGATCAAGATATGGTTTGATAGTAAGTCATTGTACCAAATTATAGTTTTGTGAGGATGTGAGATTGACTATGGTCATTTTCATAGGTTATAGACTCGGTTGCTGACTATAGCATTCTGAATAATAGATCCCGATGTCCAGTATTCATGGCCTCCGCAAGATCCTGGTCGATTACCTAACCCACGTCCCATACCTAATGGCGCTTCAGCATTTGTTTATGGTAACGATGGATTCAATCCTAATTTAAGACCTTCGAATAGTAAAATTAGGTCAAGGTCTTCAAATAAGTCATATCGGACTACCAATGAGGGTGATGAAGTTTATTCTTCAGGCGAAGATAGGTATAATGGATCGGATTTGTCATCCGGATCCAATTCAAGATCGAGTTCACCAGAAATATATTTATCGGATTATGATGATAATAATGAAGGACCTTTAGGGTCAGGTCAAAGATTACCTAGAATGAGAAGAGGTAGTGAAGGTTGGGAAGTTAGACCTGCTGCTGGATCTTGGGCAGGTCACATGAGAGATGTAGAAGGTGGGGAAGAAGGGGAAAGGGATCCTTTGATGGAAACTCTGCCCTATCAATCAAGAAGACCATGGGAAGATCAAGGTAGATATAATTATTATATACCGGACGAGTAATTATGTATCAGGGTCACCGACCTATGCATAGACAAATTGTACATACACACATTTATTATATTATTTCATCTACCGTCGGTAAGTGGGCGTTGTCAACTCAAAAAGAAACGTTTGATCGGAATCATCAGAAACTTGTGTGTTCTGTTTGTAAGATGTTATAGATAAAACATCCTTTGATAACCCTGTTTACATGTTTAAAGCCCTGAGCATAACGGATCATTCAGCATTCACTCAGTGATTATAATAGTGCTTTGATCATTTATTAGCATTATTCGCCATCTCCCTTGATACATTAAGAGCGCTGAATCTTATGCATATATATACTGGGATCGATGATTACTATATATAAAAGCCTAAAATCTAACAATTCTCCCTACAAGACAACTTACTCACCCTATCATATTTTACTTAAAGTATCGAAATGAGAGAAGTGATCATGAAAACTACTACCACAACGACAACTATAAAACCACCATCACAATTCCGACATCACAGAAGACCAAGTCAAGAAGTAATAAGTAAATTATCGACAATTTCTGAAGAAATAATTACACCTTTGAATAAACCTTTTCAACAAGATAAAACATGTGATTTGGTTTTAATTTCTGCTGATGGTTTGGGATTCAAAGTACATAGTAGCAAATTAATGGATTGTAGGTAAGTTGGCGGTCTCATTGAATTAGAACTTTGATTGGGATTATTCAAGTAACTAGATGTCTATGTTGATAAATTGACCAACTGTTTTTCTATACTGTATAGTAATAAATTTCAAGATATACTCAAAACTCCACTTTCACCTTCACCTTCCCCAATCATAAAACAACATCCATTTCCTTTACTAACACCACCGTCTTCACCTTTGGCATTATCACCTTTATCTTCCATATCATCGCCTATTCTCTTGTCTAGATCAAAGACATATCCAACTTTCTCTTCTTCCACTACCACCGCTTCGTCTCATCTACAAGATGATTTTCGAGAAATACAGTTCGCAGATCCTTCTATGGAAGGAAGTATAACAATATCATTATTCTTACATTTACTTTATAATTTGGTATTACCTATACCGACATTATCAGTTTACTTTAAAGCTTATGAAAATCTGGTATTATTCCTCAAAAAATGGGATTGTAGTCATGCACTATTAGATAGGTTAAGTGAAAATCTGAAAGAATGGTTAGAAGATGGTTATATATCTTCATCAAAAGGATTCAGAATTGGTGATTTGATGAGAAATGATCAGTTACTAGTAGAATCAATTAAAAGGACTGGAGAATATACTTGGTCGGGTAAATCTATATTGAACCCTAATCCGAATTCTAGTCAAGGCTCGAATAGAGGAAGAAGTAGTACTAGGACTGGAGATGTAAGTTCACCATCCTATCACATATCCAGCACTGATTTGTCTTCATCTCGGTTGGTTCTGATTTGATGGATATCACTATTGTTTATTAGGGTATTGATAATGACAGACCTCAGCAGCCTAAAATGGAAATCCAGTTCGATATTTTACGTGATGGGTTACCAGGTGAACCAAGTTTGGATTTAACAGCTGTACCATACGAATACTTTGTTGAATTGTCAGATGAAGTTAAATTTGCATTACTGAGAGCTGGCCGAATGGGAACTGAAAAGAAAGGAGAGATAAATTGGGATAAAGTTGGCGAAGAGTTTCAAAAGGTCCTACGAGAATTGCGTGAGTCGGTCTGAATATCGTCTTTGAACACAAAGGGGATACATATTGATGGATGTCTTTTCAGGTTGTGCCAAGTAGATATTTGTAAGCCAACAAAAATTAGTATTCCATTTACCTGTCGGAAAAGGCTGCTTTTTGATAATATTTTAATGCTCTATCTGCTGTTTCGTTGTGATCGTTGTCTTTTGCAATTGTGTATTATACTCTAAGAATCTAGTCATTACATCATAAATATATATAGTACAATTGGTATATGTATCCCTTAATCATCTCCGAAATCGCCTGATGATACTAATGTCAGTTACAGAAAAACTATCACTCGGATCAATCACTACTCACCGTCATCCATATCTTTCGGCACCTGATAATCAAGTGAATTCGGTCAGCATGGCGGGATTAACGCAGTATAGCATAAAAGAGCAAAGATAGAGTGCTCACTTTAGGCTCCTCATCTTCTCCATATTGCATCATATTGTCAATGTGACTTAAGACTGTATTGACTGAATCTTCCGAAGTGACATCTAACGGTAAGAAAGAAACGATATTTTGGTCTTCTATCTGTAAACAGTGCAGCAATGCCATGAATGAGCGCGATGCTCAATATTTCCCAAGCCAAATAAACTTACTAATCCCACTACAGCTCTATTCAGATCATTAAATTTAGAATTCGAACTCGACGCAGGATCATCTAGTAATAATGAAGGATCTGGATCTAGGTATCTATATTTATGTTCAAGTATATATGGAAAATCAGCTTTTTTTTTTCAATTGTAGGATCATTTTTAAAAGTAAGAACTCACCTTCCAATTTCCCTCTGTGTTCTACCCTTTTTATCTTTAACCAAATCCATCTTTGACATTAAACAAACCATTGAAATACCTAAAGCTAACATACATGACATTGCAGACATTACACCTGCAAAGAATTTTGATTTATCTTGCATAAATTGTGAATCGATTAGATAAACTGCACTTGATCTAAAGTTTAATGAAACTTGTAAATATTGTGCTAGACGTGGTAATAGTGGTATATGTGTGTATAATTCAATTTGACCTGGACAATCTATAATTAAATAATCATCTTCATATGATCCTAATTCGTCTTCTAGCCAATCGAGATTGTTCAGTAGGTATCTGTGAAGATGAAAGTTAGTCAGTATACCTCCTGATTGTCCATAACCATAGATCACCTTGATCCATTCAAACATTTTCTCGTTTTATAGTTAGTGAAGATCCAAAAAAACCTTTCACTCACTCAAAACAATATATCAAACCACCATTAGGCCCAAATTCCAATTCTTCCATAACATCTTCCAAATTGATCAAATCTTTTATATCTATCGTAGGTTCATATTCGAATTTATCTGCTGCAGGATCCAAATTAACTAAATGTACTTGTCGTCCGATAGTTTGAGCATGGGTGATTAATGATGCGCAAAATGTTGATTTACCAGCTCCTGCTGGACCTGTAACTAAAACTGCGTATCTCATCTTTATGTGCGATAGTCGGTCCAGTAATGATAACAAAGTTGCGATATATCGATGTCATCTGCGCATCAATTCTATCAAGGTTATTGTAATAATCCCAACAACGTCTTAAGCTTCGCTCGAATGAAATCCTGTTACTTGCGGATATCGCCGCTTCTTAGTAAGCGGACGATCACCGAAGGGCTTAGATCATCTTATTGACAAAAAAAGTTGAAACTTCAAGAATGGTCGACCAAAATGCAAGGTATGTTAATAAGCATACTATATTCTGACTTTGTTTTAGTCAAATCATCCGTTTCAATTATTGAATCAACTAGCTAAAATGGAAAACCTCGAATGGGCGTTATTACGAGGAGAAACCTCTTCGTCTGAAGCTGGTCCATCAAGAATACAGGAATTAGCAACTCAACTTGTAGAAGCTGATTTCAAATCTATTCTTGAATCTTCCGAAGCTAAAGCTATTCTATCTGATTCCAAGATACTTCAAGGTCTAATATCGACAGATAACACAACCTCAAATCGCATTGAAGAGTCTCCAATACTACGCTTGATAGTATCGATAGCGTTACTGCAATCATTCGTACAAGCAAATTGGACTGGGCCCAACCTTACTTTCTCACCTTTGGATATATTACCTTCATCAACGACGTCCACCACTACCACCGAAGAAGAATTGAATTCTGCTGCTCTACCATTATTAACATTAAATGGAGAACCTGCATATCACTTGGCTCAACAACCTATAATATTTTTACTTGCTAGAAGATTGTTATCATCATTATCGTCAAAAGATTTGGATACATCACCAATATGGTTACTTAGAACACATTTAATTCACCTTTCTTTACTTGATGAACCTGTACCTTTACCTGAACAGGATCTTTTAGCTGTCCAATCTCTTCTGACCAATCTTGTAGTAACTCGAGACCAAGATCTAAAAGCGATGATAGAATTGGAGATTGGTTTGTATCACCATGCTTTAGGTCAAGATAAACAGGCGAATCAATCTTTCCTACAAGCTGCTAAATCAAGTGAATTAGAATTTGAATTGACTGGTGCATTAGGTAAAAGGACTAAATATCAAGTTAACGCTTTAAGTCAACTTGTTCTTCTTGCTGAGTCAAGGAAGAGAGAAGGAGAAGAAGTGGATCAGGCTACACCGTCTGATGCTGAAAGTAAAGAGGAAAATGGGGCAGAAACGACAAAATCAACGTTACCAGAGAGTATAGCATTAAATGATGATACATTATTGGAAGAAACCGAATTCACTAAAGTTACCTCTGAAAACGAAGGAAATACATCAAAATTGTCACATTTGGATCCATCTAACCAACCTGCATTACATCCTTTAGATCAATCACTATTACTATCATTATGTTTATCACAACATAACAACTCACCATCATCTGGTTTAACTGCTAATCAAATGATGCCATTTTTAGTTAGAGTTATATCAAATCCAAGAAATTGGTCAATACATACTACTGGTCTTTTGCTTAGATCTAGATTGGAGTCAACCAGATCAAGAACAGTTGAAAGATCAACTTTACAATTATTAGCTTTAATCGAACAAATGCCTACATCAGATTCATCAACTAAAGAAAGATTAAGGTATTTTCATCAATTACCTTTACCTTCAAAATGGGAAACGGAAAAAGAATTGGCAAAAAGATATTTAACTATTGGTGTTACACGTTCTGCATTAGAAATTTTTGATAAATTAGAAATGTATGAAGAAAGTGTTTCATGTTTACAAAGATTAGATAAAGAAGAAGAAGCTATAAAAATTGTTAAAGATTTATTACAAGGTAAAAAAATCGATTCTGATATATTAACTAAATTATCAAACGAAAATTTATCAGAAGATAAGAAAAATAAATTAACGATTGGTAGAAAAGCAAAATTATATTGTTTATTAGGTGATTTAGCTTTAAGTTCAGAAGAATCAATTAAAGATCCTAAAAAATCAAAAGAACAAGCTATAGAATATTATGAAAAAGCTTGGGAAATATCAGAAGAAACTTCTTCAAGATCAATGAGATCTTTAGGTACTTTATATGTTGGATTGAACGAATATGATAAAGCAATTCAGTGTTTCAAGGATGCACTACAGATTAATCCTTTATATGCTAGAGCTTGGTTCACTTTAGGTGTATGTTATGTAAAACAGGAAAAATGGTTAGAAGCAAAAGATGCTTTTAGAAGACAAGTTGGTGTAGAAGAAGATGATGCTGAAGGTTGGAATAATTTAGCTGCTGTCTACCTGAGATTGGGTGAAGAAGGTTTGAAAGATGGCGAGGTGAGTGATAAGATCTTACTTGACAATTATCGTATACACATGAACACTATTTTCACTCGTCGTTCGTATCCAAATTATTACCCATATGTCCTGCGTTATCGTTCGAATTGCTGATTTATAATGTTCGTTGCTCATCACTAGACCGCCCCACCTGTAACATTCGAAAACAAACATTTAGCTTGGAGAGCTCTGAGACAAGGATTAAGATTCGCTTATAGTAACTGGAGAATGTGGCAAAATTATATGATAGTTTCAATTGATGTTGGAGAATTATCTGAAGCTGCTAGAGCAATGACAAGAGTAGTTGAAGAATTATATGATAAAGATCCAATTTTAGCAGTTGATCCTGATGTTTTAGATAAATTAGTCGATTCAGTTACACGTGATGATTATTCATTGAGAAACGAAGTTGTCCCAAAAACATCAAATGAAGGATTCGGTTTATTACCTATCGTAGAAAGATTATTTAATATAACGATATTACCTAAAATTTCAAATTCAACAAGAGTATGGAAATCTCATGCAAGATTAGAAAGATGGAAAGAAAATTGGTCATCTGCTCAAGAAGATTATCTGAAAGCTTATAGATGTTCAATAGTTTTTGATGATTCAGTTGAAAGAGATTTGCAAAAATGGAAAGATGCAGTAAATGAAATTGAAATTTTAATTGCTACAATGTCACAATTAGGTCCAAAAGTTAAAAAACAATTGGAAAAGGAACAACAAGAGAATCCAGATCAACCAAAAAAGAAAATTAGTGATTGGAAATTCCAAGCTAGAGGTATAGTAAGAACTTTTATGGGTAGAACAAAAGAATCGTAAGTCACCCATTCAATCTACTGAAAACTCCTTATAAATCAGTTGACTAAACACTGACGATACCTGATTGCTCTCAAATGATAGTTTCGAAGGCGAAAAGGATTGGAGTAGATTAGAAGAGTTGTTAGAAGATATTAAGAACTCGGACTAAAAAGTTATTTTTCTAGACTTTCATTGCATGTTATATAGGTTTAGAACTCCCTCAGATCATAGACGATCACTCCAAATCGAGAAGTGAAAGATTCTGACAATGAGCAAATCCAGTACATGCAAAGATAATTCCTAATATACAACAAAAAGACACATGTGCTACCATTCTTCCGTGCATTTGACAGGAAGAGCAGAAGGTTACAATATGTGCCAAGAACCTAAAACCATCAAATGAGATAGAATAACCAGGAAAATTTGAAACTATGTTCTAAGTTTGATGTCTATCAAGTAACCAGTAACCAAGGAAGATATATTGAAGGCTTTGAACAACTCGGATAGGATTTTCATTCAAGCTGAAAGAAGGGATGTGGAGACAGAATAAAGTTGGGAATGATCGGTTAACGTCTTCTAGTTGGTTTACAACCCATTCTACCTTTCTTTGGTTTTGCTGACATTCCTTTTGATAATCTCCATTGTTCACGTCTTGATCCTCTTCTACCTGAGGTTGAAATTTTCTTTGGGTCTTCTATAATTATATAAATCATGAGAAGAGATAGTCAGCATAAAATCCATATGTGTTTTCGGTTGAGCGACCTATCGAAGGAGAAACAGTGATATTCCATGTAATATGAACTCTGATAATAGGTAGCAAGCGGCAAATCAAAGTTGCTTCAAGATTTCGCCCGTCTATGAAACAAGTTTTTCCCACTAATGTTGATCTACCTCCCTATGTCCTCAGGAAATCTTATCAGGCTGCAAGGATCTTCTCTAGGTTTTTCCCATTTCTCAATCGCATTTGCGGTAGTTTGTACCACATACAAAACATGTGCATCGAATAATGATCAACGCGTTGAAGAATGACTCACCTTTCATCTCTTCATCACCTTCTTTAGCTTCTCCTTCAGCTACCTCGCCTTCACCTTCAACGTCCATCTCAGCCTTCTCCTTATCTTTGCCTAACAACTTATCTGATAATCTTTGTGTTCTAGCAGCATCTGTTACAGCATAATGAGTTTGGATTCTCTTTCTAGCTCTTGAAGCCATCTTGTTTTTAGCTCGAATTGATTTAGCCATTTTGTATGGTCAGCGTTGTTTTTTTAAGCGTTAATTGGATGAGGGATAAACAAGAGTTGATGTGTTAAATATTCTATCAATTGATTTAATTCAAAGTTGAGTTGCTATATCTGATCTTGCAGATAAAGTGTGTCTTCAGAAAAACAAAAATAACAACAACGCTACAGCTTGGCTGGGTTGAAACTGAAAAGAAAAGTTGGAGTGACAGTCACGTGATTTTTAGTTTTTTTGATTTTTCTTGCTCGGTTTGATTCCGGCGGGATTGTTGTTCAGGGGACAAGGGTGGACAGCACTACTTACTCTGTACATGCAAAACTATGAACGCAAGATCATTATAGATGTCTGCATGCAATCTGACATCCCAATTACCAAGCACCACTATGACATCTGAGGAAATGGAAATCCTCATTTGGAAATAAAGACGCGATGAAAGAAAATACTTGAAGAAAGGGGATAAGTCGATAAAGCACTAAGTTATCTCTACGACGCTAAACGGGAATCAGCGGTACTCAAGTACAGTATATCTCATGTCGACCATACCTTATCTTCGACGTGATACGATGTACCTTGATAAGCATATGGAAAATGTATGAAACACTAAATCTACAACATGATGTCGTACTACCTGATGAAAACCTTGTTGTGAATTCGGGGGTAAGTGGTTTGAGTGATTAGCGGTTGATGTCAACTTGACGAGGCAGTGATGTGCGTGTATCAATGATTAATGATTGATGACTGATTGACATTTTAAAGGAACTTGTAACGTATATATACTCACTTTGCTCTGATCCACTTTTGTTTCCTATTCCTTAACATTTTATCAACAATTTATGACTTTATGCTTATACCCCATACAATATTAACGGAAACTCACGGACACAATTTTACATCAAGAAACCTATAATCGTAATCAATAAAACACATCACTAGAAGACCCCGTCTACAACATCCATCTAACATACCATTTGTAATTGCTACATCCTACAACTCCTATATCAGCCAAAAAATACCATCGACTCATGATGCAAGCTTATTTAACACAATATCATCATTCTCCATACTTACATTTGACATCGAAATCTACCACTGAGCAGATCAGCCAGATAGTCGCCACTATACAAAACTCCACACCCGCTTTAGTAGCGATTGTTCAGTATCTTCTTCTGGAATTCAAAGCACAGAAGAAGCGTGATGTCTATCTGATGAGATGTGATTTCAAGCGGGAAACGTATAAGTATGTGAAGGAAACTCATATCAAAGGATTATATGTAGGTTAGAAATTTGGACTTATACGAGTCTCATCGATACTGACAGGATCATGTAACTCATAGACAGACACTCAAGTTACTTTGACCGGACCAAAGGATCTCGCAGGCAAGCGTAAACATTCAATAACTCATTTCGATGGTATTCCCGTACCGATCCTATCTTCACCTTCATCTTCCTGTTACGATACCAGCGTATGTACGCCCAGGAAAGTCATCACTAAAAGGAAAATCAAACAATTGGATGATTGTTTTGCAAAGATGAATATTGGACAAACGGACACGACACGGGATGATTTGTCTACATCAAGAGATTCTGGGAATTATAAACTAGAATACCACACTGACGCCGATACAGTAAGTTACATACTCGTTTCGGATTGCTCGTCGATACTCCAAGTCTAGGTGTCTCGCTAATTTCATAATGGTATACGCTTCAGGCTGAATCCTTGGGCATTGACCCCACTGATGTATCAGACGAAGACTATAATTACGATTGGGATTCGGACGACGACGAAGATGTAGTATTCTTGATGACCCCGTAATAAAACAACTGCTATACCCCAGGTACATCCCGTCTGAGTATAATATACTGTACACCAGCTACTGTATGCTTGCTTGTCTTCCATTATTCCAGCGATTTGAGCGAAAATTGACTGATTTAGGTGTGCACGGGATTGACCTTTTGTCTTTTGTAGAACGCCATGCTTTAGTATTTTGTTATTTGCCACAAGTCATATGTGCAATCAGTTCCTATATTCATATATGCATATATCCGTGACCGGCCAGCTTTGAAGGCCTTTTTTTGCATTGAACATACAATACATCTTAGTACACATCTATTCGAGGAGACATATGGAAATACAATTCTAATCAGACAACTAAATAATATTCCCAAAACCCAATGCGAAACTATAGATATTATACTATTCACAGAAATCTTTACATTCTAACTCTTTTACCTGAGATATTCAAATCTGCATTATCTTCTCTTCTAATTTTTCTTTTGCCTTCATTGTGTACCTGACCTTGACCATTTGAGATTGGACTTGGTAAATTCAAATCATCTCTATCAACTGTATATCCATCCTGTACACCCCATTGTACACTATCGTCAGGTATATTACCTGATCTATTACTACTTTGTTGTTGAGGCTGTATTAGCCCATTAAACGGATGTGAATCTTCCGTTGTTGGTGTATCATGATTGTGCTGATGATGTTGATGTTGATGTTGAGATGATGATCTGTCTGCTGATAATGGCCAAACGAAATCACTTTGTTGGCCTCCTCCACCACCGCCAGAGTTAGAGTTAGAGGCAGAATCATCGATAGACAACATCATATTTCCTGCTGCGTTGTTATTCCCGTTACCATTGAATGATTCCCCTTCTGTATGGTGATTTGACATTGAAGAGGACGATTGATTTTGATTCTGTGATTGATCATTACCGTTACCCCCACCACCAAATATTTCATCTAATAAACTTCTTTCATCGACAGGTACACCCATTTGTTGTAATTGATATCTTTGTCTTTCCAGTAATAATCTTTGTTGCCTTTGATGATTTTGTTGTAATTGGAATTCTGCATATTTTGCTATCAAATTTTCATTCCATTGTATACCGCCTGGACCTGCCATACCTGCTGAAGACGTCAAACCGTTTTGTGAAGGTGATATATATTGCTGTGAATGGGAGGAAGACAACATCGAATCTGACGATTGTGAGATACCGGTGGAAGGTATATAAGACTGACCGCTACCATTAATTCCTTGATATATCGATTGACTAGGCACATATTGATTCGATCCTGGATTGATCGATGACGAACCATAATATGCTGATTGTGGTATTGATGCACCACCTATCCCAGATGTTATAGATGTTCTATATGCTGCGCCATCTGAGGGTAATTTAGGTAATTGTGGAATATCAACTGGTATCTGATTTAGATGTCTAGATTCATTATTTCCTAGATCATTATATCTATCTCTTCCGCTACCATGTGCGTGAAGATGCTGATGAAATCGAGGATCTTGTTGAATCGCTTGGTGATGACCATGTCCATGAACATGGGAAGAATGCATATTCATAGCATATTGAAGAGCAGCAGCGTTTTTGTCCTTATCAAGTTGAACAAGGTTTTCGTGAGCTTAATAATAGAAACGGGCTGGTCTAAAATACTCACATGATGATGATACAATCGATCATCTTCAGGCATACCACCTGTATTTCTTTTCCTTTCACGTCTTGCTCTTTCTTTCTCTTTTCTTCTCTTTCTTGCATTAGCTGTATCCGGTTGATCTTCGTCCGATGATGAATCCGATGAACTACTACTTAAAATTCCATCTATAAAACCTCTTTTTTCACTTTCACTCCTCTTCTTCCTTCTTTTACCGTTACCTCCACCATTTTTGTTTTTGAAACTCTTCGATTTACCCTTTTCACTGGACTTTGAATAACGTGCTTTGAATGATTCCTTTCCTTTTAGACTTCTTGGGGGAGCACCATTTGCATTTGCGGTCGCACTAGTGCCGGCTTTCGATGTTGAGCCTCTACGATTACTTGATATTTCATCTTCAATATCATCTTCCTCATCTTCACCTGCTAATGCCATAGCAGCGAATTCTGGTGCACGACGACGTTCGATCATCCCTTCATACTGAATAAACAGAACTAGTCAGCTTATGCTGTCACTTGTAGCTTGCAGCGTATTTTGTTTTATGCTACTAAAGCATTTGCCCCAAATAGGTAGGCAGGATGATACTACTCACGTCCATATACCTGTCAAGTTCTTCATCAAGTTCTTTACTTGAAAATTCATATGCTTTACCAGCAGCATTGAAAATGATTATATTGACATCAGCACCACATAAAACTGATAGTTCCCATGCCTTCTTCATCAGACCCGCTTTCCGCTATACATTGCAACGCGATCAGCATATATGGAATCGATTCATATTTCATCGGTAAGCGATAAATTGATAAAGTCTTCAACTAACCTTAAGAAATGTTACATTTCTATTACGTTCGTCCTGTATGAATCAAGCGAGGTGTAGGTGGGATAAGCATGTGTTCTATTCTCAGTATGAGCAGCACAAAGCCAAGCCCAAGTATCGTATGATAAGATTAGATAATGTATATCCACTTACGACTAAAGGCCGAATTTCAATCTTCTTTCTACCCATGTTTCTAATTTGGTGTCTTGGCAAAAATATATATAGAAATTTTCGTAGGAATAAAGCTGTATTGATATTTCAAGATGAGGTTTCAATCCAAAAAGAGGTTCTGTCCCTTGTGTACTGTGGGTCGTCGAGTCTACTTCTCAGCTTCTTGTCGTTCTTTTGATATTACGATGAATCAGAATATGCTTGTCAATCTTCAAGTTTCCGAACGTTTAACTCGAAATGATTGATAATACAGATGTCTTCAAGTGGTATAAGGACGATTATGATAGGTTGTATCTGTATGTATGGTGTTGACGTATGTTCTAAAAACAGTCATTCGGTCACACCCTTATTTCTATTTTTAATCACGAGTTATTATTTTCGTCCGCAGTCAAATTATCACAGGGAAAGATTCTTTTCTTTTTCTCTCTTCTGTAACACAAGGCCGAAGTTATGTGTTTCTGCTCGCTTTACGACAATGCATGGTCTGGTCAAGAAATGTATCTGAGAATGCCCAAATCAAGGTATTATTATGCATGAAAATCTATACTCACATTATGTTGTAACCAGGACATGGAATATGTTACTATGAAGAGATGATTATCTTCAGCTGCGCAGGCTATAATGGTTTGTCGCCATTCTCAGGGTCTGCTGTCCCAGATATTACGAAAGCGACCACTAGGCCAAACTTACAAGTTGTCTGCGATACGCTATTGAGCTATCAAAGCACAAGGTGAACATACTGATTCTACTCAGCGCAGTCTCGGCAATTCTCAACAGACATACCTGCATTGAACAGTAATATCAAAGAGACAGTGCCAGTTGAGATTTCATAGTCAATTTGGCTTTGTGAATGAACTCAGTTTCGGGTCAAGAATTCTTGATACGTCAACACCTGTTTATATGCCGAATCCTGCTTGCCGTCATAAGGATACTGCGCAATACGAAAAGCTATGTCGAGCAGATCTCGTAAACATCTTAATATCACTTGCAGTGGATGATAATATGCTTGAATTGGCATGGTGAATGAGAAGGGTGTATGTTATATGCATATTATCTTGGTAAGATTACAGAAAATGCTCTATTCTAATATACACAATGACAGGTGCGTCTATCGGTGATCAATGCTCTATGTCATGGAAGCAGTTTTGGCAAGGTTGGCTGTACACTTCATAATAATATTATTTAGTTTGAAGGAGGTGGATGTAATTTATGTTCTTTCTTAGCGATTTCATAATTTTCCCAACCTTGTGATTTCTGTATTTCTTCGTCTGACGCATCGGGTACAAGATGTCCTTTAGCGTTACGTCGAGCTCTGTGGCGATAATGAGGATTAGCAAAAATCCCTACAAGCATATAACAATTCGTCTTATTGCTTCATCTGGACCTTCTGAAGTTCTTTTCTACTGTATATCAGGTAAAAGGAAAGTGAAAAGTTATATACTCACTTGAAGAATGTATAACTCAAGACTACATCATCAATATTATCTAAAGATGGTTCATCCATGATATCTCGATCAATAAAGAAGAAAACTGGTAAATCGACTTCTTCACCAGCTCGGATTTTTTGTTCTTCGAAACAGAAACATTCTACTTTAGCAAAGTATGGTGCGATCTGCGATAGAAATATAAGATAGTTAGCAATCTGTCAAGCCCGATATCACAATCATCGGCATCAGAATCGACTGCAATTATGATTATCATAGCGGTTCGGGGTTATGTTATTCACCTTTTCAGGAGTCATGTTATAAGTTGCAATACCAATCAAATCTTCTTTACCATAATTTTTTGCTGTATAAAATGCTAAAGCAGTTTCACCAGGTAAAACTCTAACGTATTTCGTTACAGGTTCAAATTTCCATGGTAAAGTATCTGATGATGTAGCTTCAAATCTAACTGTAATTCTTTTTCTATTTTCAGTTTCAGGTGTAACATATAATCTATCAGGTAAAAATTTCGTTGAATCTGTCATTGGTGTACCACCAAATCCTGTTGCAGAACAAAATGCTCTGTATAATGGTACCGCCGCATATGTAACTCCTAATGACAGAACCACCTATTGGATTTGATTCAAAATAAGAGATTAGCGCTTAGATGACTTGGTATCCTTTCTCAATACTGCATGATTCACTACCAATAAAATCTTTATCATCTAATCCCCAGCGGATCGCTTTTAGCTCCTCTCAAAAAGAAAATCTTGGTTGAATCAAACTCAGGCATATAAATCTAAAAAATGCTTCTGCCTCTTCCTTCTGCTCTTGTTTCGGCTTCATTTCTTTGTTCTATCTTTGAAGACCAGGGGTTCAAACGCAAAATCACAGCTTTACGTCCTCGACACCATGTAGAGCTTTGAAACTCTGGCAGATTCGGTTGCGAGCGAAGTATTCAAAGTTTCTGTTGATGGTCAAAAGAAAAGACAAAGACTCACCACACCCAGACTGTACATAACAGCCGATTTACCTTTCCTAGCTCTTTCTCTATAAATTTTCTTTCTACTTAACTCTAAAGCTTGTCTGGCTTGTTCGTAGTTCAATCTCTTATTCTCCAATCCTGAAATTTCACCTGTCGTACTTGTTTGGGTAGGTCTGGCATTAAATCTTATTGACGAATTGGTTATTGACCGAATTTGTGGTTGAGGGTAAGTTATTCGATTTTGAGGTCTAGTTGGAGTTATAGGTCGAAGAGATGTTGATGGCGAACATGAAGGGCAACGCTATAAATATCGATGATCCATTTGTCAGCTCAACAAACCTCGTCATAGAGATTAATTAAGCTTACTATCGAGTCGATCAAGCGTCTTGAAGAGCTACGTAGAGATGCCATTGTGGGTGATCGTCGAGAGTAGTCAAATATGAATATCAAAACAATCAGTTCATGAAAGCATCGATGATAAAGTCAAATTCAACTTTTTATTGAAACAAAAGTGCGAACCGAGTTCCGACAATTACGTTGACCGCGCGTTTCTCCGGTATCAATCTCAATCAGCGCAATTTAACAGATCAACCACAATTCGGAATACCTTTTATCGTATCATCTAGTATGCAGAATTTGTAAGTTGCAACGAGAACCTGCACTCATTCTGACGTAGAGTTATATATACATTATGCATCAGGCTATGATTCGACTTCTACACTGGAACAGTTCATCTATAATGAGTTGTACCAATTAATCCTTCTCACCTACTCTAACCAACCATTCACCTCGTTCCTCTTCATCCATTTGTCTAAATCTACCATTTTGACCATCAATATTGATTTCTTCGCTTGATAAAGATGAGATACCAATTTCAATCTCAGATGCTTTGAAATCTGTTTGTACGACTGATGAAAGGCATTCAATGGCAAGCTGAGATAACGTGAGTTTTCAGATATTAGCTAAAAAACAATTTTTTGCGAGGTAGTTGTAGGTATGAAGAATAAAAATCACCTCAATGACACCGGCTCGATCCAACACTGTCTTATCTGATTCCATAGTCTTCCATCGTTTCTCCAACTATTCAAGCAACTGATATATCAGCGAGATTCTTTACCTTGGTTCTTGTGATACGCTACTACTAAGAACATACATAATTTGTAGCTTCGGTTTGCTTTTGACCTGATGCGGTAGCTTTGTATCCGGTGAAGTAGCCTGCAGGATCTAATTTAAATACTTGAGGACCTCTTTCATCATCTGGTCCAATCAAAATCATAGCTATCGACGTATCATGTCAGCTGATTGAATAAAATTCGTCTCAAAGCTGACTTACATATACCCAATGGTCTCATACCTGCTCGTTGTGTATATACCTGATTTATGTTTGCCATTCTTTTAGCCACTATTGTTAAACAAGATAGATAAGTTTGAGTCTTTCTGCTTTCTACTTTTGTAACTCAATTTTACCTACATGCTTCAGGTGAGATCTCATATCCGAATTTATATCTGAATGAAGCAGCTTCTTGACGTGTTCGCTGTACTTGAGCTCTTGCGTCAGCTGGATAAGAGCGAAAATAAATGATCAGCTAGGTTCTCTTCACATGCGTGGTACTGGTAAGCAGCTGATATCGTGATATTTTACGAGAACATACCAATTCTTCCTGTCATTACACACCCTATAGTAGGTGTAATTTGGAATAGATGGGTGATGGTTTCAGGATCGAGAAGCTTATCCTACATGTTGTCCAAATTGGTCAATTCTTGCTCAAAGCACCTTTATCCGAATTAGTTCAGTAATGGAAAACATAACATACAGGTACTTTCCGTTGAGTGATTACAACAGCTGTATCCTTTCCTCTAACTGCTATGGCCGTTATTCCTGCTCCTGAAATTGCCTTGAAGGCATACTCTATCGAGGTGAATAAAGTCAGCTCATCTATAGCTTGACAGCTATACTGGACGGTATTCAGCTGAACATACCGACTTGGTATAGCTAATAAGTAATTGAAAGATTCAAGATTAGCCTAAATCACCGCATTTAATGGAAAGGACACAGTCAACCTACTCGTCCTTCTGGAGAGAACACTGTAAGGTATCTGATCGAGCGCAAACCGTCAGCTTGATTGGCTAATCCATGCCCTGATTGTCTGCAAGCTTACCGGTCATAAGAGGATCGTGACATCTTGAATTAGTTGAAGTAATATAGGTATCGATAAAGGATGAGAGTTCTGGACCAGCTATGCCTTCTCTGTATTGTTGCTAGGGTTAAGTGGTATACTGTCCCTTTTTGTAACCTGCCAGGCTGGATCGTTGTTTCTGAGTGTAGCTAACTGAATTTACAAAGAACAAGCAATGTTCATCAACGATATGATATCAGTTAATCCCATTAACAACGACGCGCGGTTGCAAGTATCTATCATCGTCAGCGTTAACTTGAAGCTTCACCTTGGAAGGCGGGGGGCACCGCATAGAAGTCTGAGTTACTTGATTATCTCCCCACCATTTATTCTGCTTTTATCCCATGAATTAAGCCAAGAGCAGCCAATTGATGGTGCTTGCTGACGTAACCTGCCGGTCTCCGCAACTGACGCTTCCGGTTTCAGGAGTACCTGACATGACATGCATACGCACAGCAGCACTAGTACTCGAACGTCAGAACCGTTCATGTTCATGTTATCATCGATTTCAACCAGAGTCAGCAGCATTAGAGATCCACAAACCCCAGACAACAGGTCAACAAGAATCGCAAGACCAATTAACAGCTTATAAACCTTCCTGTAGCATACCAAAAATAGCTTGATAAGATGTCTTGGTAAGTTATCTTTCCTTGTTTTGGATGTTCATTGATTGTTGAGCTAACCTGTCAATGTAACTGTTTATAGGGGAGGGTATGTTCAATCCTCCATCATGTTGTCATGATATGTAACTCTGAATACTGATTCAAACTTGTAGATTCAAGAAAGCTGCTTCCCGAGCGGGAACAACGTTGATGCAAAAGACTGGTCAAGTGGAAAGAACAATAGATAGAGAATTCGCAGAGGAAGAAGGAAGGTTCAAAACGTAAGTAGCTGTGATATCGTTCCGTGAGGAATCGAAACGAGTTCAGCTACTCATGGAATTGCTACAGAATGGAAAAGGAGACCAACAACTTACAAAAGGAAGCAAAAACATACCTTGATTCCATGCGAGGTATGTGACCTATAGATTTTACTATATCATTATTGCAAAACGATACTGATAACGATAATTATTATAGCAATGGCATCTGCACAATCGCGTATCGCTGAGACCATCTCTTTATTCTATTCCGCCGATAGAACAAGTGATGTGAGTTTCAGCTGAATATCCACAAACAGGCCATTTCAGCTAATAATCAATTAGGGTGCTATGGCTGGACACGCATACAAATCTGCTGTAGATGAATTAGACGCAGGTGTAGGCAGAGAATTGGTATGTGTTTTTACCCCTAAAGTTCTCAGCTGTTCATAAGCCTCAATCTCTGCAGAAACAGCTGACCTACCGTGGATACAGGATGCACCATATCGAGCGACTGTACTTGAACCAATCGGTAAATTGAATAGTTATTACCCAACAATCAATGCTGCTATTCAGAAACGTGAACACAAAGTAAGTCATATCTTGTTTTGTTTTGAGATCAACGTTCAAGCACGTAGATTTGGACGGTCCAAGCTGATACATTGTTTATCCAGATGACCGACTATGATGCTGCACGAGCCAAAGTCAAGAAATTGGTAGAGAAACCTGCAGACGATACCACCAAATTGCCAAGGGTGAGTTTACGGGCCTTCAGCTGGATTTCAAGTATCATTTTTCACGGCTGACATATAGTTCCTACAACACAGGCACAAGCGGAACATGATGAAGCTAAAGAAGTATTCGATATCTTGAATGAACAATTGATAACAGAATTACCCGTTTTGGTTGATTTACGAATTCGTGAGTAAATACGGCGTTCTCAACTATAGCTTCATAGCTATCGCGTTCGGACATCCAACTTTATGTGGAATTCGGAATTGATGGTGAACGCTGATACCCTATTCTTCCTCAGCTTACCTTGATCCTTCGTTCGAAGCTATGATAAGATGTCAGCTTAGATTCGCCGAAGAAGGATATGATAAATTATCTGGTGTACAGAGGTTCGTTTAATTCGATTCTCTCTGTTCCATTGTATAGATGCCAGGTATTGGCGAAGGGCCTCTCACTGATGCCCTTTGATTCTACAGATACTTTGCGGACAATATCCGAGATGATTACGCAAATGGCGCTCTGGATGTACAAGTAGAAGGTGTGTTAGAGGAAATGCGAGAACTATCAATATTCGGCCCATAGAACAAAAAGACGGAGAAGTCGTAGTCCTGCTTCGATCGCCGTTTTGCTAGATTTGATGGGAACCAGCCGGAGGCAAGGGAATAGTCGTTATATAGAGAGAAGAGATGTTGTAAAAACCTTAGATACCTTGAAATTTTATGCTATACTACTATGTTATTGCTCTTTGTTCGCTATCTCGCTCATAATCACTCTTCGAGGTAAATACCTGCATATCTGTGACTGTTGCTTATAGTTCTCGGTGACATGAGCAGCGACAACCATGTCAGATATCCGTAACTTGGAGATAACACGTCATTTCGGATACCGAACTTCGCTGATTACAGTACTTCAGTGCATTGGCAGCGTGATAAGGCACGAACCGCCGTCTGTTTGTTCAGCAACTTACTGTAGCATCACTTCTTTCGAGTTTCGTGAATAAAATATTGTCATCTTTCCGTCAGTCATACACTTGACTTAGATTGCCAAACAAACTTTACTCGACTCGTATAGCAGATGAAAGGGCGCTTCTCTGATTCTCTGGCTCGAAAAACGATCAGTTGCCTCTTATTTACGAACTTTCGAACCTTATCGACAATGACCGAGATATCGAAACAAAGCTAGTGTCAAATCTCAGCTAGTTCATCGAGAATCAATAGGGACAGGTCAAAGCTCATCAAACGCGATGGTCTGTGTGCTGGACGCATTATCTGAGCTGATCCGAAATCTCCGGTATGGGGTTGTCTGACGTTCGGGAAAGAGAATGAGGGAAAAAGAAATCATGAGAGTATGCAAATCTTCAAAATATCATCCTTTGGCTTTATTTCAAGATCACTCAATAAAGTTGAATGAATTGGCTCCATTGCTCATTGCTACAGTAACCAGGTACTTAAATTGCTAGAGGGGATTGAAACATGAAAGATCTCACATGACATGTATATAGACTCATTATCCACCCTTCAACAATAGGATCAACAGCGAATCGATATATCTTGCAAAACCGACAGATGATATGAACTGTAAGAATCTTGGATAATGTGATCTCGCTTTATCGTGTAAGTTCAGTCTTATTTCCTCTTTTGAGTTTTCTCCTTTATTCATCTCTGTCTCATCTAATTTGTTTGATTGTCCACACCATCACTTTCGTCATCATCAATATCGTCGCAATCCTTCCTTCCAAAGATATGCTTGTTCCGTTCGGTCTTTCGGTAACTGGTTGATCTAAACTATATGCGATTTAGGTTGAAAGGATAAGAATGGATAAAGTTTTGATGAAGGGCGTAAAAAGGGGTTGTCAAACCAGATGTGAAGCACATTTCGGAACTTGCTTCTTATTTTTTTCTTTTTTGGAAGGGAAGGGATTCTTTTGGTATAATCTGGAGAAACAATGTTACTTCTAATTTGGATAATTGATCTAGAAGAAAATGATTTGAACTGTACTCAATGTGGTGTAGCAGGAACAACGAGTAAACATTGCATATATAATCTCACAACATTGATTTCGCTTCATTCATGCACTCTGATACTCTTCTTTCAACACAAAACATTCGACCTGATGACACGACTGTTTTATATATCTCACGATCAATTCCAAATAGTCTTATCCTCTCACCCTCCTTTGGTCGATACCTGATCGGACTTTTTACCGTTTACTTCACCTTACTCTCCTCTTTCCCTTCTTCTGAAATCATGACGATCGCTTCTCTTGCCATGACAACTCATATCCTCCTTTCGACTTTTGACTAGACTGGTCTAGGTCCGTTTCTCGTTTTTTTTATCACGGATTGATTCTCGGTCGTGTACACCTATATCTGTTTGGTTGACTGTCACTGTTGATTGCTTTCCTTCCTTTTTTCCTGTCACCTTATCATCTGACTTGATACCACGTCCTTCAACACATCATCATCATCACCATCATCAGTTCTGATAAATAATAAACAATCAATTCCACAGCATCTCCTCTGCTTTCATGCCTGTTTTTGGTCTATCAGCTATTAGTATTTCAATTTTACCACGCTATGTACTTTTGAACGCACATACCTTTAAGTCAATCTTTACCATTACCATTACCGCTTCTGATCATACACCCTTTTTCTTGTGTTTTTCTCCTTTTTCTCCCTACAATCCAAAAAAAATCCCCACATTTCTCTTAGATTTGCAAAAGATAAAAACTACGATATCAACGTGTTTAGGTGTAAATATAGGCTAGTTAGTATCTTTGTTTATCCTGATAACCTGTTCATTCTTTACCTTTTTCTTTCACCTTTCTCTCTTACTCACTTACTCTGTTCATCTAGATCATTTTCTTGATCAGTTCTTCTCTTGGCCATCAAGTTTACCTTGTGTGCCTTTTACTCTCATACCTTCCCTTTCCTTCCCTTGTACAGTCAAAAACGATCCCACAAAGTCGTTCTTGTCGAACTGACTTCTATCTTTGTAGACTGTGTCACTTCTTCCCTTCTTGCTTATTTCTCGCCACTCTGTCGAGTCATCTTTTGATCAGTTTATAACATATACTCTATAAAACCCGCTTGTCAACACTTCCACCAGCTTTGAAGCAATATACACACGAAATATCGTAGTATACTGGTATATAGTCCTTGTCATTGGTGTTATAACCTTGCTTTGGTCTCCAGAAGTAACCTCTAACTCTCACCTGTCAACAGCTCGACCCTTTGCTGTCAAAACATCTATAAATATCGCTTGCAAACTTATCACATAAGACAATCCGCTTTGATTGTCGATTTCATTATCCTTCAACACAATTGCATCAACACTTTCCAACAGGTCAACAACACACTCTTTGCCAAAAAAAACACACCTTTACGTCTAGCTGTATCGATCAAACGAACCCGCTAAAATGTCCAATCATCATCTTGAATCTACAGCTGATCTTGCTGCCCGGATTGGTGGACTTGCACTCAACAATGACGACGGGTACGGTTCGCCTCAACAGACCAACTCACATACTCATAGTCCAGCAAACATTGCACACACTTATGCTAATGTACAAACTCCGCATTCGCGTAATAATGCTCAACCTTTCTCTTCCTACGGCGAACAACAAGGCTATCCTTACTATCCTGGTACCGCTACCGCCGAAAATTTGGGTATCGGTTTAGGATTAGATACAACGTATGCTACGGCAGCCGGAATTACTGGTAACACCAACGCTTCTTATGGTTTTGTACCGCCAACACCTGAGATGATGAGTCTCTCTGCTACTCAACAAGCCTCAAACGCTTATGACGGAAGTTTTCCAACTCTTGGTGAAGGTTATGGACATCAACAAGATGGCAGACCAGGTGTTAATGGTAATCATCAATCATCTCTTGGTATCTCGCCACTTTCTCCTCAACTTCCAAGATCTACAAGACAAACCCTTCGACAAGCTCCTGGTCAATCGGCTTATCAGCAAGCTGCAGTTGCTGCTGGGTATTACGGTTTTCAAGAGCCTAGATCCTACTGGATCAATCAAAATCCTAACATGTATTCTCAACAAGGTAATAACAGAAAGAAAGATCATCAAGTGAGTCATGTACATTGCTTTGCATTTCTAACCAAAGAGCTGATGATTGGTATAGAACAACATGTATAACTCGAGAAATCAAAATTCCTACTCAATCCGAAATAATCAGCCAAATATCAGCAATTCGCACTTTGGTTATAATGATAGTGTCACTCCTACACGAGGTACTTTTTCAGGAAGTGGCGGAACAGCCAACCTTTACAACTCCATCAACAGTCATGCCAGTAATGTCTTCCAGCTTGCTCAAGCGCAAAATTTTGGTGGTATTGCAGGTTACTCACCCCACGGCTACCAAAATGCTGCTGGGTTTGTACTTAGACCTAAGAGATTCGAAGATCCGAATATAGTTAGAAGTGCTTTATTGGAGGATTTTAGATTAAACAAGGTCAAAAAGTGGGAATTAAGCGTGAGTCAGATATCCCTGTTACGACTACGATTGTCATACTTCTTGTCACTGCCATAATGTATTTTGTAGCACGCTAACGTTATCTTAACAGGACATCTTCGGCCATGTGGCAGAATTTTCTGGAGATCAACATGGATCTCGATTTATCCAGCAAAAACTTGAGACAGCTTCCCTCGAGGATCGGCAAACCCTTTTCGATGAGATTATGCCAAACGCTTATCAACTGATGACTGATGTATTTGGTAATTACGTTACTCAGAAATTATTCGAACATGGCGATCAACGACAAAAAGCTGCTTTGGCAAAGAAGATGGAAGGTCATGTTCTGGATTTGTCAATGCAAATGTATGGCTGTAGAGTAAGCAAATCAACTAATTTTATATAAATGGTAGATTCCAGTAGCTGATATATTCCATGTGTCATACTAGGTTGTACAAAAAGCTCTCGAACATGTTCTCGTTGAACAACGGAAAACCCTTGTTGCTGAACTTGACGGTCACATCCTTGAGTGTGTAAGATCCAGCAACGCTAATCATGTTATTCAAGTGAGTGCCAGCTACATCTTGAGCATGACTCAGAACTGACAATATAGTAGCGTTTGATCGTCATCGGTGCACCCCAAACCCTTCCCGATGCTTTCGTTACCCACGTACAAGAGCTTGCCAAACATCCTTATGGATGTCGAGTCATACAAAAGATGTTCGAAAACCTCGAAGAAAACATGATACGGACTTTGTTAAACGAGATGCACGAGTACACTCTCGAGCTCATGGAAGATCAATTCGGTAGTGAGTCATATTCCACATTTCAAGGTAGCTTTTCTGACCAGCCACTGTAGATTATGTAGTTCAAAGCGTTATCACTGTTGGCTCACAAGCAGATAGGGACAAAGTGATCGAAGTTATCAAGGGAAAAGTCACTTCACGTGAGCTTTTCCTACCTGGTACCTTCCTTATCGTGGGATATATGTACTAACTTGATCTATACTACCAGTCGCTCGACACAAATTCGCTTCGAATGTACTTGAAAAAGCTATTGTTCATGCCGATGATGAGGACCGAAAATTGCTTATCGATGAACTCGTCGATGTGAAAGAGGATGGCACCAATCAAGTTGGAATGTTATTACGAGACGCCTTCGGTAACTTTCCTCTGCAGGTAAGTCTGGCTCCTAGCGGAAAGACAGAAATTCTGCTGATACACTGTTACCTAACAGACTGCATTAACTTCCGCTTCTTCAGAACAACGGCTGGAGGTGAGTAAATGGGATCTGTATCACATTTCGTACAATTGTTAACCTGATATGAGTAGATATTGGAAATGATCAATGCCATCCTTCCGCAAATTCGAAACACTCCCGTTGGAAAACGATTGGAGACTCGTATAGTTCAGTTCGAAGAAGATGGGCTTATTCCTCGGAGTGGCTCTTCTACCACTTCCTCAACAGCTAAAACTGATGATTCAGAACCTACCCTGGGCGGTCTCACTATGTCAAGGTCAACCTCTGAGGAAACCGGTCCTTCATCTCCTCCAGAATTCAAGCAAGAGCTTAGAGCTAAATCAACGACCCCTAAAATCGCTAACGGAAACGGTAACGGAAAAGTCAACGGTCAAAAGGAAGCTAAAACGTTGGAAGACCATTTGCAATAGGGTAGAAAGAAACTTTTGTATATTGCTTTTCTTGGTATATACAAGCTCTGAAAGCTTCGGTATTTGACTGATTATATATATGTATATTTCAGGTAGTAGTGCTGTCTATAAAAAGAGAACAAGGAGAACAGAGAAAATTAGCAATAACGTAATGGGTTTTACATGCTTTCCAACTAAATATTCTGTTTATATATGCCAAATAAATTATCCATCTATCCATCTAAATTATTGATTTTACATATTGATGCACATTTCATATTCCCATCTCGAAAGCAATCAGAGCATTACCGAGATCATACAAGCTTTGCATGTTATTGATCAAACTACCGATGAATAGGCCAATTGAACTGGTATATCCAGTTTAACGGGTGTCATCCGAAAAATCGTAATGGTACTAAAGCCGCGAAATAGCTCAATCCGCAAATTTCGGTGATAAGAACGTTGCCCGTGTCGGAGTTAAGAGTAACAAGAGAATCGAACTCGCCGTGAAATAGGTGCCACTCTTAAGCATTAGAATCTAGCTCCTGCTTTCACCGTTTTCCTCGTGGTTGTACGAATTGTTATGCTTTGGACTAGTTATACCATAGCATTCCATCGTATTGTATCGTATCGTATCGTATCCCTCTCTCACTCCTCACTTCCTACCAGTCACACTCCTCCTTACTGACTGTCTATCGATACTCATTTTTAGTTAATTTTCAAGCTTGTCATTACCACTTCTTTCTCTCTTAACCATCAACATCAAAAGTGAGTATACTTTTGGTCAATATCATCATCATCATCAACAGCAACAGCACCTTTAAACACAACACAATCTCGACGACGAAGGATTTACTGACTTTTATTGAACAATCATAGATGGCTGTCGGAAAAAACAAGAGGTTGTCCAAAGGAAAAAAGGGAATCAAGAAGAAGGTTGTAGACCCCTTCTCCCGAAAAGGTGCGTTAAATACTATCGATAGCTGTAGATAATTGGGGAGGAGATAAACTGGAAACATATAGATTGCTAACGTTTGGTCCAAATTTTACATATAATCCTTTCAACTTTCAACTTTTATCTTTCACATCAATAATTCCCCATTCAACCTGCGACCTTCAATAACATCAAATCCATTCATCTTTCGCCAACTTGGGAATATCTGCTGGATGGGCATAATGATATATAGAATGGTACGACATTAAAGCTCCATCATTCTTCGAAAACCGAAATGCCGGTAAAACCCTTGTAAACCGAACACAAGGTCTTAGTGAGTAGTTTTATTAGGAAACCCTCAAGCATTAGATCTTGGGGAACTGACAAAATACACTCGACAATAGAAAACGCCAACGACTCCCTTAAAGGACGAGTTGTCGAACTTTCTCTTGCTGATCTTAACAATGACCAAGAGCAAGGTTTCCGAAAGATCAAGTTGAAGGTTGAGGATGTATCTGTTAGTCTAATTCCTATTCTTCCATCTCAAGGAAGGAATTCAACTGATATTGTTTTGCTTAAAAGGGTAAAAACTGTTTAACTTCATTCTACGGTATGGACTTCACCACCGATAAAGTTAGATCAGTAGTTAGAAAATGGCAATCATTAATTGAAGCACATGTTGATGTTAAAACAACTGATGGTTACTTGTTAAGATTATTCTCTATTGGTTTCACCAAAAGACAATTCAACCAAGTTAAAAAGACAACATATGCTCAATCATCCCAAGTTAGAGAAATCAGAGGAAAAATGATTGAAATCATGAAAAGAGAAGCTGAAGGTTCAGACTTGAAAGAATTAGTACAAAAATTCGTTCCTGAATCAATCGGTAGAGAAATCGAGAAAGCTGCTAAAGTGAGTTTCTGTCTATTCACATTACATTTTGGACGTCGTCCTTCAATATGCTGGTATACAGGCATTGTTCAAGTTAGGTTGGACACTAACCTCATGCGTTTTCTTTGACAGGGCATCTACCCACTTCACAACGTTTACGTTCGAAAATGTAAGATCATCAAAGCTCCTAAGATTGATGCTTCAAAACTTCTCGAACAACACGGTGAAGCTACCGATGTTAACACCGGTGCCAAAGTAGTTAAACAAGGAGAGTTTGTTGAACCCGAAGTTCTCGAGTCCGTATAAGCTTTCTTCTGGTTTTCTATATTGGGATGAAGGGAGTTTAGCATGTATACCTATGGCAGAAAATACTATTTGCAAGGTTGCATAGGGCATTAGCCCATTGATAGCATATGAGAGATTGAGCAATATCAACAATACAAATCTCATCGTATATCATGATCTTTGTTGATCTTTCCCCTCTTCCGGTCTCACCTTATCTCTTCTTTGCCCTCAACCTTTCTGCCTCCCTCCCGTTGCGTCTCGTCCAGCTGTTGCCCCGTCTTGCTCCCCTTTGAATCGTTCCTCCTTGACCACTGAGCCTCCCCCTTCTCTCTCACCTACTTCACTGACAAAGCAAGGCCCATTGTACTGAAATGTAAATCTACGTCAAGCTATAGACAAATCTAACAGAGCAATCATGTGCATATCAGGCAGGATTGACGCGTAAAGATTAAATCGTCGGTATCAGTGACAAACACCAGCTTGCCACGTGAGAAGATAAGGGATTGAGTGCGAAATCATATTTCCCTCCATCAATTCAGTTCATTCGTTCGCTTGTCTGTGTGAAACTGCATAGCAAAGGTGACAGACTACTACGCTATTAACATTGCTTCGTATATATCTATATTTCACCTTTTTGTTTCCTTACGATACCTCTTCTCTCTCTTCAGCTCCTTGATACCTCCCTTCTCTGTTCTTATTTAGCAGTTCTATAGTGCTGAGGTGAGTTAGACTTAATTCTCATCTTGCTCATGATTCGCGTCAGCGATCCTCCCTTCCTCGTCCATTATATCTATCGAGGTTCAAACTTCCTTGGCATTCGAACCATTGGGAGTATCAAAGCTGATGAATATATCCTTTTTGACCATAATATATAATACATCGACTGCCTGTTGTACTTGACATTATACTATTCTTACGCACTATTACAACAAACTCAAAAATCTGGGATTTTACCCTTGATATTTATTGATAAATTGTGAGTCAACATTTTACATCACCCCATTCAGTATGAGCATAACAGACTAACCTTAAAACCTTAATAGCTACTTCTACTTCTATACATTATACTACCTTTTAACAGTAAATTCTTCTTCAAGCTTATCCTTGTTCATTTCGTAAATATAACTTCAACATAACCTCTTGTTATTCTGTTGATACGTTTATTCACTTGCTTTTATTCTTCATTCCAGGTATCTTCTAATTATTTAGTGTATTATTCGAAGAAACTTTCATAAAAACCCCTTAGAAACCTTTCATTAGCTTAGTGAAATTTAATCACCATATTTACGTGCGTGTCCAATTCAGTTTCTTAACCTTCTTTACAGTTTTTTCCCACGTATAAAGGATCACTTGAGTACTTGCTCAATACTCCTCCCTACATCTTTCAACGAGTCTTTCTATCTACACCTGCACTATATATTCTATCATACATTGATCTGTTAACTGTCGTTCTGTTATATCGGAATTGTGTGATTATTTTGCTTATACGTTTCCTTCTTTTACTGTCATCTTGTCTTTTACTTCTACATCTGACATTCTCAATTATTTCAACTTACTCGACGTCGCCTTTCGTAATTTGATTTACCTTTTTTGGACCTTTTTTGGCGACGGTCTTTGGTCTTTTATTACAAACCTTTTACATTGGTTACTTCCTTGTTATCAACATATTATATACACAAATAACGACAATAACGACAATATCTGTTCGATAATCAAAACGAATCTGCTGGTCACTCTACTACGGCTCAACGTTCTTCAACATTCAACCAATATCATTTTGCTACATCGATCACCTGCTCGAATTTCACTGTACACCACTGTGCAATATAATTAAACTTGCTGCACAATGGACGGAACTTCCATCGCATCACGACTTTCTCAATTACCAAATGGTTTGAGCTCACCTGGATTTCCACCAAATTCACATCAAAATTCTCTTCTTGGAACCCCTGGTATGAATGATCCACGGACATCTTCTTTAATTGGTAATCCGGCTACAACTGCTGCTTATTTACAAAATCTATCGAATTCAACTTCATCATTCAGTCCATCTTATAGTCAATTTCTCTCGTCCTCGCTGACTCAGTCGTTGGACGGGCTAGATCCCGATATTATGAAAGTGAGTGTTCTTGTTCTACAACTCCGTTACCTCAAAAACTGTTATCGCTAATGTTATCGATGATATGCAGCGTCCCTTTGATACGTCTACATTACCTGTTAACCCTCTAAACGGCATGCAACCTCAAATAGATTCTTCCTCATCAAACTTTGACAGTTTCCCACCCAAAAAAGCAAGATATGATGGTTCTTCGCAACATAATGCTGCTATAGCTACTCCAGGAGGTCCAAATAATTTGGGTGGTAATAAACCTTTTACACCAGGTCAATTCAATGGTCATTCCACTACAGGATTTACTGGTACTCCGCTAAATCTAGGTGGACCCTTAAATCAAACACCTCAACAAACTCCCGGTATGGGTCAGCCTGGTTCTGCTGTTGGTAATGGACTTCAAAGCACACCTTTTGCAGGTATGATGAATGGCCTTAATGGTATGATGGGTATGGGCGGATTCGGTATGAATGGGTTTCCTATCAATATGAATATGGTTCGTCGTTTTTTACCTGTTTGAGGATTTCAGCTGATAAGGTGTATAGCAAAACTACCCCGGTTCACCGATTGTTTCTCCATCTATGAACCCTAATACCATGACTGGAAACTACGGTCCTGCTGCCGCTGCCGCTGCTGCCGCTGCTGCAGGTAATACCACTGGAAGAACAGTCTATGTCGGTAACCTTCCATCTGGTACGTTTCTTAACTTATTTCGTCCGAAGATTAGACAGACTGACAATTTAGTATAGAGGCTTCCGTCGATGAACTTCTCAATCTCGTTCGATTCGGTCCCATCGAAACCGTTCGATTATTACCCGAGAAATCATGTGTCTTCATTTCTTTCCTCGACGGTTCGACTGCTGCCGCCTTCCATGCTGATGCTTTAGTCAAGAAATTAGCTCTTCACGGCCAGGAACTAAAAATAGGCTGGGGTAAACCTTCTAGTGTCCATCCTAATGTCCAACAAGCTGTTGCAAATAGTCAAGCTACAAGAAATGTCTTTGTTGGTAACCTTGATCCTGAAATGAATGAACAAGGACTTCGAAATGAATTAAGTAGATTTGGACCTATTGATCAAGTGAAAATCGTTAGAGACAAAAATATCGGTTTCATTCATTTCTTAAGTATTGGTACGGCTGTTAAAGTTGTCAATCAGTTACCAGGAGAACCAGGATGGGAAGGTAAACGAGTCAATTATGGAAAAGATCGATGTGCTTATGTACCAAAAGCACAACAAGATGCAGTTCGTCAAGCTCAAACACAAGCTATGACAGCTGTAGCTTCTCAACATGCTCAAATCCCTGGAACACCATTCTCCTCTTTTTCGCCTATGACAGCTGGTTTCGGTGGATTTGGTACACCCGCTTCAGCAGGTTTCGGATCTCCATTATTTGGAAACGGTTTCCCATCAGCTGGTGGTAGTGGTTTTATGGATACCAACACTGCAAACCAAGTTGGAAATAGAACTGTATATCTTGGTAATATTCACCCTGACACTACAATAGAAGAATTGTGCAATAATATCAGAGGAGGAATGTTACAGCAAATCAGATATCTTACTGATAAACACATTGCTGTGAGTGACGTTGCCCTGTCCCCGTCTGTTCACTTTGCTTTTCAAAATTCGAATAGCTGACGCGTTCTTTAATCAGTTCATCACCTTTGTTGATCCTGCTGCCGCCATTCAATTCTTCCAAAATGCTCATTCAACCGGTATGATGATCAATTCTAGGAGGTTGAAAGTTGGGTGGGGTAAAGCATCTGGACCATTACCTCCTCCTCTACTCCAAGCTATCCAAGCTGGAGCCAGTCGAAACGTATACATTGGTCAAATTGCCGACTTCACCCTGTTCAATGAAGAGAAATTGCGTCAAGACTTTGGAGAATTTGGTGGTAAGTAGAGCCCCTCGCGGTCCAAGGTCTTCAGTGTATGAAAGGGCAGGCTAATTTGCTATTTGTTTAGACATCGATATGATCAATTTCCTCAAAGAGAAAGGAGCTGGTTTCGTCAATTTGTGAGCTAGATTTTTAGTATCTATCCGGCATAGCTAAATAGAAACTGTCAAATAGCACCTCAATTCAAAACGCTCAAAAGGCAATTGAGGGTATCAAACTCAAACCCGAGTATGCTACTTTACGAATTTCTCATGGTAAAGATAGATGTGCCAATCCTCCCAGAGCTTCTCAGTGAGTGCCATGATCTGTACAAATACCGCTTCATGTCATAGATGCTAATCAGCGCTCTGTTACAGTCAAACACCAGGCGGTAAGAACAATGGTTCAAGAGGCGATAACAACCCAGCAACCAAAGAAACGATATTGAATGACACCCTCAATACCGCTCCTGTGAATGAGGAATTGACGGAAGATGCTGATTTCCCTATTGAAGATGATGATTATTTAGGCGAAGAATTGACTGATGTGCCAACTTCTTTCGAGTAATTTGATTTATCTAGGTGTTTATAGATCTGAGCTTAGGGGGATGATGTTTCTATCTTTTTCTTTCCTACGCTGCTTGACCATACTTCTACTATCTCTTACGCTTTCTATAGAAAACTATTCTTTATATATCTCTCATGACAACACAATACAATATCAAAAACATGAACTGTTGTTTTCTGCCACCGTCACCAAAACTCACGAATTTGCCTTTACCGGCAATGCAGGAATAAATTTAACTGAAGAAAAGTTAACCTTTTCATGTCGCAGTTGGCCGTACCTCCTTCTATTTTGGTTCAGGGTAAATCCTTATGGAATCTAAGTCTCGCGACTAAAGGAGAACAAACCCCTCTTGGCGTTTTGAGCGCATGATAGATAATTGCGTTATGGTCAATTCTTGTCTTTCGATGTTATATATTCTAAAAATGTACGTGTCTCATAATAAGCATTATCACCAGACTATGCGCGACCCAGCTTTTCATTCATATATCGACGCATGCAGAATCGAATGAAAGATTACATATTGATAAGAAGCAAGCGAATAGGACATTGTAGGGTAACACACATTAATATTAGCTTAAAAGTGTGTTGTTCCTGTATTGAAATAAAAAGGAACTTTGTTTTTCTCCCCAACCTATCACGCGTAGCACCATAGCACCGTAAGAGTCGAGTACATAAATACATAAATTCATTCCGTTGAACACGTCGCCTAAATTATTTTGCCTGTTGCCTTTTTTTTTTCTCATACCAAATCAACATATAAGTTAGGGTGGAAATAATAGTCATTCATCTATCATCTCTGCTCCTTGAACAAATTCAAATCTGTTGATCAGATCAGCTCATATTTTTATCTTTTTGTTCTCTTGATAACCAAAAAAGGATTTCGTGCATGACAGCACAAAAACGATCATCGACTACATCATCAATAGATAACGACATTCATTCATTGACCACTTCATCTTCTTCATCAAGCTCAAGCTCAAGCGACATCGCCACTACCACTAATACAACTACTACCTCTTCTGATTCAATAAATCAATATTATCAAGAAACAGGAACTAAACTTCGACATAGACCAAAATCTACTTCATCTTCTAAACTTTTATCAGAAAAAACTTTTGTCAAAACGCCAGCATCACCAAAAATATCAATAGCGCCAAGGATGTTTTCCTCGCGCAAATATACACCTTTACCTACATCTTCATCTGGTAGTAATTCAAATAAGAAAAGAGCAGGAGGAGGTTTAACTTCATGGAAAAGATATGCTTTAATTGGTACTGCCGTTTTAATTCTCTTAGCTTTAGGTTATTCTCAATTTGGGAATTCCGATAAACAAAAATTGGTTTGGGATGAGGAGAGTGAGTTTAATGTCCTGAATCACTTCATACAGTCTAAGCTTTTCTGCGTCGGCCTACTCTCACCAGATATGAGCATTTTCGCATAGAAGGGGAGTATACTGATGTATATAAACATTTCTTTCAGACACCTACACTCCAGCTTTAGATGATGATATCGTTTCTGGTGATGGGGTAGATTACTCTTCACCGCCTTTCAGACCACTTGATTCTGATGTAGCAAGACCTCAATCAGAGAATCAAGATAATGATGACGAAGAAAATCCAACTTTCCACGCTTTACCTATAGGTCACACTAAACCATCCGTGAACGATGATGATGTAGATGAAGATGTTGAAGAAGCTAATGATAAACCAAACGTCTCACCACATGATCCAACTTCAACAGAAGCACAAGGTGCATCACATGCATCGGAAGATTTTACTGAAATTACTGATTCAAGTGATGAATCTACTGGTTTCCCTTTATCCTTCGAAGATGATCCAAATCCATCTGGTACAACAGGATGTTCATCATCATATTCAAATGAAAAACCAATTGTACAATATGCTTTAACTATTGATGCAGGATCAACTGGATCAAGAATTCACGTTTATAAATTTAACAATTGTGGACCATCACCAAAATTAGAATATGAAACTTTTAAAATGTTAAATCCTGGATTATCAGCTTTCGCCAGAGATCCTACAGCAGCTGCAGCATCTTTAGATCCTTTGTTGGAAGAAGCACGTAGAGTTGTACCTCAAGAATTATGGAAATGTACACCAGTTGAAGTTAAAGCTACAGCTGGTTTAAGATTATTAGGTAATAAAGAATCTCAAGCAATTTTAGATGAAGTTAGAAATAGATTAGAAACGAATTTTGAATTTGTTGTAAATGGTGAAAAATCTGTTGAAATCATGGATGGTAAAGATGAAGGTGTTTATGCATGGATTACAGCAAATTATTTATTAAATAAAATTGGTGAAGGTATACCAGAAGATACAGATACTTTAGCAGTAATGGATTTAGGTGGTGCATCAACACAAATTGTATTTGAACCTAAATTTCCTGTAGATTCAAAACAAGCTTTAATTGAAGGTGAACATAAATATCAATTAACATTTGGTGGGAAAGATTTCACTTTATATCAACATTCTTATTTAGGTTATGGTTTAATGAGAGCAAGAAGATCTGTACATAATTTAATTGCTTTTACATGGTCTTTTAGTCAACCAGGTCAAATTCATTGGGATGAACTAGATGAAGGTACTCAAGTTCCAAATCCATGTTTAACAAAAGGTTCTTCAAGAAGAGTTGAATTAGATCCTCCAGGTAGACAACCCGTGAACGTTACTATGCATGGTGCGAATGGTGGTTTCGAAGCGTGTAATAGAGTTGTCGAGTTGGTCATGGCTAAAGATGCGTAAGTAGATTTCCCTGTTACATGAATGTAATTATGCAAAGAGATTCATTGCTGATCATCCCTCGTCTCATAATAGTATTTGTGAAGTTAAACCATGTTCATTTAACGGAGTCTATCAACCTTCCTTATTAGATACCTTCCCACGAGGACAATTACTAGCATTATCATACTTCACAGACCGAATCAAACCTTTAATGTCTACTACTAAAGAATCTTTATTGACTATATCAGACTTGACCAATCTAGCTAAAGATGTTTGTGCAGGACCTGAAGTTTGGTCAAAAAGATTTGCGAATAATCCAAAAGCTTTAGAAGAATTAGAGGATAGACCTGAATATTGTTTAGATTTAACTTTTATGAATGCTTTATTAGGTTTAGGTTATGAATTATCACCTTCAAGAGAATTAATGGTTGAAAAGAAATTAAAGGGAGTTGAATTAGGTTGGGCATTAGGTGCTGGTTTAGCTTTAGTTGAAAATGCTCAATTGACTTGTACTGCTTAATTGCAAAGGCGAATGGATAAACAGAGATAAGCATTCCTCCACGAAACCGTAAGGTGTAAACCACATGAATTATAGATGAGATTAGATTTCTTTTTTCAGTTGATATACTGGTATTTGACTTTAGGGAAGTAGATTAATTGGACAATGGAGATTAATACAATATTGATATGGGTAACAGGGTCGAACAGGATAGGATTGTTTGACGATCAAGTAGAGTCATATTTTCATGTAAATAATATTATATAGATAGATTTCCATTTCACTCACATTTAGCTAACATAATTTGCTTTGTGTAAACCACATCATTCGTACAACTCTAGCACCATGACGAATGTATGATATTCAGATCAAGGCGAGGCAGCTGTTTGCACCATTATTGCAATAGCCCACAATCAGGTTGGATTCTATTCATGTTGAAGATCCAATTATCGGCGTTTCATCTTCTCATCGACTGAACAACCTGGTCAACTCAGAATAGTTTGTGGTCATACGAGCTTGGAGTATCCACCCAAATAGCTCTCAGAGGTGGGTTGCACGCTCGTCGGTCGTTTGAGTTTCTCGTAATTCCCAATAATCAGACTAACTTGATACTCTGCCAGTTAAAAATGGATACTTCGTTTGAACGCAACTTGGTAATAGGTTGAGATCCGCTGAAATGGTTCATCGCATGATTATCAGAGTCAGTTCCAGTATCTCAGATGGATTCCAATTCAAAAGCCAAGCAGCTTAGCATTTTGATAACCCGATAAAGCAGAAGCAGCGGAATGAATACTGCGCACGGTACAAATCTAGCTTGACAAGGCACGTTAGGGCGAAATCTACTACTACAGCATCAAAAAATGGTTCACCTTCACCCCTCGTCCAGTGGCTGAAATTAGCATTTCTTCATTTTCGAATACATGGCAGCTTTCAGATGAGAGCTACTCTGTCTCGTGACGATCTTCAGGACGGACATGTGGGAAACTTGAACATCCCAGAGCGGAGAATGATAAAAAATACAAGGGCTTGTAGTGCTTGCCCTCGCGCAATAAGGACCGTACCGTATATGAGGGTGATTCTGTCCTATAATATCGTTATGGATCTCGTACTTTAAGGCAAGGAAAAGTTATCCGGACCTCGGTTTGAAGCGTATATTTACTGAAATTATGGTTTTTATGCTATGGACGCCACAAGCTATAACCTTACAGAAGTCAATAAGGCTAAAATCTTGTCAAGAAATCATAACACAAAAGCAAGCTTAATAAGCGAGATTTTGAAGAATTGTGGATTGCGAAGCGCGAAAATAAATCCGCAGTGCTCGTACGGCTTGTTAATGACACGAGATCGCATAACAAAGTTGAGCGTTCACGAAAAGAATTGGTTCTACTGTACAAATTTAGTCTCTCGAAATGTTTCTACGGCCGTGCATTCAACCTGGACCAAAAGGGAAGAGGAGATTGAGAACAGGTACAAGTTACAATAATACTAGAATTTCCCCAGAGGTTGTTATAATTGTCTTGTGAAAGCTTGTTACGCTTCACTTCCTTTTGAATTGAAGATGTATGACGCTCATATTGACACTCACAATTACCTGCATGCTAATCAACATACTGCAAGTTCGTAATGATTATCATATACTACAACGTGAAATGACGAAGAACGCCTCCGGTACAGGTATATACCGACACGGTTGAGCAACTCCTTAAGCTTGTTTTCAAACAAGCTCGTCTTTCGGAACAAATACTCTGTATTCTTCCTATCGACATGCACGTACGTTGCGAAATAACCATACTAAAGATACTCTTTATCGTTTATTATCGGACATACCGCCGGTATACGCCAAGAAATAAAACGGTAAGCGGACCAGATTCCCGCTTCTAGTCCTGTGTGCGGGGCTTATTAGGGGGAAGATGTTGAAATTTCTGGAGCTCAAGTCTGATAGTAACAACGTATATAAGCATGATAAACAACTCTAACATCATCCCCACAATTCTCTCTTCAATTTGTATTCATCGTCAGACTAGCTCTGCTGTAGATTCTACGACAGAAACAATCAGGAGACCTTAACATGTCATCCCATATCTCCTCGTGGAACGTCGTTCATCGATATGAAAAGAAGAAACTTCTTATCGCTATCAATTGTATAGCTGGTTTGAGTATTTTCTTCTTCGGTTATGATCAGTAAGTCAATTCTGATTGTATCGTTATTTCATCTATTAAAGGCTGACTTTGCATAAAATAGGGGTATGATGGGGGGTGTCAATAACGCTCAAGATTATATCAACATCATGGAACTTGGTTATACCGAAGATCCACTTGGTGAGGCTACTCCAGTGATTACTGATTCTTTACGTCAAGGTGGTATCGTCAGTGTGTACTACTTGGGTACTTTAGTTGGCTGTTTAGTCGGTGGATGGGTTGGTGAAAGAATTGGTAGAATCAGAGCAATCGCTCTAGGTGCCGCATGGGGTATAATTGGTGCATGTTTACAAACTTCAGCTCAAAATCATATCTGGATGATATTTGCCAGATTGATCAACGGCTGGGGAACAGGTATTTTAAACGCTATCGTACCTGTATGGGCAACTGAAACTGCAGAACATACTTCACGAGGTCAATTTATCGCTATTGAATTTACCCTTAACATTTTCGGTGTTGTGGTAGCCTATTGGATGGAATAGTAAGTTATCTGCTTACGGTCTTCTCTTTCGTACGTCAGTATACTGATAATCTTGCTTCGATAGCGGTCTATCTTATATCAAACACGGTTCATCTCCCGCACGATGGCGAATCCCTATCGGTTTCCAGATTATTCCACTTGTGGTTTTACTCATTGCTGTATTCTTTTTCCCTGAATCACCTCGATGGTTAGTCAAAGTAGGTAGGGATGAAGAAGCAAGATATATTCTAGGTAGATTAAGAGGTGAAGATGAAGAAGGTGAACAAAAAGCTGAAGCAGAATTTCAAGAAATTAAAGCTGTTAATGCGATTGAAACCAGTGGTCAAATTCAAACATCATATCTCAGTATGTTATTCGGTCGAGGTGAAAAAGGTAACAAGTTACACATGGGCAGGCGGGTACAATTAGTCATATGGTTACAAATCTTACAAGAATGGGTTGGTATTGCTGGTGTAACAATTTATGCACCAACTATTTTTAGATTAGCTGGATTTAGCGCAGATAAATCACAATGGATCTCAGGATTAAACAATATTTTCTATTTATTCTCAACTTTAATCTGTGTTTTCACTTTAGATAAGATCGGTAGAAGATATACGTTATATTGGGGTTCAATCATGCAAGGTATAGCAATGTTTTTAGGTGGTGGTTTTTCAAGATTAGGTTTAAATGCAAGTGAAGCTGGTGATACTGCTGCCGCCTCAAGATATGGTATAGCAGCTGCTTCAATGATTTTCTTATTCACTTTCACTTTCGGTGCCACTTGGTTAACTGTACCTTGGCTTTACCCAGCCGAAATCTTCCCTCTTGCCGTCAGAGCTAAAGGTAACGCTTGGGGAGTAGTCGGTTGGAGTATCGGAAATGGCTGGCTCGTGAGTTTCTGACAAAAATAACATCATTTTTTGGCTGGAGTAAATGCTGATAGATAAAATTATTTGGTTTCTTACTCGATAGACTTTATTGCTTCCAGTCTGCTTTGACAAGATTGGAGAAAAGACGTATTATCTGTTCGGGATAGCCAATGTCATCAGTATTCCTATCGTATGGGCATTGTATCCCGAAACAAACCAGAGAACGTTAGAAGCCATTGATATGCTCTTCATGGCAGATTCACCTTGGGTATGGGACGCAGAAGCTACATTCGCAAGACTTAGCAAAGAAAACCCACAAATCGCTCATAACATTGAACACGGTAAAGTACCGCATGTTGATGTTCACAATGAAGAGAAGAACCTCACTGAGGAAGTCGCTGTCGAGCGTCTTGCCTAGATGCGCCTGACAAGAATTTTAGGAAGGAAAGGAGAGAGAAGGAACGGAACGGGGCTTTGAGGGACCGCATGTAGCTGCAGCAAGGCGTTGATCATGATCTGGAAATTTTACTCGTATTATCTTATACTTTCTTTGAAATGTATCTATACTTATATTCGATATACTCTTTTCGAGCTTGCTTCATGATCGATTGGGTATACGATTCATCGGACGAGCGAGTGTGGCAGAAGCGACTTTCGCACTATCCCTTTTTTGACATACACGTCGATGACAATCCCGTGGGCTGAAGAGTTGGGGCATTCCATCTGCAAATCCGTGCTAGAGGAACAGCAGATACGGGCAACCTCCTGAATTTGATAGGAAACGCTTCAGTTACATAAGATATAATCTGATAGTTTGTTAAAAAAAGGCATTTTGTCTCATGGCGTGTTGCGATAGTGGTTATTCGGCGAGACTTGAACTCTTTAAGCTATATTTGAAGGTTGATCTCGTGCCGTCAGGCTCGTAGGTTCAAATCCTGCATACGTCGTTTCTTTTTGCTCGAGAACATATCCTCTTGTTTCTGTTTCGAAGTGAAGAAAATCCATCGAAATGGACGGTTTGAAATGTTAGTTTTCGCGTTGTGAGGTGAATTTTAAGTTTAGCGGTTGAAACCGGTAATGATCGACCGATCCGCCACAAACGCTTGCCACTTCAATATCGATGACGCATGTCTCTTTTGTGTCTCGCGTTTGTCTTATACTATCCTAGTCTGACTGCATTCATCTATCTTTAATCGTTGTTATTGCTTACATCTCAGACATACATTGGACAACTTTCTACAGAATATTATAGTCAGACTCCCCCCTCAAGGACAGGATCACCCAAGAGAAAGACTGATAGCTCAAGATGTCATTTGGAACTTCCTTCTTACCATCGTTACTTCACTCCCGACCCAATATCACATCGACATTACGATCTACTGTCAGATCATTCCACCCACCACCTGCATTCCGACAACATCCAAAATTCCAAAGACCACGTATAATATCGGCTGTTAGATCTCATCCTAATGGAAGTAATAAACGTATATCACCTTTAACATTAGGTATTGGAGCAGCATTAGCATTTACATCATTATCATTATCTTTACCAAATAGACAAGTTAAATGCGAATCCAGCTTGTTTGCTAATACTTCACCAACTTCAGATAGTGGAAATGGTGGTCCATTACCTGATGATCCACAACCTGGAAGTATATTAAGTGTTTATGAATTATCTTTTGGTGCTATTTGTGGAATTTGTTCAGGTGTTTTCATTAAAAAAGGTGCAAGAGCTATAGCTTTCTTATTAGGTGGTGTTTTCGTTTTACTCCAGGTGAGTTATTTTTCCATATTTTGTACGAGATATGAAATGTCGAACTAATTAGCTTTATATGACATTACAGTATCTATCAAGTAGATCTTATATTCATGTAGATTGGACAAAATTAGGATCAAAATATGATACAAGTTTCGGTACTAGAACTGCTACAGGTGGTTATAAAGGTCCAACAGTTGGTGGCGTTTATCATAGAATAGTTGATTTCTTGACATCAAACTTCCAACGTGAGTACAAGATCAACATTGATCAATCATCCACTACTGAGGACTCTCCCTTGAACGGTATATCTTGAAGTGTTTTCTATCATCCGTTTGCTGATTATGCGGAACACATTGCAGAACGAGCATCATTCATGGCCGGTTTGGTATTAGGTCTCAGACTCGGATAAATCAAGTGGATAGATGTTTTTTCAAGAGATGTCGGAAAGGGTTAGCAGTATTACCACGGTTCACAGTAGACTCTCAAATATGTATCGATTATATTCAGATGGAAGACCAACACTTTGACAAAGTACACCTAACCCCTGTCGATCTCGGCCAAAAAAGAATGTTGTACGTCGGCATGCAAGCCAAAGTAGTGATTGGAACATGGCATGATTGGTTTTACGTGACTTATCATTATGGAACGGGAAAAAGGCTACGGATTTTGTTCAAGATGTCAAAAAAATATATAGTCTACGATTACCTCTATGAGCACGTCATGGTAGGAACCAACTTCTCCATCTCTTCGATAATCTCATGATTTCGCCTGTTGTTTTGCTTGAATTCCCGAAGTAATCGCAGGATATCATCAGTAGGAGAAAGCAACTTGCCTGAGACATCTTGAACCGGTTGATCAGTGCCGACAAGCTGTAAGGACGAAAGGGAGCTGAAGTGGCAAGAGCCTGAAAATGGAGGTTTAGATTTTTCTGCAAAGTCGCTTTGTCCTCCCGGAGTAGGTGAATGGGCAACGTCGTCTCTCCCTTTCCCCTCTTTATCATCAGAGATGTCTTGCTGTACAGTACTGTCTGTCGATGTTGAAGGTGTTTGTAGGTAATCCATGAAAGGAGTCAGGTCGATAGTCGATGAACTTGAACAAGATCTCCGTTCTTCAATATTAGTCATTACTTCACCATCTTTCGGATTTGATAATTCCCGCGGAGAAGGACAAGGAGTCAAAGTTCTTTCTCGATCTAATTCCAGAGATACCCTCGCTTCTTCAATGAATGGGTCCAAAGAATTGGGTGAAGGTGGTGTATTGTCAGCCTTTTTGCTTGTAGGCGTGTGATACAACTGATTTGAATGTGGTTCATCAGATTCATCGACACCAGAATAGGCTTGATGAGAACCAGGTATTGCTGATGATAGTTTGGCGAAGGGTGATATGATTGGCGTTGGGTATGGGTACTGTCGTTGCGGCGAGGTTTCCACAGCGGATATTTCCGATTGAGGATTGATAAGTCGAAGTCGATTCAGCATACGTTTCTCGCCATTGTTGGTGCCAATATCAAGACTGGAGGAATTGGGAATATTGTACGCATATTGGGGAGGACTTTCTCGGTTGCGGCTCCGTAAAAGACTTGGTATATCTCGTGTTTCAGAATCTTCTCGAATTCCTGATTCTACATCGATGAGGAAAGGGTTATCATTTCGAGCTCTAGGAGGTGATGGTGGAGGGGACTGAGATCTCGTAGGTTGAACATCGACTTCTTCAGGTATAGTCGGCGAAGCTGAAGGTGAAGGCGATATAGAAGGGGTCCGAGGAGCAACGGTCCAAGATGGTCCTTTCTTAGTGATTGAAGGTGTTTGAAGTATTGAAGGAGCGATAGGTGTGGGAGGTAAGACCTCCTCTACTTCACTCGTTTCTGTTGCCGATAGCGGATCAGGTGATAGAGACGGTGTGCGAAGGTCGATAACCATTTGGCTGTTAGACGGATTAGGTGTAAATAGGCCATATCGATTACGCATATTGGAGCTGATTAGTTGTTATCTCGTCAGCTTAATTCATCATGCGCTGTATAACGACATACGAACTGCAACTTACGAGCGTTGTTTCCTATGTTGTCGTTTCTTAGCTAATTTAGTCCTCGATGTCGCTGGAGGTGCTGATCGTGCATTACCACGAGACCGAATGTTACCATTAACTAAAGAATTGTTAGCTCAACACGATTTTTTTACGAGTGAAAATCAACCAAATCCTATCAACTTACTATGATCTCTGAAATGCTTCTCAAGTCTTGACCATCTATCGAAGACTCTTCCACATTCCGCGAATTTACAAGCGTATTTGTGATTTGACATTATTTTGACAGTTAAAGCTAACTATGCTTTGAGTCGCCCTATAAGAAGAGAAATGAAAATTTGAGAGTAAATAAATACCGATAGACTCATAGTCATATGTGTAAGTAGCTTTTGTGTGGAAATGTCAGTACAGATCATCAGGGCGTACTGATTGCTTTCAAAGGATGGTGTTTTACTTGAGATTGCGTTTACCCTTGCATCCCACCATACTGCTTTCACTGAGTGCTATTTAGGTGACATCGTTTCATAGAAAACCTATATGAAGCATATGGGTTGCTAGTTCCTAATTCCTTACCATTACTGTTGCTTCGATATGTAAGGTAAAGTAGTTATAATTGTAAACATAAGAGGGTTGTTATCTTATCATGCATCGAAACAGCTGCCGAGATGATATTTAATGTAATGAATTTATGGTAATTTATCCCATTTATCCCATTCTACATTCAAGTGGAGGTTTCAAGGTTTTATTTTGTATTTTTGATATTTGGCGTTGAACAAGTGCAAGGATATTCAATTATTAACATCTCTTGTTCATATAATTAACTTGCCTGATTTGCATTCAGATTTTTCCATAACGATTATTCGTCATGGCACCTCGAAATGCTACAGCAAGTAGCTCGAAGGTAGCTTCAGCCTCGAAAGCTACTAATGGATCAGCTGGTTCATCAAAACTTCCAACAAACAACACTAAAAGTAAAAAACGAGCAGTACAAGAGATATCTGCTGAAGAAGAAGATGATGATGATGAATTTGGTTCAGCTGGAAGTGGTATAGATATGAGTGAAGATGATGAACAAGATGGGGAGGACAACCAAGAAGAAGATGATGAAGAACCTTTCCCTGAATTCGATAGTGATATAGAGGAGAATGATGAATTAGTAGATGATGATGAAGGAGAAGGTGAAGGTGAAGGGGATGATGAATCTGACTCTGACGACGAAGAAGAATTGGATGAGGAAGAAAGTGGATCTGAATCAGGATACAATTCATCTGATATCGAAGCTATGTATGGTGAAGATGATGATGATGAGGATGAAGAAGATTATGATTCGCCAATAACTTCACCTTCATCATCACATAAAGAATTATCAACAGATGAAAAATTATCAAAATTAATAGCTAAAAATTCAATTAAACCTGATGAATCTTTAGGTACAGATGCTAAAATATCAAGAGCAAAAGAAGGTGTAGGTAGATTAGTTCCAAGTAAATTAGTTCAAGGTGGTTATAAAAGAGAATATGATGATTATGAAGCTGGTTATGGTTCTGAAAGTTCAACTGAAGATGTGAGTTCTGATCTTAAACTTTAAATGACATATTCAGCTAATCTTCTCGTATTTCAACCACACCTCTAGAACCCAAATACAGTAGGAAATATACCAATGGAATGGTATGATGATTTACCACATATAGGATACGATGTCAATGGTAGAAAAATCTTCAGACCTGCACAAGGTGATGAATTAGATAAATTCTTATCAAATACTGAAGATCCTGCTGCATGGACATCAGCAGAAGATAAATTATTACAACAATCAGTTCAATTAACAGATAAAGAATTAGATATCATTAGAAGATTAGAAAGAGCTGAAAATCCTGATGCTGATTATGATCCTTATCAACCTACGATTGAATGGTTTACTGGTGAAGGTAAAGAAAGAATCATGCCTTTAAGTGCTGCTCCTGAACCTAAGAGAAGATTCGTTCCTTCCAAATGGGAACACAAGAAGGTAAGCCGCTTCTTGAAATGCGTAACTACATTTGATTGGGGAGGACTATCACTGACTTTTACTTCCTAATTCGCTAGATCATGAAAATCGTCAAAGCTATAAGAGAAGGTAGAATTATACCTAATAAACCTTCAGCAACTAAACCAACGGTATATGCAATTTGGTCAGATTCTGATCAAGCTAATTTAGAACATGCAATGTATATGCCTGCACCACAATTACCACCACCAAAAACTATAGAATCATATAATCCACCTGAAGAATATTTATTAAATGAAGAAGAAAAAAAAGAATGGGAAGAAACTGAAAAAGAAGATCGTAAAATTGATTTTTTACCTTCAAAATATCAAAGTTTAAGATTAGTACCTGGATATAAAAATTTAGTTCAAGAAAAATTTGAAAGATGTTTAGATTTATATTTAGCACCTAGAACAAGAAAAGTTAAATTAAATATTGATCCAGAAAGTTTAATTCCAAAATTGCCTTCACCAAAAGAATTAAAACCTTTCCCTATAGCTACTTCAGTAATTTATAAACATCCAGAAAATTCCCGAGTTAGATCAATTTCAACTTCACCAGACTCAACTTGGTTAGCAACTGGTTCAGAAGATGGTATAGTAAGAATTTATGATTTAGGTAATGGTAGAGAATTTTGGAAATGGAATTTAGGTCAACCAATTCAACATTTATCTTTCTCACCTTATAAAGATGAATCTTTATTAATAGCTTTAATCCAAGGCAAAATCGTTGTTCTATCGCCATTAGCTTTATTAGCTCCTGCTGTAGCAGCAAATACCTTGACTCATGTAAATACTGCTTTCGCCACCAGTGCCGCAACCACTAAAATTGGTGCAGGTAAAGATATCAAAGGTACAGAGTCAATCAAATGGGTTAGACCAAATGAAAAAGAAAGAGAAAGAGGTATTTTAGTATTCGTGGAAGTTCCAGGTACACCAAAACAAATTGCTTGGCATAGAAAAGGTGATTACTTTGCGACGGTTGCATCTGATGGTAAGTTGAGGAATTGTTCGAATATGTTGAAAGTGACTCATGAAGTTGACCGTGAACTTACCCTGTTTTAGCCTCTAACAAATCAGTATTAATACATCAATTATCAAAACATTCAACTCAATCACCTTTCAAGAAATTACCTGGACAAGTACAAAAAGTATTATTCCATCCATTAAAACCACATTTCTTCGTTGCTACACAACGTTATGTTAGACAATATGATTTATCTACACAAACTTTAATCAGGACATTACAATCTGGTGTAAAATGGATTTCTTCATTAGATTTACATTCAAAAGGTGATAATTTATTAATTGGATCATATGATAAAAAATTAGCATGGTTTGATTTAGATTTATCAAATAAACCATATAAAACTTTAAGATATCATACAAAAGCATTAAGATCTGTTGTATATCATCCAACTTTACCTTTATTCGCTTCTTCATCAGATGATGGTACGATACATATTTTCCATGCTACGATTTATCAAGATTTAATGCAAAATCCTTTAATTGTTCCATTAAAAATATTAAGAGGTCATAATATAAAAGATGGTTTAGGTGTTTTAGATTTATCTTGGGTAAATAATAAACCTTGGTTAGTTTCAAGTGGTTCAGATGGTGAAGTTAGATTATGGTGTTCATAGATGAAGATAATTCATTCATCAATCAATCATTGTTTATGTAATACTAGTATACTTCATGCATTCCAGATTTACCGGATCAAACGTTATATCATAAAAGGGATGAAACATGAAAACATCCATCAAAACTCGGTCATGTTTTTTTTTTGTTTTTGATCGCCAAAGAAGCCGATCATATTGTATGGGAAATGGGGTACTTGACTAGTCTCTTACCCTCATTTCAAACGGAAGTACCTTTTTGTTAGATTAATGTTTCAAAGGAACACTAAACTGACACTCGTACTGAATGATTCGGATAAAATCGAATGAAAAGTTTCAAATCTGCTACATGTGCTAACCTTGGGTATGATTGTGTGCAAGGCCGTATATTGTACACAAACAAGACCACTCCTACAACAAAACAGACAAAGGATGATCAAAAGGGGATCAAAGGAGTATTCGGGATCAAAAGTACTCATACTGTTAATTAGATGCAAATTCTCTTGGCTGATGGACCAATACTTGCTCCACTGATACTGATCCGATCAAATGTATCGTTGACCGGCAGATGATGGACTGAACATTATTGGGCGCTTTGACCGATTACCCTGCTGATGTAGGGTACTTTATCTCTCAAAGTCACCTTGATGAATTCCAGTTGGCAGTATAAGGGCGCACGAGCAGTGCGGGAATAAGAGAAACTCATATGTTCCCAGTACCTGATAGAACAATACATGATGAACATACAAACAGAGAAAGAACACAACCACACAGCAGTAAACAAACATTAAGTTGCTAAACCCAGAATGCTTCTTCCGTAATTCCAAAGCGAATCATTCCTTGATTGTTTGTCCACATGATACTATAAGTTACTCTTAGTGAATGGTACAACTAATAATCACTCGCTTACATTTCCACTTTCAAAAAGGACAGTACTGAATATATAAAACAAACAATCCTTCCACACAAAAGCCACTTTACGTGTATATATATTCTCTTCCGGTTTCTCATAACTTAGATTGAGATCCGATCAAGATTAGATTTGATGCACGTTGGAGCTAAAGGGCTGATATTAGGTGATCATGTATATTTGTAAAAGGTATCAAGATTGACCTTTGAAGGAAGGGTACTACTCGTATCGACTTTGGAATAACGAATATCTCGTATAATTGAGAGCCAAAATTGACCTTTCCAAAAAGGTAGTAAAGGAGTGATATCAGAATATACGTGTTCTTGTTATCCCCTTCTTCAACTCAACCAAATCCAACAGACTCAAACGCCTATCTCACCTTAATTCATCCTCTTAGATCTACTTTACTTTATTTGACACACTTTCATTCATTTGATATAATTAATCTTTAGTGTCTTCATCTCTTTGTGGCACTTGATCACTTCTATCGTCCCTCATCACTCAAAATGCCATTCCAACATTACGATTACCTTATCCCTTCTATACTGGCAACCATACTGGCTTTATATCCACTACCATGGCATATTCGTACTAGAAATATAGCAACATTATCAATGATCTTTTGGATGACCTGTTTGAATATGGTTCATAATGTTAATTGTAAGTTGTCATGTTTTCTAGTGGCACTCGAGCATTCATCCAATTCTCCTATGATCCATCTGAATTATCGTAATACATATCATCAATACAAATATGTTTATTGACTTGCTACTCGTCTCATCCAGGTGTTGCATGGGATCAAAACTCAGATGTCAAAGCTAAAGTATGGGGCGATATCAGTACGACCATAATAGGTGAGTGGGAGCATAATTCGTCAATATACAGATCGCCATATTGACTTTAATGTTACCTTCCGCTGTCTGTTTTTTTATAGTCGGATACAATTACGCATTACCCACAGCACATTTACTATTAGCTAAACAATTAGAATCCTTAACAACATTAAGACCACACTCACCATTATATGATGAAAAAACTAAACGAAATCATTTCATCATCGCTTTATCAGTCACCTTTTTGGCTCCTATCGTTGGTATTTTGGTTCATTTAACAAATATGGATAGAAGATTTTATGTGGTTGAAAGTTTTGGTCCTATGCCTGCTACTTATTGGAATAATTGGGGTGTATTTTGGATGGCTGTAAGTTTGAATTTCCTAGCTTTTCAAAGCTAATCATCGGCTGTACTAATGCTGATTCCGTTTTTAGATCTTGCCTATCTTGATTGCACTGGTTTGTGCTGGTTATACTAGTAAGTGGAAATGTGCTTGGCGGTAAAGATATCTAATCTGACTTCAATTTTACAGTGATGGCACTTGTAAACATCATCAGAAGACGAAAACAAATGTTATCAATGGTTGCTACTGGATCATCTGTAAACAAAGAGCAATTCGTCAGATTGATGTTTTTGACTATAGCTGAACTAGGTACTTGTCTGTAAGTGTTCACGTCCCTCAATATAGTATATTTGATGAAGTCATACTGAGCATAAGTAACTCTGTAGCCTCCGAGCCATTTTCAATTTGATGTCATTCCATAATGGACCCCAACCTATGGGTCTTTTCGGTGCACCTTTCCATAATTTAACTAAAATTGAAAGTTTACCTTTAAATATGGTATCTTCAACTGGTTTATTAGTATTGAGATTATCTTATTTCACTTGTATTGCTTGTAGTTATGTTTTCTTCCTTTGTTTCGTTACTAGTGAGTGTGGATCACCCGTACTACATAAACTTGTCTATTGCTCACAGGTTTACGATTGGATAAAATCGAGATACTGATAATGTTGTATTTGGAACTGTTTGCTATAGGTGCTGAAGTAAAAAGATTTTATGGTCAAAAATTACATAAATTTATACCTTGTATACCTGAACCTAGATTCTCTCCAACATCATCTTCGGCCACTTCTTCTTCTTCTTCTTCTTCTTCTGGAAATAAATTCGGATCAAGTAAAATTCAAATACATACATCAACTTCAACTTATACATCTACGTCATCAGAACAATATCCCATACCTTCATCACCTACATCAACATCGTCTTCAACAATGAAAAAAGAAAATCATATTATGAGCGATAATGATAAAGGTATAAGTTTAGAAGATATGTTAGGTACACCTGTTTTAGGTCCTCAAGGTAGATATATGCCAAGAAAAGATTCAGCAGGTACTTTATCATCTAAATTAACTTATAATTCTGATGATATTCACTTACCTCCTATGTTGGTTGATAAAGAAAAATGTAAGTGGATATTTCGACGAATACAGTATGATTCGGATTTTGAGCTGACAGTAAGATTGATTATGAATATATTGTAGATCCCATGAATTAATAGAATTCTCGTCGTTCAATTTATTGTGTATAAACTTCAATTACTTGATTTTGTTCAGACACCCTAGGACTTTATTTAGCTAAGAAAGGAAATTGCTTCATTATTATCATATCTCATATACCATATCTTATATACCAAAAGAATCAGAAAGCCGGAGTTTTGTGAATTATAATCTACTTTGTTCCCTTATATTGCTTTTGCGTTTAGATTCCATCTTTACTTTTGTGTATATATGTCACTTGTAGCTTCGCTTGATATCTTGTTCACCCCATTCATCTGTGTATTCCCTACTTGGTTTTTTCCGAATCATCTAAATCTATCTTTTCAGAAAATTATCTCATACTTCATACTTCAAACTTATACCATGCATATACAATTGTCAATATAACTTTTGGCTTTATCATCAGTATCTCATTTCATTTCAATCGATATCTCACAACGTTTACCAAGAGATACATGCATACATGTTGTTTGTTGATTTAATATCCTTCCTATTCTACAGTATATGTCGATCATGATTAGCCCTTCCTGTTTAAAATCTATTGATCTTGACTAACGAGGAATTCTGGTACATTCCATATGTGTTCTTGTTGGTTCAGCAGGAAGAGCACAGTAGAAGCCTATATATAAACGAGGAATTAGCTTGCAGCAAAAATGGACATTATACGGAGAACCTTACCAAGCGATTGCATGCTCTTGAATAAAGATGCACTTGCAAGTGCAAGCTATGAGCCAATAGGAATGTCAGCTGCAACGATCCAGTAGGGCAAACCGTGGATACTTAAGCTCACTTTGATGCAGCTCTTTCCTCCTTCTGGCGTTATTCTACATAATTCCGTATCTGCTGCATCGGCATTTCGTCTAGAGTCGAATGTATATCTGTTTTTATCCCATAATCGATTAGCTTGATTCCCTAATTCCTCTTTGAGATTACCGTCGATGTTACATACTTGGCGTTCGGAGCTTCCTGTGAGCACAAATTAACTGTTAGCTATCTATGACGACTTTGCTGACCCCGACTACACTTACTCTAACAAAATCGGATACTCGTTGATGTTGTTCAGGTGGAGGAGCATTTACACTTGAATCTGATCTTGGAGCTGGAATGTCATTTGCACCTTTATGGGAAGAAGATTCTCCTGGGAATATATCTGAGATGGCCATGTTGATGTGAGTGCTTGAAGCTGTATGTTTGGGCTAATAGATTTGATTTTGTAGAGATACAAGCGAAGAAAATATCAAGATGTAATAAAGCATGATATGCGATCTCATCAATAATGTTGTTCAAGTAGGGTCGGCTTCTTCTGATCGCATCTTTGCTTAATCTAAATCTTCGGATATGACGAAACACCACGTGGGACGCATTTGGTGTTTGGATAGGCTTGCGTAATGCCGCTGGAGAGAATATAAACTATGTCGCGTACCTATCTAGTCTACACCTTGTCCGAAACCTCCATCTTTTCTTGGAATTTCAGAATGGTTCAAAATAATCCAAGAGAAATGTCAATTATGTTATATAGCTTTCTCTACCTTAGATATTTATAATCAACATTCCTCATTTGCCGTCAGCTTATACTCAAGATGCCATTGAAGCCAGCTGCTAGAAATGTGTTCAACTATAATCGGGCGATACCTCGTATGGTGAGTAGTTGAGGATTTATCATTGTGAACTATCATTCGAATCCCAGTTCTTATAAAATCACGACCGTATTTGCGGTCGAGATCTGCTGGTCTTAAACACGTTCGACTACAAAGTAGGTATATATACTGACTATCTGACTTTATATACTTAACCTCTTTGCAGAGTTGGGCACCTGAAAATCTATTTAATTTATGGCAACGTACATCATCAGAATCACCAATAAAACGAAGTCATGATTTTACAAGAACAAATTCAACACCTTATCAATTAAGATTTACTGCAAAAAGATTATTAAGAGGATATCATGGAGATCATATTGGATATACAAAATTTTCAAGATGGTATATGCCTGAAAAATTACCTGCAATTCATGAAAATTCATCTACCAACTCATCTTCATCCAATAGTGATGTTGCTGAATTAAATAAATGGGTTGAAGGTAAAGAAAGATCAGGTGGTAGAATTTTAGATGAAAGATCACAAAAGAGAAAAGAAAAAAATTCAAAAGCTCCAATAGGTACAATGTTATTTACAGATATTGAAAGAAGATTAGATGTTTTAATTTTTAGATCTTGTTTTTCACAATCTGTTTGGGAAGCTAGAAGATATGTCATTCAAGGTCATGTTAAATTGAATGGACAAGTTGTGAGTATCGAAGAGTTTTTAGTCCCTTTTTCTTCTAAAAAAGACCTAAAGATTGCCTCAGAAAATCTATTCGAGCATAAATGGAAGAAAACGCAGAAATCTCAAATTGTATTGAACTAAACATTTGAAAATTCAACAATAACTTCCAAACAGAAAAGCAGAATGCAGGAGGAATGACAATTTTGGAAAACATTATACCTATGGAAACCATGCTGACTTACCTACAATTACAATCGCAGCAACGAAATCCAAATGTAATGCTTGAACCAGGAGATTTATTCTCAGTAAACCCTAAAATAATACATATGTTACAACCACCTTCATCATCATCTTCATCATCTACGCCGACAGAAACGGAAATAGAAACAGAGATAAATCCAGAATCAGAATCAGCCGAAGAAGTAGGAGCTACAGCTTCAACATCAGGTGATGCAGATTCATCTTCACCTACAGAAGCTTCTTTAGCATCACAAACACCAACCGAAACCACTTTACCTTCTGATTCCTCTTCATCTTCATCATCATCATCAAGTTCAAGTGGGACAACACATTTTAATTTACCTTCATATGCACAACCACATATATTTGTACCAGCATATATATTACCATCATATTTAACTTGTTCAGCAGTTTACGTTAGACACCCAACAGCTCGACCAGGTTATTCAGAAATTCCATCTCCATATGATGCAGGTGGTGAATTGATGTCATTAGGTTGGGAATACTTCAAGAGATCAATGCCTAGAATGAGACAAAAAACAAATAAATGGCCAAATCCTTGGGGTACTTATGGCAAACAATAGATGACGGGAGTTTTGCTTTGTAGGATGTCATTTTGCATATATACATACACATCAGCATGGTTTATTTATCCATTCACAATCAGTCCAGCAGCTACCTATGCTGCATCAGAAAAACGACTGCATGGATCACTGTAAAGCACGCTTGCTTGCTAACAACTGTCGCTTAATGCGTACTGGTCTAATAGCAACCCAGGCAGCGATGCTTTATGTTACCAGGCATGCATCCGACTATTAAGTATTTTAAGCTTTAGGAGCAGGTTCTTCATCTGCAAGAGGGGGCGCTAAGCCTTCTTTAATAAGTAAAGTCTCTAATTCTCCACTTTGGTGCACTAAAAGTTTTAGGAATGTCAGCCAGATTTCTCAAAACACATATCAAGGTAACATGAAGGAATATGAAGATAATAGATGAACTTACTGGACAAAACGATATCGCATCCACCAACAAATTCACCTTTAACGTAAACTTGAGGAATTGTTGGCCATTCACTGATTGAACGTGATACATGATCAGCACATCTAACATGTATCTTCTGACTCGATTTCCATAGGCCAAAACCAAATTAACCTACCTGTATTCCTTGATAGCAGATCTTAATTCTTGATCTTCTAAACAGTTATACGAAACAATCTTTTCTCTTGGTACACCCTGATGATCAATTGATTGAGACGTCAGCTTATATTTCCAAATATGCATAGATTGATTTGCTCGAGCAGTTGAAAGGTCAAAATGCTCACTTGTACGTCTAAAATTTGACAAACGGCTCTTGAAAATCCACATTGAGGTGCTTCAGGTGTACCTTTCATGAAAACTACTAATGGGTTGGTTTGAACGGCCTAAATGGATTTTCGTTAAAAATTATATGTCAGTATATATATTTATACGTCTTCTGCATATCTGTATTTCATCCGATATGTATCTCTTAGGTTGCACAGCCTACATTCTCTTCAATGCAGATATGATTTTGCCAACGTTGTATATGAATAGACAGGCCACTTGGTTTTGAGGGGTATTCATTCTTGACATTCTATGTTGCTCCAAGCTTATAGCAGAAAGCGAAACTCACAGTATCAATCAATTTTCTAGCTTCATCAGATATCAACCTTCTTTGATTCAAAATTGTTGATGATCTGTAGACTTGAGTCTGAGGAAGTGATCGCTAAGTAAAGTGGCCAAATAGATGAGTAAGCAAATTCAGTTTATAACCAATGATCCCAGGACAAACAATGATATTTAATGTATACTTACGAGTGTACGTAAACCAGCTCTAGCGAAAGACATCTTGACTATGTATACTTTTTGTAGTGATTATATGTATAAAAAATAGAAAGAGATAATTGTAACAAGAAAATACAAAATCGTAAGTACAGTACATCGATTATTCAAGATGAAATTATGGAATTATGTGTGGAGGTTGTCATCGTATGTAATCTACAACCAAAAATCACCGGCCGAATTAGATTGATTTGGTTTCAACATTATCTAGTAGGCTCATATCGATTCTTACTTGATAGTCATCCTGGACTCTTGCTTGACAAGCTACATGCTTTATATTCCAACAACGACCCGACATTTCAATAGGAACACGTTAAGATCCATACATACTCAGGTCGTAGTGCAAAGAAGCAACAAAATGTCGTTCAGTCTACCATACAAATATATCAATGCTGAGGTTGGTTTTTACCCGGTTGCTAGCTCACCACATAAATAAGTCACATGTACTGATTCGCAGATTGTTTACCGTCTTATGATGATTACTTCGCGATTACTATAATACTATCAACTTCGATAATGGATGAAACATGAAAACCATCAATCATATTGGAACTGATATATTTTACTCTAAAAAACGTCTTTTCGGTCATTATGTCTCGCGCAATTGATAGCAATTAGCGGAAATTATAAAGTCGAAACCTACATCATCTCTAAAAGATTTTGCTGTCGTTGATGTAAGAGATAGTGACTTCGTCGTAAGTATCTATTATCACTCTTTGTAGAATATGGGTGACAATGTTAAGAAAATTATTGATCGTATGTATGTGTTCATGACTATATAGGGAGGTAATATTGTATCAGCAATAAATTACCCAAGTGATACTTTTCACGCAACAGTTGATGAATTAGCGAAAAAGTTGGAGAACGGTATGTAATATAAAACTTATTCCGTGATGATTGTCGTAACTCATGTTCGTTGGTTCTCGTCCATTGTTCAAATCTTAACTGACATAAGTATTCTTCTTTTCATCCAACTACAGTACCACAGGTAATATTTCGTGGGTCACTCTCTGTCTTGTTGTCATTAGCATAAAGCTTTCGAAATACTGATCTGTATGATTCACCTTTCTTGTAGATTGCGCTCTTTCTCAAGCTAGGTAAGATATCATATTTCGTTTTTGACCTTTCACCAACCGCATGTTATAATAGCGCTGATAAACCTTACCGATCCTCAACCCATACAGAGGTCCAAAAGCTGCTCGAGTGAGTATTGAAACACCTACGGCGGATCAGACTTTCTCATCGACATTGATCAGGCATGACTGACAATATATGAATGACGCTGTTCTGAATATAGATATACGCCGAGACTCGATTACACGCTTTCCCAAATTCATCTACACAGCAAGAGATCTTCGTGTTAAGAGATGGGTTTTCAGGATTTCAATCCAAATATAGGGTAAGTGTAGCTTGTACAACTCATAATTCTTCCTTTCATTCAACTTTTAGATCTTGTCTATACCTCTATAACAATTATTAGTGACTAAGTTCAATTCGAAATATGAGCTAAATGTACCTCAAACAGCATGATCCGGAATTGATCGAGAAATTCAACAAATATTATCACGATTAGACAAGGTGTCTGTCTAACAGAGCTCCTTTTTATGGAAGGATCCAACTCAGTCGCAATCATGTGGTGGATCTGACCGCTCGGCTTCGCATAGCATAACGCTGTTAGTCTACAGCTACATAAAGAGACAGCTCACCCATCAATGAATATAATAGATACAATTTTAGATATTCTGTAGATAAACGTATACCTTATGTACTTGTATAACAGAGACACCTTATAAAATCCGTTCAATCTCCATTCCACGTGATTGTTGCATTGGAAATAACGTCATTCAAAATCCGATAAAGGACCGAGCGTTGATCCGAGAAATGAGGATATACGTTGTGAGAGAGAGTGGAGGTCGTTTCAGATATCTTACTATGATGCTAGAGTCCAATTCTCATCCTTGTAAACTGTGTGTCACATTTGGTACTCGTAGATATAAGAGCTTGGTCTATCGTACTTTTCTTTCCTTCTCCTTCATCTTCTTTCTAACTTGTTGCTTGAGAAGAAAAGTTTAAAACAATCTCTCCACTTTTATAATCTTTTTTCGTAATACATTTAAGAATAAATAACAAATAAAAATGTCTCTCGGTCGAACTCTCAAGCTGTAAGTAACATAATTCTGCTTGAATCATGACCGTCCAAAATTAGTACTTGGTTTCTCGAAGTAATTCAGCTCATTAGTAACGATTAACATGGAATGTGATGATCGTTTTCCATCACATAATGAAGCTGACATTGCCATCTCTCATAAAACAGCAATAACGGTGTAGTCGTTCCGCAAGTTGGTTACGGTACTTGGCAAGCAGCTCCAGGTGAAGTCGAGAAAGCGTGAGTGTGTACCATATCAAAACTCCAACGTTCAGCTGTTCAGTTTATCTATTGCACTTCCAAAAGATTATAGCTAAATCATTCTCAATAACCGCAGCGTTGAAGAAGCTATCAAAGTTGGATATAGACATATTGATTGTGCTTTGGTGAGTTGATCTCTTAGGTAACCTACCGTTAGACCGGGCCGCTCACGCTAAGTACTTTCACAATACATCCAGGTATATCGTAAGTGAGGCTGCCTTGTTCACATACGGTATTATACTGATCTGATCGCCTGACAACCTGTACTTTAGAAAACCAAGACGAAGTAAGTCGGCCCGTTCATACCGTGCAGGTACTCTCTCACAGACCTAACTCTTGGCTTTTTTTGTAGGTCGCAACAGGCATCAAGCAATCTGGAGTATCAAGAGAAGATTTATTTTTAGTTTCCAAATTATGGAACAATTCACACAAACCTTCAGATGTTGAAGCTGATTTAGATTTAACTTTAAGACAATTAAATACAAAATATTTAGATGTCTATTTGATTCATTGGCCTGTAGCTTTTAAATCAGGTAAAGATTTATTCCCAAAAGATTCTCAAGGTAAAATCTTATTAGATGATTCAAATACAAGTATAGTTGATACATGGAAAGAATTGATCAGAATTTCAAAAGAAACTACTAAAGTTAAAGCTATCGGTGTTTCAAATTTCACTGTATCTCAATTACAAAAAATCATTGATGCTACAGGTGTAATTCCTTCAATGAATCAAATTGAATGTCATCCAAGTTTAATCCAACCTGAATTATTCCAATTCTGTGAGTTGGAACCAATTTTTATGGATTTCGGAAAAGAAAGTCCAACATGCTCTCTCCAGCTAATCCTTGTACACTTTCTAGGTAAGGAGAAAGGTATAGTCATTACTGCTTATTCACCTCTTGGAAACAATATAACTGGTAAACCCAGAGTTATCGATCATCCAGAAATCAAAAAGATCGCTGAAAAATTGGGTAAATCACCTGCTCAAGTTTTGATTGCATGGGTAACTAAACAAGGTTTCGTTGTTATTCCTAAATCCGTTACACCTGAGAGAATCAAGGTAGGTTTCTTTCGACCAACATCATGTTGATTAGTGATTTTACTGATTCCTGTCCATTTTCTTTCGTAATAACCAGTCAAACTTTGAAGATTTCGAACTTTCAGATACAGATTTCGAGGAAATCAATAAAGTCGGTTTGGCTAATCAAGTTAGATCCAATACTCCTTACGAATACAACCCTAGGTAAGTCAGAATCTGAGATCTGATAGAAATATGATATCTCGCTAACGTCTTTTCGCTCCAGCTGGCCTATCGACATCTTTGACACTCCAGCTGAAAAAGGTCAACTCAAGGCTTTCTAAGGTATATATAGGTCTAATCAAGAGACTCTACTCCCTGAAATTCTAGATAGAGATAGAAACTAAGAAGTGAATGTATGCAGTTATTATCGATAATAGCAGGACTTGAGGATTGAAACCCCTGCCTTACATCACCAAATATTCCTTGTCATCAGTCAAATCGTTGGATTATTCGTTTACCCTTTGAATGTCGACAGCTGTCGTTGATATTCACCTCTCATGTATTATGATACACAGTTGCAAAGAGACCAAATGTATTCTTCTATCTTCCCGCACCCTTCCATTCCGTCATGATTCTTCCACTGCTACTCAACTCGCCCCATTCCGAAGATAGCAGCCAAAACAATTCACCCCCTAAATCTTCCTCAATCGGCAGCCCCTCGATCAATGCAATCAGAGAGTTTTTCATGTTTGTTTCCTTATATGCAATGATCCCAAATAATTTTACTGTTTCTCTATGCATGACGCGGAAATATATTGACGAGAACGAGTCTTTAAACCAGTAGAGAGGGAGTGAAAGGGAACAATTACGTAACTGTCGCGATAACGTGTCGCTGTCGCAAGCGGTTGTTCATCGTTACTCTACCTGTATGCGTTCATCAATGTTCACGATGTTAAAGTTATATTCATCACTATTTAGCAATATAGCAATATCTTCTATTTCGAAGCGGTATCATAGCATAAATCCATCTGCAAGAGCGCCTATCAAGAACTGTTAACCTTTAATTGAATTATCTAAACTGTTCGCACCTCCAACAACCTCTTATCAATCATTAGTTCAAAATGTCAGGTCCAGGTAGTGGTGGTGCATATTCGTGAGTCTTCTGGATATTCAGTTGGTCGTGTGAAGGGAAGGAGTATTTAGCAGAAGTATCGATTCGAGATACAATCTTTGCTAACGGCTTGTTTCGTGTTATTAGTTTCTCCCTTACGACTTTCTCTCCATCAGGTAAATTAGTTCAAATCGAACATGCTTTAGCTGCTGTATCAGGTGGAACAACTTCATTAGGTATTAAAGGTGAGTACGATCTGTCCTATATATATGATATAATTTGATACTCTTTTTTGCTGATATATAACCAAAAAATTGATAATTTGTTTTTGTTTGAATAGCTACAAATGGAATAGTTATAGCTACTGAAAAGAAATCACCTTCTTTATTAATTGATTCAACAGCATTAGAAAAAGTTGCAATAATATGTCCAAATATTGGATTTGTTTATAGTGGTATGGGACCTGATTTTAGATTATTAGTTTCAAAAGCAAGAAAAATCGCTCAAGCTTATTGGAAAGTTTATGGTGAATATCCACCTACAAAAGTTTTGGTACAAGAAGTTGCTGGTGTTATGCAGAAAGCTACACAATCTGGGTAAGTCCTTTTAAGTCAATGATCGTTTTTTTTTTTAGAGGGAGGATTTTTCTCTTTGATAAGGAGAAAGAGTGAGCAAAAAAACATGTTTTTACACTCATGTGTATCTATCAAAAGTGAAGTGGAAAATAGGATAATAATGGATCGGATCGGTTAATGAGAGTTGATATGATGAGCTAGAAAAAGTAGGAATTGCCATTCATTAGATGGGCTGTACTAAATATAATAAACATATCTTTCCTTCATTTATTGCTCGCCATATTTATATCAAACTTATAAAGACAATTACTGATTTTTTAACTCTCTCCACACAGTGGTGTACGACCATACGGTATTTCACTTTTAATCGCAGGATGGGATTCTCATAGAGGACAATCATTATGGCAAATTGATCCTTCAGGTTCATATTGGGCATGGAAAGCAAGTGCGATTGGTAAAAATATGGTTAATGCTAAGACATTCTTAGAGAAGAGGTGAGTTTTTGATCTTTTGAGTTTTTTAGGGAAAAAAATATATTAACGAATTAAATACTGATTGGATTGATATTTGATTTTTTTTTTATGTATTATAGATATAACGATGAATTATCTTTAGAAGATGCAATCCATACAGCATTATTAACTTTAAAAGAAGGTTTTGAAGGTCAAATGACTGAACAAACAATTGAAATTGGTGTTATAACTATACCAACACCTGAACAAATGATTGAAAAATCAGGTGAAAGATTACCACCTACTTTTAGAAAATTATCTGAAAATGAAGTTAAAGATTATTTATCATTATAAATAATAATCTGGATTTTAAAATAGAATTGATGAATAAAAAATAGGGAAATCGATCATACTTTTTCGCGCCGGAGAGAAGTTGAAAATTGAAGAAGGAAAGGTAGAAGATACTGTAGATCGCACAAGTAGGAGATTGTTCATAAATACAATATATAAGTAAATATGAAATGTATACATTATTAACGAGATCGATTATACAGCAAAAGGGTTTTTTTTGCTATGTTGGCTTCCTTACATTGTCGATTTACTGTAAATCGAATAGCTGTGTTCAGTAGGCATAGGCAAAGAGCAACGAAATCGCTGCATACAACTCATAAACGCCAAAATTCAAGATCTCTAAATTGATCAGATTACAAAAAATGCAATACATGGAACGATCGATTAATCACATATCATTGTTTGCATAAAATACTATAATTTGACTTGTTACAGGTATACTACGGATCTGATTATCATGATTTACACTAAATCATTACAAATTTCACATTCTTTCTTTCCTCTTGCCCCATACATCATTCACTAATTTAAGCTTTCTTTGCACTTCTACTTGGTGGTTTTCTTGTACCTTCAGTGGGTTCTTTAGTTGTTCTAAGGGTAATTGTATCAAAGTGCATTAGCTTTCTGTCCTGTTTTGAGTTACGAAATGTAGCTGAAAAAAAAAAAAAACACTTACTTTGCTTTCTTATTAGGAGTTTTTTCGTTATCTTTCTTCTCATCATTGACTTCTCTCTTTTCACCTACATCAGCATCTTCAGTAGATGTTTTGGTTGTAGTGGTATTTTCACCCTTTTTACTTGAAGGTGGTCTACCTTTTCCTCTCTTAGCTTCTTCTTTACCATGTTCAGCTGTTTGTTCTTTTTCTTCTTCTTTTTGTTCCTCCTTCTCAACTGTTTTCTTGGCTTCTTCTTCCTTCTTATTGTTGTTTGCAGGTGGTCTACCACGACCTTTAGATTTTGGTTTTTCAACTTTCTCTTCTTCTTTCTTATCTTCTGTTTCTTCCTTCTCGTTGTTTTCCTTTTTATTACCTTCATGTTTATCAACTACTTCTTCCTCTTTTTCTTCATCAATCTTTTCTTCAGAGGTCGAGTTTCCTTTAGCTGTAGATTTTGCGTTTTCAGCTTTTTTCGATACTGGCTTCTCGGCTTTCTTAGAAACTGGCTTTTCGGATTTCTTTGATGCTGGTTTTTCAGCTTTCTTGGAAGCTGGTTTGGTCGATTTGGCGTTACTTGGCTGTTCAGATTCAGGTAAAGTCTTCATTGGATCGTGACCCTGTAATCGAGATGTGAGTGTCAGTCTATGTATACTCTTCCTCGATGTCTACTTGATAGAGGGTAGAAGAGGAAAAGGGTGTACCCAGGGGAACTTTTATACCACATAAAAATATCTATACTCACCCAATTCTTCAAACTTCTAGTTGATTTAGTTTGTTCCAGCTCTTCTGGTGTTTTACTTTCTTTCAATTTACCTTCTTGTGCTAAATGTCTTTTACAATATGAAACTACTCTTCTCATATGCTCTTTATCTTCTTCCGTGTATTTCGAAGGGTCCTGAGTGAGAAAAGAGAAGAGAAAGTGATTAGTCGTTAGCCATTCCTCTTCCTAACTACCCTTTTAATTAGAGAGACAAAAAAAAAAGGAAGAGAGGCAACTGTGTCATTAGACTGCATACTCACTTTATCAGGATTTCTCTGTAATATATCAACTATCTTTCTACCTGATTCATGTCCTATAGATTCACCCGAACCATCTTCTTTTTGAAATCCAGTAGTTTCAGATCCTTCAGTTTTCAAATATTCATCTAGCTCTTCAGCTGTCATATTAACGATTTCTATTAAAACATAAGAAGGTTAGTCAGCATTGGTTTGATATATCTCGTTGATGCAATTTATATTCCCAGTAGAGCTGGACTGACTAACCATTGAAATCTTCAACTACTTCTTCTTTTGATTTCACCATGATTGTAACGTTATTTTCTTGTAAGTATAAATATCAGTAACGTTTAGTTAGTATAATGAATAAAAGACGAAATGGAAAAGGAAAAGGAAAGAAGAAAAAGAAGATAAAGCTATCGTTGTTGACATATTTATATCCATATAGCCGTTTATATTATTATATTAGATTTGCAGGAATATTAGCATATTAGCATATTAGCATATTAGCATATTAGCATAATAGCTTGCATCATCTGACTATGTCATGTATATGTTGCAAGGAAGGAACCAAAGTACTTGTATAATACTGTCGTCATACTCGTATATATTTTAATTAGATAAACAAACAAATAATATAACATCTGGGTACGTAATAAATGATAATGATAATGATCGAAAGGGGGTTTAATTACAAGGTAAAGGAATCTCTCTTAATCGGCAATATTCATTAATATAGTACAATACATCGGCGAGTGCCACCTTTTAACGCTTAAATGTATACACACACCCCACTTAGTGATCAGTACACCTTTACACCTTTCTTGCAACATCTCTATTCTCGAAAACAGCATCAAGAGTGAATATTTCCTTCTGAAAAGCGTTATATTCAACCTTATCTACGTAATCAATTGTAATTCCTCCTTCATTCTTCTTTACTCTCCAGCTGTCACTGCACCCTTTCAACCACAACATATCAGATATACCCTCAAAATGGCTAACTTAGGTGTACCAGTCAAACTTTTACATGAATCTTTAGGTCATATAGTGACTGTAGAACTGAAAACTGGAGAGGTGAGTTGTATCCCAGGATAAATCATTCACAAGCTATATAGCTATATTTTGTGTATGTGTACTTACTGATGATATATCGATCTTGAATAGATGTACCGAGGAAAATTGATGGAAGGTAAGCTTTTATGTAAACTAGAATACCTAAAGAGAGAAATTAGCTAAATAATTCAATCCTCTATCTTCAACACCTATAACTCCTGGACTTATCTCAATTCCAAATTCATGAAAATCACAAAATATTATTCTCTGACTGTCTTCACTCGATGTATCGCGACACTGGATGAACCTGAATTATTCCCGAACAGCCGAAGATTCATTAAATATCTCACTTAGAGAAATAACTGTTACTGCTAGAGATGGACGTGTATCACAATTAGAACAAGTATATATCAGGGGTAGTATGGTGAGTTTGGACTACGTTACGACTTATCAAGGCGATAAGGTCATGTCTGTCTCAGACATCTATGTGATGGTAAAATGAAGATGGATACGGTAGATTTTGCCGAGATGAAAGATAATTGTCGGAAAATGAGTGTATCATTAAAAGCTAACTCATATCTACAATTATAGATCCGATTTGTCATCGTACCAGATTTACTTGCAAATGCACCTATGTAAGTACCGCTTCTCATCAATGAAACTGAAATGAAATTATCAAAATCGATCTAAATTGATGTTCTATGATTTTACAGGTTCAAGAGAGTCGGTCCAAATGCTATGAGAGGTAGAGGTATCGGTGCAGCTAGAGGTAGAGCTACAATTCAACGAGGTGAGTATTGAATTACTTATGAGATCAAGAAATGAAGCAAAGAGAAAAACAGAATTGAAAGTCGTAAACTTGGTGAAAATGATTAACTGATAAATGTGATTTTTATTTACTAATTTAGCAAATGCTCGACGTGGTACAACAAGAACAAATCAAGGTGTAAGGCGATAAAGTGGAATTGATCTGTTGGCTTGTTCCTTAAAGTGGGTTTCATGTATAGATGCTGAAAGACAATGGGGGAATAAAATTTTAACTCTAGTAAAGAAAAGGGAGTTGGAAGTTCTTCTATTGGGAGAAAGGGAGATGTTTCATGATGATAAGCAGAGATCATTATTTAAAAAGAAGGTGGTGAACTAACTAATAATCTATCAAAAATCAATTTAAAAACAGAATATAATCGAGTTTCTTTTCGGCTTATTTTGTATTTAGATTTCATGTATACTTTACATATAGCTTCTTCAAAAGAAGAAAGGTATATAATCAAAAAAATGCAATTAAAAATACCTCCAATGCCTTATTTAAGTCTCATCGTAATTGTCTACATCTTACTATCTATCGATTCATCCTATTCCCCTCTGTTGGGGAAACTTGCATTATTGAAGCTCACAGTTGATCATATCGCGTTTCTAATCCTAAAAAGGTAAGTCAAACTATTCAATCGTTCTCACTTTACAATACTACAATGCACATACAATACAATCAATAGATAATAGTATCAGCTTCATTAACAATTTAATCGACATCATCGCACATCGAAATAGCTAAAAAGATTATCGAATACGGGAAAAAGTATAGGATGATTACAATGCATATTGTTCAATACAAGTGATAGAATCCTATACAATACTAACAATTCTCTATCCTTTAACAATGACATAGCCCTATTACACATATGACAGCGATGTGATAGATGAAATGAGATTTACCATAACAAGTAAATTTATCCCGATCACAACATCTGAGAAATACCTATTTTATTACCTTTTTGACAAAAATGGATTTATACAGTAAATTGAGGTTTACGACAAACTTATAAATGATTCAAAAAAGTTTTTATTCATCTAGCATATAAACTATTTTTTAATATTCTAGCAGATTCATTTCCTGTTGATTGAATATTTGATTGATTTTGATTTTGTGAATTATTATTATTATTATTGTTGTTGTTGTTGTTGTTGTTGTTGTTGTTATTATTTAAATCAGTTTGTTTTAATAAATCTTCTAAATCTAATTCAGCTAAATTTAATTTACCTAAACCTTTTCTTGAAATTGCTCTTTGATATAAAGCTTTTTGATTTTTTGGATCTTTAATTAATAAATAATTACAATCTAATTCAGCTTTTTCAAATTTACCTAAATTATTATATGCTATAGCACGATTTGAATAATATACAGTTTTTTTACCATCTAAAGAAATCGCTCTTGTATATGATAAAACTGCTTTTTCATGTGATTTTTCATTTGAATATTCGTTTCCCTTATAACATAAAATATATATATATATATTAGCTTTTGATCTTGGAAATATCTTATATATACAACTCATTATCAATCTATCATTCTTTCCTTTCTTCCTTTTTCCACAATAATCACTTCTTCCATAATATCGTTCAAAATACCAATCTGTTTACTCACCCTCTTCCGTTCTTTCCCACCCAATTCTTCAGCCCATTTATCCATACAATTCTGCCAAGCTTTCAGTTCATTAGGATCTTCACGACGTTGTACGGAAGGTTCAGCTAAACGTCTGTACAAAGCTATTGGATGAACGCGCTGTAATTCTTCAATATCTTTAGCGTAAGAAGGGTAAGAAAATGGTGAAGCTGCTGTGGTTATTTGATGTAGTAGCTAGGCAAGGGAAGGATAATATCAGCTGCGGAACTCAACGTGCATATAGACCAAAAAGAATAGCAAAAACAAATGATGTCTTATAATCCATATCGCTTTTTACAAAAACTATGCCTAAATAGTCATCTCACTCACCTTGACAAAATGTCTAAAAGTCAATACAATCGCAGTATTCCTTTGAGAAGGCTCTTCTTCAGTCCATTCTTTAGGTAAATATACAATAGCTTTTTTCAATTCTTTATTATTACTATTTATTGTCGAATTATCCTTATTTTGCTTCGGTATTGTGCCATTTGGATTTACTATCATTTTTCTTAATTTACCACCACGTCCTTTTGCTACTTTTATTTTTGATACAGCTGGCTTCGCTGGTGCGCCAGAAGTGGAATTTGATTGAATTGAACCATCCTCTGAAATCGAATCATCCTGTATAGACTGTTGTTGTTGTTGTTGCTGTTGTGAAGATTGGAAATAAGTTAAATCAATTCCATCTAAAGCTAAAGGATTATTTGTTGATGGTCCATAACGATTTTCAACTGCATTATCTTTTGCACCTAATTCTTTTAATCTCCATCTTAAATGTTCTTCAACTGCTAAAACATCTGTCATTTGTGGATGTGGAAATATTATTGGTGGTTTTTCGATTTTATTTTTTTGCTCCTTCTCCTTCTGTTGCTGCTGTTGCGATTGATTATCTTCTACTTGATTTGATTTAGAATTCTGTATGAAACCTTTACCTTTTGGTAAATTCAGTTGATTAATTTTTTTAGCATGTAAACTTTCTTGTCTTAATTTTGATTGTTCTTCAGATTCAAATTCACCTGTCCAACCTGAACCAAAACCTAAATTTGAAGATGTTATACTTGAATTTGATTTTAATTCATATGGTAATAAACTAATTGGACCTTTTCTTTTTATTGAATTTTTATGAAAACAATTTAAACATGTTGTTAATTGACATAAACATGGTCCATGATCATCTTCTTCTTCAGGTATACCATGATTATTTGATAAATTATGAAAACATATACCATCTCTATATAAACTATTACTATTACTAGAAGAATTTTGTGTAGTTGCTGAAGGTGTAGGTGTAGGTATAGCTAAAGGTGCTAATTTATTTAAATTGTTAGATGATGAACTAGTAGATTCAAAATGTGGTCTAGATCCAGATAACCTTTTTTCTAATTCTTCGTATAATAAATGTAACATTTGTGATTGAAATAAATGATCTAAATTTTGTCCACCATAAACTATTTTTCTTCTTAAAAAAGTTGGTGTAGATCCAGTCATAATTAAATTTATAATTAAATTTGGTAATGTATGTGTAAATAAATGATGAAATGCTTCTTGCCTAAAAATAATCATTTCCTTATTCAGGTTAATAACACGAAATTCAAGTTTTCTTTTATTATTTTCGTCTATTCGCATTACTTTTACTCACCAACACTGTTCAACCCAACAATCATATTCTTTTCTTAATATTCTACCCATATCATTAACGAACTGATCGATTTCTTTATCTGTAAATCTTGTTAATTTTTCGGAAGCATGTCTATTTTTCTCTTGCCATGCTCTACCATCTTGACATCTAACTACTCCTATTCCTATTCCTGTTCCTCCGTTCCCAGAAGAGGATCTAACATTATCAACACTTTGATCAGATATTATAGGATCTTGATGTCTGTTTTGAATTTGAACAGAAGGTAATGAAGGTGGAGGTGCAGGTTGTCTATAAGCTGATGCGGCATGTGCTAAAGCTTGAGGTGAAGGGAAGTTTGAAGGTAAATTATTTGAATTTACAAATGGATGTAATGATCTTGATTGTGATGCTAGACGTTCTGTCAATGCATGTAATGACGCTGTAGCTGTTGTTTGACTGGGCATCGAATCTGTCTTATCAATGATGCAGCGATATGTTTGTGATATTCCGATATTTTTGATGTTCTGATTATTTCTGGACAATAACAGAAATTGGGTTTGACTATATTTCAAATTCACAAGACATGAAACGGTGGTTATTGAAAGATTTCCACAAGACAAATAACTGGATATAAATGGTGCTGTCACTCGACTTGTTGCTACCTTGTGTCTCACTTCAATATTTGATATATTTGATGGATACTTTATGACCAATTGCAGATGATATGTAGACAAAGACGATACCTGAAAGCATTTGGGACGAACAAAGCTAACTTGAGTTATCTTAATCTTACTTTTTGTACATACAAGGACAGCAGTACGGGTATCGGCTACTCGGCCATTGACCTATTATATCGGACTGATAACTGATAAGAATAACACACACCCATCTCATGTATGCATACACCAATTAAATCCACGTGTATCTATTTTACCGTTACTATATATATATATATACCTCCTATAACAACCTTTGGAACGCGATCAACATTACCTTTTAACTAACTGTCCATGTTATATACTATATTCTCCTCGCTATTATTAAAGTCACTTTCCTTTATATTTCATACGTTTCATACGTTTCATACAAAACTTTCAAGCAGCAGTCTGCGCCAATCCCCAGCCTTTCCTTCGATAGAAACCCGCCAATCTTAACGAACAACTGCCTCATCATGGTGTATAATGGAGGTAAGCTTGGTATCCATCTTCGCGTCAAGTTGTATCAATCATGCTAATTTCCTCTTTGTACCTATAGATGAAGTTTCAGCTTTAGTAGTAGATTTTGGTTCATATACAACAAGAGCAGGTCATGCAGGAGAAGACTGCCCAAGAATAGTTACACCTTCATTTTACGGTTATATAGACTCACAAGAAGCTGAATCATCCACCACAAATGGAAATGGAAATGGGAATGCGGTAGTTGAAGCTGAAGATGTGATAATGGGTGGAGAAGGTGAAGGAGCAAAGACAAATGGTGGTACAACGCCTCAAACAAAGACAATAAGGAAATATTACGTTGGTGATGATGGTGTAGGGGTTTGGAGAAAAGGTATGGAAGTTGATAATTTCATGCAAGATGGTATTGGTAAGTTATATCTTGATATTGTTGATCATAACGATGCTAATGTCTGTATACACAATGAACAGTGCATGACGCTGAACCAGCATCAAGATTATTAAATCATATACTTCATGATAGATTAGGTGTAGATCCAACTGAGCATCCTTTAATGTTGACTGAACCAGCATGGAATACACCAAAAGCAAGAGAACAATTGACTGAAATGGTTTTTGAAGGTGAAAAAATGCCTGCTTTATATTTCGGTTCAGCAGGTGTATTATCGGCGTAAGTTGTTCTCTTGATGCTTTCTTATCGTAAAAATGCTGATTCGCTTCTATGATTATAGATTCGCAGCAGGAAAACCTACAGCTTTGGTACTTGACGTAGGATATACACATAGTAGTGCTGTACCTGTCGTTGATGGATATGCTTTAAGAGCTGGTAAGCTGAAGGGTTCTTGAACGCATGTTAAAATATTAACTTATGAACTCATTTTTATTACATATCCTTAGGTACAATGAGACAGCCATTAGGATCAGAATTATTAATATCACAATTACATTCACATTTTACTTCACCAGATTCACGTAATAAAAGAGATTTTGGTTTAAGCTTATTATCTAGACATTTAATCTCAAAAAGAGATTCAAAACCTGATTATCCAGGTACAAAAGTAAATCCACAAATACGTCAAGATAGATTTGATCAAACAACTAAATCATGGAAATTATTTAGTGAAAATAATGTTATTGAAAATTGGAAAGAATCATGTACAGAAATTGTAAATTATAAGAATTTCGATTTTCAATCACAATCTTCAAAAGATCTTCCACAGGTTTTATATGAATTTCCAGATGGTTATAATCAACATTTCGGTGAAGAAAGATATAGATTCACTGAAATGTTATTTGATCCTAAAAATTATTTCAATCAAGTGAGTACTTCAAACTCTCTTCTTTCCTCAATTACAATATATTTCTCCTGTCAATGAATCACAAACCGAACTAGCATCCCGTAAGCTGACTCTGCAAACTCTGGACAGTCTATTGAACCTCCCGCTACTCTCCGATCTATACCTAATTCTGATCACTCACATTCCCTCAAAGATATGGTATCACTCTCACAACTTGTTCACGATAGTATAATGGCATGTGATGTAGATGTCAGAGCAGCGTTGTTACAGAATATAGTTGTTGTTGGAAACACGTCATTAACGAGAGGTTTAATAGAAAGATTAGATGTTGAATTAGCTGCTTTAATGCCAAGTGTAAGTCATATTCAGCGAGATGTCCTTGCAGTGGAGCTGATTCTACAGTATGACGTGTTTAGCAAAAAATAAAAATCCATTCACCAACAATCCCATTCGAAAGGAAATATGCTTCATGGGTTGGTGGTTCAGTATTAGCTTCACTAGGTACTTTCCATCAATTATGGGTGACGAAAGATGAATATGAAGAACATGGTATGAATATTGTACATCAACGTAAGTTTGGCTGAGCTGTTTTTGCCAATAGAGACAATAGCTAATAATATGGATTTTCACACTAGGTTGCAAGTAGATAAATAGATTCGATTTGGGTTTGTGGTATATGCATAAAATGTAATTCTAATCAAGAGCTCATTATGAGTGGTGCGCGAGGAAAAGGTGGATAGCTTTATTACCACCAAAATAACCTTTTGGTAGTATCCTTTATAGCGATTTGGTTCTACCATGCTTCAATGTCAAAACGTTTTCCTTTTCACGCTGTTCCTTTTCTTTCGGGCTTTCAAAATATTATAAGTGACTAAGACGTAATAGATTCATCGTAGGTAGCCATGAGGTTAACTTACCCATCATCGACTTCAACCAATACAACTGTTTTTAGATAACAAAAACTGTAATATCGTTTTCCTTCCTTGATTTGGACGAACTCTACACGATCTTGGATTGACAATACTTTTTGCATTGAAGATTTTACCTGAAGATATGATAGAGAGATATTGGTTAGAAGGCTGAAAACGACCACCTGGTGTACCTCTTTACCAGCCTTAGACGGATAAATCCATTGGCAAGGAACGTTAAAATGTTCCTACTTTAGTGTATAATAACTCACAATGCCGATGACTCTTGTCTTCACCCATGTAACTTAGACAGGTGTATATACCATATGCCATACTCACTACTCACATAAATATTGTAAATGGTTATGCTTCAGATTGCGATTATATGGGTGAATAAAAAATACAAACACCTTGCCTTATTGCTTATTGCTCGATAGTTTAAGCAGTCTTCCCTAAAAGAGATGCTCATATGCACAATCATAGACAATCTCTAAACCTCGAGAAAGAATGGAAAAAAAGGTGGCTCGCGAGCAGCTCAAAAAATTCAACCCCATGCGGGGCTCGAACCCGCGACCTTAAGATGTTCTTGAATGAATAGAAGTCTTACGCACTACCAGCTGTGCTAACAGGGCAGTTGTTATTTGATGAAAGCCTTTTGATTGCTGACCTATATAGCTTAACGCAAGCACACACAATGAAAGGAAATTTCATGCAAGTAAATCATGTTCCTCGTCTGTATATACGGACATCATCAAAGTCCGCGCAGAACGATGTGATTGCTCTCAGTACATATCCAGCATTAACCAAGCTTCGTTGAAGATAGGATTATTACAAATTCATTGTGATCCCCTTCTAAAATTGATTAGATATAATTGTAATGCTTACATTCCACCGTTAACTCCTAGATACAGGCTTGATCATTCCGGCGGTGCCATACAAAAAGAATGGCGGTCATCACCGCTTAGGTGACGCGCATGTCTCACCTTCAGCCAAGTTATGAGACATTTTCGCATCCTCACCATAGAACCGGGAAATTTCCAAAAAACCCCTTCAACTTCAAAAAATCATATCTCGACAACCCCTCAACAAAAATTCAAAGCCCTTGGTGGGACTCGAACCCACAGCCTTTCGATTGACTCTTAAAGATCTTAAAAGTCGAATGCTCTAGCCGATTGAGCTACAAGGGCTGTTTGATGTTCAAGGGTTTTTTGACCAAATATATAATATTCAGGGCATGATAGACGACTATCCTGCTTGATATCACCCTGTAATAGTGCCAGGAATGGATTGATAGGACTGATTTGCTTATATTGAGCGAGGAAAATGGGCCGAAAATAGGCCGAAACTCGTTTGGAAGGACTTGAAAAGGGTGAACACCAGGCGATGATGAGTGTTATATGGTCACAACTCGTAAGTCTGAACAGCGTATTTGAACTAGATTTATTAATGCATACATCTGCTGACAGCTATGAGCTCAGCCCATCAGAAGAGGTTATAACTTTGTTACATATATATGGCAGCATCAATTCCAAGTAGGGGTGGAGAAAAATCTTTCAAGTATAAATCGCCACTACCTGTTACGACCGTACTATAGGGAGACAAATCCTACTTATAGTATGGTGGAAAATGATGATTAGGAAAATAAATAATAAAGTGTAATTGTAGTCGGACAATGATTGTAATGTATTTGTAATGTCAATTGTTATGTAACTTATGATATTTCATCGCCCTTATATACCTTGAAATTTGTACCGATAATGTATTACGGTTATGTATTAATACTATGTATTACGTAATAAAGTTATACATGGTAGCTTGGTGCATGACATTACCCTATTATCCATCATACATACCTCTCTTTGTCAACTGGTCTTACTCATTCTATAACATATATTTCTATGTTGTGAGAGTTATGATCAACTATGATTTTTTTGTCGCCAAAATTTTCTGGCATATAGCAGGGGTGTTGATAGGTTGAGACAGTTCTTTAACGTTGATGGTTTTACCCATCCCTTTGGCTAATCGCTGTATCTCTAAAAATATATGCAAGGATGAAGTAACGTCGTTTGCGGCATCTTTCGAGTGGTCAGCTTCTGCTTAATCATATGAAAATGGAAAGGGCTCACATGACATCTGATCTTCGGTCAACTCATCATTCCAACTACCTTTATGGTTATCGATATTTTTATCCAGTTCTGTCCCTAAAAATCTCTTGCAGAATACCGCTAGACAAGGACGAGCGCTGTTAGGCCAGCTAGAAGGCTCAATAACCCTAGCAACGTCAACTATTTCCAACACTGAGGTTGGCCGTCTGACTACCCGGTTCTGCTCTATAGATTGATCAGCTCACATTTTGTTTTACCTCTTCAATGACTTACCATCAAACTGTCCCGCGTAAGCTCGGATCAAATTTATGCAATCGTTATGTATACCTACTCCAACTTTGGTAATTTCAGGATCACACAGTAACTGTATAACTGCTTTCGGCAATGTTGTAGCTATATGTAAATCGGAATTATCGTTAGTCATGTTTCTTCCCAATACCTCAGTTACACTGACTTACCGAAATCCTGGTTGAGGTGAATTAGCAAAACAACATTTTCATCACAAATTTGTAATAAAGCAGGTTTATTAGCCAGCAATGAATTAGATATCCTCATTTCATTAGTTCGCGGTACGTATACTACATCTAAGCCAATCGTTTTACCTTTTAGCAATTTTATCCAGTATTGTAATTGCTGGCGAGAAGATATATAGCGCAATTCAGGTTGCGGCTTCAAGTTTCGATAATCGAATCTTTCACATGGTGATACCAGCTTGCATTTTGTGACAATCGATGGAGTGTCCACAGTTTGAGTGCCCTTGTCATTCGGATGGTACGATGAGCAATTAGCTTTTGTGTGCAGTCTTCTTTTCTTCAATTGATGTGGTCGACCGAATGCTTTTGGTATAGTATGCTTGAGGTTGCTAGGCATGACGACCGATATCTATGGTCTGTAAACGAGGATCATTAAGCAAGGGCAACTAACATCAGTTTTTTTCATATCAGATTACTCTTGAGAGCTAAGCTACTCAGTAGTAGTTCAATGGGTGCTCTAGCCTGAGGCGGGAGTTCAGCAGTATGAAAAGGCATCATCTTCTGTGAACGTACATCATGTATGATTGCAGTACGACTGGTTTCAAAAGATGTTTCATCCGCTTTGTACGTCATATACAGGCTAAAGCAGATTGTTAGGTAGTACTTATGCTTGAAATGTGCCCCGATGCTATAATTTCAGTAACAGAGTACCGTTGCTGTACTTGAGCAATATGCAAGGTATCTATATTTTATGATCTATCGCATGAATTGGCGCATCTGAATGTAAAACTCTAAACTGCTCGCAAGATATACGGCTGGAGCATACAACAAGCAGTCTAGATATAACCCAGCCATAGGTGGACGTTGGCCGCGTATATGAGCATTTTACTAAGCTGCTTTAGCACCGGAGGCAATGAGGAAAGGAGTTACATGTTGTATTCAGACTAAATAGCTATAATCGCAATTCTGTAGCATACCTATCTGTTATACACATATGATTGTAAAGTTTGAACTTACTTCGTAGCTTGAATTGCCTAACGTGATAAATCAAGATTGTTTTCTCATCGCAGATTGTTATTAAAGCTATTTTGACTCCCAATTGAATGATAATATATGAGATATTATATACCACGACTAATGGAGCGCTGAATATAGCTATAGCTTCCATTCTCGATGAAAATTTACATCTCTTTTCAGGTATCTACTGATTGATCAAGATAATTGCAAAGATCACATACTACTCCACCACTTCATCAGTCTCACTGCCGGTTCCCGCGTTGGAATCAAATTCCTTTCTCAATACTTTGTATAAATCTTTATTTCTTTTCCAAGTCCAACTATCTTTTGGAATTTCGTTCCATAATCTTTTCCTGTGTTCGAGATCTATACTTTTAACACCAAATATTTGCAATGCAACGCATATATAACCCCTAATAGGCACAGAGAGCCAAATAATTAGCTGACGAAAAAGCTGCTATGATAAGAATCAGAGCAATAACTTACTCAGCAGTAGCTAACTTTATTCCTTTATTCAAAGCTATTTCTTCTATACTTGAATTATTTGCGAAATCATTCAAAGCACTTAATTGTGCTGGTGAAGGTGGTTTTGGTATATTCGATATATCAATTAATCTTTCACCTATCTGAATCTGGCTCGAATGGGTTTGTGTTTGTGTTTGATTTGACGATGATTTGACCAGAGGCGTGAATGATCCAGGTATGGATAAATACCTATTCAGATCAACTTTGAAGTTGTTTTCTTCTGCTATACGACGTAATGCTTTGTATATCTGTATAGAAGCATAAACATCATTCGCAGCATCTGCAAAAACGATTCAATCAGGAACTGTGTAGATATTGCGAATGACCCGATTATAAGGGGCGACTTACAATCTCTTTGTTTTTGACCTAATATACTAAACCAATTACTTCTCCTTACATCTTTATCCTTTTCCAATTGTTTGCCCACATACCTTTGCGTTAAGGCGGCTAAACTGATAAGAGCACTACCAGGTCCTGTACCTATTGGATCTATACCTCTGGCAAGGAAAGATAATTCCAGTAAACCTTTCAATCCTGGATCGGCGGTTGGGTTTGATTCTTCAGAAGTACTAGACGGTGAGGTGAAATGATTTGGGAAATCACGCAACAATTTCAGTCCGTCCCCTTTCACTTGAACACCTAATTTGTATACGGAAGGCGATTGTAGGATTTCTACGGCTTTACTTGGAATATCTGTGAAAATGGGTTTCAAATCAGCATACTCTGATGTTTGGATGCGCATTTACTGATATAGTCGACTACAACGAGAGAAGAACAGAGGTGATCGGAATAATTTGTACGACTTACCCATCTTCTCACCCAGATGAATCAGTATCACCATCTTTTCATCACAAAATTGCATTAAAGCCGTTCTACCTTGACCAAAAACATAATCTTTTTTCGTACTATCCCAAGTCATACCAACTTTAACTTCTTTTACAAAACCATTTGGTTGTGTAACTTTATATCTACCTGCAGGTGGCCATTCTAAATCGAATCCTAATATATCACCTTTCAAACATCCGAGTAAATCATTTGCCTCTTCAATAGAATTCGTATAAACCACATGTGGTTTTGGATTGTATTGAGAGTAATGGAAAAAAGGTAGATCCACCGGTACAACAGCTTGAGATTTTTCCGAATTTGACTTTTTCGACGTTATACTTGAAGAAGGTTTCCATACATCCTCTTCCATGACTTTTGAAGTGGAAGGTTTGGGTATAATAGTAGGTGTTATTAGTGGTTTACGATATCTTGTAGGTTGGGTTTGAGGTTGAAAATTCAATTTTGCAACTTCTTCAGCTAAAGCATCTAATTCCTTATTCCTATCTGGGGATCTTACTGAATATGCTTTAGATGATGTTGTAGATTGACTATCTGATACTGAAGATTCTTGTGTTGAACTAGCTTCTGTACTTGAGTAATGTGCTGTATATCTAGGTTGACTTGTAGGTGGTGCAGTTCTAGTTCGATTGAAAAATGGATGAATTGGTTTATCTACTCTTTGACTTGAAGATGGTGTAGCTTGAGTTTGAGGCTGAGTATTGAAGCGTAATGGTGTAGTAGTTGATCTAGAAGGCGTGAAAGTTGATTTAGGTAAAGGTGACGTGAATTGAGGTACGGCTCTTGGTCTAGGTAGACTTTGTGGTGAGGGTGAAGGAGAAGAAGAAGAGATTGATATTGGTGATGAAGATGATCCAGATGCTATAGGTTCATCAAGGCGTATAGGTGTCTTTGGTGTATTCGGTCTGATCGGTCTAGGATATTTATCAGCTTGAGCATGTCATAGACGATGTGGGCGAGCTGTTTTTTTTTTTGGACATACCTATATGACCTAGGCTCTTTGGTAAATACAGCTTTACCTTCCCATATACCAATACCTGCATCCAGATCCTCCAAAATACTCCTATTCGGCTTTGTGATATCCTTTTTAGATGTCGAGGTATTCGAATTTGACATATCGTTCGAGGTATTATTCACAAATGACTTTTGGCTATAACGCCTGTGTAAGATGCTATCTTCTAACCATGTATTGATATCGCTATTAACTCTTAAGCTTGAGCTGAAGCTTCTTATTGATTTAGACATCTGCCATGATTGCCTAGTTAGGGAAGGAGTGTTTCGCCCGTAACTTTTTGATATGAACATTACTCGGTTGAGGTGGATTAGATTATTGCTAGATCGCGTCGAAAGTATGCGAGACATTGTTTGTTTGGTTCCGACGGGACGGAGCACTTGATTTTTTGCAGTAGCCTTTGATTTACTCTATGATGTATGTTTGTAAAGAACTCATCAACAAAGCTAGTGAGACATTAAGAGAGAAGGAAGATGAGATGGACGTTTATGTATGCATGAACTGTATATATATCATATAGCATCATGGAAAATCAACACAAAATAAAAACACATCAAGGCCTCATCCGGATATAAAGAGTCATTATAATATTCTTTACGCACAGACCATGATATATCTTCCCTTAAAACCCAACCTTCTATTCTTCATGAAACACACCTTTACCTTCAATCAATCTTCATTCATCGATTCATCTTCATCATCATCATCATCATCATCATCATCTTCACTTTCTCCTGATTCTTCTTTTACAGCATCTAATAAAGCTTTCCATTCTTTTTCTACATATCTTTCAACATTTTCATCTTGTCTAATTTCCCTTTTAACATTTTCGATCAAATCATAAGCTTCTCTACCTTTTCCTTTTATACTTAACAGTAATTTGGCGATTGTTAATCCAGCTTGAGCTTTTTCAAAAGGTAATTTACAAATTAATCTCCATGAATCATATATCTTCTTTAAATCATTAAAATCAATCTCAAAATCTGATGAATTTAAAGAATCAAATATGATCTGATATGTATTGAATGTTGGTTGATATGATTTAATACTTTTCAATATATTTCCAACACTTTCTTTCTGTTTTATAGATGATACCATATAATATCCAACTATATCACCATGTAATCCAGGTATATTTGATCCAGATTTCATTGATTCAAGTAGAACCGATTTCCATCTTTTCTCGTTCAAGGATACTTCATCACTGCTTTGCTTGATCTCTTGATCAATCCATAGTTTCCATATAGCTCTAACCTTTTCCCTATCATCATCACTTAAATTCGATTTGGTTACTGATCGAGCGATCTCTTCACATATTTTACTTGAATCGTCACTCTCCCCTATTTCAGCGGAAAGTCGATAAAGTTGGATTGATGGGTTGGAAGGATATATAGCAGCATATGATCGAGCAATCTTGAGATCTGGTGATGTCGTAGCGAGCTGAGCTAGATGAGCTATTAAGAGTGCAGGAGGCGGTTGTAACGAAGGTTTGGTTATTGTTGATAGGATCGAGGATAGATAATCTCGCTATCAAATGACAATTAGTCATGATACTCTAACCACCCTTCTTTGGGCAAACTCACCAATTCGACATTATTGGAGAAATTGTCGATTTGCTCTATTAACCATAATCCCACAACTTCAATCCAATCTTTATTCTCCTTGTTATCGCCTTTAATAGATTTTCGAACTTCTTTTCCGATTTTACCCAACTCTTCTACTAACTCAATACCGCTCAATACAATTTCACCTTCACCAACTTGTTCTCTTTCTGGATCATATTCTATATCATATAAACCTTTCGTTAAGGATACCAGTTCAGCTTTAGCAGCTAATTTTCCACTCTCATGTTGAGAACAACGTGCTAATTCTTGGTAAATCGCAGACAGACATTTTGATCTTAATGGTGAAGGATAATTTCTGAGCATATTTATCAAATTATATCTAAAATCCATACCATCACCTTGTTCTTGATTATTTATTGTAGTTGTTATAGGTATACTTTCCAATGCAGAAGATAAAGCGTGAATAACTAATTGACCAGCTAAAATTGATTTTCTTGCTTCTTCACCTTCTTCACCAAATGCACCTTCACCACCTTTTAATGCATCTTGATCAATTCCCTCCGAATCTCCTTCTATTTGATCTTGATGTTCAGTCGTTGTTAAAGAATCTTTTATACCTAATAATTTCCATCTTCTACGTAAAGCTTCTACCCAACCTAATTCAAGTTTAATGTATTCTCTCCATAAATCGCGTGATTGTGGTAGTAACCTTAAACCAAGCAGCAATGTTGTTCGCGCTGGATCAATACCTTCTATAGCGAATCCAGGAGGTTGATTTGATGTAGATGCAGAAGGTAAATCTAATTTTGACGTTGAAGGTATTGATTCTCTAGGGAAAGGTGATCCTGGATGTAAATGATAATATGTTTGTAAAAGGTATAAAGTTGATGATGTTGGATGATGTTGAAGAGCACTAAGGTGAGAACGAGAGATAGTGTCAGTGTTACTTGCAGAGTTGAAAATCATTTTCATTGTGCTCGAGCTGAAATAACTATACATACTTGTTTAAACCTTTTCCGACGATCTTTCTCATTCCTTCTCTACTTGCATATTCAACATATGCTAGCCAGGTAGCTAGATCACCTGGGAACTTTGCGGTAGCTCTTTTCAGTATATACAATGCTCTTCTAGGTAATGAAAAGGATGATGCAGAAGGAGGAGGAGGATTGAGATGATATTCTATAGACACGATTATTTCATACTTTGTTAGCTTGAAACGTGATACAGCAAAGACCGATCAGTAGGATAAGGTAAAAGAGGGAAACTCACTCAATTTCTTATATCTAACTTTTCTTAACCTTTCAAGGTTGATTTCATATTCAGCATATTTGAAAAAATCCTCTTTACGTGTTACTTTTCTGATCAAAGATGTTTCGAATGAGGTTCGCTTTTTGGTTATTTGATTAATTTCGCTCTATTGAAGACCCGTCAACACACAGATCAAGCAAGCCATCATCTTAACCATCTCTCGAAGCTTCATGTATGTATCCGTAACTTACCTTTGTAAATAAACCTTTTTCATATAAATCTTTCAACTCCGGTAGAGTAGCTTCAAGTTGAAACTGTACCTTCTCCATTTTGACAAGGAGCTCTCTATTGGGGATTCAAGTAGGAAATAATCGGCTGAAACTCAGCTCCGCTGAATCGACTTTTGTGTGATGGCCTTGGCAACCTTAGGCTCCTTGGTAGATCCTGTATGAGATTAAAAGGACAATAATGAGATGTGCAAGTTGTGATCTGAAGTTGTAGCTGAAATTATCTTTCTCAACTTTTTTTGGTACCTGGGCCTGTGTTATTACGTAACATAAACTTCTCTTTTTTCGTTGTCGTTTTTCCACGAGCTTAGCTTAGCTCTTCATACCAACAGATATTTGATAAATGTGATTATTTTGAATTTAGACTGACTCCCAAAAGGAGATTAGACTTACCACACAGCTTCGATTTGTCAGTGAATAGGTATATTCTAGAATTCATCGCTTCCAAAAACAAATACATCCACCATGAATCCTACACCTCTTCGTCAAGCCGCATTACGATCTTCAAGACCTCTATCCTTTAAAGCCAGTTCCTCTTCATCAGCTTCTAGTAGTACATCGACATATTATTATCCACCTAAAAAATCAAATGGACGTACATTGAACGCATCAACATTAAGATCATTAATATCATTACATCATGAATCTTCTGGATTTTTACATGATGCATCAAAAAAAGAAAATTTAAACGTTGGATTTGAAAATACATTTAAATTTACAAGATATGATCCAACTTTTAGAACATATAATGAATTTTCATCAAACGTTTTAAAAAACAATAATCTAAAACCAAAAGGTGGTTTATTAGAAAATTTAATTGAACGTGATTCATCATCATCAAACTCATCATCATTGAATTCATCATTATCATATAAAAAAGGATTTAAACCAAATTCAAAAACTTTTAAAAAACATTCTATACCTTTATGGTCACAATCTGGTGGTTCATCAAATTCAAATGATTATACTGATGATTCATCACTTTTAACAGAAAGAGAAATAGCTTTAAAAGAAGCTTTATATGGTACTTATGAAAGATCTTCTTCATCAAATTCACATTCATATAATATTCAAACAACTGTTGAACCTTCTTTAGATGGTTTATTAGAATTTGTAGAAGCAAAAGGTAAATCAATAGAAGAATATTCTAAAGAATGGGAAAATAGAGATGAACAAGCAACAGAGTCGAAGAGTACAGAAGATGGACAATAGTAGATTGACGAGATGAGGTGAAAGAGCGGGTTGGGATTTGCACTTTGGTTGCTATGATATTATCTGGTGCAGAGGGTGTCAAGGGGTCATTAGAATCAGTTGTGGTACATTGGTCACCATAATTCGTCCTGGTGCCAGAACTTTCAAGATTCAGGTGATACGGCAGTATGTGCATTATAAACTCATAACGACAATTTCATATTACCATATGATGCATTCATTTACCCTCTTATATGCAAAGTGACAAACGCTATGTATCATGCGGTTTCACTTGATCGAGTTCCTTATAACATTATTGATCGAGTAAATGACAATCGTTATCGATTACGTTGAACTTGAACTTGTTGCACTCTCTTGTCACCTTTTTCCATTCTAGCTTTTAATTTAGCTTGTCTCTTAGATTCTGGTTTATCGTTTTGTTCAGCTTGCTCTTGAGCTCCCGCTTGATTACCAGCTTGAGCTTGTGGATTTCGAGGTGATTTAGGACCAAATAACCCGGGTAAGAACATTGCTAAGATTGGTCGTATTGTTGAGAACAGTTTATATGCTCCGAAAGCTGGAACCTAGGAGGACACGAAAGACGATTAGTATAATGAACATTATCATATCAGTTTATTTGTATATACGTCGTTGTAAATGGTTCTAACTAGCAGATGGGAAAGGCGTAGTATATTGGTGGTTTGCAAGACTCACTAATAAAGATAACCACCAGACCCAATCACCTAAGATTGCTGATCCCAATGTACATATCCAAGTCATGTAGATTCTGTCATTGGTATCAATGGTTAGCTTTCAAGTGAATGACTGCGCGATAAGTGAATGTATACAAAAATCACTCACAAGTCCCAACCTAATTCAATAACACCTTTCCCACCTAAATCTTCACCTACTCTAACTTGTTTTCCAGGTTGACCAGCGGATGGTTTGCCAATAGTTTTAAACCATCTCCAAGTAAATATTGATCCTCCTATAAATAATATATGCAAGAAAATAACTAATTTACGCGGAAAGAATGTTCTAGAGGTTATTAATGATAAGAGGAATCGAATTATTGGTGATAAAAGCTATTAAATATCTCATATCAGCCTGTCATTCCTTCCTCCTTTACATGGTAGTCATTCAAAGATAGTGAGATGATTCCAAGTCGTAAAGGGTACGATGAGTTTTTCATCGAAAGGGAGAACACTCACATTGACGATCAATAATCCCAATTCAAGATTCTTCAAGGCTGTTTCATTAGCCGAAGCTATTCGTTTGGAAGATGCGTTTGCCTAAGAAGGGTTGACTGGGTTAACTAACGGCCAATCTCGCCAGTATGAGGATTGGACAGGAAGCACAGCTGACCTACCATTATGCAGAGCTATGCTCAAAGACCTTTACTTTCACTTTAAAAGACGAGATTAGATATATGGATAAAGAGGTAATAGCGATTAATATCAAGCAGCAAGTGCTGATCGGTAGTCACCCTAAGCTAAGGTGGAGGTGGTCCGAGCGCTTTTTCAAGTTTTAAAAGGGAAGTTTGGTGAAATGGTTGGCGTCATTCCTCTCATCTTGCTTTTCAATTACATTGTCGACATTCAGCTCAACCTCACTTGAACTTCGCCCAAGATCGACAACGCTACACCGATATGCGTATAAGCGCTATACTCTTGAAAGGTAGCGCTTCATCTTCACGTTGGATAGCGAGACAATCTCGCGACCCTTATGTAAAGTCCCGTTCTGGTTCTGGCACTGGCTCCAATGGGCAGGCAGCATATAGATCGAGATCATCATTCAAATTAGTATCTATAGCGAATAAACATCCAATCTTGGTTCCCGGCAAAACTAAAACAGTAATTGATTTAGGTGCTGCACCAGGTGGTTGGTCACAAGTGGTTGCAAATTTGCTATCAAAAGGAAAAGCAAGAAAACAAAATGAACATCTTAAGATATTTGCATTAGATATCTTAGGTATGGAACCTATTCCAGGAGTTGAGGTTATAAAAGGTGATTTTTTATCTGAAGAAGTTAGACAACAGTTAAGGGAGAAAACAAGAAAACCATATTTGTCTCAAAACTCAGAAGAAATGATTGGAAATGAAGAATATTCAGCAAGAACAGATAGGCAAGATGACGAAGAAGAAGGAATAGTAGATTGTGTATTGAGTGATATGATGGCACCCATGACTGGAAATCGAACTAGAGATGTTGGATTATCATTACAATTATGTGCAGCAGCTACTGTTTTCGCAAGAGATACTTTGAAAAAAGCTAAAAAAGGTGATGAAATCATCAAGAAGGATGGAGGAAAGAAAATTTGGCCAGGTGGTAATTTAGTGTAAGTTTGCATTTTTCCTTTTCCCTTGAACAACTTGTCTTTGTAGTATTAAGTATTAAGATTAAGTATGAGTATCAACTGATCTTGAACTTTTTGTCAGTATCAAATTCTTCGCACACCCGGATATGGATGAATTTCGTTCATTGGAATTGGATCCCTGGTTTGGAAAAGTTGTCGTTGAGAAACCGAAAGAATCTAGATCTGGTAAGTTCAAAGCATATATTCAGGAGTAATCTGTTTATTGAGTCAACGAAATTCTTGATTTCCAGAATCGAGTGAGGCGTATTGGGTGTGTCTAGGATTTAAAGGCGATCCAGCAACACAATAATGTTCAGCACCATTTCACGTATCAAACGCAAGAATATACAGACGCCATGGTCAACTGGATACTTAGTGATACACCATGGGACAGACAGCTGTTTCTCATCAATCAAGGTGAAAGATATCTTTATTCATACCGAGATCACGATCCATAACCTTTCAGATCAGATGTCAATTTCAAGCACCTCATTTGGCACCGATTGAATAGAATGTTCCCGAATGTAGGAAGTTCATTCGTCATTCTCATCGAATCTTAAAGTTGTTTTCGGTGAAATCGTCTTGAAGCGCGATAAAACCCTCTTAAGGATCATCGTAAAAATGATACCACATCGCAACCCACGCCCAATTCAGAGATCTCAGTAAAAGTTGCTTTCTGCTCGAGCCTCATATAGTTAGATCCTGTCAGGGGCTAGAAGAGTAAACATGAGTTTGCGAGTCTGTGTCTGTGCGGCATACACACAGATCTGCTCACCATTTGCCATCTTACATAGTAGAATCGAATTTTTGGCTCAATGTCTTTTTGTACCATTGATAGCGGTTTACTCTCCGATTGTTCATGAATCATGTATGCATATATCAAGTCATATGCATAACTATGCTTGAAGCGATCTTCACTCTGATAACTGATTTCGATTGTGAGGCTTTTAGGGCCTGCTGGTAGTATCGGTTATATGGGGATCTCCGCAATGAAAGTTTACTACGTCATATGGTTACACTGAATCGCGTTAAACCCCATTAACGATACAACTATGATGGAAGTCGATCGGATTAGTTAAGTCTGGTGATACTTTATATATCCCAGCGTATCATATTACTTTTATTTCCTCTCTTCTCTTCATACATCTAGTACTTACAATAATCTATCAAATAAACCAAACACACAATCATAATGGCCAGTTCAAATTCCAAATTACCCATCTTCATCGCTTCTGCTATCGGTGAGTGTGAAATTCAATGCTCTTAAGATCGCTATGATAATCTGGGAATGTCGCGTTGTAGCGTGTACAAGGCGAGCTAAGTATACTATTAATGCTTGTCTTCATCTTCTGTACTTCTAGGTGCCCTTGGTGCTGTTTACATCGTTGCACCAAAAACGGAACTTTCAGGTAAATCCGCAGGTGGTGAACCTGCGAAAGATGGTAGAAGTCAATCTGCTTTAGATGGATCAAAAGATAACTCGTGAGTTAAAGTCAATTTCAGAAATGAGTTCGCTTGAATATCCATCCAAGAATTATGCTAATCAGATGAATGCTGTACACCAGATCTCCATCAGTCAGTTCACCTCATCCTAATTTATCTTATGGTGGAGCTTCACCAGGTAATCAAACCTCAACCACCGTTGCTGGTCAACCTGGATCATCAAGAAAATCACACTCTGGTAAGTCCCTATTCTACAAGGATTTTCCCCTCTTATTCTTACATCTTAAAATGCTAATGCTGAAGCTTCCCTTTATACATAGCTGAACATGATGTCAAGACCAGAGATGACCCAACTGCAAAGAGTGGACAAGGATTAGCTGAAATGAGAGAAAGAAAAGAAAAAGGTATGGGTTTACCTAGTCCCCAGGCAAGTTTAATCCTTATACATCGCCTAGTAGATCGATGCTATTCGTACGGCACTGATGACCTGTTTTGTGCCTTTCACAGGGAGGTGATTCACCTGCTCAACCAGTCAAAGCTCAAAAAGGATACAATGATGGTCAAGGTCCTCCTCATCCTGATGGACCTCAACAAAAAGATCAAAAAGGTTCAGGTTCAAGTAGTTGGTCATCTTGGTTCGGTGGAAAATAAACGAAGTATAATCAATATTGTGCGAATCAGTTATGAAATCAGAAGAAATTATGAATATCAAACTCAGATAATTCAAAACAAAGGTAAAGGAGATCATTATTATAGTATCAGTCAGTATATGTAGCAAATTTGCATGAAAGTCGATTCAATTACCAATCTATCTTCAGTTACAAAAGAGCGAGAGAAGTATCGAGCTCGCCGACGGATGGACAATGCAGTATAAGTGAAATCAAGAAGGTCAAGCATGACTCTGTTTTACTTTAAAGCATCCTTCCAAAAAGGCGCAAATCATTTATATTGCGAAATGCCAGCTGTAAAACTCGTAAAATAGCCTGATTCTCCAGGGACAGACCGAGAACAACCAAGGTAGGGTCTTTATAGGAAAGGATGAAGAAGGCATTCTGGCGTCATGGCTCAAGTCTGCTTTTCCCATGGATAAGATTTCCTTTTGATCCACTTAAGGCTGAGTTAAAATATATTAGCGTCAATCATTGTTACGCCTTCGCTGCAAAAGGAAGACCACCTGGCAAGTAGCAAGAAAATTCCACGCAGCTTACAAGTTATGACGCTTGTGCGCCTTCTGTGGGCTTTTGATCTCCTTTCAACTCTACTCAGCGTCCGCACCCTCTCTTTGTCCAGTATATGCGATAGATAACTACTATACAGCAACATTATACGTATAAAAGGACATGGAGTGGACAAGGCCATCGAATATCTATTTTACATTTTCCGATCTTAATATTGTTTTATCTCCTCAATTGACCAGAAAGCCTTTTTTTTTTTTTCATACACACTAACCAACCCTCTTCTTCAGTCATGAACGAGACACAGAAAGAATTTCGGGAAGCAGCGAGTGAATTATTGGATACATCTCGGCATCGTCTCTGGTCGCGTTTGGATAGCCGGGAACGTTCAGGTGAGTATCAGATGAATTTTTACCTGACCTGTTTTTGGTTCTGTAAATACCGTGAAAGCAGGCGAAGTCATTCTTCAATCGCGATATTATACAGCAAGAATTTTAGGATATCAAAAGATGCATCATGATGATACGGATTTTCAGTCATTTGAAGATGAAGATGACGATGATAGTAATAAAAACAATCAGTGTCCTATAAGTATCAGAGAAGTAACTTGGGATACACCATTATCACAATTACCTATATGTGAAGATAGACTTTCCGCTTTTATTCAAAATTTACATGAAAATACCAATACTTTAAAACCTAGAACTTGGAGAAGAGTTCGGAGAAAGGCAATACTTTCTGTAGCAGACCACAATTTATTTTTAGATACTCAAGAAGATGAAAGAGAAACTAGAAAAGACTTCATTTCCAGAGTTTTGAAGAAATCAATGAAAAATCCTAGTTCTGCTGATATCAAGAGTGCTTTATCGAGATTTAAAGATTCTCAATTTGAAATATATAGCAATTCAGCCGAAGATTTCAATTGGAATTGGGAAGATAACGTTAAAGCATTAGAGAAAGCTCTTGATAAATGGGGAAAAACTTCATATGGTATCACAACACCTTTAAACTATAGCTTAAATATAAGACCTGAAGAAATTTTAAGTTTAATTGAACCGACTCAAGAAATTAGAAAGTCAATTATGGATAATTATGAAAGATTATATACTGAAAGAATGAAAGAATTATCTCAATCACAAAATCCTGCTGTAGATGATATTACCAAAGAAGAAGGCGATAATTATCTGAAGGTTATAAGAGATGATCCGGAATCTCAAAAAATGAGAGACTTGATGAGTACAATAATGAGTTTGGATAAAGCTGTTGGCGATACTTATTATCAATCATTCGTTAATCCTACTCATGAATTTCCACAAGACTCCTCTCATTTTGGTGAGTCATAAATGGCGACAGCTTCACTTGATACGATAAGGAACAGGGAAAAAACTTTTGTTTTTCTAGAGTGGCTGACCAATTCAACACTTCTTTTTCGTTGTTTTTCGCTTTTTAGGTGATAGGGATTACTTTCATAATGAAGTCAGACCTCGAGGGGGCGACGAATCGGAATTTAATGCTCTCTTAAGTGAATGTGATTAATCCTGAATGGAATGAGAAGAATGAGTTTTGGGAAATCCGAAAATCATAGCAAAGACCGAATATCTAGAGTGAGGTGGTCGGGTCGGGGTTTTTACCAAAACAGAAATGCAGGCGGCTTACGAAAATATTCCAGTTATCGAGTGGAGCTTATTCTTATATATATCCCCGTATATGTTATCAACGATGTGTATGGTAACCGAGATTGAAATCGTGCACTTCCACATAAGCGATCGCGCCCATCGATTATAAGTCTGACCATGTCTTCCAGTTGGTGTGAAGTCTAGATGACCTGTCCCTTCGCATACTTAGCATGAGCAGTCACCCTTCTAGTCAGTCTATCCCTACCTGTATTTGAACATGAAGGGTAATCTCCTTCTGCAGCATTGCCAGTGTTTGACTCGAAAATCTAGTCAACCATGAATGAAGGCAGTAAACCCTTTTTATGATTATCCAAGTGATTTTCGTTGCCACTCACTAACCGCCCATTTGCCACCCGGTGCCCCACACATCATCAACGATAACCCAGTTGCCCGATCAAAAGAAGGATAGTTGATGAGATGATAACCGAGTCAAAGCAAGTAAGTACAAGGAGATCACTCCATTCTCTTTCAATTATACTTTGTTTGATCATACAATCTAATCTATATTTGTGTGCATACCTCACAAAAGACACGCACTTTCGACTCGATAATCTTTTTGGCAGCCGCAAGATTTCACCGCTCAGCTGAAGCATATAAATCAAATCAACTGGGGACTCTATTATCTTCATCCTTAACTCCTTTTCGATCTATCAATTGCCACCCACGTTCATCCGAAAAGGGACAGCAGTAAAAGATGACAACGCTAAAATCATTTCAAGCTGAAATCGAAGCGATTTCACACGAAAAACATATCCAATCTATAAAAGAAGCTAAAGAAGCTTATGCTGCTGCTGAATTAGCTAGACATCATGGTAAAATACCATCAACTAAAAAAGATGTACAACCTATCATCGAAGTAAAGGTCGATGAAGACAAAGAGGAGGAAGTGGAGTTGACTATTGAGGTATGCTACACATCTGTTGAGTGCTAATGCAAATCAGTGCACCTAGCTTACGTTCAACATGGATATTTTTAGGACTTGATAATATCAGAAGATAATAATATCGATGACATTCAATCGCGTTTGGCTTCAAGTCTACTCAAAGGCCACGGAGAACACCTTGTCGCTTTAGGAGCTTACCCATCACCCCAACATACATATTCACTCAACCCTACATCTGAACCCGTCCCATTAGTCGGCACATCCCTTACTCCAGCGCAACTAGACAAATCAATCGAAAAGCTAAAGGCCGCCTGTACAGCTATGAAAGCCGAACTCAACGAGCTCTACAGAATAAACAAGGATGACAGTAGTCACGGATGCTGGCTCATTAGATTAACTCCCAGAGGTGTAGAGGAAATAATGGAAGTCAGAGTTGCGGTAGTGGGCAATGTAGATGCGGGTAAAAGTACTACTTTAGGTGTATTGACTAGAGGTGGTTTGGATGATGGTAGGGGTAAAGTAAGTTGATTCGCCTTTCCCTCAGTTGGGATCAGAAGCTGACAGACCCGCTCATAGGCTCGAGTAGCTTTATTCAGACATCCTCATGAGATTGAAACCGGTCGTACGTCCTCAGTGGGAGGAGAAGTGAGTTCACATTACCTGGTACAACGGAAAGTTGCGCTGATGCGGCTTCACAGATATTGGGTTTCTCGCCAACAGGTCAACCTGTCATTCCCTCCTCGCATACAACAGATACATCTGATGGTCATCATCCTCTTGCCGTAGCCAAGCGAGAGAAGTTAGGCTGGGAAGAGATCTGTAAAAGAGCGAGTAAGGTAGTAGTGAGTGCATTCTCCTCTCTTTCACGTTCACCCACTTTACAATTTCGCTAAAATACGGGTACGAAATTAGAGTTTTATCGATTTAGCCGGGCATGAACGCTACTTCAAGACCACTCTTTATGGATTGAGTGGATGTGCCCCGGATTATGTGATGTTGATGGTTGGTGGAAATGCTGGTTTAATTGGAATGTCGAAAGAGCATTTAGGTGTAGCGTTGGCTTTAAATGTACCTATAGCGGTTTGTGTGACAAAGGTGAGCGCGCCCTATATCTCCTCAACTCGTAACTTCCGAAGTCCACAGTTGACGTAAGGCAGATTGATATGACGCCGCCCAAAATTCTCGAGCAAACCATAACCATGCTCACTAAAGTGTTGAAGAGTCCTGGATGCAGGTAAGCTATACAGGAAGGTTTGATGAGTACAACAAGCTTACTTTTCGCTTTAGGCGTATACCTGTTTTCGTCAATACCGCTCAAGAGGCTGTTGATTGTGCCAGATATCTTGGTCAACCATTAGGATCTGGTGGTAGATTATGTCCTATATTCATGGTATCGAATGTTACTGGACATAACCTTCCTATGCTCCGAACATTCTTAAACTGCTTGCCATCCTCGCAATCAGATGACAAATATGTTGTAGATGCGCCATTTGAATTTCAAATCAGTGACGTCTTTTCAGTACCCTTTGTCGGTACTGTAGTAGTAAGTCGTAAATCTTCTGGAGGATATACAATCAGCTTACCTTACTTTCTCTATTTGCAGAGCGGAGTCATTACTTCCGGAACGGTTCATGCCAACGATGCTGTGCTTCTTGGACCTGACTCGGTTGGTCAATTCATGCCTACTGCTGTCAAAACTATACAGCGAAAGAGAGCCTCGGTAAACAGTGGAGAAGCTGGTCAAAGTGTTTCGTAGGTTGGCCATATCACGTAGCAGATGTTCGAGTATCCGCTGATAAGCACATAATATGCTGTAGATTCGCATTAAAGAGAATAAGGAGGACGCAAGTTAGAAAAGGAATGGTGTTGATCGGTAAGACTGACAACCCGCCTAAAGGTAATTTACACCATTGATAAATCAAGTACTTCCATTGTGATGACACTAACCTGGGATATTTAGCCGTCAAACGATTTGAAGGTATGGTCATGGTTTTACACCACGCATCGACTATACAGCCGAAATATCAAGCAATGATGCATTGTGGTGCTATAAGGGTGAGTTGAGATGGTATAACCCATATGCAGGTTCGCCTTTGCTGAGGCTCAATCTGTCATAGCAAACCGTACGAATAGTATCGTTAGACCATCCATCAGGACTCATCAGAACCGGTGACCGAGCGAAATGTGTATTTGAATTTATCAGCCATACCGAGTTCTTGAAGGAGGGACAGTTGATCTTGCTGAGAGAAGCGAAGACAAAGGTCTTAGGCGTGGTGACTAAGGTGTTGCCTTAGGCAGAAATATAATTAGCACCGCATGGAAATGGTCTCATTACAAGGTCCAACATATACAGGTGGAGGATAAGGTCTATACATCGCATATATAAGAAAACTTCACCTTTTTTTGCTGCTTCAAAGCATTGTTGTTTATATAGAATAAAATTGTAGCTAGATGCAATGCATAAGAATGAGTTGTAACCCTGTTCCATCGCTTCACTGTTTGCCAATGTACTGCATGTATTGTCAGAACGAAATAGTCCAGATATTCTCGTTTGGTGGGATAACAACAGTCTTGTGGTTATTAGACGCGTTAACCAAAAATCAGTAAATGAGTCAATGACGATCATTGCGTCATCTCCATCAACTTTCTCACCTTGCAACACGTTTCAGAATTGTTTACAAGTCACAAAAGCAGTTTTAACAATCCTGTTAAGCATTGAACACCAACAACAAGCTCAAAGTGTAGCAGGAGACATCCTCATCGTCCTCACTGAACCTAGCTGCAAAACCCAAAAACAGTGTCATTCAGTTCAAAATGTCATCTTTAGAAGGTAGACCAAAACGCGAACCTCTATCCAGAAATTCATCATTTACCAATATAATGACTTTGACGAGTTTAGATAGGTATTCTGAAGATTGGGCTGGAGCTTTGACTTTGTTAGGTGAGTATAAATACACTATATATACTCTGTCATAAAGTGTTTCTCGCTATCAGGAGGGACAGTAGAAGAGACATAGTTATAAAAGCTAATTTCGATTTATTAATTGAACTATATAGATGTTATTGAAACTTTTTTCGATTCTAGACTTGATTTGTTCAATCGTAGAATTAAAGCACAATCATCGAAATTAAAATCTAGAGCAGTCGAATTATTACCTAAAGGATTAAGAACACCTGGTGGTGGTGGTTCTTCAATCTTATTATTAGATGGTGATGAAGATATTGATTCACAGGGAGAAGGCAGGGAGAGAAGAGATAGCGATAGAGTAGGTGAAAAATATAGGAAAGAGGTTGAAAGGGAAGTAGAGAGGATAAAAGTTAAAGTGAGTTATAACTGTATCTTGAACCTGAAATATAGAGAAGAGGTAAGGTGCTAATAGTGGTTCATTCTGTGAATAGCTTGCTGCTAAAGTAACTCATTTATCAAGTACTTGGAGATCAGCTCAAGTGGTTAGGACAAAAGATAAAATCTGTAAGTACCAATCCTAGCCTTTACGTTACGTTCATGATCATGACTGAATGAGTACTGATATACTGCTTGCATTCACCATACATAGCCTTCTTATTCGGTGTTATGAGTTTAGCTTTTACTTGTTTATTATATGGTATGGCACCTGAATATATGCCTTTGGCTTATACCATTCAAAGTGGTCTATATTTACCTTTGAGATTTTATACATATAAGAGGAAAGCTTGGCATTATTTCTTATTTGGTAAGTGACCTTTTCTGCCGTACATATATATTACCGTTGAGTCTTCATGCTGATTGTCTGGTATCTCCTTTACAGAGTAAGCTAAACTCATCTGTGCGACATGACTCATCTGACGATATCACACGTATAGTTTATGTTATTTCGTTAACGTACTCGACTTACTGTGGATTTGGGTTTTCCCTTCATCGACCACATTATTTATCTGCTGTTATCTGTTGACCCTAGGTAAGTTCACAGAATCCAATATCACGAGATATTGCGATTGTACTACAACAAGGCTTATAATACCGTTACCTATAGGCCCGATCGCAAGTGCTATTATAACATGGAGGAATTCTTTGGTATTCCATTCATTAGATAAGATCATATCGATATTTATTCACATTTATCCTCCTATCGTATTAAGCGTTATAAGGTGAGCTGAATGTTTAGTTGTAGTCGGGTCATAGCTAACGGAAGATACCTGCTTTTATTCGTACAACAGACATAACTATCCTAATGCAGAAGAAAGGTACCCTGGACTGAAAGATGTCAACAACTATAAATGGTATACTATGATCTTGCTCAGTGGTGTTCCTTGTAAGTTCTCGTTGGTAGCATGGTTGGTTTTCATGAACACTGATCCGACATCTCCATAAAATAGATATACTATGGCAAGCAGCGTATTATAAAGTGAGTCAAATTATATCCCATGATTGTCGCTCCTGATCTTGGATATATGTTGACATTAACGTCTTGTTATTTAGTTCATCTCGCTTGACAGGAAGAGCAAGATCGAATCTGGACAAAGACAGAATTCTTTCCACTAGTGGGTTGCTTTGTGATCCATATCTCCATTTATCGTCAAGTTGACTGAACGATGCTGCTATATTGTCTCTCGTAGCATGCTCAATGATAAACGTGGGCCAATTGGTAAAGCATTGCAAGGCATCAAACCTGATCATAGGGAATTATGGTTTATTTTTGGTCAATTGAGTAAGTCAGCGTATTCCTAAGACTTGTATTACAAACTGGTACATTAGCTTACTAACATCGTCTGACTTGTATTTTCAGTCTATAGTATCATATTCATGATCCCACCTGCAGCATTATTCATAAATAGCTCAAGAGCCAGTTCGGCTTTCTTGATTATTATTTTCGCAGTATCGGCCTGGAATGGAGCAAGTTTCTACGTTGAAGTATTTGGCAGAAAGTGGGTTACCGATTTTACTCTTTTTTTTCTTCCATTAATGGTCATTCACGTCTGTCAAATATCATCATGTATTCTTACTTACCATTCATTTTCTGCTAGATTCGAAAGAGAATTAGAGAAACTACGTAAAGAGATGGAATTAGCTTCAGCTTCAGGAGTATCAATGACCCCTTCGACAAACACATCGACACCTCATTCACCAGCATATACAGAAACTGATGATGTGGATTCACCAAGTCAACGTAGTGTATACGAAGATGGTGAGGATGACAATGAAGAACATCAGTCAAGGAAAAGAGGATTGGATGATAGTCCGTTGATTTTACCTTCAACTACACAGCAAGAAGCTAAGGGTATGGAGATTCCAAAATATACTTTAGATAGAGCTGCGCAGGAAGTTCAGATTGAGAGTGATAATGAGGAGGAAAGTAAGAAGAATATATAGCTCATATACTGCACTTTGACGATGAGAATGTAATATGAATTAGTGGGATATTCAGACATCTTTGTTATCTGCTTCCTTGAAATTATCTGAATTCAGGGGGTTATGGTATAATCTGAATCTAGACAAGATTATTACTCTTAAACCAATGTTGATGGCTGATATAGTAGATTTGCATAAATACTGATTCATCTAGAACCGAGTACGATAATATCGTTAGATAAAAGGGTATCAAGACAATGATTTATGATATTTACAAATAGGTTTCTATCAAGTAACAAGGTATTTATGGCAAAAGGAAGGGAATGACAGGAAACGCAAGTATGGATTCGATAAAGGGATTTTATAGCAATGGATAAACGTGTGGAAGATTGAAAAATGCTATAGAATAGGTGAGAAATCTATAAACAGGATGGCTCGGCTTGTTGTATTCCTTCAACTCGAGACTATGGTTCTGAGAGAATAATGTGATCAGCTTTCCCCCCTTCTAAACACTAAGATTCAGGAAGATGGGAAAGATCGAAACTAGCACTCACCATTCAAAGACCTTAAAGACCTTTTAGCAGCCATCAACAACCTTTCAGTCCTATAAGTTTCATAAAGTACTTGTCTAGTATGATTTCTCAATAACATTGGATTCTCATTACCTAATATAGTTTCTTTCAACAAATTGAAATCTGAATATTTTGAATCAAAAATTGATATTTCACCCCATTTATAAGTCCTCTTCTTCTCTACCTCACCTGGATTTTGAGTAGGAAGGCAGGAGATAGTATGATCAGGTAAAATTATTGAATATGGTAATTCTGATTCAACACTAAAATCTGATTTTGAATTAGATATTGATTCTGGTGTTGGTGGTCTTTGTTGGGTTGAATTTCGATTTTCTCTTTCGTCCTATCAATAGACATCATAACCATTCTTGCTCTTCAGTCTTCTGAAAACCTACTTCGCTTTGAAATTCACGATAATAGAATCAGGATTGAACTTACATCACTAGAAGAGTTCTCCTCCTCCTCCTCCTCCTCCTCCTCCTCATCTTGTTCATTAAATATACCAAAACCATTACCTGGTAATTCGTATTCTTTTTTACCTAAATCTCTTCTTACAGCTTCTTTAACTTTATTTAGTTCTGAAATTGTTAACAAATCTGAGTTTGTCAATATCGGTAAAACATTCGATCTTTTAGAAAGTTCACGTATCTGCGTATGACGAGTACTATCAGTGATCCGTACCAATATATTTTGGTAGACAATTGCTAGATACGGTATTAGATACTTACAATATCAACTTCGACCTCCGAAACCTTAGCTTCTCCGTTAACGTTTCTATTCTTTTTGTTGATTTGATCCTGAGTTGTAGGTTGATCATCATCAAATAAACCTATACATGACCAATCGACTTTCAGATCTTTCGACTTTTGCGGATGTAATATCTCTCTAGCGTCCATTAGGTAAATAACTAATAATGACCAATGAAAATAATTTGGAATTTAGTATCTTCCTGTCGAGAGTCATTTTCCATTTCACTTACCGAGATGGATCAAACCATCCTCACCACCAGTCATTCTTCTAATTTTCTTTTCTTCTTCACACATAACTTGAAATCTATCTTCCAATAATCTTAATAAACCAATTAAACCTCTTTCACGTGATTTTTTTGATAATTCATCTTCAATATTCAGATCTAATCCTGGCGTATCAATCAATCTGACTAATAATCTTTCTCTTTCATCTTCGCTTGTTGAAATAGCTGTATATGATTTTGGTCTTGTAGTTGAATGTAATGGTATGATTGGTGTTGGATGTTCAGTTGAGTTTAAGGATGATAGGAGTAAATTGATAAAACTGTTTCGATCCAGTCTTCATTAGCTTGTCATATACTCTGTATTCGAATTTCAAAACAGCAACAATGCTCACCTTGTTTTCCCAACATCTTTACCACCTACAACTACAATATTCAATTTACCTGTTGTACCCTTCTTCTTACCTTTTCTTCTACTTATTACACGGTGAATACTACTACAATTGTGGGCTCCATTAGTCTGACCTGATATAGCTGAAGTAGGTCTTTGTGAATTCCATGAAGTAGGTGGTAATCCTTGTGGCTGAAGCTGAGGAGATGATATAAAAGGTTGTGAGAATGGATGATCACTTGACCAACCAATCTTACTTTGTCTAAAATCATTACTGGATGATGGAGGTAAAGCGTTGTTAATCATTTTAGGTGTAAATGGTCTATGAAATTGAGTCAATTCTTCTTTTCCATCATCGTGATCGTAATTTCGATGGGAATTCCTCATCAGACTTGGTTTTCTCCCATTCGCTCCAGTATAGCTATACGACGACATTCTTTTCCCTTCAGTAGTCATGATTGGAGAGGTAGGTGAGACAGGTGATAAAGCTGATGGATTTGAGTGTTGTGGTTGTTTCGGAGCAAACTTGAATGGTGGTACTTCTTCAAAAGAAGAGATGTCTAATAAAGGTGTAGTCAAATCAGGTAGTGATAATGATGGTCTTATAGTTTTAGAAGTTCCGTCACCGTCATTGGGCGAAGATGATTGCGGTCGCTCCCTTTTACGAAGGAAGGATGGTGCCATTTTCGTAATTATCCATGAATCTTATTGGTAACGTTGATAAAGGAAGTTGAACAAAGAAAGTTTAATCTTGAAGTATCACCTGATTGTGATTATCAAGTTGATGAAAGAGTGAAAGGATACCTTGCTGAATTCAAGCTTCACTAACCAAAGGTGTCGTCAATACTGCTACCAGTTAGAGCGATTATGGTGATCAACTTAGTATTCGATACTATTCAGATGATAGTCAACGCATTGTATTATGAACCTCGATGTTGAGATGAGGATGAGGATGCAAATCTTTCACCTTTCAATCATGTTGAACATGTCTTGATATTGATCAATGCAACACGCTTTGATCGTTTCATCTTGTGGGATCTTGTCAGATTACACAAGAACACACAAAGGGGTAAGTAGGTGATCAGTGCGTAGGTAGAACTATCATTCATTCATTGACTCACTCTCATAACATTACATGCATATTTATCCTTCCATGTAATGAACTGGCCATAACCTCTATACGTACAATAACAACATCTTTTCTCATGTTTGCAATGCTTGATCGAAATGTTCGTGGAAATATTGGTAATCTGAAAACATGATTTGAAACGTTTGATCACTTGAAACCCCTTTCCTTCTCTCTTTTTTCCCTGAAGAATCCAGCTATTCCTTTAGCTACACTTCCGAAATCGTTCTGGATTTTAACGTCCTCTCCTATCCATTTAGGTAATTTGTTCTTGATTCTTGGTGTTCCATATCTCTTGTCGACTAATAGTATAGTAGCATAATCGTTCGCATGTCGAATTGCTCGACCTGAATTGTCAATGTTAGCAATGAATACCATGTGTGTTAAGGGCGAAATCAAAGCAGTGGGGTGGTAGCTCACCGATAGATTGATTAACTGCCCTCATACACAGATTCTCATACATCTCCCTACTCGAATCTTTGTTATTTCCAGGTAAATTCTCAATGTACTTCATACGTTCTTGTAATTCCACTGAACCAACATTCGCGAATGGTAAACCAACCATTATAATGCACCGACCAAGAGAATCAGAGAAATTAATCCCTAATTCGCTTGTCAGCTTTGATACCGGTCATCAATTATCGTTACAAGTTGACTTACCTTCTGATAGTTTACCGCCTACCACTGCGAATAGCAATGTACCTGTCTTCTTGCTTTCCTCACCTGAGATTGAATTGGCGTGACCCTATATTACCTCACGATCAGCTATGCATTTTTCAATAATAGAACTGGCCAGACCTACCGATGAAATAGCCAGAGCGTAGTCTCTCAAGGTACTTTCTACATCGCCGCTGGTTTGGGGCTCGAAGAAAAGCTGAAAACCGATATGATAAGCTATTTTTCCTATAGACCGCTGTGAGATGAGCATACAGTTTTCCTGTCTCCTAGTTTGCTCATTAAGCCTGAAGCTGTCCAAGCGACTTTGATCTTATCCAAGAATGCATAGGAAGGTAAGAAAACAACTACACCATCAGGTACTAAGCCGATGGTCGATTGTATAACGGAACCAAGTTCCGTCAACTATTTTCAGAGTGATCAGTCACCTTGTACTAAGCCCTTCTAGACTAAGCTATCTCAGCCAGTAACTCACGATGACAACGTTCTCTTTATTCGAATACTTGAATTCAAATTCAGTTTTTCTAGGTCCGACACATACGACTTGAGTCAAGAGGTTTTCTTTAGGTATTACGTGGGAGCACGATAAAGTACTAAAGCGATCTTTAGGTAATGATGGGAATAACTGCTGTAAAAAATCAGATATCTAGAGAGATAAGACTACGCTATCAGCTTATCATAGGTACAGGCTACCATTGAAAAGCTTGACCTACAGGTTCCATTGTACCTCCAGCCAATATGACACTTCTAGCTTCTTCAACAATCTCTTTAAACCTTTCTGCTGGATTAAGTAAAACATATTTGATCGCCATGATCTGATTCCCATTGTTCTCTTCCCTGGATAGGATGACCCTACCATCTTCTCTTGCATCTACCAAAGACAGTAAGAACGATTCTACGATGTGAAGTGACGCTATTGACGCATGTCTCTGCGTGGCCGATTTGGAAATTTTAGATTCTAAATAGCAGTAAGACGTAAATGTAAGCTACCAATGGACTTATTCGGAAGCCAAGGAAACGGCTTACCTTTTGATGCATTTTGTTCGATGATCAACTCAGAAAATCCACTTATCTTTCTAGCCAATTTACTTTCTTTCAAATAATTAACCAAGTCTATTGGATTCAATTGATCATTACCTTTCCCAACTCTTTCCATCAATTCGTTGGCGTTCAAAACTTCATTTTTCACTTGACCTTTTCGTTTATTATTGAGGCCGTTGCTATCTCTACCATTATCATTATCATATAGGAAGATTTGACAAACTTTGATTAAACCTTGTAATAAACTTAATACTTGACGTATTTTCAAAGAATGAATCGATTTTAAGCGATTTTTGAAACGTGAGAGGTATTGTTGAAGCTGCGATACAGCATTCAAAAGTGTAGTTGATGTCAGTGTGGTAGAATGAATGGATAACAAAGTATCGATCAAATCTGGCGAATCACTTTGTAAGCTAATGGCCCTGATGGATAGGTTCGAGCCAGCTACTCAGCTTACTATGGGCTTCGTCAATCACGATCACTTGATTTTTTAGATTGATATCTAAAGCTTCTCTGGCATTTTTCTGTAGAAGGAGATTGTAGGGCAAAGTTACTATCTAGTAGCCAATATCAGCAAAAGTAAAAACCAAGCAGCTGAATACTTAAGAACTCACCTGACTCTGCTTGACAGCTCGTCTAGTAGCATAATAAGGGCAAACACAAGATTTACGCCCTATCATTACTAGATCTTCAATATCTTTGACTGAAGCCTGACGTTCTTGCATCAGCTTTTAGACGGTATCAATGCACTATGAACTGAGACATACCAAAACAGAATCCCTTGCATCTAGCATAATGCCCTCGTCTGATTTTGATGGTAGAAATTCGCATCTTGCTTTCCCTGAAGATCGACATTGTGCATTAGTCATGACCTTGTCCAGGAGCATGATCGATGTGAAATTCCGAGCGTATTTGGTGAAAGAGTATGGCAAAATCAAACTTACCAGACTTCTGCATGTCTAAACAAGCTTCATTCAACCTTTCATCTCCACCATTCTTAACCAAAGCCCTGACTTTATCGTTGATGCAAAGTTGCTTCCTACTTCCTAGTGGTACTAGACTAATACCTTTTGAAGGGCCCGCTTCGACATTACCATTATCGGTATTTTCATTGTCAGAAGAAGAGTCTGAAAGAGGGAAAGATGTTTTCAGTAGTTCCGAAGTCAATTGACGTAATTGAGTATGCGTTCGCGATGTGTAGTAGATCTGTTAGCTGAATTAGCACTTTCATCTCCCGTCTTATCAAACCCCTTTTAATGTATATGGAGACAAGGTAACGATACTCACTTTTGGTACATCCTCTTCTTCCACTTCTTCAGGAGCAGATTTAGGTCTTGATGCTTCGTATCTATGGAATAAGCTGAATGAGCTGATTGCTTGCCACCGTGCTAGCCTATAACGTAGCTCACTTATTCATCAGCTCTCTGACCTCTTTGGACAGATAAGGACCTTGGTCATTATCTCTTTCATCATTCTCTTTGGCATCATCAGGTAGAAATTCATCTTCTTGCATATGCGACCCTTTTTCATTCCCCAACGATATATCAGTCTTAGCCTTCTTTGAGACCAGACCTTTATTCAAACCTAGATTTGGATTCCTTTTGATCTTTCTTTCTCTTTCTCTAGCTTTTTGTAACCTTTCATTTTTCAATTCTTGAATTTGTTGTATTTCATTCAATTTCGATTGTAACGAATGTTCAATTACCCAATCTGGATCATCTGGATCGTCATTCCTAAGTTTCTCCCTTAAACCATTGATAAATCCTTCATTTGATCTTTTCTCATGTTGCTCTAACCATGTTAAAGTTGATGTCAGTAATGACAATGATTTACCAGTACCCGTAGGTGATTCAACCTAATATCGGAAAGTGTATGTATTAGCTGTGTCTAAATAGAAGATGGACACAATAGCTCGAATCGAACTATAACTAACGAGGTACAATAAGAACTCACTATAGCTATCTTACCATCCTCTATAGCCCTAAACACAACTTGCATCAACTGTAATTGAATATCATAGGGTTTTGGGTATGGAAATGGAAATGATGATGGTGTAGGTAAGGCTGGTAATGCTAAGTCATCAGATTCGGCCATGTCGTATACTGGAATGGAACAAAGCAACCATCTATCGAAGCGGCTGGATTTCCTCTGCTATAGTTCTCTTCAGCGTGCTTGAATCATATTGATATTTGCACCATACTATGTCAGCAAAAATGATTGAGATAGAAGGAAGAAAATGAAATCAATTCTTGCGCGTAACAAATAGAGACGCGTCTTTTGACTTTTCCTGACGGTGCAAACCGAAAATGTAATGTTCTCAAAAAGATGACGATAACGTGAGCAGGGATTGGGTAACATAGGATGATAGTTATGCATGACGTGAATTGATATTGATACATATTTAATGAAAGTTTGTTACATACATACATACTTGTTCATATCGAGTTAGGAGAATAAAGATTATTTATACAACACTAGGAAAAGATCAGACCATAGGTAGTGGAAATCGGAAACCAAACCAAACCAAACTGGATCATTTAACGCTCGTAAATCACACCATATTCCAAGCTTTTCTATCTCCAAGCCACATGATATGTGTCAATATAGCTTCGGCTACTTGATCATTGCTTTGTTCACTATCTTTCATCCGTGAGGCGCTCGTTTGACGGAGGTGAGTCAAGCGCTGTGATCGTAAATGACACCCTTGTTCCCCAATGAAATGCCATGATCTTTCTTTTGGAGGAGATTTTGGTATAGAGGGACAGGAGTTGGAGTCGATGTTCTGGATATCGATATCATCTCTTCTGCATTGTCGTTTACATTCATGTTTTCGTAAATGCTCGAGATAGAATTCGGTGTCAAGGGCTCGCTTGTACTTAGAGGTGAATGTGATACACTCATTTGTCTCTGATGAATGGTTATCGGTATGGTTTTGGGTATCATGATCGATGTTGGATGTGAGTGTGGGTGTGGGTGTTGAAGAGCGTGTGGGTAATGGTAAGGGAATTGAGAGGAGTGGTGGGGATGATGGAGGGGTGAGCAAGATTTCAGAGACCCTTCGTTTTGATTTTGAATCTGTGGTACTCGTTGAGCAAAAGGAATTGAACCTGTTGAAGACCGGGGATGAAAATGTGGTCTTGCATGCTAATTTCGACTAAATATATTAGCGAAATATGTTCGAGTCAATATAAGCGAAATGATACGTCTATAATATATGTATACGAAAGCGATGATGAGGCTAGAACATGTAGAATGAATGGTGGTGGAATAAAGGAAAGATATCAGAAGCAGAATAAAAACTCACGTAAGGTAAAGAAGAAGGAGTCACAGCATTCAAGGAATAAGGAGCCCATTCACCGTCACCTTCTTTAAGACATTTAACTCTATTGGTATGATGTTCAATTGACTGTGGTAATAAGTGTAATTCCCGGAAAGGAGATTGTAGATTGGTTCTTGATATTGAAGGTACACTATTTGATCTTGGTCTACCATGGTGTTTTGTGGTTTGATTTCGTGATACACAGGAAGATGAGGATGAAGAAGGTAACTCGTCTTCCGACGTAGATAAAGATCTTGGTGTAGGTGGTGTTGAGGGTGTTCTATGTAATCCATGATGAGGACTATTATGATGGTGATGATGGATAGGATAAGGAGGATGTATCATATGATGATGGTGTGAATGGTGTTCATGTTGATGATGTCTCAATTCGTGTGGTAGGGGAGTCTGACTTTCGTCTAATGATTTAAGTAAATCATCAAAAGAAGGTAAAGTTGGTTTCACGGTTGAAGGTGATGTTGGTGTTACCGAAGTATGAAGTTGTAAACCTGACATTGTGATCTTATTAACCTGATGTCGATCAAGTAGATTAAATTAGATAAGGAGGTTTATCGTTATGTTATATAAGGGTGTGAGGCTGCTGAGTATTACTAAGTAGTTTGCTTTGGAATGAAGTGTGAGCAGAAGAAGAACAATCAGTAACGTTAACAGGTCAGCTATATATTCAATTTAATGTCGAACAAGAAAATAGTTGATTGGAGATGTATGTAAATATAATTTCATCGGATTCTATCGCAGTGAGGAAACAATCGCATCACTCTCTATCTCTCCAAGTGTCTGTGATACTTATATTAAATTTTAGATTGATTCGCGCCCAATATCTTTTGAAAGGAGTTTTATGGACAATTATCATCGCAAGTAGTAGTATGTCTCACCTGATACTCAATACTTCCCACAATATAATGATTTAGCTCTGGAACAAACTTGATAAATTGGTAAAAAGAGAAAGGTAAAAGGAAAATCATGCCAAGTAAGGTATACTTGAAATGGTCGGAAGATACCGTTGATACAGTCTGATTGCCGATGTCATCCGATTTTTATAATTTTGAGTTGACGGTCGCATATGCCCAAAATATAGGATATGACATTAGACTTATGATAGCATGTGAACATCTCCACAGAGCCGTAGGTCAGGTACCGTGATTCCCATTGTTGGAATCCTACTCGTTTGTATATTGGATTTTCGTGTGAAAGAACGGAAAGTATAGTAATTTGATGCGTTGTGGACAATTATCGTTTTCGTCAAACCTTGCTTGATGAAGTATATTTTGCTCCAACTGGTAGCTTTATTGCTTTTCGGGAAGTATAGTCCATGTTCCCCTATCATTCAGTGCCGATCCATTATGAGCAGTATATGACAAATATGCTATAAGTCTTGATATTGGGGGCACATATGAATTAGGATACATATATTCAAGCAAGGAATACCTTCATGCTGTCAACAAGCGTTTCGGAACGCGTCGCAAGGTTACTGTTAAAGTGCGGTAAATTGCCACATGATGGTACAATGATGTAAATGGAGGATATCGCCGAGTTTATCATTGCTTAAAGCGGCTTGGGCCCCCACATCCAGAACACTCCACCTGTCAACCTATTTTGATTAGAGTACGATGAGCAAGAGTATCGTCACCAACTACCGCCACCTCACCACTCAATTGACAATCCACTATTGCACGCGACGAGATACAGTAGTAACCATCCTTGATCTTACATCTTGTTTTATTGTTTCTTCTGCTTTCTCTCTCTTTTTCTCTTCTCCTTAGCCTCTTTCGATTACACCAGAGCCAAATATACAGAAGCTTTATACAAACCCTTTCCACCCAAACAAACTCGCCTATACCCCTAATTTACCAAATAACCATCCGATTACTTCGAACTTGATATATAATTCATAATGGTTGAAGCAGTACTTAACCCAATCAAACAAGCAACTGAAAACGTTGTAAATGCAGCAAATGAATTCGTTTCAGGTAAACCATCTGAAGATGAACAAAAAGTTGCTGATATCCCTAAAGAAGAGGATGGTCATAGAGTAAGTACCTAATCGTTTACATTGCCCCATCATATCGTCAGTTCGCCGATATTCATTCAACGTGCGTATCGATTATACAGGTCTACATTGGTAATATCTCATACTCCACCACCGAAGAACAAGTTAGAGAGTTCGTTGCACCAGCAGGAGGTGACATGTAGGTACAGCCGCTTGCCAGATCGGTTCCCTTGAATTCAGCTGATGTCAATCGTAGTAAATCCGTTAATCTTCCATTGAAATTCGGTAAACGACCTGCAGGATACGCTTTCGTAACATACAACAACGAAGCCGATGCCAACAAAGCTATCGAGCAACTCAAAGACAAAGGTAAGCTTTCATCGGGTTTCTCTTGGTTCCTCGATATTCCAAGAGCTGATTCCGATTGTTCTGCGCGCCATTGCAGAATTCGGTGATCGAAAGGTCAAGATTGAACTTGCTAGACCAGCTGAGAAAGTTCTCGAAATTCGAAAAGCAAGAGATGAGAAAAGAAAGGCGAACAGAGAAGCTATTCAAGCTAAGAAGGCTGAGAAAGCTGAAGCAGCCAAATCAGAGGCTGCTCCTGCTACCAATGGTACATCAACTGAGACTGATGCCAAAGCTGCCAATGGTGAAGAGAAGCCTAAGAAGAAGAAAAACGCTGCTAAGCCTAAAGCTAAAGTGAGTTGACAATCTTATTTGTGGTCGATTCTTCCATGGGGATTGCTTTGAATATCTAGGGAACGTATTGGGCCGTCAGTATTGACAATCATTGCTGATTATAATCATTATAGAAACCACGACGACGACTTCCTGGAGAAGGTGATGAAGGAGAAGCTGAAGGTGAAACTTCTGCCGATGCTGAAGAAGTCAAACCTGCTACTAAAGGTAGAATCGATGTAAACGGTGCGGCTGATGGCGAGGCCAAAGAGAAGACAAAGAAAGCTCCTCGAACTAAGAAAGAGCCAACAGAGCCAAGAGCACCAAGAGAGCCTAGACCAAGACTTGAACTCACTGGTGATGACTCTAAGGTGAGTGTGATGGATATCTTGATCTCCAGGAAACGAGCTAAATTCGAGAATTCTATCACTCTAGAACACCATCTTTGTTGCTAACCTTCCATTCTCAGTTGATGACGAAGCACTTGCAACAATCTTCACCAACCTTTCTATTAAAGTTAAATCAGCTAAAGTAGTTCAAGGAATCAGAAGACCTAGACCAGATGCTACAAGAAAATTCAGACCATTCAAAGCATCAAAAGGTTTCGGTTTTGTTGAAATCGAAAACGATTCGGAACAAGCTCAAGCTGTCGAAAAAGTCGATGGTACTTTAGTTGAAGATAGAAAAATCACAGCTAAAATCGCCAAAGAAATGAAAGCAGTCGAACAAGCCGAAGTTGCTGATAACGAAACAACGTAAGTGCTCAGCCACTGCAATACCGAGGTCACCATCCGAAGCTGATCGTATTTCTGGTGTAGTACCGCTTAATCGCAATAACGACAATCATCATGCATTCCATCGTCCAATATCATTCATCAATCCTCATTCGTCAAATATCATTGTAAAATAATCTATAAACAAGTCAAAACATGTTAGAAAATAATAATCATATGTATTTTTTTCGGTGAGAAATGAATTGAGCAAGATGAAATCAGGAATCACTGTAGAGAATGAAGTGAAGCAGATATAGCATTTCGATGCGGGGTGTTTTTCCATGGTGAAGAGGGTTACAAGGAAGAAGAATATGGGTTTGCGCACATAGCGCATGTACACATGCGGTAAAATGCATTGTATACGAACCCAAAATAAACATATTTGCATAACATTACTGGTATACATAGCTAAATGGTGAAAACCAATCCTACTGCTTTACTAATCTCTTGCATCAAGACAGATTCTATCTATTGCCGCTTGCCGAAGTTTTTACGCCTTTCTCGTCTTGTCCTGTTGATTCGCCCTCGTCCTTATACAACTTGAAAATGATAGGTAAACTTGAACCTTTTTGGTGTAAAGTACCCTCTACATAAGGTCTTGTACTCATCCTACATATTATGGTCAAGCGATATATTCAGTTATTAGCATCAACAATAATGAAGCGACATCACCGTTGTTAACAGGAGATCACTCTGTTGTTAGAGAAGAAGAAAAAAGGGGATAAGAGTTAAAACTTACATATTCCATCTCCAAACTTTTTGGTTTTGTTTAGGTAAAATTTCAAAATCTCTTATTATCTTATAAAACATTAATTTAATCTCAATTAAAGCTAATTTATATCCAATACATCTTCTTGGTCCATCAATAAAAGTCATAAAATTTGGCCATACTCCAGGACCTAAAGGTATTTTTTTAGGTATAGATGTTTTTCTTGGTATTTTTTTTAAATATATATCTGATTTTGATTCTTTACGTTTATGGAGAATATTCAATGATTTACCACCTGCTGTTAATTCTGAGCTGTCATCGATATTATTGTTATCTACATCAGTATTTTCGCCTGATTTCGATTTCCAAGGCGATTCAAATTGGATGTTTGCATCGGAAAACGTCGCAGGTGTTGAAGGAGTTTTAGGTTCTTCAACTTCTTCATCGTCATCTGATTCCACATCTAAACCTAGGAATCTATCTGGATTGAACTCCGAAGCATCTGCACCCCATATTTCTTCAGATTTATGTAAGTGTTCAATTGGAACATGTACCTATCGAAAAATATAACAAAACATCAGTCAATATAATATATATATAAATACCTAATGTTGGAATCCGCTCACTAATTGACCTTTTCTAATATTTAACTCATGGACAACTTTACCATTGGTTAGTGTAACAGGTTCAGACAATGGTATAATATCATCTTGTTGAGCTTGTCTGACCTATATATAATAGTCAATTGGATACATCAGCATCGATATATTCCATTGAACAGCCCATTATTCGCTGATATTGGCTTATAGCAATTCTAATGAGGAAGCCCAAACAACATAATGTATACACGAAAAACTCACTGTACCAGGTAAAGAGGGATTGATCCTTAAAATCTCTTTAACTACAGCATCTAGATATGGCAATTCATCAATTTGTTCAAAAGGTAAGTTATCCCCATAGCCTAATAATTCTGAGCGTAAAGTATCTTGCACAGGTGAATGTGTAGCAAGTTGATATAAACCCATAGCGATTGTTCCGCTAAATGTCCATAACAAGATGATCAGTACATGATGTTTCATGATCAAACATCCCAGATACGATTCTTGTCTTCGGACTTACGCTGTTGTGTCTGACCCAGCGAACATAAAAGTAGCTAATTGGCCTGTTATTTCATCATCTCTCAATTTTTGCTCGGGTGATATCCCTTTTGTCATGTTTGATCGTACTGGATTGTAGAATGGAATGAATCAGATTGGTTGGTCGGTTTCGACTTCGCTTCCGTCTGATTGATGTTTTTTATACGATAATGGGATAAAATGACTTACACATCAATGTCAATAAATCCCTGTTATCACTGGGTAATTCCCTTTTACCTTCATTGATTTCTTTTTGCCTTTCATGCATTATGATTTGTGACAATTTCTCTAGGGGATCCATAGCTTTAGCCACAAGTTTAGTGTTTCCACTTGGCTATTTTATATCACACGCAATAGCAATTAGCACAAAACGCAATTATCAGTACTGTTTACTATTCAGACTGAATCCAGTAAATCGATAGAGTTTATCACCTGATACAGGAAGTATGAATAATAACTTGGAACAGACACGGACGAGCAACTCACAAATAATTTATCTAACCAAGGCCAAAGTAAACCTAATAAAGTATAAATCCCACTGAAAGGATATTGCATTCTTTCATATTTTTCAAATAATTCACCACCTTCGCCATGCCAATTTCCGGTTGAATCAAAAATATGACCAATACCAATTTGACCTATAATATCAAAAGTACATCTTGATGCCGATGAATAAATGTCAATTTCTCTTGATCCGTTGGGTAAATCATTTGTCACTGGTGAATAGGGTGTGGAGAGTGAAGGGTTAGACACTAGTTCGTGAACGATATCTCTAAACTGGTGTCGAGACACGATCCTATCAGTAAACAGCTTCATAGAACGGTAAATTGTCTGGAAAACCGGTCAAGAAATCGTTAGAAGTCACAGTGGGAGGAGAGAGCATGGAAGGGAAAAAGGCAAGAGTGGGGAGGGGGGGGGGGGGGGGAGAATTACAGTAGGTTGTTTAATCAAATTTACTCACTTGATCAGCTTTTTCACCAACAATCTCAATCATACCTTTCAAACCATTTCTACTAAATAATCCTTGTGAAATTTTCCTTTGTAATTTATGTCTATTACCTTCAGCAACGATTAAACCATTTTTCATATATTTTCTAACCAAATTTCTCAGAAGATTTGATTTAAAATAGATCTGAGTACTGTTTAATACGTGACTCAGAGCTCTTGGGTCTAAAGTGAATATTCTATGATGTGATCCGAATGGTCCATTAACTTTGAATGTTTTTCCATATTGTGATATCCATTGGTAGACTTCCTTTGCATGTAAACTGTGATATCACATATATCAGCTTGTTTCCTTGTCAAACTAAGGCGATAACAATATATAGCATATTTAGAGAGAAGGGAGAACAAGGTATACTAGGATATCACCAAAAATAAGATCACTACAGTGCAAGATGGAGCACACTCACTCCATAATCTCCAATGAATGTCCACTTAACCCACTCCCACCTACTGGTCCAGGTAACTTTTTCAAAGGTGATGTAAATGGTCTCAAAATGAATAGATCTGCCAAATATACCAATGATATCGTAAGGATTCCCAGTAAGAGTTGTGTTATTGTTGGTATTCGGATCGAGTCTATAATTTGCACCATGATGATTTCTGTTCACCTTATTCACTATTGTATGAGGTCTTGAAGAATAGTCTAATCAAGCTGAGTACATTGAAACAGTATGATCGCTTAAGCTGTATAAATCAAGGCTCGTTAATGAGAACGTAAAGTCGCCAATGAGATACACCAGATTATAGCTTTCCAAAGAAATTTGCATCATTTGCTGCATAACTAACTGTCTTGAAAGTGATCCTACCGTACACGTTGTCCAACCTGACTAATAAACCGGATTCGAGTACTGTACTTCTAATCCATGCTTAAGCTTGATAACAGACAAAGAAGACATATCTAGTTGGTCTGGTAGATGTAACGTTTACCCCCATTATACCAATCTAATAAATTCCGATCAATCAATCAACCTTGTAACCTTCTGGACCGATCTGAGATCCCTTTGATTGAAATTGATTGTTCTCGACGGGTGCATCGAATATTAGTCTGCTTTCGGAGTTTATCGAATAGACTACTAACTGGCAGTCCGTTGCCATTCGATCTTTTGTATACATGATACCCGCTATGTGATCTCTATGAAATTAAATTAATTCCATGAGAAGTTTCGTCATAAGTCATCCCAGATTCCACTTTTCATTACTGCGTTTGTGTGAAATGGCTAAACTGCTGTGCATGTGCAGTACACTTGACCGAGGTTACCCCAGATTCCTTTTTGACGATGGGAAAGAATGATAAGTGTACACGTTAAGGCGAAGAGAACAATAGACAAATGAGACAAGATTAGATAGTCTTTTATCCTTAACTTGTCAGGAACCATTCTAAGTTAAATTCACGCTTATTTTTTTGAACAAATATCGGGTAACCAAATAAATTATAAAAGTGGCGTTTGAATTGATCGACAAGAATCTTATTGTTCTTCAAGGGATATAATGTACAGTACAGTGTGCACACATGTTTATATCACATATTACACGAATCAACGTACGAATTCTCTTGTAACGCAGATCACTGCGGCCGCCGTCTGAGAATGTGATAGGGTTCATCAAGATACGAGTTACGAGCCAAAGACGATGCTTAATTCGGGCATATGGTATCATGCAGCTCTACCGTAAATTATTCACGAAGTCATGCAACCCTGAGGGCAACTTGAACACTCAAGACTAATATGATAACAATGCATATTCTATATATTACTTCATTATTCCAAAAGTCTACCTAATTGATCAAGATCTCCCAGTTTGATACTACATCAACACCAGGATTCTTGATGATCAACTTGGAACTCTGACCTTCTTTCGTACTATTGGAATTAGCAGAACCATTATCGAATGTCCAAGAAGGTTCTTCACCATTGATTTTGATTGATTTTGGTTTATTACTTAAACCCAAAATAGTTATTTCTTCGATTTTAACATGTGATATAGCTTGCGCGCAATTATTGTTCTCAGAATCATATTCTACTACACTTGTATCGCTTGATGAAGAAGTTGGACTAGGCGATTTTGATTTAGATGACAATGATTTTCCGTTGAAGTCAAATGATCTCCAGATGTATTCCCCTTGTGTATAACCATAACCTACACCATCATCTAAATACAACTGACCACTAGCTTTACCTTCTTTAGATGTTGCAATAGTAAGCGTGAATGGATCTTGCCACATCAATGGAGATGATCGTCTAACTCTTTGTCTTGATGGTATTATTGAACCACCTTGAATGAGTAGTGGGAAAGTGGAAAGAGGCGTTTGAAGAGTAAGTGTTTGATGAGCTGAAGCCGGGTAGAGCTGATGTGTGAAATAGTTGAAATATGGCTAGGTCATGGGTTTTATATATCAGCTGAGCTTCTTGAAGTCATACGATGTCGCGATACTTACTTGAGCATCTGAGATGTATACTTCAGTACTTTCTGCTCCTTCTTTCGTGACAGGCTTGAAGAGTAAACCAGAGCCACCAACGTAGTACTGATCATCGATAGCGAAACCTTGCTCATCCTCAGGGAAGACAGCATATTGTGGTCTATCACGGTCCACGCAAAGAAGTCAGCTCTGATGCGTTCAAGCAATTATACGATGGGTTATTCGCACTGACCTCATGATTGGAACACCATTCAAACTGGAATCGTGGAAAGCATTATACCAAACCGGTAATAATTGATATCGTAGTCTGATTATATCTCTTATGTAACCTCTAATCGGTTCTTCGAAAAGATATGGTTCTCGTCGTTTGGTATCGATATGAGCATGTGCTCTAAAGAATGGCATAAATGCTCCTGCTTGATACCATCTTACTAAAAGTTCGTGCGTAGGGTTTCCGAAGAATCCACCGACATCGGCTATTCAAAGACAGGTATATTTGAGCAGTTTCCTCGAGAAGAAATGGAACTAAACTCACCTCCACTAAAAACCATTCCCGCGATATTGTTGGAAAGTAACATGGCGGTTTCACCGGCAAGATGATCTATGCAAACGATTAGCCTAGTTTGTAGTCATCTATTCGGACTGTAATTGCTTACCCCAAGTACCGAGATTATCACCAGTCCTAGAGATTGCAAATCAGCTGATCATTTCCACAACAAGAAAGATTTAGCTTACCAGATAGCACCATATCTATGAGATCCAGCAAAGAATGATCGAGAAAGGACGAAAGGTCGTTTCGCGGGGTTTTCTCGTGCAATCAAAGCATGAGCGGTTTGATTATGCTACATAAGATGAATGAGCAAGATCGACAATAGCTTCATCCAAGATATATACACTCACGAACATCATACCGTTGATATTGTGTACGTCTCGGTGTTCCCAACCTCCAGCATGGATGTTGTCTCTTGGCATACTGATTTCTGGTCCATCGAAGACAGAAGGCTAAAAAAGTTACATCAGCTGTTAATCCTATCACAGGGACAAGGGCACTTCCACTGACTTCATTCATATCATTCCAGATAAACAAGGCATTAGTTGCTTCCTGTATAGTACAGTATCATGTCATGATCAGCAAGGTCTTCTCCTCATTATCCGTTAGTCAAACTCACCTTCCAAATATCAAAATTGAACATCTTAGTCCACCAACTCCAAGCATTCTCGTTGAAGAAATCTACCCAAACGGAACTTCCAGTCCAACACCAACCTTCGAAATTATTCCCATCTGACTTCTTGATCAATACATCTAAATCTTTAGCATCGGAGTAAATTCTGAACGAATCAGTTTTCTTTACATGCGGATCGATAATAGCAACCATTTTTCTACCTTTACTAGCTACAGCATCGATCATTCTTTTTGGATCAGGGAAGAATTTATGATTCCAATCGAAATATCTATGTTCTTCTGCATATTCAATATCCAACCAAGTTATATCTAATGGTATATCAGCTTCATCAAATTTCCTATCAACTTCTAATACGTCATCTTCATCATTATAATTCCATCTACATTGATGGTATGCTGTAGACCATTGTGGTGGTAACGGAGTTGGTCCCGTCAATATTGAATATTGTTCAAAGAGTTGCTGTGGTTTAGGTCCAGGCAATAATAGTAAATCCAAGATACCAGATTCTGATACCCAGTGAGTCCTAACTCCATCTTGATCGTGCTTGACATCAACAAAAGTGTCTGAAGCTACCAAGTTGAGTACACCGACTGAGTGATCAGCAGAATGAGCATGAAGTAATGGGATTGCTCCATAAAGTGACATAGGTGAATCAGCAAGATATTCGAAAATATCTACATTGAACAATCTGTACGGTTCTGAGTAATGGGCATTTGGTCCAAGGGTATCAGGCAGTGAAAGTGGTGAAGCATGTTCAGGTAAACCATATACATGCTTGACACCGGGAAAAGTGAGATCTAGAGAGAAACCCTCCGGTCCTGATAGGAATACAAATTAGCCTCCTATGTATAGGTACACTAGAGCGGCATGAGACAAAATCACCTTTAGGTTTACTATCAGTCCATTTTCTCCATGTTTCCTGGAAAGCGTCAATATCACTTTCTTCGAACCAACTTCTATCCTGTTGATCACCATTCAAGACAACCTGTTCAGATTCACTCAGAAGTTGGTCTTGAGCTTTTTCAGTGTCTTTAATTCTAAAGTGCTCCATATGGAACAAAGATCTCTCATTAAATACAATTTCCGGTTTACCATTTCTTAATTGTGTGATTTTCAAAGGTGAATGTTGGATTTCTAAAGATAATTTTGAATTTGCTGGACCATACGCAATAGTACTTTTATCTGAAGATGATTTGATTGAAGCTGAAGTCGTTAAAGGTGGTTTGGTTTCCAATAGAGCCCAACGAGCAGTTTCGTTATATCTCTTGAATGGAGTTGTTGAATCAGTTTCATCTATTCTTATTCTGACTATTCCATCTCCTTCAGCTAATACCTCTATCTGAAGGTCAAATTTGATTTCAGGGTATAGGGATGATTTTACGGGCCATTTCCATGCTCCCTCTTCTACGGTCGAAGGCGCTAAAAGTGTATAAGGTGAATTGAATGTACCGGAAGCAGCATTCTCTTGCTTATTAGCTATGGAACGTAATCTTCGACAGAACGAAGATTGATGACATTGTTTGAAATCTTCTTGCTTGACAGCCAATATTACAGGCAGTAGCAGAACCGTTAAGACCAACAGCAAATTCAGAGGGGAAACGAAAGTCCTCATTCTAGCTGAGGAATGCTTCGCTGAGGCTATCTGAGTTCAAAATGACCTTTTTTCTAAGTGTATAGGGGAAGAAATTGAGTGTGTCTACAGGGAGGACCAGATTCAAATGCTGATAGATGGATCGTCTCCTCAAGTGTCATCAATAGGCCTGACAAGCAACGTTGTGAGGAGGTCTAAACCATAGAGAACAGATAGTGTGATGACGAGCATCCAAGTAGCATCAAAGTCAGAACGCGTCCAACACTGAGAGACGCGGGGTAAGATAGCTGGAATGTGGGGTATATAATACCTTTATTACCGTCATGTGGCATATTGCCACCCAATACCTTATACATATTATACGTTACCGATTTTGGCCGAAGGGAGGTATTATGCCGCGTAATCATTTAATCATTATCTCGATAATCATATCTACCGAATCGAACAATTCTAACTTTTCGATGTTATCGTAAATATATCTCAAATCTTATGAAATCATAACTATTCATTTATTGTCGATCTTGTAGCTACAGACGTATATAAGCATTATATTCGATAACAGTTATCCCATCTTCTTAATTTGTTAGTTATATCGACTTGCTGGTCAATCCATATATACATATAGCGAGATTACTTCAAGCATCATGTCATTACGAGCGGCATCCTTACGTCGGTTACCACGACAATCTTCATCAGCATCATCCATCTTAAGACCGTTAGCATCTCGATCTTACGCCACTCCTCAATCACCTAAACCATCTAGGAATGCCCCACCTCCATCTGGATTAGAAGGCTTATTTGGTGGAAGTAGTGGTAAAGGTGGAACAACAGTTGCACCTAGTCCACCAGGATCTGAACCCCCTTCAGGACCATCTCAGCCTAAGAAACCCGATGTTGGTTTACCCGGTTTAGGTGGTGAAGAACAACAAAGACCCGAAGATCAAAGAGAACCTGTAAAAGATGACGAACCAAGAAGACAAAAATTGAGCGAACAACTAAGTGGCAAAGCAGGTAAAAGAATCGGTACAGGAGGTAATGGAGGTGGATCGGGTGGTGGTGGTAGTGGTGGACCTTCAGGTGGACCAAGTGGTATGCCAGGTGGTTTTGGTGGTATGACACCAAATCAACTTCTCTTAGCTGCTTTATCCACCTATGCCTTGTGGAGTATGACACAACCTGATGATGTTAGAACTAAGGAAATTACATGGCAAGAATTGTAAGTTTACACGATTATAATATCGGCCGATCTTGGCTAATACAAAGTGACGTCTCTCAGCCGAAACTCTCTATTGGCTCGCGGTTTAGTATCTTCTCTTGAAGTTGTCAATCGAAGCAAAGTTAGAGTCCATCTCCATAGTCCACTCAACAACTCTTCATCAGCTCAACCAAACGCCACTGGATCTTCCAATCTTCCCTCTCCCGATCACGGTCCTGCTCCTTACAGTTTCACAATCGGTTCCCTCGAAGCTTTCGAATCCCTCTTAATCTCTACACAAGATGAACTCGGTATCCCAGCAGCTGAACGATTACCAGTTTCATACCGAGAAGAAATATCCACATTCTCTACCATCATGCACTTTGCTCCTACTCTTCTTATCGGTGGTCTACTTCTTTGGATGGCTAGAAGAGGTGGTTCTGCAATGGGTGGTGGTGGTGGTGGAGGTGGTATCTTTGGTGTAGGAAAAAGTAGAGCTAAGATGTTCAACAAGGATGAACAAGTATCAGTCAGATTCAAGGATGTAGCTGGTATGGACGAAGCTAAAGAGGTGAGATAGTTGATCGATATCAGTGTTAATGACGTGCTAATTTTCCGTTTGTATCAGGAAATCATGGAATTTGTCAAATTCCTCAAAGAACCCGCAAAGTACGAAAAACTTGGTGCTAAGATCCCACGAGGTGCTATTCTTTCTGGTCCACCAGGTACTGGTAAAACATTACTAGCTAAAGCTACAGCAGGAGAAGCAGGTGTACCATTCTTATCCGTATCAGGTTCTGAATTTGTTGAAATGTTCGTCGGTGTTGGTCCATCAAGAGTGAGAGATCTTTTTGCCAATGCTAAGAAGAATGCACCTTGTATCATTTTCGTTGATGAAATTGATGCTATTGGTAAATCAAGAGGAAAAGGTGGATCTTTCGGTGGAAACGATGAAAGAGAATCAACTTTGAATCAATTGTTAGTTGAAATGGATGGTTTCGGTACCAACGAACATGTCGTCGTTTTAGCTGGTACCAATAGAGCAGATGTTTTAGATAATGCTTTGATGAGACCTGGAAGATTTGATAGGCATATCGCTATAGATAGACCAGATATTGGAGGTAGAAGACAAATATTTGGTGTACATCTTTCGCCATTAACACTTTCAACCACACTCAAGGCTGAAAAGATTGCCGAAAAATTAGCTTTATTAACTCCTGGTTTCTCAGGTGCTGATATTGCTAATGTATGTAATGAAGCTGCTTTAAGAGCTGCTAGAAGAGGTGGTGAAGCTGTTACAGAAGAAGATTTCGATGGTGCTATCGAAAGAGTCATTGCTGGTTTAGAAAGAAAATCAAGAGTTTTAGGTAAAGATGAAAAGAAGACTGTAGCATATCATGAAGCTGGTCATGCTGTTTGTGGTTGGTACTTAGAACACGCCGATCCATTGCTAAAAGTCTCTATCATTCCTCGTGGTGTTGGCGCTTTAGGTTATGCTCAGGTGAGTTATCAATTTCTATCCTTTTTCATGTAGAAATGGGTTGCTGACACGTCGTTTTTGGGCTTCGTGTCGTAGTATTTACCTAAAGAAAGATTCTTATTCAGTACACAACAATTATTAGATAGAATGTGTATGACATTAGGTGGTAGAGTATCTGAAGAAATATTCTTTGGAAAAATAACTACTGGAGCTCAAGATGATTTACAAAAGATCACAAAAATGGCATTTGAAGTTTGTGCAAATTACGGTATGAATCCTGAAATTGGACCAATATCATATGGTGGTAGAGATCAACAATCTGAAGGTTTCCAAAAACCTTTCAGTGAAGCTACTGCTGAAGCTTTAGATAGAGCTGTTAAGAAAATGGTTGTAGATGCTCATCAAAGAACAACTGATTTATTAACTAAACACAAAGAAGATGTAGAAAAGGTCGCTAAACTTCTATTGGAAAAGGAAGTTATCACAAGAGAAGATATGAGATTGACCCTTGGTCCAAGACCTTTGTAAGTTTTAAGTGTCTCCAGGGGATTTCTCCTTTTTCAGTGCTATGACCATGTGCTAATTCCCATACATTTGTCATTATGATTGATAGCGAAAACAAAGATGAAATGGATGATTACATCGAAGCTCAATTAGATAACATTCACAAAGAGAAAGAGGCCAAAGAACAGTAAGTATTTCTATATCATTCAGATTCACATAAATCGATCATATTAGCTGACTTGTCTACTATGACTTTTTGCAGATCTCCATCTGGTCCTGAACCTCAATTAGCATACAAACCAATCGACATCAATAAAGTTGATTAAGCTATATGCCTCTTGTCTTCGAATTATTCGCACGCACTTTTCAGTATCAATCAAAAACTTTTACTCATATTCTTCTTTTTTCTCATTTCAAACAATGTACAAGTAGTTTTGCTCGGTTCTGACAGATGGGATTATTTTCAGCATTTATACATCAGGATGGATGCAATACAGTAGAGAGTATTTAGAAAAGTCATCATAATATTGTCATTATATATGCATAAAATCATTATCATTGTGTCATTAGTCATCTCTATCTGGTTCCCAATTCCGATGTATTAATTAAAGTCTTGAACGTTATCGTTTTCATTGTATATATCTATATCCTTGTTCACCTGTAGTACATTTGAGTGCAAATGTAAATTAAGCTTCCCCCACCTAACTAAACTTCTGCAGTCCAGGCGATAAACCTAATGGTTTTCTAGGTTTTGGCGAAAGTAAAGGTCTCTCATTTTGCATTCCATTTTGTGTATCATACTGAGATTTGTTCTGATCTTTTTTGACGAAATCATCGTCTTGTTCTTGTTGATGAGGAGATTTAACGAAAAGTTCATCATAATCATAACTTGTTTTTCTTTCATGTTTAGTAATTTTCTGCCTAGTCTGATCTTGATCTACTAATAAATTTTCATCATAATGATGATGATGGATATTATCAAAATAACCAATTTCATTAATTGGACTATTATAATATCTTTCTTACAATTGTTGATAATTCCTTTGATTGGGTGAAGGTAATAATGGATTATAGTTGTTATTCTTTTTGCTTTTGGGATCAGGAAGAGTGATAGAAGTCGCTGTGGTATACAAAGGTGGCATCGTAACTCTTCTAACATTTTTAGGTGGTAATAAACCACTATTGCCAATAATGTAAAATTGGTATTGTTAATACCGTTTAGATTATCCATATTTGTATTTTGAATCTCACGTATGTTTAACCTATTTACAGGGAGAAAAAAAAAATCAGTAATGCATTCTATAAGCTGAAAGCCTTTCCAAAGCGATTGACCAGAACAAGAAAACTGAAAGTCTTAAACCAAGAAGATGGAAAAAGAAAAAAAAACAACGACACTTACATTCTCTTATAATCATTTTCACACAACCCGCAACCTTTTATAAAAGTAGTATGTAATCTATGTTCTTGAAATTCCATTTCTCTTCTATCATATTCAAATGATCTACTATGTTCAAAGGAAACTTTCTGTTTTTGCGTATTACCTGATTCCGCTTGGTGCCCTAGTGAAGTATTTGCATGTGGGATTGTATTGATTATACTGGTCATTGAACGTCTTTGAGCATGTCCTATTTGGATAGGTATTGGATCTGGTCTAGTCAATTTAGGTTTCAACCTTGTTGGGCTTTCGAATTGAGGGTGACTGCCGTTGAAATGTTCTTTATAGACTGCTTGAGCTTCTGAATTATCTTGACTATTGGGCACCGTGGCAGAGAGTCCCGATGGGACCGGTACCCTTGTTGGGGGAGATTGATGGTACTGATCATCGGAGGTAGCAGTCGTACTATAACCCGGTACAGAGGAGGGAATGTTAGTAGGCGAAGTATACGATGACATTGATGGCCTAGAATGATTAGGTACAGGCGGAGAAATTGGCCTGCTGGTCTGACCTAATGTACGATTTGTGATCTGGTTTGGAGTACCAATCTGATCAGGTGACTTTACCACCCCGTGCTTTTTTTTTTCAAGCTCGAGTACTTGTGTTGAGACTTTAGTATCAATTGATAAACTTTCTGGTCGATCTGTAGTGGAATCATAAAGAGGTAAATCTCCCCCTTTGGATAGTTCTTCATATCCCTCTTTCCAGGCCTTCAAGGGTTGACCACCGTTTAAGTTGGTTTAATTATTATCGAATTTCGTACCATTAACATTACTTGATGTGATATTTCCAGTACTATTCCAATGGGTTACCTCACCAATCATATTCAATTCACCTAAAGCGACTTTAGCTTTTATACCTCTAACGTGTTCTCTTTGTTTCTCTTCATTGATCTCATGCTCTAATGAAGGTGGTAAACAAGATTGCCATTTTATTTCTGCTAAAGAACGGACTAAAGGGTATCAAAATCATAAGTCAGTTTCCCCTATCACACACATCTACGAGATAATAAGATCACTTACAATATTCTATATCTGCGTATGATTGACCAGATTTCCTTAAACCATCAGAAAAATATGCAAATACACTTGCAGCCAAGTATCCAGAAGAAGAAGCTAATTTGAGTAATATCATTGATTGTTTATTTTCAATTAAACTTTGATGATCCCTGTACAAGAAGGAACGTAAAAATGATTTAGCTGATATTTCTGGCACAAGAACGCATATTTCTCTTTGTTAAACTCACTCGTTAGCTTTATCGATATCTTCACTCAAAGTATCTTTCAAAGCCAATAATTCAGCATGTGCATTTGACGTTTCTGATAATGCTTTAGAAGCTTTACGATATGCTTTCTCTGATTATAAGTCTATGTATTAGTTTGCTTTGCACCGTGAGATAAGACGAATAAACGATCGCATGTACGGTGAAGTAGCATATTTTCCACATACCAGCTTTATCATGTTTTTTCCTAATTGCACCTAAATACGCTTCATGGGTTCTAGTCTCTTTCTATATGACAGAAACGAGTATTGATTTGAGCTAAAGATGCAGAATATCTAGTAGCTGTCACGTCCAGAACTTACAGCTAATAGAGTAAAATACTTTGATGCATCAGAGTTGACTTCATCGTACTGTTTATCTATTTTTCGAGACAATTTCAATGTCAAATCTGATATATTATCTAACATAGTTGCGGTTGGACGAATCGTTTGAGCTAAATTGCATATAGCATATATACACAATTAAGCATGTAAGTTTGCAGAGCTACATATATCACTGAAAAAAGGGGTATTAGTGACTTACCAGCGATATCAACTTTATCAATCCCATTACTCTTACCCGTCAGATCTTTCAAAGCAGAAGCTAATTTCCTTGATGTTTTACCTAAATTCGAAACTGCTAATCTATGTTCATTCCATGCATTTAAGACTTCTTCTAGCAACTTTACATTCTTTAATGCATCTGCTTTTGATATTGGTTGGAATACCTTTCTGGAGGATAGTATATTAGGTAAATAACCTTGATTTTTTGACACAGGTGATTTACCACTACCGATTGAAGAAGTCGGTGAATTTGGATTTGATCTCGATGATTTTCCTGAAGGTGAAATTGGGATATTCAATGATGTATTTGACTTAGTAGGCGGGATCGCAATGGACTTCAGCGTTAACATCTTGAATAGTTTATCCAGTTACTATACTTCGAACTGGAAATATATACATCATGACGAAGTGATATACACCCCACCTGGGTGAGAGCATAACCTATAACTGGTAAGTTACAGTCAGTGATGTACGTCCCCATATTGAATACTTATCATCGTTCGATCAAGGGCTGATAACGTGATAAGTTGTAAAAGGATACCTTCGCTAGCAGTGAGATGAATATGAAACACCAATACATCTCTTCGAAGGCTCGTGCTTGTATCAAGGTACCGGGTAGAATGTTTGTTTGCGTGTAAATTAAATTAGTTTGAAGACCCGCTGTGACCTCTATTTTTCAAGCTGTATCTTCTGTCAGAATGAGTCTGTACATGATCTAGCTCTATATCGCGCTTATGATCCTATGATGATCAACAAGTCGACGCTCGATTATGTTCCACTTTGTCCAGAAATGCACAGTTTTGAGCAAGATCACAGATGGGATAATTTTATATCACCTCCACGTGACTTGCGCTTGCATCCTCGTGCCTGAGGAAGGGTGTTGCTTATGAATATAATATAATGGTGTGTTTCGCCTATCATGAATTCAACGCGATTGTCATCAACCTGATTGGGGATCACGAATAGAGATGTTACCATGATCATTGGCTATACAACAGTCCCTTCACGAAGGCATATTGTTCCAATGAAATCATGTTGATGTTCGTTACCATAAAATCACCCGCAAGGTACAGCCTCATATTCACTAGTGATTGTAACTAACTGTAGCTGAAACCCTGTATCTTAGGTGGGCGTGATAAAAAAGTCGCAAATGACGTTATATGGTGAGTTTATCTCCTATTCGCAAAAAGAAGATAGCTTTTTTAGGCTAATATAATACAGAACAACGTAAAGTTACCAATTGCGATCGGCTTCCGATTATCTAACAGAGTTGTATGACTAGAGCTGCGAATCACTGAAGAGGCACGCAGTTGGAGAACGGTTGTGAAGACAAAGATCCTGTCAACGACGAAAGAGAAATGGGCTGTGCTGATTATGGTCTTACATTGATCTGCAAAATGCGTCCGACTGCTGTAGAAGCATTCACCGGTAAAGTGGGGCGGCCAAATTTTCCCGTCAGTAATTTCGCTGTCAAAGAGGATGGCTTATTGAGAGATGTTCGGAATTCCCATTGAAATGGTTAAGCTTGGTTTGCAGTTCTGAAAGTAGTTTAATTGCTTATACAGGTTGTATAAGCATCTTGAGAATTGAACCTTGTTCTTGCAGCTCAGAAGTAGAGAATATTATTACCGTGCTCTGTTGTGTAGTATGTAGTGAATTGCTTATACAAAATAAAGCTCGCTCGTTTCCTGTTTTCCTACTCCCCAAGGAAGGAGGAACAGCTACTACTGTATATAGTCCCGTTGACAACCGCTAGACTAGGCACTCCGAAATTTCCGCTTAAGAAGGATTCAAGGGAAAAGCCACCTCAAAACTAGCGCTAGTGCAAAACGTGTCAAGTGCCTTTGAAGAGGATTACGTACTATTTGACTCACCCCGGTAAAAAGTGTCAAACTTTGAAAGTCATGAATATGGAAGAATGACGGTAATTGAAGTAAAACCTCTTCCTCTTCTTCCTCGGTTTCGGTGATTGTAATTTTCTCACTTCACCAGTAAAGGCTTTCCTTCATCCGTCTACAATACCAGCATCGACATCGTACAAGGGAAAAATCAGACATCACAAATCACCCCCATGTCTTTTTGACGCTACTGTTATACTGTTATAACACTCTCCAATAGGGTTACCTCGTCATAGCCCTTGTCTTGTTTTGTCTTGGGTATGATATGATATGAGATCTACAATTCTGAGCGATCTGGGCGATGCAAGCTAACATGCCAAGTTAGTAGCTTAAAACACGGAAAAGATAAAAATCAGATCTGCGGTAATTGCTTTTTATTGAGGGGTAAAAGGGGTAACTCAATATATCTTGAGAAGACAAAATATCTTTTTTATGTTTTGGTTACTTAACTGATGGTAAAAGGATAAGATCTGACGCATAAATATTGTTATCATATTATGGAATGTACTTATCCGTTTGACAGAGAGATGAACAATCGGGAATATTGGACGTATGTGTGGATGCATAATGATAGAATACATAAAATGATGTCTATTTTTAAATCACTTGATACGAGAGTGTATAAACCTAAAAAAGTCACATAAACGGAAATCATTTTCTAGAGATATTTTATTCCAACAAATCAAATACATAAAAATAGTCAAATAACAGGATTGTTAAAATAGATTTATTTCTTCATACACAACACTTGCAAACTTCATCATAAAATACTAGTCATCGCAATGAGACACATATTTTAATCACCCATTCGCCTAGACGTGAAAGAGGATCTTCAACCAAAAAAACACCGTCAACCAAGTTGAAATAAGACGTCACACGAGACGCGTTTAGTAGATATTCGCACATTGTTGAATCAAATCTTCTCGCATCTATAGCAGCAATAACATTCATTCACCTTCTTCAAAGTGATTTTTCATTTTACAGTACTACAACTACATCGACCCAGCTGCAAGTTGACAGATTGTTTCATTTTGGTACCAGTATATCGGTAACAACAAAGCATTCATCAGGCGGAAAAAGGCTGTGCAGATAGAGAGATCTGGGTATCTATCTGTTCAAAGTGAGTGGCGTAAACAACTTATAGTCCCGACCAATCATTTTCATTTGATCCCGTTTTTGTCATGTTGTGTTATATTTAATATTACTACGTGCGTTATATAAAAGCTAAACTAAGGTACTCACCCATTTCATTAGATGTCCTATCAATATCATCAACAACAACATCATCAATATACTTCATCATCATCATCATCATTCTATCTTGATCCCTCGGCTATACCCATAGCTTCATTTGGATCTCCTTCACATTACCCAGAAACATACTTGCAACGATTGGTAAAAGCAAAACAAGCTGGACCTTCTGTACCTTCTTCCTTTACGTGCAACCAATATTATAACAGTGCCGACCATCATTATTATAGTAGCAGTAGTAGCAGTAACGGTGGACATACAGGTATGAGTGCAGTAGCAGTTCTACCACCTTCAGAACCTTTTTCAATGATGGAATCACATCAGAATATGCAGAAAGCTATGATGGGTTATCCTTCACAAGGTGAGTTTATAACTAAAAAATCGATTCTTACGCGTTTTTCTCGCTTTTCATCCTAAATTTCTTCCGTTATCGAGTTAAACATCATATGCTGACTTGTCTGTAGCTCGACAACCATCATTTACAGCAGGACCAACGGTAGATCAACCTCTCAAACAGCCTAATACTCTTACTCATGCTTCACAAAATGATAATAATGGAATGACACGCTTCCAACAACTTATGGCTAAGAAGTTTGCAGCTGAACAATCTTCACGGGGCGCTTCATTGTCAACCCAAAGCAGTCAAGAGGTGAACACGAGCAATGATTATCTTAAAACTGTCCAAGAACAGATGATGCGACAGAACTCAAATACCGTCTTTCACAAGGATTTCGTATCAAATCAATATAATTCTCCAGGTCAACAACATCAATATCTGGCAAATCAAGCAAAGGATGTCAAACCCGTCTTTCATCAACAACCTATCAACTACACAAACACCCCTACATCCAATTCAGCCTACGGCTCTCACGAGAGAATTGTATCTCTCCCTCAGACACAGACACAACTACAGCCAGCTGCACCTCAGTACCAACGTCGCTCGGTATCCCAGCCACAGCAGCACCCCTACACGGCTTCCATCCCAGGCAACCCGTCGATGGTTTATCAGAGTCCAACTGCTATGACTTCTGCCATGCCGCGCGGTCAATACGCTGGCGAACCCCATCCCGCTGAATGGGATAGCACTTATGGCCAGCCTGAAACTGCTCAATCTTTATACAGCCAAACACACCCTGCGATATCTGTCGGTTACACCGTCAACAACCCTTCCCCGGCCTCTTCAACTGCGACGCTCATCAAAGAAGAGAACGTGAACGAACACCAATTAATGCAAAACGCAGGAATGAATGGCTGGGTCACCACTCTTGCTCCAACCCGCAAATCCTCCGGCGTGTCAGATCCACATGAAGTTATCTCATCTCGAAATCACCAGAAAAATCAAGCGGCACCTGCTTTCTCTTGGTATGTCTCGGACACCAGATCAAACAATGGAGAATCCTCTTATCAATCACAGAATACTTTTGACAGAACACCTGCACTTTCACCTAATGTACCTTATTCCAGTCTGAATCCTTCTTCCACATCTTTACCGGTCACACCGACTGGACTTAATCATTATATCCAACCTCAATCGAGTACCTCATCCTCATACATAACCGTCAAAACCGAACCGGACACTCAACACTTAAATGTCCCGTGTTCTTACCCTTATCAATCTGGACCATCCACTCATACTAGTCCCTCAACCGCATTTAGCAGTTCGCCTCTTTTGGAATATGGCGCTAGAATGTTCACCAACATGAATGGTACCTTTCAGTTACCAACGTCCGGGATGTATATGGCCTCTACAAACGGTGGAGGGGAATCATCCAACATGAACAACGGTTTAGGAGATGGTGGGGAAGGGTCGTCTGGTGGAAATGGTGGCGAAAACTGGTCGAACGGAAATGGGAATGCCAATGGAGAAAGCTCAGGCTCAGACGGTCAAGCAGGCTCAGGTCATGAGAACTACAATGGAAACGATGGTAGTGACCCTAACGGAAATGGTGATGGAAATGACGAGGGTAATGGCAGTATGAGAAAGGGGAAGAAGTTAACTCTAGCATGTCATTTCTGTCGAAGGAGAAAGCTCAAGTGAGTACATCACAAGTCAGATCTGGATTGTTGTGAATAAATGCTAATGCAGTGTGTTCGCATTCTAGGTGTAATGGGGTCCAACCTAAATGTGATAACTGTACTAAACGGAATGAAGTTTGTACATGGGATGATAATGTTAGAAGGAGAGGACCTGGGAAAGCAACTAAAGAAAGAAGAGAAAAAGCTGCTAGAGAAGCTATGGCAGCTGGTTTAACCAATTCAGACTCGTTGCATGCTTTGCCTGATCAAATACCTTCAGATTTACAGCATGATCATGATCATGTCCATTTACATGATCACGAGCATCAACATGATCACAGTAATGGAGAAATTATCGGTTTAGGTGGAAATGGAAATGAATTACCTATTGTCGACGCCTTAAGCTCTGTACTCCAAAGTGAAGGAGCAGTCAGGGAGGAAGAATTTAGATTGAATCTTGGCATTAATGTTGCTGATCAACAAGATCAAATTGCTCAACGTATAAATCAAATTGAAGCTATACAACAACAGCAGCAGCAGATACATCAAGGTAGCAGTAATATCGCGGACGGAAACAATAACATAGAACCCGTTGGAATTGGTAGATTACCTGAAATTGATCCTAATATCCAGATCGATCCTGCTTTAGCAGCTTTATCAGCAGCTATACCAGGTACTTTAGCTGAATTGGAACAACCAAACAGCGGTAACGGAAACGCCAATCAAGGACAGAAAAGAAAATCCGATATCATTTCAGCAGAATCAATTACTGGAAACGGTTTCAACGGTGAGATTGAAGGTAAAAGGATGAAGCTAGATCCAGATAATTTACAGAAATCGTAATAAAGCTTTGTCGAATAAATAAAAGTGGTGAGGAAAGTACATATATCTCTCTAGTCGTCAATATAAAAAGTATAATTCAATTTTTGTAATAATTTAATTTACCAACTTGTCTAGATCATTAGATGCATGTGCTTGTAAATATGAACTCTACTCAATCATGCAATCCGGTATTTCTCCACTACCATATACTGTATGACCGATCGAATGATCAAGCATAAGATTAAAGGGGAATGCAGGATATTGAAATGGCTGAATCGTATCAATGTCCTACTGATAAGCTGATTGAAGCGATTTCACGGAACCTGAAATGCAACCCCTGACAGCATTCCCAAAGACTAGTTTACCTTTTAACGCATTGAGGTTCTCGGCAAGTTTAGCTATTTCACTCCTCATTTCGTCAACTGACATGTCGTCCCCGTCTTTCCACGATTTGAGTGATTTAATCGACTCTGTCAATCTTGAGTATTCTATTGGTAGATCATGTAAAAGGTATTGTTCTGTGGGAGGGTTCTCATTATCGATGAAATTAGATAGCGATTCAGCTAATCTATAATCTGAATTAGGGAATTCCGGTACAGGATATGGCCATTTTGTAGATTGATAAATTGTTCTAGCAATATTTTCAGCAAAAGAAATACCTTCGTTCAAATTATCTTTGATTTTTGAATGATATTTGTTTTCAGTCTTTCTAGTTAACCTTTCACTAAATTCTAATCTCTCTTCATATGTTTTGAGTGTATTCCATGTCTGCTCAAAGTTTGTTTCAGATTTTGACTCATCAATACATGAATTCCATAATTCTTGGTGCAACTCATAATATTCTTTACATGCTCTTGATAGTGCTTTGAAATCCCTGTCGAACACGCATTGATCATGTACCGCAGACAAATTGTCATAGCTAAATTTCTCAGCCTCACCCTCGTTGTGAGACATGGATCTAAGATAATTCTCGATATTGGAATTCATTTTGGAAATCTTCAGTTAACGTTTGTCTCGCTACAGGCGGTAGATAACAGAAAGAATTGTCGTGTATCGTTCCATCATGTTGAGTATATCGTCAAGCTAATGCATTCAAATATAGTGAGATACTGTACATCACTTACCATAACTACTCATAATGTACATAATTTGCCTTGTATTTTGACTGATTATAGCTCCGACTATGTAGTAGTTCGTAACGTCATAACATGAAAGGAATGACATGATAAAGAAACAAACGGAAAGATGAGCAGGTCTCGCTGAATGACGATTTTTCCAGTCAACGATAGAGGCAACATACAGTATTATCCAGAAATGCATAAAGAGTTAAAAGGTAGAGATGTATATCATTCATAACCGAAAGCCCTAATCAAGTGCCATTCGAGTTTCACTTCGATTTTTCGCATCAGGATGACGAAAAAGGTACATAACTGTTCTCACGCAAGCTAAAAATGCATCTTTGAGACGGCAGGAGCTAAGATAGTTGCTTCAGAATCGGTATCGGAGCAGGACAGTTCTTCCGCTATCGGAAAGAGTGTTTTGAGTTGGTGAGCGATATTTGGATAATATTGAGCGAAATCAGTTTAGCCGTCATTGTACTCACAGTCATCCGCGCTATCTATCAGCAAATGATCGTATTTGTCTCCCCAGTCACGAGCATTGCATCTTGCGTCGGTAAGGTTGATGGCAATTTTGACCATTCTTCCCATCCTTATCCCCTCTTCCTTCAGAGCTTGGATCTCAGATATTTCTTTATCAGTCAATACTTCTTTGCTATTCCGTAAATTGTCCAGTTCTCGGATTCTCTCCTCTTCGCAGTCATCATAAACGTCCATCATATCTTGAATCAGCCAAGTAGTAGGCTCTTTTCGGAAGCTAAGTATATCTTCAGGCCGCATATTCACGCGGGAGGAGGCACTGACTCTGGTTCCAGTCTGCCAAGTTTGAAGAGCTGAATCATATTTTTCAACATCCGTATTGACCTTTCTGCCATCGTTTGACAGAATCTCTTTTTCCAGGTTAGTTTGCATCCGCTCGAAGTGGCGTCGATTCTTCCGTCTCTCAGAAGCAGACAGATCTATGCTTGACATACTATCGAGATAGTGCTGGCGAGTCGATGTGGCTCCATTGACTCCCTCATCAAACGCCATATTCATATGCTCTTCGGCCACACAAGGTAACGCTGCTTCCAATAAGTAGTTCCACTTCTCCGCGCTCTCTGATTTAAAGTGATCTGATGTATCCAGCTCATAGAGAGACCTCGAGAGTCTGTTATTGCTCTCTCTTAAGTCTGAGGTTCTCGTACACCAATTGATAGGATTAGTGTATCCTGTTTTAATGGTGAATCTGGATCTTACAGGACCATTGAATGCCTTAGTACAATTAGTGTCACCTCCACTGTTTTGTGCTAAGGAGTGAGCTTCAAAAGTTAAATCAGTGATAAGCTTTAAAATGGGGATTTCTCAGTGACTCACTAAAATTGTCAACAACAGTAATCACATGAGAACCATATTGCTTCAATAAGCTATCAGCACTTTCTGGTTTAGCAAATTCGAATTCTGATTGATCTTCTGCCATATTTGTCGCTAAAAAAAAGATGATGATTAGGCTGAACGTGGTGGGGGACAAATTCGAGGAACGGATGATACTGGAGATTATATATGTATAGAAGTTAGCCGAGCGGTTCTACACTATACCATATCATAAAACCGTTTCGTCAGCGGATATGGAAAAAGCGAAAAAGGATGGCTTTCGGGAGAAAGGGTGATGAAAATTCCTCAATTCTCTCTAGAGAATTCTGAAAATATGACGAAATCAATGATATGGAAGATCTGAGCTGGTGTACCAATAGCAAACTCCACAAGTCGCCTCGGTGGACTATAAAAGGACTTATATGAAGGGTTTACAAACGTCGACAAGTACTATTCACCTTTGATGTCTGCCACATGGTGAATGTTTCTGCCACAAAAAGCAGTTGTTGTTGTTGTCTAGCCGTAGTCTAGTTTTTGGTGATCAAGAAACCGAAGGTGGAGGATGTTCAGATCGCATCTGACTTTTTTCAACGTATCTAAATCCTTTTGTCATTATTCAAGAACCCATTCATCGTTGTTTGTAAGCAATACAAGCTAGGTCATGGCACCTAAGAAACGTCCGACAAATGTCGTTCGATCAGGAAATGCTGGAAATTCAACTAAACCAACAAAGGAGAAAGGGAAAGATGATGGTAAACCAGATGACGGACCCCCTCGACCACCGCCCTTATTTCCAGCTGGATACAAATCTCCGTTGACCATATTGAATGAGAAATGTCAGAAAATGGGATGGGAAAGACCGACTGTAGAGACTGTAAGCTTATTATATGTTTCTATCACCTTAATAGCAACTGATATAAGAAATATGATAGCGACCAAACCGAGGAACTGAACCACCAACTTTTACAGGATGGGCTATATTGAAGAAAAGGGTTAGCAAGAATATATATAACCTGGATGAAGTTAGGATGCAACCGCATACACCTCTTCAGATAGGCTCGGCAGCAGAAGCAAGGCATTATGTAGCTACTTATGCTCTTTTCCGAGTAAGCCAGACAAATCATCCCTTCTATCCTCTCATGATATGTAAGAACCCGCTAATCGTGATATTCCAACTAGTTTTGTTCTCATTTACCCATGTCCATGACATTACCGCCTTCCATAAGACCTTATTGGTCTACGCTGACAGCAGAGAAGGCGGCATCACCAGCTCATCAAGCATGGGAATATGAGCCAGACCCTTTCGCAGCTAAGAAAGAGGTAGAGGATCGTCAGAACAAGAAAAAGGATAAAGAAGCAGCAAAGGAGGCGGGCAACATTGCTAATGGGAATGGTACAGGGACAAGTGGAAGAGGAACTCCTGTCTCAAGAGAAGTCACTGGTGGGGCTGGAGGGTCAGCATGGGAGAGAGCACCAGAAGTAAAGATGGCTTCGAGTCTCAGGGAAACAGTTGAAGCTACTGTTCGAAAGGTGAGTGAACATGGTCTTCCTACACTTATGACAGTGCTGAGGCATTCTAACATATCTCAGATGATGCAACAATTCCCCTCTGCCGTGCTTGAAGCTAGCCGAGATGCGACAGCTACCGCTTCCACTGCTCCTTCCGGTACAGCTACTCCTACATTAGATCTTTCTTCACTCCAAACACAACTTACGAATCTTGGGTTTCGATCCACACATATCAACTCTGCCTTATCTGCACTCTCTGCTGCCAATGCTCGTCTTCATTCTTCTTCATCCTCGACTAAAGATCCACTCGTACTTTCTCTCAGTATTTTATCACCCTTAGAAGCAGGTATAGAATGGTTGTTATTGCACTTACCTGAAGATGATTTACCACCTCGATATAGACCATCTAGCTCATCTGCAGATTTCATTACCGGTGCTTCTGCTACCAATGGTGGTAAAACTGCATTAGTAAAAGGCTGGCTAGTTGATAAATTAGTAAAGCAAGCCGGATTCCCTAGAAAACCAGTAGAAACTATATTGGCGGAAGAACAGAGAGAATCTGTTGCACTAGATTTACTCGGTAGGAGATTATGTGGATGGGAAGTTGATGAAGATGGTTGGGGTGTAGAAGAATATGGAAGTGGTTGGTCAGGCGATGAGAACGCGGCTGAAGAGAGGAAAACTACAAGGGAAGAAGAAATAATGGCACTAGAGGCTGTCTTGGGTGAACGGTATGAACAGATTTCACCTACAGAATCGATTATCAGCATTGAATCGGAAACTACAGCAGATTCAATACAACTACATATCATCTTCGACGATGACTCACCTTACCCATCTCCTCAGTATCCTACGCATCCTCCTTCATTTTACGTTTCGTCAGATACATTACCAGCTTATATTCGATTACATCTCCACTCTCAATTACTTCGAGCATTCAGGGATCCTGAAAGACACGATCTAACATCTGTATTAGAAGCTGGATCAGGAGGAGCTGTTTTAATCATGGTGGAATTACTAGAAAGTATCTTGACGGATGTTCTACAATCGCCGCCAGATCTAGGTGAAGTAACTAAATATCTAGTACCGAGAGTCGAAGATGTGATTTCATCTAAACCTGCTCCAGTCAAGAGGAAACAGAAACAAAACAGAGAAACATATAAGCGGAAAATACCGACTGCAGAGGAAGAAGAGGCAGTCAAGAAGAAGCAGAAGAGTATGTTGGATAATCCAACTTACGCACCAATGTTAGCGGATAGACGGAAATTACCAGCCTGGAAGGAAAGAGAAAATATAACAAATGCGCTAGAATCGAATAGGGTCTTAGTAGTAGTCGGAGAAGTGAGTGTCGATCAGATGTCGCTCTAAGTGAACTTGGCTGACAATAATTATAGACCGGTTGTGGTAAAAGGTATGTTTGAACAGTCAACTGTTCAGATTTTCCGATAAGAAGGGTAGCGATGAAATGCTGATGTATTCCTCAATAGTACCCAGTTACCGCAATTCATTTTGGACCACGAAATACAAGCGGGAAGAGGTGCTTCTACCAGTGTCATTGTAACTCAGCCTCGACGAGTTGCCGCAATGGGTGTAGCAGCCCGGGTAGCGCAAGAGCGTTTAGAAGACGTTGATAAATCCCCAGAAACCGTTGGTTATGCTATCAGAGGTGAAAGAAAATCTTCAGCCGATACTAGGCTACTATTTTGTACTACCGGGGTGGTTTTGAGAAGACTAGGAAGTGGTGATCCAGACTTATTAGGAATCAGTCATGTGGTTGTCGATGAAGCGCACGAAAGAGGTGTAGACACCGATCTTTTGATATGCCTATTAAGAGATTTACTCGAAAGAAATAAAACAATAAAAGTTATCCTGATGTCTGCTACTATCAATGAGCAAATCTTCATCAATTACTTTGGTGGATGTCCAAGTTTGACGATTCCTGGATTTACTCATCCCGTTACAGATCATTATCTGGAAGATGTCATATCAGAAATTCGATATAAACCACAACCATCAAGATTTGGACCACGTCAAACGGAAGAACAGAAAGCTGCTATCCGAGCTGAGTTCTCAAAACTCAATCTTGATTTGGATTCACAAAGAGCTTTAGAGATTCTTGCTGGAGCTGATCGTATAGATTATGGTTTGGTTGGGGCTATAGTCAAACATATAATCGATAATTCGAAATCGAATGATGGAGCTATATTAGTTTTTATGCCTGGTGTAATGGAAATTAAACAATGTATAAATGAATTACAATCTTGCAATTTGGGTCAAGTTGAAATTATGCCTTTACATGCTAATTTATCTTCAGCTGAACAAAGAAAAGTATTTTTACCTACAAAACCAAAAAGAAAAATTGTAATAGCCACGAACGTAGCTGAAACTTCAGTTACTATACCAGATGTGATTTATGTGGTTGATGGCGGTAGAGTAAAAGAAACTCAATATGATGCTGAAAATGGTATGCAAAAATTAGTTGAATGTTGGACTTCAAGAGCTTCAGGTAGACAAAGACGAGGTAGAGCAGGTCGTACACAACCTGGACAGGTGAGTCATATGCCTCGTCCAACTAACGTTATATCACTAATGGCACTACTGGTAGTGTTACAAGCTGTATACTCGTAGAACGGAGAACAACAGTATGCCCCGTTTCCCGATTCCAGAAATTCTGAGAACACCTTTAGAGGCCTTATTCTTACAAGTAAAAGGAATGAATGAGGATACGGATGTTAAGGAATTCTTGAGGTAAGTTAGTATATGCTTGTTCACCACCGATACCAATGATTAAGGCTAATTAGGGTTTTGAAATACAGCAAAGCTATCGATCCACCTAAAATGGATGCAATAAATGCTGCTTGGCAAACACTGCAGGATCTTGGTGCTGTTGAAAGCGAGGATCACAAGAGTGGATTAACTGCTCTAGGACGTCATGTACGTTTATTTTCCGCAATGTTGCCTTCTTGCCTAAGCTTTCCTTGCTAACAATTATTTGCTTCTCTTATAGATGAGTATGATTCCTGTCGATCTACGACTTGCCAAAATGCTGGTCCTTGGTACCATTTTCAAATGTCTTGATCCAAGTGAGTGTAACCGAGCTGACATACACTTGATACGGGCAAGCAGCTGATTCACTTTCCATAGTACTTACCATTGCTGCTCTACTTTCATCTAAACCTTTATTCACTTCGCCAATGGAAAAGCGAGATGAAAGTAAGAAAGCTAGAGAATCATATTCATGGGCTAGATCAGATCTACTCACTGATGTTAGAGCTTACAATGCTTGTATGGCTGTAAGAGAAAAGGGTGGAAGTCACGGTGCTGTGCGACAATTTTGTGAACAAGTGCGTTTATATCCGTCTCAAACGTATCGTGCTGTCCGCATTTTTACTAATAGAGGGTCGGATTTTCGACATTTTATTTTTGTAGAATTACATTAGCGCTACCACCTTGCGAGATATTACGTCTTTAAGAAACGACTTCGTAGCCGCTTTAGGCTCAATTGGATTCATCAATCCTTCTTCATCTGAAATAGCTAAATTCAGTATAAATTCAAAATTGGACAATCTGGTAAAAGGTGTTATAGTTGGTGGGTTGTATCCTAGAATAGCTAGAATATCTATGCCTAAAGCGCAATTCGAACGTGTACAACAAGGTGCCATACAAAAAGATGTAAGTCGTCTGTCCAAATATGATTGTCTCAAGGTGAGATACTGAAGAACCTATTCATCTCAGCACGAAGCTAAAGAAGTGAAAATGTTTGATCAATCCGGAAGAGTATTTATCCATCCCACATCTGTCTTGTTCAATGAATCAGGTTTCAGATCTGGATATTTGGCTTATTTCGCCAAAGCTGAAACTTCCAAAGTGTTCTTGAGAGACGCTACCGAAGTAAGTCGGACTTAATTAATATCTGTCAGTGTAGGGATCAAATTTGACCCTCCGGAATCGTACTATAGGTTCCATTATACGGTTTATTGCTATTTGGTGGAAGTATCACTATAAATCATTGGGCAGGCGGAATCATGATTGGTAAAGATGGTTTCGTAAAATTGAGAGCTGGTACAAGAATCGGTGTTTTATGTTCGCAACTTAGGTAAGTCCTATTGATATTCTTGTGCTTTTCTTTTGCACAACTCAAGGGTCCCCTGTCACTTCAATGCTGATTTTGTTATTATGTGGTCGATATAGGCGGTTGCTAGATGCGCAATTATCCGAACAGATCGAATCTCCTCACGGTGTAGACATGTCAGGTCATGAGGAGGTTGTGAGCGCTATGATGGATTTGTTGCGAAGGGACGGATTATCGCTGTAATACAAATTCCACGCATAAGCTATAATACGATAGAACGAAACCATAGCAAGTAGATTTTAGCATTACATTCATGCATCAAAGTATTATATCTGAACAAAGAGGAGAGGTTGTTTCCCAAATGGTATAACAAAAAAAGAGAAATAATTACAATGAAATCGACCGGAATCTAAGACTCAAAAACAAATACACCTCTTAAGACAACGCTTATACACCAATTCTCTGAACAACCTTTTTCATTCCAGTGAATTTGATAGTTTCTCGTTTTTCCATTATAAACAATGATTTTTCTAAAGCATGTTGAGAATAACCTTGATTTGTTACAAATTCTCTTACTAAAGATTGATATGAAGTCGTCCATCCGATTGGTAATCTTCTTTTCAATTCTTTCTCAATTTTATCAATTTCATCATTCAATTCATTTCTTGATAGACCTTCAACTATACCTGATCCAATTGAGACAGCGTTCATTGTTGAAAATTTGAATAATCTGATCGATTCTTCAACGTGATGTGGAAGGACTCTACTTGATAATGTGATTTTTGCTAACGATTCTGATATTCGAATTATTGCTTCTAATTGACTATTATTATACACATTAAGTAAATAAGATGACAGGAACAAGTCAGCTAAGCATGAGATACTTTGGATCCTTTATTAAACAACTTACCGAACTGTAATAGGGATTGAACTTCTTTCATCGTTGTCTCTTTCAACTTGAGCCACTTCTTTTCTTAATCCAACGAAATGGGATGAAAGCATCTCGGCAGCTTCATTACTTAATCTTGGTGCGCATCGACTATTACAAGATACAAGATATCACGATTAGCATTCTGCCAAAGGTGGATTGAACAAGTTTCGAACTTACGATTTGCAATAAGAAACGTATCTTTTCATTTTTTCGATATCGATTTCACCAACTTGTTCATTTTCATTCTGTCTATTCATATGAATATTCATCACATGTTTCGCAATGGTTCTATCTCTCATTTCATTATGTTCATCTTTGACAATAAAGATCATATCAAATCTTGATAGGATAGTGGTTTGAAAATCAATATTTTCACCAGGTGACTTCATATCATCATATCTACCAAATACTGGATTTGCTGCTGCTAAAACTGATGTTCTTGAATTTAAGATCGTTGTTATACCTGCTTTTGCAATTGATATAGTTTGTTGTTCCATAGCTTCATGTATTGCTACTCTATCTTCATCTCTCATTTTATCAAACTCATCTATACATACTACTCCTCCATCGGCAAGTACCATAGCTCCTCCTTCCAAGTAGAATTCACGCTATTGTAGTGTATGTAAATTAGTCAATACTACCTTATTGTAGCCGAGTACAAGTTAACTCACAGAGACGGGGTCACGCTGCACTGAAGCTGTCAAACCAGCAGCCGAAGAACCTTTACCTGATGTATAAACAGAGACTGGCGACACCTGAAAGTCGTTCGTTAGCTTGTTTAGTCTACTTCGGTAGTGTTCTTAAATTGTAAACTCACCTTTTCTACAAACTTCAGTAATTGCGATTTGGCAGTACCAGGATCACCCAATAGTAAAACATTAATGTCCCCTCGTAATCGCATACCGTCTGGTAAAATCTTCTTACTTCCACCCATGAGTAAACAAGTAACGGCTTTCTTGATATCTGCGAATGCGACAAACGTCAGCTGAAGAAAGATATCCACTTGCCTGGCAACTGACCTAGATTACCATAAATACTTGGTGCTACACTATTTGCGAATCTATCATATAATCCTTCACTTCTAGCAAGCTGTTGGAATTCTTCTTCCTCTTCAGGTGAAAACACTCTTGATCCCGGTGTAGAAGCTAAAGAGGTGTCGAGTTCTATGCCTAATACTCTGAGATACGGTTGACGCAAAGCAGGAGCTCCTGATGTTTTGGCCTGGATTGTAATCCCTCGTCAGCTTGTTATAAAAGTATTGTGTACAGCTGACAATTTATAATTAGGACTCACATTTTTATTTGAAGGAGCGAAAGTAGAATAGATACCAGTTGCGATAATTCTTGAACCGGGGACCACTCTTCCAGTCAAATATCTTTCCGCATGTAACATCATATGCCGGGGTAATTCACCGACTGGTACCATGTCTGGAGCTTCTTGCAACTTGATCGTCTGTTGATCTACAAATCTACATCGATCATGAAGTATGACATATGGGTCAAGTGGACAATCCTTACTTTGTCCCTCAGGCGCAGGGCTGTTAGAGTGATGCCGATCAGCTGATTTCTAAGAAGTTATGGAACAGCTTCCTCATCGTATACAAGGCACTTACGCATCACATCTTCTCGGTAAAGCAGCTCTTTCACCACCTAATGTACTAGGGACTTTGATGTTTCTGACTGATCGACATCCTTTACATTGCAAATGCAGTTCTGTAGCTCTCGAAGACAGTTGAGAAGCATTGATGACAATACCAGGGAGTCGCACAAGGGTAGTGAGTGTATTGGCCTGTATTTGATGTCAGCTATAGGTACGAAAGCCCGTGTTCTAGCTGTTGATGTACTTACGTTCAATTCTCTAAATTGTAAGAGGTTCATTCCACTTCTTATCGTTACTTGCATGTCCGGTATAGTGTCAACAGCAGATGTACTAGATTGACCTTGAGTCTGTGTTTGTGTTTGATCATTTGTAGGATGTAAGAGCTGTCTTGCCAATCTCAATAGAGCGGATTCCAACTAAATCGCAATTATCGTATATAGTCAGTTTAAGCGTTTTCTTCTAAAGTATCCACACAAAGCTCACAAGAGGTATCATTTCACCTGGACTTTGCTGTATCTTTTGCGCTAACTCATTATTCCATGCTATCATATCCCTCAAGTCTACCTCGAGTGTATGGTGATGTAATAGCAAAGCAGAACGTAAAGCATCACGATAAGTGAATTGCCCATTGATTCTAAATCCACTCAAGAAATCGAAGAAAAGCTTCTCAATCTCCGATAAACTATTCTGCTGTTGCTCCCCTGGTAGCACACCAACGGTCCATATACGTCCTTGTTCCTAATCGAAGACACATGTCGCTATGTCAGTATGTTTGACCATCCTGACAGGAAAGGGCAATGAAGGGATTGATCGGACATACCATGTTGAAGAAGGGTTTCTTAAGATGAGATTACGATCGACAGGAGAGTGGTAGGTGGTGACCGACTTATGGAGATGAGTCAATCTGGAAAGAGGAGATTGGAATCAGATAAGATAAGGTGATGGTCACCAAAGAACAGTGGATGTGCGATGTTGTTAAAAACAAAGTTGAAAGAAAGATGATCAAAGTGAGAACATGAGCTAAACGCGTCTATGATTTAGGATTTTACCACCAAACCCCATTTTTCGCGACGCGACGCATCTTGTTGGGTGGCTGAGCTCTACGACTATAGATAATACCCCCATTTAGCCATTCCCCACTTCCTCCACTTCGATAACGAAAAAAGTTGGGCTAACTCCTGTTGCCTCGTTGTTTTTACCATCAAACATTACTTACTATTTTTACTTGACTACCCAGTCAACTTTGTAATTGCTAAAGCTCATCATTGCATCGATACATCATCAGTGATTATGTGATCAGTGCTTTAACTCAACTGTCGGAATTTCACGACTTTATACCTTTATACTCTTACTGTATTCAAAGGTTTTCAATGTCACTAATCCCCTTTGGCTCAGTCGATCTGATTTTCACTATACTCATACCCTTACACGTTGCTCAAGCGCTTCAACCAACCTTTCGTCATCAGCTCAGGATCTGCAGTTCATTCAGCTCATGTAACGAAGCGGATTCTTTGTTCTCCCTTACCGCATGATCACCTCCTTACAGCAAAACACGGGTACAATGAGGAGTCGTCATGAATATCAGATCTCTACCAGTCATCCATAAGTACTTTAGTCAGCTCACCACCGCAAGGCACGATAGTCGATCGACGAACGCTTGTGGACGATTTGAAGAATGTGCAAAGCAATATGTGAACCCGTTTTAGCGTGACCAAGATCCGGTGCCATGAAAATGTAAGACTCGCTCAAGCAGATACATTGCAAATCCTGCAACCAATACCAGCTTGATTGGGTGTTTGGAGATTTAGCCGAATTTCGTGATAAGTACACCAATACCGGCGTTATTCTCTATCGATATAAGCGAAGTAGGTGAATGATTACTACGAAATCTGCGCAAAATAATCGATATCAGATAAACATACACTTCGGCCAATACGGCAAGTCGATCAGTGTCTTGAACAGCGGTCTCCGGTGGGACCTCAAGATCAAATACACACACATACAAGGAGAAGGATAACCGCCCCTCCGGGAAACCCGCTAAATGCAAAAATCTTAGACTTCGTGGTAAAATACTCGATGTTCCTATCGCCTTAACGTCAAAACTGAAAAAATAACAACTCACAAGGTATACTCGATCACCCTCGAATGCTTACTGAATAGTTCAACGTCGAAAGTAAAATAGGGTATCTCCATAAATCCTGACTGGACATGAGGCAAAATGTTTATAGCTCCGGCCGGCGGTAATGGCTTGAAACTCCCGATTTTCGTTTTTTAAGAAGCCCTTTTCCCTTTTCATGAAGGAAAACGCAGATGGCTCAAAAATGCTTTGTATACTCTTGGTGTAACTACAGGTGACGGATTTACTCGGTATTAGAACTTTTTGATAAGGTTTAGTTTAGTGGAATTGTGAAAATGATGTTGCAGGGTCATAGGGAAAAGGGCGACCATCGACCTTTCATGTCGCACAGGTAGAACAACAAGCGGCTTACGACTCTCGAATTTACATGATTATATCATCAACACGCTTATTAAACAATATATCACTCTCCCTCAAACATCACAAGGGCCCCTCATCTCCTCATGTCCGGTCACATAGGAACATTACTACTATTTTGTCAGTTACGTTTTTACGCCCGTATACGCCCTTGCAAGGCCCAAACACCGGCACAATAGAACAAAGAAGTATATGCGTATGAATGATCTACAGGTTATTACCATATTCGGGAGAACCAAGAACCGCAATATCAAAGCGGACGATGGATCTGTGTCATCTCCTCACTCAAGTTATAGCGAGATCATAACATAATATACTTGACTAACCTTAGCATCAGGGCGATCAATCAATCAAAATTTATAAACATAGCCAAGTAAGCGAAAGGAGGGATTTAGTGGAGAAAGGACCTTTGTTACTGATATTTTTGATGATCAAAATGTCATAGCACGATCAAATGTTAAAACCTGACAACGATTCTAACATACATGCCGATCAATCTATTTCTCCACCTAATGTCTTTGAAGATGAAGTAAATCCACCTAAACATCAAGATACCATTGATGACGAACGAGGCGGTAAAAAGGGTTTTAGCAAGGCAACGCTTGAGCGAAAATATACAAACACAAGGCAAACTAACCTATTTTCTTAATCTAAATCAAATCAAAAACAAGACAAACTACCGGACGTAAAAACAGGCGTTTACTTCCTGTATCATAGACAATAACAAATAAATCAAATTGATCAAAACTTTATACAAACATATAAACTCTTGTCAGCCAAATACATACATCTGCTTGGATTCTGCGCAAACATATATATAATCATCACCATTTGGAAGATTTTTTTCTTTCTTATTCTTGGGCACTCGCTCTCAACAATATGTCTCTTACCTTTCCTTGACATCGATAAATACTCATTTGATAATTCGTCAACAATACTATCTTACGATCATTCATAGCCATATTCATAATTGATCTATCTATCTTTCGCATCATCATCAAAAAGATTGGCCACCCCTTACCGATAACGATCAGCACTTCCTTTGTCATACCGTCATAAATATCCCTCCTTTCTCGACTACGCATATTATTACCCCTTATTGTTCTATCTTCTAGAATTAAGAAGAAATTGTCCCACAAATCTTCACGGCTTGGTTCAGCGATCTCTCTTCAACAGAGAATCACCATTAGATCATTACCTCAAAATTACGGGGAAACCCATTTTGCCCGAAGTGGTTGATTAAATTACCCTCCTTTGCTCAATATCAGTTTCGGTTCGGACTTATATGTGTCTTGCTTGTTTTTGTCTTTATATCGTCATCAATACAGTGAGTAGACATGCCATTATGTTCACTTTATCACCCATATTATCACTTCCATTATACCCCGTTACCTCCTTTATACTATATTGTATTCAAGTAACCTCTCTGGACATTTAATTGAATGGATCAAATACGAGGTACTTCTGATCATAATGACCAAGGATCATAGAATTCCCACTTACACTTCCTTCTTTCATTCCCATATACTTCTATCTTAAGTTTTGCGCTCTTTACCTTTCGTCTTTCAAGGAATGGCTTTCTCCTATAGTTCTGACATACACGCATCTCTTGCTTCTAGTCAATTTAACATACTCCGATCACGAATATCGTCACCATCCTATAGGAACTCACTGTCTGTGGGGCGAGATCTATCCATATTTTGTTAACATAGACACATCTTGCTTGTGATTATCCCAAGTAAGTGATTACTGGAGTATCTCCTCTGTTGAGGCTAGTTTGTTTTCGTGCTGAGAATTTAACCATTGGTAGGTGAATATACATGATGAACTCACCATCATTCAGCGTGCCACCTGGACCTCGAGAACCTGATTTTGTTGGACTACAACATTCGTCGACTCACCAACCTGCGCCACCATTTTGGCGAGACAGATCGATGTCGGATAAATGGGCAGCCAAACCACCAGTATCACAATCAAGACCGTATTTCTCACCTGATCCTTCACCATTAGACGAAGAATTTCGAAGTATGAGGAACGATAATTCAACATACGACTCTAAAGAGTTACCATCATCAATCGCATATCATCCTAGAGGTTTCCCTTATCGCCCTCCTCCTCGTCCACCAATTTTTAATGGTAGACCACCTGCAGGACCGATAGTCTCGAACAATATATATTTCCCAAATACTCAACAACGTGCACCTCCATTCTGGCAACATACTCGCGCTGAAACTAACGAGAATGATCCTTGGTTTAATCCAGTCATGTTACCTCAACAGCAAAAGCCGAAAAAACCTAAAAATCAAAAGAAGGTTGAGGGCAAACAGCCTACTTTCTTGACTAAGCTATTTGGGTGAGTTATTTCTTGCGCTGTATGTCTCGATAACTTAGCTCATATGTGCCAATAATCTGAATAGTATTCTGTAAGTATAGATGATATTAGCCAATTGTTTGCTAGGATATAAAACTGATAAGTCAACCTCTATAAGTGATCAGCCGGAGTATCATCATGTGAGTCTATCCAAATAGTGGATTGAACCTGTCGCTGATGTATGTTTCAGATAATCCGATGGGATGAAACGGGAGAAGCTATCATTATAGAAAATCCTGAAGAATTAGCAGATAAGATCTTACCTGTGGTTTACAGACAGAGCAGATTTGCAAGTTTCTCTCGTCAGCTGAATGTAAGTTTAGTACCTAGTCACGCCATCTCCGATCATCACGTCATCCGTAATACTGTCAGTACATAGCTAATGATTATGCACAGATATACGGCTTCAATCGTAAACTCAGCTTAAGACATGTAGAAAGGGGAGTATGTGATCCTGATGCTAGTACATGGTGTAAGCACAGCCGCTTTATATTACCCAAAATCCAAGTTCTTGTCTAATTGATTCTCCCTACACAGCTCATCCATTCTTGAAGAAACACTCAAGTAAAGCTGAAATCCTGGCTTTCAAACGACGTGTACCACCTCGACCCACACAAGCCCAAAAACGTCGAATGAGTATGCAAGAAGATGGTCTCTCGCCAACATCTTCCGAACATAGCGTAGAGTTCTATTCACCACCCGATGCCTACCAACATCATCTACTACCAGATGTAGATGAGGAGAAACCAGTCATCTTTTCTCATCCACGAGAACCATTTCTTTCCCAACCAATGCTGCAACAACCCAGCTTTCATGCGCCTCCGCCAGATTATTACGCTTATGAACAGAAATCACCGGCTGTGGTAGAATTCGATTATTCGACACCTTTGGAACACACTAGAGGATTTATGAATGCTTCTGATGAGTTACCTAGAAACCTATTCAAGATTGAACCTTCCACCTTCTTCAACTCTTCAAGAAATACTCCAAGTGTAGATGTAGCACCTCAATCGGCACCTGCGAACACGTCTTCTTTCCCGATTCCTATCAAGATCACTCAACAACATGCGAGAACTCGAAGTGTTCAAGGTGAACCCCCTTCAGCAATGTTATATTCTCCTTCTTCACCTTATAACATGACATCATGGTTATCTGGTGATATTCCTGGTCCTCAGGCTCAAAACCAACTCAAAAGAGAGATTGCTCACAGTCCAACTTCATTACCTCAAACACAGCTCAAAGGATACAGACATCATGATCAAACATCGCTCGAAACAGACCAGTCACCGACATGGCTACCAACAAAGTCTTACACAGGGATTGGCGCTTCTCCACAATCTCTGCCCAGCGAGTTTCATTCACCTCACGGTCTTCCTCAAATGCAATATCATTCACCGAGCTCGGGTTATCAAAACAACACTAACTCATTAAGTTTAAATACCCAAACCTTCTCTGCACTTTCACCTGATTCACCTTCTACGATATCTCTTGGAATATATCAACCTGGTTATGCTTTTCCATCCGATACACTCAGTCCACCTGATCATTCAGCGATATCGCCACCTCAAGCTTATCAAGCATATCAAGGATCAACATCTTTACCCAAACCATCAAATATCGCTCAGTCAAGACAAGAACGAAGAGCGACTATATCATCCAACCCATATAGTCCTAGAAGTAGAAATAATGCTTTATCATCTACTTTAGGTGTTGTGAATATCAGAACTATAGCTAGTAGAAGGGGGTCTGAAGCTGGTATTTCAGGTCTAGGTCTAAATCTTACCGAAAATATAGTAAATTATCAAGACAGACAGAGAGATGATCATGAAGCGCTTCCGAGTGCTAGTATCAAATTAGAAGATAGTCACCCTTTTGAAGGCCTTTTGGGGGAGATGTAGAATTATAGTGAAAATCGGTGTTTCTGATGTGAGAACGAATTACCTTGATGGTGCGTTCGCCCCAAGCAAATAGCCTTTAGATTGATTCGCTGCTGGTGTATTGTTAAGTACATACTGTATTATGCTGTATGAGACGGCCGATATGGGACGGAAGGTATAGGGAAAGATTTTGCATTATTCATACTTTTTTGCTGGTATTCAGTTTATATATACTCTCTTGTACTTGAAGTAATTTACGAATTCTATATTTACATGTTTACGACAGAAAAGCGAAACATGCATACATATGATATTCACCTTGCTCTCGTGATTTTTTTGCCTGAATTCATTATTCATTCCGCCAAAGGTACCCTAAGTGCTCACTCGGTGGAGGCCGTCCAGGATTGTTTGGATGGGTAGCTCGAGCGTTTACATTTCTCGTTAATTCTCATTGATGTACCTTGTGCGTACATCCATATATCTCATATATGATACATAGTACTAAAGATGTTACCGCCTCGACTACCTCTTCAAGCTACGTCTTCAAGCTCTAACGGAAATGGGAGAAGTGGAATGATACATCCAGATGATGCTATTCGACAGACAGATGATGATGCTTCGTCCTCTCGTGCGTGAGTGTTTGGTCATATTTGGTTCATTCGATAAATCTCGAAACCTTTAGAGACAATATAGGAGTCCATGAATGAGGTATATGGATTAGAGCACTAATACTAGTCGTCCTATGGCAGATCCGCAATTTCCTTAGGATACTTGAACGATCCATTTTCTTCATTACTTTACAAACCAAATTTACATTCCGGTAACGGTTCTCCATCAACTCGTAAACCACCTCTGATCAATATAGGAACACATCATAGAACCATTGGTATAGATACCTTGTTTGATAAACACTTGAAAGATGATACAGAAACACCAAAACAGGTTGTTTCGTTGGGTGCAGGAAGTGATACGAGGTTTTGGAGGTTGATGGTGAGTTTTGTTTGTCCCAGAATAAAAAGAACACGTGTGAGGTCACTGTATCATATCATTGAATCAAGTATCTTGGATGAGATGAGCTGATCATTAGAGGCCTCAACGTATAGTCAAGGGAGAATCCACCCAATATATCAAAATACGTTGAAATTGATTTCCCTCATATAACATCAGTGAAAGCACAGCGCATATCAAGATCGAAAAAGCTCAATTCTCTTTTTAATAAACCTTCTGCATTAAATCATAAGACAACGAGTGGTTTACCTTCATCACCACCACCATATAGAGTATCTCAAGGTGGTACAAGGATAGATTCAGATTTATATACTTTATTACCATTAGATTTACGTTCGGCCAACTCCACTTCCTCTACTTCGACGACAACATCAACGACGATATCAGAAATTTTCAATCAACATTTATTACCTTTATTGAATCCTGAATTACCAACATTATTCTTAGCAGAATGTTTATTTCCTTATATGTTACCTGAACAAAGTGAAAATATAATACAATGGTTTGGTGAAAATTTCTCTCAATGTATTGGAATCGTATATGAAATGTCTGGTTTAAATGATGGTTTTGGGAAAGTTATGAAAAGGAATTTAGCTGTAAGTAATTACTGACTTATCATACAGCTATATCGTAATCACGAATTCAATGGAATTCCCGCCCAAGCGACACTTTGACTAAAATACCAATTTGTTTATTTTCCACAGTCACGGAATTTATCGATACCTGGTTCAGAACCATTTCCAACACCAGAATCCCAAGCTGAAAGATTCCTCAACCCTAATCTAGGACCAAAGGGTATATTTGATAAGAGTGGTGTCAAGACTTTGTGGGAGATTAGAGAACAAGTTATTGATATAAATGAATTACAGCGGTAAGATATCCTATCTTAGCAATCTCAATGATGATCATTCTCTAATACACTTCTCAATCAAAATAGTATATCTAAGCTTGAAATACTAGATGAGATTGAAGAACTGAAATTGGTCTTAGAACATTATGTCATCGCTTGGGGCGTGAAAGGTGAAAATATGGAAAGTTTAGGTTTATGATGATCAGACAATGATCAGAACAAGATCGTAGAGAGCATAATGAATTGTATCAATGCATGGTTATACCAGATATTATGCACAAAAAGTCACCTCGATCTAAGCATGAAACCCTTTCTACGATCCTTTACCGTGCCTAGAAAGTCTCCTCTTCTTCAACATGATGTGGTTGTTCCTCATGGCCAGCTTCACCTTCAGGAACCTAATTATGTTTGAGTCAGATAAATGAGTGGTCAGCATGTCATTATTTCCCACTCAGCGAACAATTACATTTATACTCACCTCGAAACCTTCGATAGTAGCATATAGGATTTCTTGAATTTTAGCCATTACATCAGATTCTTCCTGAGTTACACCTTCAACTGCCATACGTTCTTGTACGATAAGTTCAATATTTCGAAGTTCTGGTATAACATAAACGATTAAATTAGTCTGTCCTCCTTTCTGCACGAGTTGGAAAACGAGCAAGAAAATATAACTAACTATCAAAGTAGAAATCTCTTTCTTTTAATAGACTTTCACTGTGAGCTTCAATTTCAGCTACACGAGCTTGCATTTGTGCTACTTGAGCTGAAGAAGCTGAAGAAACTTGTCTACTTGTTCCGCCTATTCCTGCACCCGGACGTGAAAATCCTCCTGTGCGTGCGGTTGAAGATGTTGTTCGTGATGTCGTTGGTGGTGGTGCTGATTGAACTATACCACCCCTGTTAAGATGAAGGGATCAGATACATTAGTTCAATTATTATCTCTTTGATCAATCATGTGTCGGTCCAATACCGCTCTTCCGCACTTCCGTAGGAATGAACTTGTATTCGGATGGAAAGTATCACTCACGCTCGTCCTTGTGCATCGTAAGCAATTCCACCACTATTTGCGTCCCAAAATTTCTTCATCCATTGTAAGAATTCTAAATTATCTTGCATTTTACATCTGAGTGCATGAAAAGACAAAAGTTGAGCAACATTAGTACATGAACCGCTGTTTGCTCAAGAACTGATTGCTCTTCTTCGTCCATTTTCTCTTACCCAAGCATCACGGGATGAGGAATGATTGAGGGCTTTCACTCACTTTACAAGTTTATCAACGGGTATAGGCTGAATGAACCCGATGAATGATTTGCAGCATTAGCTCCCTCACATCATGACTAGCTTTTCCTGAAATATAACTTTCAATAAGGATTTTACTCACCTTGTCAATCCTATGCATTTTAAAAGCTTTTTGTAAGATTTTGAAATTATCCAAATATTCATATTCCATTCTAGCATTGTATTTAACCTTTGACATTGGTAAATCACCTAGAGGACAGTGGTATCATAGAATGAATAAATATCATATCATTAGTATATGAATCTCTCTACCTTGCACCTTTTTTCGCTTGTAATCAAAAAGAAGAGTAATTGATGGATCTTTTTTAGCTAAACTCACCATATATCGAATCTATAATTTGACAATAAACTGATCCTGTACCACATTGTTCGACTTTTGTCAATACTTGAGGTTCAAGTAATTCATTTAACCATGCTAAGAGTTCACCTCGAGCTTGATCAATGGAAGCAGAAGGTCAGCATATAGTGTATAACTCATCCAACTGATGTAATTCTATATTTGATTAATCTCCAGTGGAACTGAACTGGTTGAACTGAAAATGGATAAATTGATATCAGTAAGACCACTCACATTCTCCTGTGTAAATTGACATTTTGAGGGAATTATGCTAGTACTGGGTATATGTTCGATATACGTTTATCAATGGCCGCCTGATATTATCGCTCTAATAATGTTGTCCAACAACAAACCAAACGATTTGGAAAGTCAATGCAACAAAATCAACTTGTCATCCAAGACGCGCGCGCTCGGACCCAAAAAACAATTCAAGCATAACAGACAACACACGCGTGTCATTATCATAAACCACCTCCTCCTGCTTTCAATACAAGTAGCCCATTTATTGCCACATCATGATGCTATCACTCTCATTGATGGCCACATACCCTATGCATATGCTATAATCGGAATATATCATTGTATCTGGTATTTATATATACTGGATTCCTATGCCTTGTGGAATACAAGAGGTGAGCCATTTGAATTATATCTATGTGATGTGTATTGAAGAATTTGCTACATGATGATTTTAACAAGGAACGATGGGGGTATCTAACTGTTTCGTAGTGTCTGGTTGTTTTGGGGGTATATGTATCACGTCTATAAAAAGGGTGAATTGAGGTATCAAAGGAATCGAACCAACCGAAAGTTAAGCTCTAATGGTTAAACAAATCGTGGAAGACAGTAGGTATTTCTGCAGACTGTAGCAGTAAGATCGGAGGGTTAGCATATTGTATATCCAATGTTTATCATGATTCACGACTCACTTTAAATCTATAAGCACATTCAGTAGATCTTAACATTTCAACATCACCTCCAGCAGCTTGAACGAAACTAACAATTACACCGTTCACTTGTGAATTTGTTCCTTGAGGTTGTCTATTTGTGGGCGGAACAGCAGCTGCAGCACGATGTGCGTAACCTTCCACTGATCTTGGTAAATCGAAATTGATGATCAAAGGTGACCAAGGTACTTCAGGTGGTTTTATATTAACATCAAATACAACTAAGAATCTAGGTCCATTTCCTGATAATGATGTTCTCCATGATTGTAATACTGCTTTTTTCTGTGTTGGTGGTAAATCAGGTGTCTAGAGTAAAAAATATCACAGTATTAGCTACATCTCTACCCTACATGACTGAACTTTCATCGAGAGAGATTTGCTTACAAGATATAAAGTTTCCCATTTCCTACTTTGTAATCTCAAAACAACAGCTTCCAACATAGTATAAGTACCAACATGAATTATAGCTTGCCATAGAGGATAATCTTCTAACATTTTAACCAACATATCTAATTTATATTCTTTTGCTCTTGTTTGTTCTTCATTCTGACCACCTTGATTTCTACCTGATCCAATGGTTCCAGGGCCTATGTCATTATTGGCCTTTGCGGCGTTGACTCCAGCTTGGGCTGATCCAGTTATAGTCAAATATACATAAGTATGTTTCAGGTTGATTCCAGGTGTAACCGATGATACAGATTCTTGTGAGTTTGTTCCACCATCTCTTCTTACCAAGACTCTAACAGGATCTCTAACAGAGAGCGATTGTGAAAAGTTGATAACATCTGTTGGAATGGTGTTTGAGCTAATGGGTGAGAAACAAACACATGTTAGTCGTCGTACTAGTTCTACCCACATTATCCAAAAGAGCTTGTACACTTACAAGAGACAAGTTTGTCGCTCAATATCACCTGCATTACCTGCTCCAGCTTGAGTTCCGTTAACAGCGCTAGTAGGTCCACCGACGGCAGCTGTGCTATTTGCACCAAATCGACTACCTTGTGTAGGGAATGGAGTCTTACTAGCAGGATTGAAAGGTGAATCTCTTCCTGCATCGTATGGACTCGCTAATCCAGGTGAAAAAGGTGCGGCAGGGATACTAGGTGTTAAGGGTCCAGTCATACTCGCTCCCCCTGGACCACCTCGTCTAGGAGCGGGAAGAGTTTTGGCGATGTTCAATACGTTGTCATACAGATTACGAGCCTGACGAAAACACTGATAAGTACAAAAGCCAGTACTTAGTGAGATTGATACTTACAATCAATTGGTCTACTTCGTCCAACTACACGATAATACCGTTAATAATTGTTCAAAACCATTCGACAAAACACATAGAGATACTTACAATTAACAATCTACATTCACTACCTCCTAATCCACCTCGACTAGTCATGACTTCGGCGATTTTAGCTGGTGTACCAATCAGAATATGTATAGCATCCCGTTGCATAGCAGCGATCTCATTTGGAAGACCTGAAGAACCAGCTGCACCTGCAGCTACACCTGATCTGATACCTAATGGACCGCCAACACCTCGAACCACTACAAAAGGTTACCAGTCAGTACAAAGCGAGACGGTGTGTGTTTTGAGGATATACGTACGTTTATGACATTGCATAGCTTGATCAACAGTAGTAGTGATGATTATAACGGCCGGTCCGTTGTAAGTCGCAGGTGGAGGGGGAAGGTTTTGAACGAGATGTAAAGCGGGAATAACGCTGAAATTAAGGAAAATCCAATCAATATCTCTGTCGCTCATATTGGGGCGCAACCTTGACAGCCTGAATTTTGCCCGTAAAAACTTACTAAGAGATGATTCTTTCGGTAGTTGGAGGAGCTTGAGCTATGATGTCACTTCCTTTGATCATGAAAGGTAAAACTCTAGTCTGAATCTTGTTAGGTGGACCAATTCTAAGGGAACGAGGTAATATATCAGTAAATTGCTCTGGCATTTACAAGTGACGATCGAAATCGCCCAACTATGCTATAGACAGCAACAGCGTAAAGCGAGCTCGATCAACTTACCCATACTTTGAGATAGACCTTAGTAAATCCACTTTCAAATTTAGATGTTCCCATTTCGTAATGACTATACCTGCACCTGGAGTAGCTACACCTGAACCACCTGGAGTTAACGGACCTGAACTACGTTCTAAGGGATTTGAAGTTTGGTTTAAACCTGGACTTGAAATTGCTAGAGATGGATTATTGTGATTACTGCTATTGGTATTATTGAAATCTCTTTCACCTCTTAATCCACTTGGTGTGTGAGGATGTGGATGATTCATACCACCTGGCGTCAACGAACCTAAATTTAAAGGTGGTTGACCTATTATACCGCTTGAGAATGATCTATTTATACCTGGTCTATTATTGGTACCTGCACCTCCGCCTCCTATATTACCGAAATTGTTAGCTTTACTACTACCAGCAGGTGATTGAGGATGATGTATAGTAGAATTCGAAGGTGTTGTCATTGGCCCAGACTGATTAATTAGATTTTCAACACCTTGATGATGTAATGGTCTAGAAGGTAAGCCTAAATTTCCTAATGGACCTATCGGACCAGTCAATGGACCATTATTCCTAATATTGCTACTTGGATGCGAATGTACATTTTCACTTCCAATATTCAACGTTGAGATAGTTGGAATTTGATTATTACTTGATGATTGTCTAGTTTGTAATCTTTGTAATTGAGCCACAGAGGTTGATAAAGCTGAAATTTGTTGTGTTAAAGCTGCAATATCTGAATTACCATTACCATTTGCATTGTTACCAACAATTACTGGTTGAGGTGTAGTAACTGGAATAAAAGGTGATTTAGGTAAACCATTATTTAAATTACCTAAACCACTAGGCAATTCAGAATCAAAAGGTGCGAATACTGAAGCAGTAGAAGTGTTTTTTGATCTTGATGGTGAAGTGTTTACTATATTTTGTTGTGAAGAAGAAGATGAAGTCGACAGTGATTTAACAATTGATGTTAATTGAGCTACTTGAGATGATAATGATGATAAAGTATTTTCAGTTCTTGATAACCTTTGTGATAATGCTTGATATATTGGTGATGATTCGATATCGGATTGTGATTGGAATTGAGGGGACGATTTACGTTGTTGTTGTTGTTGTTGTTGTTGTTGTTGTTGTGAGGATGATGGGTTTGGTGGTGGTACAGGTGTATTGTCACCCGACATGATTGATGATTGATGTATAATACTTGTTTTTTTTTTCTAATCTAGATACAAGAGAAGCTTTCTTCCAGTCAAATGCGAGATTACTTATTATATAGATACAGTAGAAATCCAAGGAATGGAATATTCTCAAAACTAGTTTAGTCAATCTTCAACAAAAAGAGAGAGGAATGTTAAATGTCGTAAAATAGGTAACCAACAGTTGGTCGGAGACGGTAGATGAGGTGAGCTGAAGATGACAAATATATTAATTTATTATTGCACTGATGATGCATGATCCGCTCGTATGACTCATGGTAGTAGTAGTGGATAGTGCCGCAAATCTGGCTTAAAGTTTGAAGTAAAATTCGATAATCTTCTTCTTCTAGCCTTATGCAGTCAGGTCACATATGCATTCAAAACACAGATCATTTACATCAAATGCAATCAAATTCAACGTGTTCTGACTTAAAAGGATCAGTCTCTAGAAATTGAGTGAGATATATCTTCGTAGATAATTTCGCGAGACGACGAACACCAAAAAAAAAGAACGATTCGGGAATAAGTAGAAGTACGTACGAGTAATAAACTGTATTTTACGAATCTTGGAAGCTTTTAAAGTATTTTAAAGTATCTTTTACGTACTCTCAAACGCTTTTCATTTTGAGCGGGATTAAGGTAGTCTTCTTCATTATCTACATTTGAGCAGAATACATATAGCTTGAGTAATATTACCTTGCTATATCCAATGTCACTTATATCGTAAGCCATACAGGCAGTTTTATCGATCGCTGCTCGACATGTACCGGTTTTCAGTAAGGAATGCAGCGGGAAAGTATTCAATATCGCAGTCGTATGATGCCTAAATCCGATGAATGCTCACACCGATAACAGAGATGTATTCGAGACGATATAACATCTTACCATCGGGTAAGGGAAGATTTCGAGAGGTGACATTCAGACGTGAAGTGCCGGCTCGACAGAATAGTCAAGACAAAGAGCATATGATGGACTAATTGAGCCAGAAACCAGCTGCGTACGATGCAAGAAATGTATTTCGTGATCATGAGAATGGCAAATACATCCCAAGTCTTCTATCATCCATTTTTGTATTTATGAAAGTTAAAAGACCCGTTTAAACCCTAAAGCTACCTACCTACTAACAGTGGAAATGATTGATTTACTCTTTCATTTCAACGTCACCTTTTTCTTGAGAAGATGATTTTGAACCTTTTCTTTCAAGGATAGCTTTTCTGTCGGAATCGAGTTTGAGGGAAGTGATGACAACGTTTGATGGATGAATTCCAACTGGTACAGTAGCAGCATTTGATTTTTCAATGTGTACTCGTTCAACGTGGATAACCCATTTCTTTCTGTAGACCTGTAATAGAGGATTTGGTCAGTACTTTTTCAGTGAGTTGTTCAGTTAAAATATGTATGTCGGATGGAATGAATGGTATTTCTGATTGGTATAGGTGTTTGTTGAACTAATGAACTGAAACATTCCACTTACTTGGGTTACTTTTCCTTCTCTTCCCTTGTATTTACCTCTAACAATCAAAACTTCATCATCTTTTCGGATAGGGATTGATCGGGCCTATGATTGGAAGAGAGATCGATCAGTATGCTGTTTAATCATGATGTATGATCGTTCCGTCATCAAAATAACCTGTCCACCAAAACATTTGCGACTACTAGTTTGCTACTTGATGTCCTATTTCTGCTCTATACCTCGTTGTAGGATAGTATAGCCCGACCCGACAGGGATGACTCTATTCCATTCAACCGACTAAACCAAATTCCACATAACCTTCCCTTAAATTGCCTCCATCCCGTACCATACTTCTTGGTCGAATACCAAATCAAATCAAAACTCACAGTGTGTTCCTTTCTCAATTCCTTTGAAAGAGGGGATGACATGATCTTTCTCTTAAGACCGGAAGGGGCGGCAAAGTGTGCCTTTCGGGACTTTCGACGGTCATGAGCGAGGCCTGATGATCAAGAATAGAAAGGGTAAGATAGTCAGTACAAGGCGATGTGATTTCACATCATAGCATTTCACTCCATCAGATCAAGCGAGCGAGCAAAGCAAGTCTAAATTCGTAAATCTAAGTCTAGCTGATATTGAGTGATAGATCGTGAGAATATTGGTGAAGCTGAGTGATGATTCGAAAGTTTTTCCATGTGAGAATATCGATTAAATGGTGAAATTGAAATATATAATAACAGATATTGCTAGATTATCGTGACATCTATTTCTTGTAAAGATTGACCATTGTCCTCCGGTGTCTTTTCTATGTCTCTCCCATTGGTAATCTTAGTCCGATTCTGTGAATATCTCTGAGATTGATTTCTGAAAATTTGCTACGTTATCCCCAATAGGCCTTTCCAATTGAGCGTATATGATCCATATCCTTTTGATTCAAACAAGCTTATTCTATTGACTTATAACTTCTAGATATGCTGATTCTGGATGAGTTGTGATTGTAGACAAATGTTGTCGTTGTTGTTATTGTTGTTGTTGTTGTCTGTAGTCGGTTGGTGGATTCCATAATTGGTCTTTTGTCCATTTTCTTTTCCACTCAAAACCTTCTTGCTTACTCGCTCGCTCTCTTTCCTTCCCACAGCAGACCTTCTCACTCACCGGTTGATGAAGCCATTTTGATTGATGATTTTTTTTTGAAGGTTGAAGAAGCAGAAGGGCAGCGTTGAAGAGGGTGAAAAATAGCTATAATCAATGATTGTCACTAACGACCCCTACAGCATACAGCAAAACAACCAGAGCAAGCGGAAGCTAGCAGGCAAGCAAAGCAGGGAAGCAAGCAACGGACGGTCAGCTACAACGAGTACACCATACGATAGGGTAGGGCTCCTTACAACGGCGCAACCATAGCAAAAATGCAGAAGCGTGGCAAACGCCGCTTACAGCGAAAGGGGGAGCTGTCAAGTAGAACAAGTGTGGCAATTGCTGTGTATTTCAGTCAAAATCGGTGTTAAGGATATATCCGATGCAAGCGAAACAATATTTCCCTTGCGCCGCATTGTGCAATATTCAGATTTCAAGTCGTGGTGTTTCGCATATCTATCTTGCAAAGTCTATTGATGCACGACAAACATTCCTACCGATCTGATGAGCTGATTGATATGTTAATTACATTTTGATCAAGACAGAGAGGTTTACAACTATGCTTATACTACAACGCAACTTCCAACCATACTACAACTAATGACGAATCACTATAACAAACCTTAGATCTGGAATACAACTAAACTAATTTCCGAGTCAGCAACAGTAAACCGAAGTGATAAACTACACTCATATGCGCAGAACAGCATCCTATGATCTCCTTCCCAATACAACTTCAACAACACCACCACCCCAAACATGCGTGAAATTTTCTCTTACTGAACCTTTCTTAGGTTCTATTCCAACTTCTAAAACATATGTTAAAGTCATTTCAGGTACGATAAAAGATTGAATCATTAATTTTCTAATTAAATCAACTTGTACTGAAGAAGAGATTAAAGGTTTGATCTGAATTGATCCTTTTAAATGTACATCTGTTGAAGTCATATCAACTGGTACTATTGATGATCCACCAAAAGCTGAAGTCGATACACCATGAACTTCAGATTGATTTTCGTTATTTGTAGGTGAATTATCATCTTCATCTATGATTGGTGGTAAATTTGATATTGTAGGTGATAATACATTACTATTCATATTTGCTTGTCCTCCGCCGATTGATAAATTAGATCCTCCAGCCGTAGAACTCTGGCTGGAATTTGAATTTCTTCTTCTGAGACTAAATGATCCTCTTCTATCACCTAAAAACGATTTCTTTCTCGGTGATTCTGGATTAACACCAGGTGTAGAAGTAGTACCAGCTGAACTAAACCGCCTCAATGGTCCACCTGGTCCTTCATTTCCACCACTTTCCGTTTCGGACCCACCTCTCATATTGCTCGAAGTGGGTACGCTAGAACTCAACGCGTTATCTTGACTACTTGTATTATTGTTATTATTGCTATTATTATCGCCCAAAAGTGAACCTCTTCTTCCTCTTGAAGTCGCATTTGAAGCTGTGGAACCTCTTCTACCATTTGGAGAATTAGTATCATTGATCATACCATCTATACCTAATTCAATCTGATCGCCACCTTCTTGCCAAACTTTTGATTTAGTTGGAACTTCAATTCTTCTAATTTCTTTCTCTAAACCAATTCTGAAAATAGTTACTCTGGTCAATCTAACAACAAATTTACTATTTTGAGGATTAGCAAAAGTGGATAAAACATGTGGTAAAGTTGAATGAAAATGTAAATGAAATGGAAAACTAGGTAATTCGCTATCTGGATCAGAAGGTATAAATAATATTGGCGGTGAAGGTAATAATAAAGTAACGTCTATCCCAGGGCCTTGGTTTGAATTAGCATTCAATGGTGAAGGTAATTCAGACTTTGATTTAGGTTTTCCACCATTCAATTCGATAGATCTCCATCCTGGATTTAATGGATCGTCGAATGTCAATGAGCGGATTCGTCTGGGTGGTATATATGCTCGAGGTGCGTAAAATATCGGTACGGTCACCCTATAATGGATGAGATTTAGCTCAAGCACTTTCTCCTGTCAAACGTGTATTCAGTCCCAATAGATTATTTTCACTCACGTCTCATTAAATCTCAAACCCTTTCTAACCAGCTTGACCCTCAACACATACTCTACGTTCGCCTGCATACCTACCTGCTGCAAATCACATGATGGAGGTAATTCTGAATTCGCATCTCTGAAATGGGTGTTCGGCATTTGTAATGCGAATGAGAATGATGTATTGGGCGGTAATAATGGTTGACCGTCTTTAGTCAATAGAGGTCCCACAAGTGTAGCTTGAGTGGGGGGAGGGATCAGGTTGGAAGTAGAGGAGGGTTGAGAATCAAGTGGTGTATTAGCGGAGAGATTTTGCCCGTTCGAATGATTAGACAGTTGTTCCGAATGACCAAAGGTGGTGGTTTCAGTAGGACGTGGAAATAGCTGTATTTTGTTTCTTGCCATAGGTAATGTATCCAAGACAGTATATTGACCTCTAACATAGTATGAGACATTGATCATACCGATGATCTGTCAGAAAATTCAAGTATTTAGCCTCCAAGGATACGATAATCTAGACGACGTGATAAAAAGCTTTCATGACACTCACGGCAACTTCCAATGTTACGGCTCTATCGACTTTACCTACATTAATTATACCTTCTACCCATTCTTCTCTTGCTAGTTTGATATATAATGGTCCCGTACCATTTAAGTTCAACCTTTTCGCACCTCTTGTTATATTTACTCTTAATTTCTTATTACCTGCAGAAGTATTCATACTGGAAATGGTATTGGAATTATCGCTGTTGTTATTGTTCTCTAAATTTGCTAATGACGATGAAGGAATGGGACCAGAAGGTGGAGGAGGTGATTGAGCGATTTCATTGAAATAGGCTGAAGCTGGATGATCAGCTGAAAGATGTACAGATGAAATCAATCTTAATTCATCTCTACCTAATGAAGGTGAATATATTGGTGGATCACTTGTAGGTATAGGTAAATCTATATATCCTTCTCCAAGTAAACTTGTTAATCCTCTATCAGCGTTACTATCTGTTCGACCTAAAGAGCTACTTAAACCCGAGGAGAGAGTGGGTCTTCGAGGTCGAGGTCGATCTGTCGCTGTAAATGTATTTCTTCTAGCTGTTTGTGGATCTAATATCCTTCTTCTGGGTATCAATGGATCATCGTCATCATTATCTTCCTCAAATCCTTCATCTAATACCTGATCTTGATCTCCGTCTTCTCTTTGGGTCTGAGCTTCACGGTGATCACTAAACACGTCTTCACTCGTTTGATTTTCTGATGAAGTACCATTCTCTTCTGATGAATCTTCCTGAGCCGTCTCTTCTATAGGTGATGATGTTCGGAAAGGATTATTAGTCTGAGATGTACTTGATGTACCGAAATATTCCCTTGTTGCCTGATTCACGAACGAACTATCATCTCTAGATTGAAGTCTACTTGACGTAGGTGATGATATTACATCTTGGTAATCTGGTAATGCCCTATTATTGTTATCATGTTCAGGTATAGCTCTCGATACTGCATAACTCGGCAAATTGGGTCTTGCCCATCTTTCGCTTGAAATTGGTTCAGAAGCTCTTCTAATGTTAGGTATAGGTATTGATGGTGTATGATTAGATATAGGTAGTATTGATACTCCTGTTGCTATTGGAGGTAACACGGGTGTGACTGGTGAGGTTCTCAGTGTGGAAGGTGTTGCTTCGTTATCGTTGTTTGAGGTCGAGTTTGAGCGGCTCGTTATCGACTTGAATAACGATTTCATCTTGTCGATGATTGACTAAATCTTATCAAGTTTGCGTGAATGGTCTCTACATGAGGACACAAGACTAGGCGTAACAGGTATTTAAAAAGTGCTTTAGATGTATGAGAATAGCAGTTTGAGTGCGGGAGTAATGGTAGTGATCGGCGTTAAAATGATTGTTATTATGGTTACTCACACTTTCTATATCCTTATCTCTATCCTATTAAACAGTGTACATCACGGGGTCTCCATTTCCGATCAATGTTTGGATTTGCCACCCAAAATGGTTGGTGTGAGAACGATCACCTGGCTCAACAAGTCTAGACTTACTTGGCTGATCTTGGCTTTATCCGTTATCGGATTTTACCGAGTTACGTAAAGTACATGCATTTCTCATCTACGTCAGCTCCAATAACCTTTTTTTAAAATACTAGCCTCCACTTTTCACAATCGTCTCCAATCATCCCATCATCCCATCAAACGGTGAATGGGATGTTTTCGTTTCTCGATCTGTCATTTATAAATATCTTCTTATTCAATCATCTTTTATCTTACTAAGCCTTCAAGCTGTGTATGTCTTCTCGCAGATCCACCTTGATTACTATATTAGCCTTGATAATATTAATATCACTTATGCCTTTCATCTCACCTAATTTAGTCAGATCATCTATCGCCACTGCCAGAAATAGATTACCTCAATTCATTAATAATTCAGCTAAATTATCAGGAATAGGATTACCTTTTGCTTTATTCTCTTCAAGTTCATCAAGTAAAATGCCTTCAGATAACTACCCAGTAAAGAAGAGTGATGATGAATGGCACGCTATTCTATCACCGGAACAAGTGAGTGGTAACAAGCTTTATTACCTGATTGGTGAGGACAATCTCAACACAGCTGATATTGTTTATCCTGTCAGTTCCGAGTAATTAGAGGAAAAGGAACTGAAAGACCTGGATCTCACGCATATGATAAGAAGAATGATGATGGTGTGTACCGTATGTTATGTTCTTCCGCGTTCTCTACTTGTCTTGCACAAGTACTGATTCCTACCCAAAATAGACTGTGCTGCTTGTGATGCACCATTATACACGTCCAAGACCAAATTGTGAGTGATTGCTATTGACCGCTCAATATTAGCTGTCATGTGCGTCCTAAGTTTTCAGCTAATCCGCTCATGGCTTGCAGCAATTCTGGTTGTGGATGGCCAGCATTCTATGATACCGTACCAGGAGCTGTAACACGTCACGAAGATCGATCAATGTTCATGACTAGAACCGAGATTGTCTGTACCAATTGGTGAGTTACCGCATTAAGCCAGACCCCGACCTGAAGAGCTGACTATAATCGCGATCATAAATAGCGGAGGTCATCTAGGACATGTATTCAAAGGAGAAGGTTTCCCCAATCCAGTCGATGAACGGTAAGTTGGCCTAAAATCAGAGTTCAGCGGAAGTGCAAAACCGTAATACTGATGCATGGCATTATTAGACATTGCGTAAATGGTATCTCGCTCAATTTCAAGAAGGAATAGGGGTCGAATAATTTGTGTTTGACGAAGTAAGAATACGGAATGTACGGTATAGATAGATATTGTTGCTTGTAATATCGTTATCATTAGTGTGGTACAAGGATGATGTTGTAGTAGGTGGCAAAACCGTAAGAGTTAAGTATGATATAATGCATAGACATAACGAAGGATCATTGTTGAATACCGATTCGTTTGGGCGACCATGATTCTCATGATATTTCAATGCATTCAGAATCTATATACAGTAACACGGTATCCATCGGCAAAAAAGCACGGCTACAAGATGTTTAGAGCTGATTGCTTCAACTCGATTCATCAATTCATTAGGAATCAGATTTAAACGTAAATAGCTTGTAATCTTTGAATTTCCTTTCTTGAATTTTCTTCACCGTTGTAGAATAATTCCAAAGCATCTTTCAATCTGATTGCAGTGATTTCATCTTCTTTATTATATCTATCTAAAACACCGTCTGCCAAGTAATTGATATCAGTTGAAGCGATTTTCCAATCTTTTGACATAACTTTAGATAAAGGATCTTTTGTTGATAATTCTTTTAATCTATCTTTTGATGCTGCAGAATCAATTGCTTGCCAGTTTTCCCAGTAGATTTCTGTATTGTTTAAAGAATCTTTAAATCTAACTTGATGTTCTGCTCCCTTTTTGTATTTTGGTAATTTTGATGTTGAACATAGATCTGACATTTGATCAGATAAAATTGTATTTGAATCTGCACCTAATTCTAACATTGCCATACATTCTCTTGCAGTAACACATCTATCAGAAAAAAAGTATACATATTTTCATCGTCAGTATAAATCACTACTATAGACATAATGATCGAAGAGATCAAGCAAGGTAATCCAACTCACGAGGCAGCTTTGATCAATGGTTGTGTTTTACCAGTTTCTTTAGCTAATCTATCATATGTATCTCTGATATGTCTCATTCTGGCGGACATAGGATGTTGAGTAGCGACATCTTCGACATCAGGCCAGATACTTGGATCAATGTGAGCGGGACATTCTGAAAGATCGCAATGGTATATCAGTATAACTTGTACCTAATCACTGGAGATCCCGTCATACATCGGTACTTACCATTGAAGTATGGACTGATTGAGTGCATACCAGCTTGAGAACAAGCGATAGCTTGAGGTAAAGAGAATAATGAAGTACCCAAAGTTCTAATACCTTCAGCGTTTAAAACAGCGGCAGCTTGTACACCTGCTGAAGTAGAAGGTACTTTAACCATAAATCTCTCTCTTGGAATACCTTCAGCTTGGAAGACTTTATCGTAAGCTCTGACATGAGCTTCAATGGCATCTCTATTATAAGCATTTCTTGGTGAAGCTTGAACTAAAACTCTTCCTTGAATGTATGGTAAAACTCTTTTAGCGAATCTTACGGACTAAGAAGTAGAAACATCGTTAGTCTACCGAATATGATATCTCAGAGAAGGTGGACTTACAAGAACAGTATGTACTTCTAACCAATCTTTACCTTTCAATTCTCTTATAGTCTTTTCAACCAATTCTTTGTTTTCTGGATTATGAAGTTGTTCATCAACTAATAAATGATTTGAAGTCATGTCATGTGCTTTAATAGGTAAATTTTTAGCAATTTCAGGATTCATTGAATCTGTATCAACTTTACATCCTGCTGCTTCGATTTGTTCTAATAATGTTGGTTCAGGTTTAGAAATCATCTTGTTTAATAAGTTTTAAATAAATATTTGGTTTAGGTAGTAGAAATTAAAATGGAAAAAAAGAAATAAAGTTTGATGAGAAAAAGGAAGAAACCATTTCACCTCGAAAGAACAAGGCTTTATATATTATTCTCTGAGAACCAAAACTGTCTGTCATACAGTAGCTACCTCACCAACTACACGTTTATGCCAGCGTACGTAGATACTTCACCACCTGACTTTACAGCTTTCACTATGATTCACCTCCACCTTGATTAAGAGAATCATCTACAGTTATCTAACCATTATTGTTCATATAATCTGATACTCCGATAAATCAGCGATAAAAAAGATTAGCGCTTTGTCTAGTAGTCAAAACCGGTCCGATATCGTTATCGTGCAATCACCCATCATATAGTACAGTTACCATCGTGACTTGGTTGACCTGGGGATTATGGTTGATAAGAACGTGTAAACAACGTTACCGCTATGCTCTTATGGCTGTGAGTAAGAAGAGCTTTTGAAGTTACAACATGTGTAGCTACCAAACTACTCGGTCAAGCTATCACCTACGAGATAAGCCAATTAAGATAGTTCCGGTCTTCTACGATAATCGCGCTAATTCGCTCAAAGCCGCAAACTAAATATGCAACGTAATCATCCATATCACCTATTATAGTCCGACCAACTTTCTTTATTTTCCATTTACTTTCCGTAAATGTACCACGGTGAGGTTTACGTATGGGCCACATAAAAGCATGAGAATGTGAACCTCAAGAAACCGAGTATTTCTTGATGATATCGGACAGAGTAGAAAGAAGGAAATGAGCATTGTGCCTTCGTTGTCTCGTAAAGGTCAGTTGGCTCACGACTATGAATACGGATACGACAACTCGTCAGCATATGTATACAGCTGAGCCTAGAATATCAACTGCCGGACAGTTGAAGCACGCAGAACTCTAGCACGCCGCTTGCAAGAGAAATCATTGATTTGCATTGACATTGAGCTATCCAGCAGTAGCTGTGTATAACCGGAATTGAAAACAAATATTATTTGACCGCGACGTCAGTGGCGTTATTAGCATTGTACATGTACCAGCTTTGAGGATCCAGGAGATTCCTGTGGATTTGTTGCATCAGTCCATCTTATTGCAAGATACTCGCATACAATAGCATTGAAGCGTTGGGAGATACAAATTGCATTTTGGAAGCCATCATTGTGCAATTGCATATTACTCGGCCACCTAACATCCCGGAATAGCCTTAAGAATTGCCCACTTTTGGTCTATCGGGTTTTCCAGACCCGATCATATATCATTCAACTCAGGATATATGATATCATTTCCATCAAAAAACCGGGAAATCAGCGGGGCAGAATGGGGCACTTGAAGTTAGTAAGGGGCCAACAGAGGGAAAATGACTGTTTCAAGTTAGACTAGAACGGCTAGGAACAAATTATTGTTTGTTCATGTCCCGGTAAATAGCGGCGCGGTAGTCAATTAGTCCCAACCATTCCTTCGCTCTGTCGCCATTCTCAACCTTGAATCCTCGTATGACATTTAGAAATCTTCTTCAATTTCGACAAAGAACGACAATAATAATAATAACAAAAGAAGTAATATCGACCATGTAATCTTTATGCATGAGAATACCGCATATTGTCCGAGTTAATGTATGTTTGGTTCGGATGCACTCGGCTAAGATACTGATTTTCTAGCTAGAACAATGGAAGGACGAGTCGTTCAGCTTAAGCAACCCTCGGAATACAGATGAGATGGATAATAATGATAATGATGATGAATATCTATAAAACCATGATGATATCCATCTCGAGGTGAAACTTCCCCCTTCATTTCTTCACCAACTTGTCAGTTTTGTATCCATATTCTTTCCCTTGTAGCATAATAACGAAACAATCTTATATCTTAATTAATCATGTCTACACTACCTCACTCCGCTGCGAGTGATTCATCAGTACATCGTATAGGTAACGATAGTAAGCCTGAAAAAGCAAGTGAAATTGGTCATATTGAAGATATTGAAGCTTCACATCAACAACATGTTGTAGCTCGTAATCGAAATGTCAGCGCCAAGTGAGTAACAGAAATTGAATCCGTACTGTTCACATTTCCACGTAAGGCATTGATGCTAACGCGACATGGGGGCTGTTTTCAGAATTCAAAATCCCTTGTATGGATTATCGAAAGAGAACCTTTTCAGCATGGCAGACCAATTCTGTACAGAAAAAGGATTCGATGATAAGCGTGATTTATTCCAAAGAGCAGCTTTATTATCTCAAAAACCAGAAGATTACGAGACCATAAGGGAATTGACCGAAGAAGATCGATATTGGCTTCGAAGGGAAAAGACAAGTGAGTGGTGGATAGAACCCTTAATTGTTCAGGTACTGTACGACAGTGACCATATCGACGGATAGACAGCTAACTATCAATTCTGTATGTATAGATAAATGGGATCAAACTCGTGCTTTATATTTCTTGGTCATTGTCTGTTCAATCGGTTCTGCCATTCAAGGTTGGGGTGAGTAACATACCAAGAATAGTGTCACTGGATACGAACCCGGCTAAATATCTCCAAATTTAACAGATAACACTGGTGCAAATGGTGCAAATTTATCTTTCCCCGTTGAATTCGGTATCGACAAAAACACCTGGTTGGTCGGTATGGTCAATGCCGCACCATCTATCACTGTCGGTGGTATCTCAGCTATGCTTACGGATCCTATCAATCACTATATTGGTAGAAGAGGTACAATCTTCGTCACTGGTCTTTTCTGTGAGTTACACAAATGTCCCTTTTTTTTGGTATCGGTTATGTATTGACGGGGTTTCATCGAAAATTTAGGTGTATTCCCTGTTCTCGGTCAAGCGTTCACCAGAAATTGGTGGGAATTATTCATTTGTAGGGTACTGTTAGGTTTTGGTATGGGTATGAAGATTACTACTATCCCAATTATGACTGCTGAAACGTAAGTGCAGACAGTAACTGTGTATAAATATAAATATAGTATATGCTAATGTTGAGAGTCATCCATTAGTGCTCCTGCTGCAATTCGAGGTGCCTTGGTTATGTCTTTCCAACTTTGGGTAGCTTTCGGTATTTTCTTCGGTTTCTGTTCAAATTTAGTTTTCATGAATGTTGGTAAAAACGCTTGGAGAATTCAATTAGCTGCTGCCTTTGTACCTGCTGTACCTCTTCTTCTATTGAGTAAGTACGATATCACACTCGTCAGTTGGGTCATTCAAGCTGAACCGGTGATCTTTCATTGGTAGTTTGGCTTGTTCCTGAATCTCCAAGATGGCTCATGAAGAAAGACAGATATGGCAAAGCCTTTAATTCACTTATGAGATTGAGGAAATCGGAAATACAAGTAGCTCGTGATATGGTGAGTCAACCACTCGTGCTATATTAGCAAAAATGATACTGTATTAACCATCTTATGCCCGATAATTCCTTTTTCCTTCCAGTTCTACGCCCATTGTCAACTTGAAGAAGAAAGAGAAGCCTTCAAGGGTACCACATACTTCTCCAGATTCGGAGATCTTTTCGTCAAACCTCGTCTTAGACGTGCCAATCTTGCTTCTTGGGTAGTCATGATCAGTCAGCAATTATGTGGTATTAACATTATGTGTGAGTTATCGAAATATGTTTACCCACAATGCTATCAAACAGTACTATAAATCCCTATAACAAAATGGTCAAAACGAAAGTGGCATTTCGCTGACGCGCGTCAAATTTAGCGTTCTACTCCTCCACCATTTTCGCCGAAGCCGGTTACAGTCCAAAACAATGTCTTCTCGCTTCATTTGGTTTTGGTCTCGTCAATACCGTTTTCGCTCTTCCTGCTATTTGGACAATCGATACATTTGGAAGAAGAAACCTTCTATTGTTTACCTTTCCTTGTATGTCACTGATGCTGTTCTGGGCCGGGTCAATATTCTTTATGGACGAAGGAAACGGAGCAAGAGTTCCAGTTTTGGCTTTGGCAATTTACCTCTTCACCGCCTTTTACTCCCCCGGTATGGGTCCTGTCCCCTTCGTTTACGCCGCAGAGTCTTATCCACTCACTCATAGAGAGATCGGTATGTCATGGGCTGTACAACAGAATAACATGTGGTCAGCTGTCTTAGGTGAGTTACAAATCCCAAGTCTTTCATTTTAGTTCTTTTCCTTGGCAGCTCGCTAACCGCCACTTGTTTCTCCCTGTCTTCAGGTCTTACCTTCCCAAGTATGTTGGTAGCTATGAAACCTTGGGGTGCTTTCTACTTCTATGCCGGTACCAATATATTAGCATGGGTTTTGATATTCTTCTTCACTCCAGAGACAGCGTAAGTCGCTCTCTCTCTTACTTTATGCCACTCTGTCTGTAAGCTCACCTAACATCGTTTTTTCCTTACAACTAGTCGTCGAACATTGGAAGAATTGGACTATGTTTTCGCTGTCCCGGTACCAGTCTTCGCCAAATATCAATCAACAACATGGCTACCCTGGTTTATCAAGAGATACGTTTTCTGGCAAAAGAACGCTAAACTTGAACCTCTTTATAAACTTGAAGGTGTTGCTGGTGAAAGAACTGAGGTAGAAAGATTCCATTAGACGGTTGAGCGGAAGCCATACAACACTATAAGTGGAAGTAAGACAGATGATCAATCGATTTCACTACGAAACGCTTGTGCTTGTTAAGAAAGATCTGGCATGGAAGATAGCGGGAAGAGGTGAAACTTCACAAGCATTGGAAGTAATAAACAAAATGTAGTAGTATCTATAATACGCTCTGAGTAGTGTGTATCTGAAAATTTCCCATATATGTAGATTTTATGGTAGTGTAGCTTTCTTTTTAAGTATCGAATATCTGTATAAGTGGTTTTTGTCGTATGTATGTCTTTCTGACCACTGCTCGTAATTTAACGGTAAATTCAAGATTATGAAACCCTACAGAGAATGTCTGCAACAGACAACTATTAAGATGCATAATCGGTGAGGGGGTTGCTCATTCAGCGAAGCTACGGAAGATGTGTACAGTACTTGGTGACATGTGAGACTGGCGAATAACTCTACAAGTTATTCAAGCGCTAAAAGACATTTGTTGTCCTCAGCCTACCACAAGCCTACCAATCCACAGTACTTTGAGTGACCTTTGACCTGTTGTAGCCTGTTTCAAGGTCTTTCAAGGTCTGGACAAGGTAAGATACAGTGGTTTCCTCCCTTGTTCTGGGATCTGCGGATTCTGAATAGGCGGCTAGACCCCTGGAGACGACCTCTCTCGTAGGTTCTACTCTAAGATCTAATGGGATGCCGAAAGGAATGTATTCAAGGTGCCACTGATCATCTTCTACCAAGCCTACCTCAGATTTCCAGGTGTCTACAGCAGAATCATATTGGTTTTTAGAAGCTTCAGCCTTATCCATAAGTCCAAAAAGGGCTAACTCAGCTTGCAATTGAGCTTCTTCAAGCTTTGACTTATTTGCATTCGATTCTTCTTCGGTCAAATCTTCCAGACCTTCAAGTACAAGAGCATACGCTTGTCGATCAGATTCGGCTCGAGGCTCCATTGAATCTTCAAGCTGTTTGAGAACGGATGTGCAGTAGTCTACAGTAGTTTCATAAATGTCCGCCGCGACCAGTACGTTAGTCCAAGCTTCCGAACCTCTACTGGAGGGAAGTTTTGATCTAACAAATACTTAGTAAGTCTATTATTGCAACTTGGCAAATTACTCAAGATTGACTCTTTATCGATTGTTTGATTGAGGGATGTGGCAACGACAACACTAGGAGCCTCTGTGTTTTCATTATCAGTAAGTTGCTCGAAGCGTACAGTATTAGAAATATACACGGAAAAAGATTATTAAAAAACTTGAAAATAACTTACCGGAATATTTACCTTCATTCCAATTTTTGGATAGTAGCGATTTGTACCCGTCCATCAAAGCCTTAACATGATCGGGTGCTGCTAAAGTCGAGTAATCAATGGGTTCATTTGTGAAAACGTCCATTTCTGCTAACCGATGGATCGTTTGGCAAGCTGGGAAGAAAGATCTACAGTATAAAGCTGTAGGAGAAGATCACAACCATTAAGAAAGGTTGGGATGACAGTGGAGGTTTAAGCGGCACCCATTTATACCACACAACCTTTCTACAGAGGGTCAGACTTACGTGACGATGCAGTGTAGTTCCTTTCTCTTTCAGGGGCTCTCCAGGTTGACTATTAGGGATGTTATTCGGTGATAGTGGATTATATTGAGATAAGAAGCTAGCCAAATGCGAGAACAATTGAAGTGTAAGATCTCAGGTATGAAGATGGATATTGACGCCCTGAAGTCTGTGATGCATTCAAGCTATTTATACCTTATTTGAGCACTGACTTACCCTTGCCTGACACCACAGTCTCAGTAGCGCCCTCGTATAGTTCTGACAAAACGCCAAAGGAAGGACTCCAAGGCGTGCTTTTGGAATCCTTTGCGCTACGTCACTACATCACTGTCCTCGAAGCGAGAAGCGAGAAGCGAAAGATAAAACGCGCAACAGAAAGCATATTTCAAAAGAGGTCTCAATCCTCACCGTAGCCATCGATTCTCATTAGGCAGAACGGTCCTCGTAGACTATAACCCAGGCTACTCAGAGGTACACACAGCTTGTGGCCGTTGATGGCGGTGTGATATTTTGGCTGAAATATTTTTTCACGCGCAGTAAGCGATAATCGGAGGTTTTCACTGATAAGACTGAATCTTTGCTCCCTCATTTCATGTATGCAGAACCTTTATCGAGACAAAACCCCAAATACAGTTGAATACGGTCAAAATCTATTGAAAACACGAAAGAGAACTGAGATTATCGTCTTGCTTCGACCACGATTGATGACTGAAATCAGCTCACAGGATCTGTTAGTGGGGTTATTCTGTCACATCCTTACTGCTGGCGCAAAAGATATAGCCAATTCATGTCCAGGTGCAAAGCAGCACCATATGTATATGTATACATAGGGACATTGTGCTGAGGTTCGATCATGCTTTCAAGTTGTTGTCCTTCTTCTCCCAACAAGAGAAGGCTGTGTGAAGGGAGAGTTTTAGTAAAAGCGGGGAAAGACTTCAACCGTGCTAGAATGTAACACACACTGCCAAGAACTCATAACAACGTCCAGTGTTCTGATTGATGTAAAAAAAGATAAAAGGTAGTGTCACCTCCCTGAAGACCAGTTCGCTTAGCTATTTAAATTGCCTAATATATAAATCTCAGATTCGCAAAGCACTGACATATTTATGATATGTTACACTTGTTGTAGACAAGAGAAGGTTAAACCCTTTATGCGAGTTCTCACGTCATTGTTTGTGGGCCACCCAACACATTCAAGACACAAGCAGATGATGCAAGCTCTGCATTGATATTCGAGACTTGTAAGGAAAAGGATCATATCAAACTTATACAAATGGCGTATTATTGTAAAGATCTGCCTATGCATGCTCCCCCAACCTGCTACTATACACCACGTGACAAACGATGATCATGATTATGTCATCACGAACTTTGATAATAATCTTGAAATTTCGAGTTGTTGCAGCATCCGATAAAGACTTCAAACAACATTATGCAAGAGAAAAGAAGGTTTCGAGAATAGATAGTGCATATATCCTATCTAGATCTTGTATCTTCTGTCTTTTATCCTGAACCTCTTTAACAGATTTCAGTATACCCAATCAATCGGAAGATAGGGTCAAGCAAAAGCAATAATCGACCAAAATGACTGATAATCGCACAAAAGTTTCCGTTTTGATGGTTTGTTTAGGGTAAGTCAGTAGGCATATAAGAACATCTGACTAGAATAGCAAGTTTATAACTGATAAAATGGTATTAATCTGTATCTCAAATATAGCAAGTGAGTCGAAAGTACCATGTCCACCGATTGAACTAGCCTTGTTACAAAGCTAATCACATATCACCTTGTATGACTCGTGTATTAGCATCTGGTGAGCACATCTTTCCCTTCGAAAACATTCATTGTAAAGCAGGACGTAGAAAAAAAAAACCAATTTACTGCTTTTGTATTCGTAATGTAGTCGATCACCTATGGCAGAAGCAGTCCTGAAATCTGAAATAACCAAAAATGAATCTATAAATTCTAAATTTGATATCCAGGTGGATTCAGCTGGTACAGGTGCATATCATGAAGGTGAAGAAGCTGATGATAGGACGATAGCGGTCTGTAAAAAGGTAAGGGAGATGTCTCCTAAATTGAATACCTCCCTCTTGAAGGGTTTACTCACTGACTTCCATTGTATTTTTTTAGCATGGTATAAATGCAGATAGTATAGCTAGAGCAGTCAATAAAAATGATTTTACCAAATTTGATTATATATTAGCTATGGATCAATCAAAGTGAGCAGATTGATCCTTTGTCTCTTGTAATTCAACTCTCCTGATTCTGACCGATGATACTGATAACCTGAACTAACCATAGCCTTCAAACATTAATTAATCGTCAACCTTCATCATCCAAATCTGAAATATCATTATTCGGTTCATTTTCACCTTCAATACCTACAAATCAACAGGGTTTGAGTAAAACTAAAGCTGAAGCTATATCAGACCCATATTATGGTGGTAGAGATGGTTTTGAAATCAGTTTTAAGAAATGTCAAGAATTCTCGAAAGGGTTTTTGGATTATTTGGAAAGGCAATAACACAACAGCAATCATCAATAGCTTTTCAAAAGACATATACAGTAAGGCAGAAATTTCTTTGAAAAATTTAGCAAATGAAACACATTGGATGTTTGTCTACATTCTGCCAAACCTGGGAGAGCCATGACGACTTCAATACATCCATTAACATATAGATCATAGAAAATGTAGAGTTCTCATTAGACAAATAGACAAAATAGGATCGACAGAACATTTTGATCGATTTCATGTCATGACTTCGGTATTTTAACTATAATAGCATACAGCATGCTCAATCCATATGTTCGGCCTGAAAATCTAGACATATAGACAGATAGATATGCAAATAGATATACAACAGACAATTTTTCTAAAAGATACGACTTAAGTAAAACTATTACTACTTGTAATCCCACTAACATTACTCCTCGATTTCCCTTTCTGACTATTGGTTCTTCCATTATTTAGATTGTTACTCAAGCTTGCTGTTCGACTTAAACTTGATTCCCCACTTCTCTGATGATTATTGAGGTTATTCATACTTGCTACTCTACTCAAATTACTCTCTTGACTCCTTGTTCTCGTTATACTATTTTCTCTTGATCTGGTTATTCTAGTTGTCGCTCTAGATACACTATTTTCTCTTGATCTTGGTGTAGGGGTACTCGTTCTACTTCTACTTGTAGGTCTACTCCTACTCATGCTGACACTTCTACTTCTACTTCTTGTTCTCGTTGATCTATTCAATTGATTTTGTTGCTCATGATCCTCATTTGTAGACGTTTCCTTTTCTTTCTTTCTACCTCTTTCATCTCTAGGTCTAATTTTCTCTAATTTCTTTTCCAGATGCTCCACAACAATCAATACATCTTCAGTGGAGAATCCAATTAAATCACTACAGCATTTAACTATTAATTCAAGATCGCTAGGTAACTCCAAAAAGGGATCATTTGCAGAAAAAGATAATATCTTTTCACCAGGCATTAATGGTAATGACTTATTATTGGTGTTGTTGATACCTTGATCATGTATAGGTTCAATCGATCTACGTGAAATCAAATTGTCGTTATTTGTGGTTGAATCGGCATGGTAATTTAACCATGAATTAGGTTGGACCATTGATTCTGGTACTTTCGAAGTTGATATAAGGGGAAAAGGCGTGGCATCTGATCAGTGTATTATTAGCATACTGCTATCGGTTCTATAGGGAAAGACCCACCAAGTGGTTCTGCTCTATCACCCAACAAGACGTTCTCTGCTTTGTTAAGAAGTTGATCTAACTCATCATCATCCATGCTGGTAAAATCCCTGAGAAGCGACTCATCAGTCAGTTGGCGCATTATATATACGTTAGCAAGTTATGCGATACTGACTGTCTCTCCAGATTCCTCCTTCCACCTTTGAAAATTCCACTCTCCATCCTATTCTTCAGTTCATCTATCCATATCTTTGATCTGGGTAATCCGATAGCAGGATCGGACTTGAGTAGTGTTTCTCTGCCAAGATACGATCACTTCAGCTTAATTGTAAGAAGTGACGGTTCTTTGATAAATATTCACTGACCTTGGTACACCATCCAGGCCATAGACAATCTTCATGATTATGATCCAGGCACTAACAATGACAAGTTCCGGCGCTACGACATCCTGGTATAGTAAAGTTCTTTCATAGTACTCCAGACTGTCTTGTGCAATAGCATTATGGAAATGATCATCGTCATCAGATAGATCACGTAGATTTGTATTGGATTTTGAGCGGATCTTCCGAGAAAATGTGTTGATTTCTCTTTCGAGTAAAGACAAATTGATATCTAGTACATTGAGCAGACGTGATACCTGGTTGTAGGTTGTAGCTAGTTTTGATAGAAGGTCCCTTTACATCAGCATGCCTCTTCTGGGATATAGAACGATATATTGATTTCGTACTTACGTGTGCCTCCTAGAGAGGATGTTATCCTCCATATGACAGGGTGCACATTGATCTCGGGTATCTGTATACCATATTTCTTATTCAATCTCCGTGCAAAATCCTTGCATGATCGGTGTATGAGGGAAGGTGAGGGTGATCTCTGAACATCATATGAATATTAGCTTGAAGATACTTTGCAGATATGCGAGCCACTGACTAAGGGAGAGAGCGAAATCATAACATCTCTATTTATGTGTTTCTTCATTTCTATGGGTATGTATTTTGTGTGATAGAAGTCGATATAAGGTATTTTCATCTCATTTATCGCGCTAAAAAAATTCAATGTAACAAGATTATCAACATCGTCATCGTATATAGTCGATTTTTGAGTATGAGGAAGAGAGGTTGTCAATATTTGTCGGTTATAGTTATAACTCACTTTTCAATATCAATTCCAATTACAGGTATTCTTAAAATCCATAAACCCATCACTAAAGTAAATATAGTATCTGATATTCTCAATTTTTTCTTTCTTTTACCTTTTCTACTTTGTATTCCAATTCTACCATTGTCGAAATTACCATCTTGATCTGAATTTTCCTCTTTATCAGAAACCCCCTCAATCTGTTCTAGGATTTCCGGATCCAAGTCTGATTCTTTCTCTGAATCTTCATCGTAATCTCCTTTTTCGTTTTCATCTTCAGAACCAGTTTGGGAATCATCAGATTTACGTTCTTCGTTATTCACCATTTCTACATCTAATGGTAAAGATTGACTAGGTTGACTTTGTTTTGTGATGATAAAAGGTGAAGGTGATCTACCATATTGACTTTGATCTTGATCTAATATATCAGGTAAAGAAGGTAATATAGATATCGATAATTGATATGCCCATAAATCACGAACTATGATCTGTCATGATATTATAAGCTGAATCTTTCCCTCATGAATGGCCGATTAGCTTACCTCAAATGCATCAGGTAAAGACCACAATTTCGAGAGTGCTTGCACCTGTAGCCTCAACAGAAGTTGAAGAGCTTGTACTCTCAGATACTCAGCTTCCAGACCATGGTAGACTAAGTAGCATCGAATTTAGCATATCCTGAGCCAAAAGCAACCTTGCGCCTCTGCACACTCACATAATGGATTGGCTCTTCCTTCTTCACGCCTTTTATTCCTTCTTTCACCTTTATTTGCAACTTTTCGTCTTGTCAATTGATGTCTAGGACCCCCAATTTCCATATCATTTACCTCGGATCGATAATCCTGTTATAAATATCATTCTGATTCAGCTTTACTCGCCTCATCAAGACGACAGGGGAGAAAGTTGTAGGACTGACCTGCTGGACATGACCTTCCTCACATACTGCATTACCAGTAACTTTATCTTTCCTCCACTTCCTTGATCCACATATGTCACAAGCCCTTGCCATGACTTGTTATTCTGATGGAAGACCTGAATGGCCTCTGTTGCCGATCTATCGCATCATATAGATTAGCGAAATACGCATTAATTATCTTTGTCCTCATCTTTATCGACTCTTGTAAACAGAAATCTCAAAGTGGAGGTGTTAAAACAAACATGACGATGCCACGTGTTCATGTTTCCGGGATAAAAAGAATAAATAACTGATAAAATAACCAAATGGATGGTGGTGACCTCCACTTGTCAACGAAGATTTCACGTCCACCTGAAAAAGTTGATTTGACTTTTTGTTGATACCATAAGATAGATGATACAAATCATTATCATATCAAGTTCAATACCAAGAATACCCAAATAGTGTAAAGATAAGATGGCTAAAATCAAGAGAAAAGGAGAGTCCGGAGCGTGAGTAAAAGTTCTTCATTTGATACCAACTGAATGGAGGGAACAACGCTCACACTTGAACAAATACTTAGGGCTAAAAACTATGTAACGAGAAATCAAGCTTTGAAGAAGTTACAAATTTCGTTATCTGATTTCAGAAGATTATGTATATTGAAAGGTGAATCAATTTGTCTAAGAAGAATACTTCTGTCGGGGCTATGAGACTCCTGTTCGTTGGATGAGTATCAAATATACTGACATTGAACGAATATTCAATCCCTAGGTATATATCCTCGTGAACCATTGAATAAGAAGAGAGCCAATAAAGGTTCATCAGCACCTGCAACATTCTACTATCACAAGGATATACAGTATCTTCTTCATGAACCATTATTAGTCAAATTCAGAGAACATAAGGCTTTTGCTAAGAAGCTAGCTAGAGCTTTAGGTAGAGGAGAATGGGCTTTAGCTAAAAATTTAGAAGATGCTAAACCAGTGGCAAGATTAGATCATTTAGTGAAAGAAAGGTGAGTCTAACAGCATCCGGGATGCGTAGAGCAATTTCGATTATATAGCGGAAACTGACGTTTTATTGGAACTCGCTAGATACCCAACATTCACGCTTGCTTTACAAGATTTACAAGATCCATTAAATTTAGTACATTTATTCTCAACATTACCTACAAATCCTATACCTGGGAAAACATTAGTGCCTTCATCAATAATTGCTGAATGTTCAAGATTAATTTCAGAATGGAAAGTATGGGCTATACGAACACATTCCTTGAAGAAAATCTTCTTAGGTGTTAAAGGTATTTATTATGAATGTGAAGTACCTGGACAAAATAATGAATTAGTTAAAGTTAGATGGTTAGAAGGTTATGAATTTCAACAACATGTACCAACTGATGTAGATTTTAGAATTTTATTAACTTTCTTAGATTTATATAGAACTTTAATAAGTTTTACTTTATTTAAATTATATTCTGAAGAAAATTTAATTTATCCACCACCTTTAGATGTTGAATTAGATGAAAGAGGTGAATCTGTAGGTGCATTTAGATTGGTTGAAAAGAAAGAAAATCAAGGTGTAGAATCTACAAATGTATCTAAAAAAGCTGTAAAAAAAGCTATAAGAGGTATTAAAGTTAACGGTGCTACCACCGCCACCGAAGGTGATGTAGAAATGAATGATGAAGAAGAGGAAGATCAAGAAGATGGTGAAAATGTTATGAATGAGGAATTCGTTGAAAGACCAACTAAAGCTGGTGAAGAAGTTGAAGATGTAGCTACTGCACCTTTAACAACTTATAACTCGTTATTAGCTAATACAACAGAATTATCATCTTCCAACGAAGCGTCATCATCAAAACAATCATTATTGTTTTCACCTTACACGTTCTATTTATCCCGAGAAACATCATCAAGAACATGGGAATTTGTTATACGTTCAATGGGTGGAAAGATTATTACATCGTTAAATTCACCTAATCCAGGAGATAACAATTCAATTACACATGTTATAATTGATAGATCAATTACGAATGAAAGAATGAGAGAAATGGAAAATGGTAAAAAATGGAATTGGGTTCAACCTCAATGGGTAGCAGATTGTTTAAATAAACAGAAAATCTTGAGTACAGAAGGTTATAAACCAAATCAATTATTACCACCACATTTAAGTCCTTGGGATTATGAGGGTGAAGTTTATAGACCATGGTTAGAACAACAAGAAAATGATGCTTTAATTGCCGCTAAAGAAGATGCAGATAAAGAAGAAGATGTTATTGAAAAAGATCAACAAGTTGAAGAAGATGATGAGGAAGAATCTGATGCTGATGAAGAAGAAACAAAAGAAACAACTTATTCACCAGCATTATTAGCTTTATCATTAGATCCTGAAAACGCTTCATTATTACATGCAGCAGAATTAGAAGCTGAACAAAATGGTATATCACATTCAGCATTTAGAAATCAATTGAAAGAAGCTATAAAAGCTAATGCAGGTTCTGCTAAATCAACATCGACCACTACAAGCGGAAAGAAGAATGTTAAAGGTGGTGAAGAAGATTTGAGAAAGATTATGATGAGTAATAAGAAATCTAAATTATATGAGAAAATGCAATACTCTAATAGGGAGAAAGCTGCTGAAGTAAGTTATCTAACTTTAACTTTATGTGTCAAAGCTGCCAAGCAAATGACCGATTTGTCAGTATGAGGTTCATGCGCTGACTTTTTCCTTGTATTTACTTTTCACTTCTACAGAAAGAGAAACTTGAAAAGAAACGATTGGCAATTGAGAAGAAGAAGAGAAAAGAAGCTAGAGCCTAGGTGTTTTTCTCAAAAATTTGCTTTATCCAAGGAGGTTAAAGTTTCTACATCGACTTACATATATATGTTACATTTCTTCTGGTTTCTGGATTATATAGCGTTTCATTCATTTATACCATGTATTTGCATTATTTATTGTTAAAATCTCATGGATTCGCCATTATAACACGAGAAACTACCAGTAGACAGATTACGGTGAACTGAAGAATTGACCAAAAATACAAAACAACGGAATCAAATCTCGATTGATAATCCAGAGTTATTAACTCTTTACGCCCTACGGCCGATGTGCAATCCGCATTTCCCGTATTTTCCGGGGAATGAAATCTCAAGCTGCTATGATGAATATGGTGCATTTGTTATCATCGTTTTACCTAAAACTACCATAATTTACGGTGAGATGTTTCTGCTGTTAATCTCAATTACAATTTTACCGATGATGATCCTAAATGAAGAATTCAAAAATTTCCAAGACAAATATGATTATAAATCGGTTTCCTTTGCAATGAGTACCATTACTAATTCGATACCTCTCCTCCACTTGATTCCTGTATATAACAAACGAGGTATTAAGATGCATGATGTTTTTGAAATCATTTCCACAGTTTACTCAGAATCTTGAGATATTTCAATCACACTTTATATTATCTGAATTTCTTCGATAAAACGTTAACAGCTTTAAAGCACTAATCCAATAAAATCAACTGCACGACTCAATATGACTATTCAACCTACCAAACTTTTCGAACCTATTCAAGTCGGATCAATCGATCTTAAACATAGGGCCGTCATGGCACCTTTGACGAGATTTAGAGCTCAAGGTAAAACTGGTATTCCAGGTGAATACGCTTTAGAATACTATAAACAAAGAGCTACAGGTATGTTTGAAATTCTTTGATTTTTTTCCTTTCCTATGGGATTTAGCGTATTTATCAATTATCTTCTTCTTCTTCTTCTTCTAGATGGCGGTCTAATCATTACAGAAGCTACATTCATAAGTGAAGAAGCTAGAGGATATGATAACGTACCGGGAATATACTCAAAAGAACAAATTGAAGGTTGGAAAAAAATCACAGATGCAGTTCATTCTAAAGGTGGTAAAATGGTTGCTCAATTATGGCATTTAGGGTGAGTATCGTTTATTTATTGATATCCATTGAAGGAAGTGTATACTAAATCCAAATCCCATATAGTCGAGTTGCAAATCCAGAAGCTGCAAAAACCATTTATGCCGCATCTGATATTCCAGATCCACAATCACCTTATCCAAAAGAAACTAAGTTACATGTAATGACAGAAGAAGATATCACTAGAACTGTATCTGAATACGTTCATGCTGCTAAATCAGCCATTGAAGCTGGATTTGACGGTGTAGAGATCCACGGTGCTAATGGATATGTAAGTTCATTCTATGAGGTTGATCGACAAGTATCGCCGATGACTGATTCACCTTTTACTCCTCTCACCACTTTAGCTCATAGATCAATTCGTAAGTTTGATGATTATTCTAACGGGCAATTTACATACAGGAAGCTAATATAGACTTTTATGATATCTTAACTATAGCTTCAATCAGTATCCAATCAGCGAACCGATTCATATGGAGGATCATTAGAAAATCGATTCAGATTCCCATTACAAGTATTAAATGGTGTATCTGATGCTATCGGTGCAGAAAAAGTTGGTATTAGAATCTCACCATTCAGTAAATTCCAAGGTATGAGAGAAGAAAAACCTTTGGAAACATTCTTACCTTGGACTAAAGCTATTGTTGAGAATCAACCTAAATTAGCTTATATTCATGCTGTTGAAGGTAGAACAAATGGTAATACTGATATACCAGAAGAAGAAAGAAAGAAAGAAGATACTTTAGAAGAAATTAGAAATTTGATTAATGAAAAAACCAATGGTCAAATCAAATTTATTGTTGCAGGTGGTTTCGCTTCAGAATCAACTCAATTACCAAAACAACATGCAGATCAATATCCAAATGATTTAATTGCTTTTGGTAGATATTTCATCTGTAGGTTGAACTTCTGTCCACATTCATTTCCTATATATGGAGGCTAACGATTTTCTTTTCACTTTGTCAATATAGCCAACCCTGATTTACCTAATAGAATTAAGAACGATTATCCATTAAAACAATATAATAGAGATACTTTCTATTCTTCAGGTCCAGAAGGTTACACTGATTTCCATGAATATCAAGCTATAGCTCAAGATGATGCTCATCACGAAAACTAAGCCATTAAATCTAAATTCTAGAGGTTTCTCAGGCGATTTAAATACGAAAAGTTTATTTCCAAGCGGGCATGTGTTTTGTGTGAAAAGGATCTTGTTGTAATATTCATATTTTTTCGGTAAAGCAGTGTAAAGTTGATAAATAGACGATAGACATTAGATTTCATAGAAAGATGTTCGGCGGACAATACTATGCATTTGTAATCTACATACAACTTCCCTCAAAACCCACAATGCATGCATAGACAATCAGAATGATGCTCAACAGATAGTTACCCACGTTTATAAGTTAAGTTGATAGCATAATTCGCATAGTAAACGGCGCCCCGCATATAAAACCACAACAACCAAATTCATGAGACGACGACGCGACCTATGAGTATGCAGTTCGTAGATTGATAAGATTATTCACTCGACTTCGATCAAGCTCTTAGAGGACAATCTAATTGGTATACAGAGGTTCTGACAAGATCCAATCTACCTCATGTCGATATAAAACTAAGACGGCTTCAGTAAACCACCTCAAGAACGAAGGCAAACTTTCACCTTCTTTCAATAACCCGTCATATCAATGAATCAAAACGATTCTTTGGCGGGGCCTTCTCGGTCTTCTCATTCAACTTCAACCCCGTACAATGTTTCAAGCAATTCCTCTTCAAGCTCATTGAAAGGGAAGAATAATTCAAGCCTCAATGATACAGATTACCCACCTAGATATAATGATGATGTAGATCATTCAGATATAAAGAACAAAAGACGAAATTCAAACGATGAAAATAGCGAAGAAGAAGAACAAGGTCTAATATACGCTCGTCAGAATGAAATGGAAGATAATGTTGGGATAGTAGGTATTGAGCCTGGACATGAAATTCATAGACATGCAACTTTAGAAATGAAAAAAGCTTTATGGTGGAAGAATGTTATAATAACTGGTATATTCATTTTATCTTGGTAAGTTGATATCTGCTTATTCGTCATCATTTGAAAAGATATAGCTGGCTATTGTACTGATGGAACTTTATTACTCTTCCATCATTCAGGTATACATTCGCAACTCTTTTGTCGCTATACAACAAATGGATGTTCTCGCCGGATTATTATGGTTTTAGTTATCCTCTATTTGTGACATGCTGTCATATGGTAGTACAATTTGGTCTAGCAGCGATAATAAGAAATGCTTTCGCAGATAAGTTCAGACCAAAAGAAAGGCCTACAAGGAAAGAATATATGTAAGTTATCCCTCTGCATCTATAAGTCAAATGTAGGAGGGACTGATCGTATTGCATTATATTCAGAACCAAGATTCTGCCAACGGCTGCTTCGACAGGAGGTGATATAGGTTTGTCAAACCTTAGTTTGAAAACCATAACGTTGAGTTTATACAGTAGGTCTATTCGAGTCGACTTTTCTGAACACGATGTGACATATAGCTGACTTTTATTCCTTTGGTTTTGTTTCACTCAAATAGCAATGTGTAAATCTTCAACATTAATATTCGTATTGCTATTTGCATTTACATTTAAATTAGAAAAGTACTCATTAAGATTAATCTCAGTTATAACATTAATATCGTTTGGTGTATTTTGTATGGTATTTAATACAACATCAGTTTCGATTCCTGGAATCATTATGGTTTTTACTGCATCTGGATTAGGTGGTTTGAGATGGGCATTAACTGAATTAGTTATGCATAAGAAATCAATGGGTTTATCAAATCCTTTTGCAACTATTTATTGGTTAGCACCATTAATGGCAATTACTTTAGCTTTGGTTAGTATGGTAGTTGAAAATTGGTTCACAATTTTTCAAACGGATTTTTTTCAAGGTATACAGACCATTAAAACTATTTGTGTAATTGTTTTACCTGGTACATTAGCTTTCGCTATGGTTGCCAGTGAATATTTGTAAGTTCCGTCAACTAAATATTAGTTATAATATTGAATCTGAAGAAAAAGCTAATTTCGGTTGTATATGCCTTTACGTAGTATCATCCAAAGAGCTGGTGTTGTACCACTTTCAATAGCTGGAATCTTCAAAGAGGTCTCAACAATATCTATATCGGCTTGGGTATTTGGAGATCAATTAACTGGGCTAAATATAGTTGGTGTTGCCATCACAATATGCGGTAAGCCAACACTCATTCCGCCAAATTCATCCATTTAACCTGTACGCTGATCAATACTCGCTGCTTAGGTATCGCTCTATACTCTTACCATAAATACCAAAAGTCTATGGCTAGTACAGTTGAGCTTGACTCAAACGGAAAACCAATACTTGATGAAGATGGTACATCTCCTTTGATTAGATCACAAGCAAATAGATACATTCAAACACCGCAGAATGAACATAATGATCATTATTATGAAAATGATCAATTGAACCCAACAAACAATGAATCAGAAGTTCCTTTGACGAAATTGAGGAATAGTAATAAGAATATAGAAGAAAATGATGAAGATAGAACACAAAGATTGAGAGATGATTCTGAAGGTTGGGATAATAATACACCTAATGATGATTGGTCTGAAGAAGAAGAGGATGATATCGATGAAGATGAAATTCAAAAAAGGAGGAATGAGAGATTGAATAGTAATAGCAATAGTAATAGTAATTCTTCTACAGGTCAAGGAAAATTAGATAGGAAATCAAGTTGGGGTGATTGGTGGGATAAAGAATTATAATTATAATTATAGATTTAGATGTATATCATTCGTGTATACTTAAAACATCCAAAGGCTGAAACTCACCTCACTGCAAGACCCGACCGGGGCCTCGAAAGAGATACAAGTGAACCGAGTTTACTAGTTATATTGCTCGACTGACGTTACTCAAGGAAAGTGACGGTATTATTGGTCATCCATTGAATTTACCTGGTTACTCGGGCTGACTTTTTTACTTACAGTATCCCTTACATGATCACTGCGATTTCAGGTATAGCTAACGCGAGGCCAATCAATTCCTCATTATGCTGTAGAGACAAGATACAGTACTACTTATACTGTAGTCAAACTGCATTCAAATATGCCGAGCTCTCTTTCCAACGATAGAAATTTTATGTAACATCTGATGTGAAATATCATTAGATTTTTGCCATAGGGGAGAGTTGTACTCGTAGAGGGGACAAGAAGTAGCCTATGTATCAACTTTGCGATTGTATAGATGAACATATACAGTGTACTGTATACTGTATACATACTCATAACATATACCGTCTTATCATCTGTAATTATAACTTGTTGCGACCTTATATGATCCCACGATTTAAATTTTGATGTAAGAAGCCATAAGCATTACAATTAGGATCAAACAACCAAACAATAAACCAATAGATAAATAAATCGTGATGCCCCAATCTTCTGATTTGACCTCATAATCTTCAGATTCACAAAATAGTAATCTAAATAATTCGACTATATGCTTGAATACTAAAAACATATATGCTTGTTGAAATGGACCGAAAAATCCATTTACATTACTATATAGTCTACTCGTATAATTTGCGTTTTTTTTCGATAAGTTATCAGCAACAAGAAGATATGTACATATTAGGTGATGTATACAAAGGATACTTTAGAGAGATAAAATTGGTGATTTGACTCACCTCATGATACCTATCACACCAGTTCTACTGACAGCATACCCCATCAAGAATAATCGTAATGATGCCATCATCGAAAGAACAGTCCGTACGAGTACAGATTCACATGTTAGTCAAAAACATGTTTTTCCCAAAGACATCGTACTGTATATTAATTGATGAGGTGACACTGTACTTACATAAAATCCATAACTCGCCATCTGGATATTTTTTCCTTTTCACTTCATTTACAGTATTACTATCGTTGACATCAGGACTACCACCACTATCATCGTTTCTACTTTGGTCTGCACCTGATCCGGCGACTGTCCTATTATGTGATGATCAGGGGTATCATCCTTTTGTAAATTAAGGTCGTCTCTCATCACTGATCCGTGCTGTTCTTTTCCATTATCATCTTGGCCGAGTTTTTCAATTTGAGATAATGAACTATCTCCCTTTACCAACAATTCATTATCTTTCAGATTCGGAGCTTTCTCTTTATATTGTTCTCCCTTGTTTAAGTTCATTGCACAATGAGAGTAGACATGATTTCGCAATGCTGCGGGGCTCATTGTCATGGAGCTACCAACCAGGATTCTATACCGATCAAAATTTGCAAGATTAGTGATTATCTGCCCTTGAGGATCGTTGTAAAGTGGTCACTCACGAGTTCCCGATGTCTATTTCTTCATCACCATGACGCATCTTTGATAAATCTGTTCAACAAGTACAGTATTTGTAGGTTCAATCAAAGAACAAAACGTACTTATCGTACTGATCTAAGAAGTGAGCAAACCAGCTCAGGTATGTGAACAAGATTGCATACTCTCTTGACAGATCGCAAAGCTTCGTAAATGATTGACGTACATGTCGTCAAATCAGTACAGCTCGAGAGAAGCTTTATAGATATTACATGCATGCCCTTTCAGTACAAACCATTCAAGAAGTCTTCGTTAAACGCATCTGATACAGTGTCTAAAACAACAAATCTTCATCGGCTCCTCTAGGTTTAGGTATATCAGTTTGATATCCTGCTCCGCCACCATTAACGAATTCTAAATCACTCAATTGACCATAGACGTCATCGGAAACACCATGATCGTTTCTACTGATAGGTGACATTGGTGATTGTATATTATTGTTTGACGGTATAGACGTTATAGGTCTAGCAGGAACTGAAGGTGGAGATCTGATCGATGAAGATGATAATCCAGATGGTGTGATTAAATGTCTCTTGGAAGAAGCGTTCAATGCGGGTGAATCAGGTAAATAACGTGCTTTGGCAGTTCTGATGAATGTCTACATCCAATAACAATCAATTCAGCACCTATTGCTTATCCATTTCATGAGCTGAGTGAGAAACTGATCACTTACATTAGGATTTTTATGGTAGATACTACCCAAAGTTCCTGTCTGTAGTAACAGTTGATCGAGCATACCCTTGTCCATTCTATCAGTTTCAGTCGATATTATAGGCTTTTCTGATAAGACGATATCTCTTGCCGCAGTTGGGTTAGAAGTAAGTAAACGCCAATACATGAAGCCCTGAGTTGATAGAACAAGGCGTCAGTATATGCAGGATGACAAGCCATAAACAGCTACTCACTCTGTCCCTAAGATCCGGATTTTCAGCTTCCTCTGTTGCCAATTTCAATATTTTCGGTAACAATTCTTGAGCTGCACTAGGTCTTCTGATGAACAGTTTGACAACAGCCGTCAGAAGTGCCAATTGAACCTAATTCAAGTGGTGAATTAGCTTTCGTTGCCTTGCCCAAGGATATGCAATATGATGAAGAAGCGGTTCATATCACTCACTTCGGCAGGTTCTTCTTTGAATGTGAACGCGAAATCATCTAAAAGTTCATCTGAATTCTCTATTCTATCAGCATATTGACCTACTATCCAAATCATTGCAGATTTAGCTTCAGGTTCATCTAAAACATTCAAATTTTCACATAGAGTAGTTATGATTGATTCATATTGATTTGGATATCTTCTGAAAATATCTTTTATAACAACAATAGCCTCTTGCACGACGTAAGAGATTTTTGTTGAGATTAAATTCAATAAAGTTTGAATACATTGATCTGATGAAGATTGAATTTTGATTGCTAATCTACCAATTGATCTTACAGCTTTTCTAACAAAATCAACATCAACTTCTGATGCATATTCTTTTAATTCTGCTAAAACTTCAGAAACATTCTCTTCTCTTGTTAATCTATACATTATTTCTAATTTCGCTAATTTAACATAGATTGGATCATTGTATTTACAGAAAAATACTTTAACTTCATTTTGCAAAATTGCTGGTCTTCTCTGGATAATCAGTAAGATGTTTCTTAGACCAACATACTGTACTTCGGACCCAGATGATAAGAGGGTAACTACATCAAACAATCACATATAAGCTTTCACTTCTGTATAGAGTAGTTCGAAAGCTTACCCAAAGGTGGACCCATCTTCCTCTCTAATACTCTCATCAATACTTCGTCCTCCATATAATTCATGAGATACAAGATGACCTTGATTGTGGTCAATACCACGGCACTATTGGCGTGCTGTAACCTAACCGATATACGTTCGGCGAGTTGTTCCGCTTCGAGTGTGGTTTGAGGTACGAAAGATAGTAAAGAATCGAGGATATATATCTGCCCCCATCTATGTGTGTGCACCGTGTTAGCAGATGTAAAGATCTTGAATGGAAGACTACTTACTCTGAACATTCTCCTAAAGCAGCTACAAGCTTTCCCGCTACATTTCCATTCAGCTTCAGTAAAATGTCATCTCCTCTTTCTGAAATTTCCACCAGGGCAGCGACGCAATTTGCAACCACCGTAGGGTTATGGTCCGCTAGTAAGTCTCTGCGTAAATCATCAGCACGCTATTATGGGGGTAATTCTTTCCTCAATCAGCTCACCTCAACATTCCTACAAATCCTTCTCTTTCAATAACTTTTCGACCAGCCTCAGAAGCGTACAGCTTGGCAACGCTATAATGCCCTATCAGCTAAGTTGGTAGAACAACGTCAAGGGGTTGGCTTACGCTATAGCAGCCGTCTTCCTAACATATGGATCTTGATCCTGTAAAGCATGTCTTAATGGGTCCACAAGAGCCTTGACTATGGGAGGAATGGGTATAGATGACATCGTCCGAATCGCTAAACCTCTGATCAAGGGATTCCTATCCGCACAATCCTATAGGAGCAAGTGAGCGACAATCAGCAATCAATAGCATTTGTTTGTGAGGAACTAGCTGAATTCAAATGAAGTAAGGAAATTCTAGAGGCAATAGTGCATTACATACCGATAAGAAACCATTGATAGCGCTTATTATCTCTTCCGGACGAAGTCTACCATAATTGACCAAATATAGATATACCACTAGAATCTAGTGATCAGTCACGCTGAATCGTTGCTGTGAATTCAGAAGATCTACTCACTTTTCTTAATTTCCAACACTTGTATTTGCATACATTGTACTATATCTGGAAATAGCGGTGACACTAAATTGTGAATTGCAAATGACCAGATATAGTCAGCATAATCTTGTAAGAAAGTCTAGAGATCTGAAATGATGTATTCTGTAGGGAAATATCACTCACTATCATTACCCATAGTCATATTAGCTACAATCTTTTTCAAAGCTATTTTCTTCCTCAAATATCCTTTATCTCTTTTATCGTTTGAAGCTCTTAATTCATCTCGAAGTTCTTGGGCTTTGCCCCGCGCTATTCACAGAAGATTAGATGTTAATGACTGAAGAAAGACTTATTCGATCAAGACCAAATTGATCAATGATGTTTAAGTTAGAAGACTTACTGAATAATTTGGCGTCAGCCATGATCCTAGAGAAACCAATCTAAGCTGAAGAATGAAGTCGATTTTGTCTTCGTAATTAACTTTTGACCAAAGCCAGGTTGTTTTGTTACTTTTGTAAGATGCGAGACTGGACAAGAAGGTTCTGCGAGATGAGGTTATCCAGCTAGCTACGCTGTTCCCAAACGATATAACAGTCTATGTAGTCTATTACTTTAAATATGAATTATGGAAGATATAAGTAACAAATCAATGAGGTCTTTCTTTATTGTTGTCCTCGTCGCTGTCTCTCTCATCATGTATTGACGCGCGCACAGATCACCGACCGTATAGACCGTACCTCGAGCGTTCATGTTACGTCATCATGTGAAACTTCACCTGGGGAGAGTTTTATTCGATTGAACATTGTTTGATTTCGTAGAAATGAAGATAGTATCTGTTCTTGTATGTGTATTCCGAATCTATCAGATGGTTAACGATAACACCAAAATATTAGAAGACAACACATTCTATCCAACATGTTCGCACCTCGTTTGAAATCATTATTGGCTGTTCCATCAACCTTATTACCTAGATCATCTACTAGTGTAATAGGATCATTATCCCTAATAATCAGATCGTATACCACACCTGCAGAACCACCTTTAGATAAAGGTGAACAGGCGATATATGAAAAGCTAAAAAGTACTTTCCCAGGTAAAAGATTAGAAGTACAGGATGTATCAGGTAAGTTGAATAATATTTCTGAATAGACTCATGTGTTTTATCTTGTAATTCAAGTCAAAGTGTATCCAAGATGGGATGAATAGGAATACAAAATGCTTACAAATATACCTGTTCTATCTAGGTGGTTGCGGTTCATTTTACGCTATATTGATATCATCACCTAAATTTAAAGGTTTATCAACTATAAAACAACATAAATTAGTTAACGCATGTTTAAAAGAAGATATTGAAGGTATACATGGTCTACAAGTGAGTTCCGTTATTTGCAGTTGAAATGTCATCAATCTGATTCGCTAATATTTGGCAATCGTCAGTTAAAAACCATACCGGAAGAAGAATAATGCATTTCCTTTCCACTTTTCACCACTTCAATGTCTAATCATAAGAATTCATGATATACTGCGTGCATATGACTCCAGGTTGATATATCATGTATCTAATGCATGATCACCAGATATAAGATTATGGAACGCCTAGATAAACGTAATACAGATCGTCAAGATCCTTACAACGGCAAATCAGGTCAAAGCATAAGATATGTAAAATCACCTCTTTAAGCAAAGTTTTAAGCTGCGCCATTAACTTCCAACTCCTTCACACCATCGGCGACTTCACCGGTAGGAGTTCCGACTTCAGGTGTTTCTTCACCTTCCTTTGGTGTAGCTGTACCGTTAGCCTTTGACTTAGACTTCTTCTTCTTCTTTTTGTGTGAACTTGAAGCGGGTGGTGGTCGTGTCAAAATCTCATATCCTGTCTCGGTTATTCTGTTGACAAGTGATGCGATTAGCAGGTCGTGTCTTGACTGCGAGTTCCCGACAAAGGACGCCATCACTGCAACGCTTACAAAATTGTCTCCTCAAATTGAGCTGATCTTCTACCGTCCAATGTCACAGCGGTCCAATCGTCCTTCCAATGATCTGCACATCATTATCAGCTTTACGTATCAGAGGACGTCTTCGTTCGAAAAGCTCACCTAAATTAGCAGTACCAAGGTTGATCATTGGTTCGATGGTGAAGACATGACCAGCTTCCATTTTACCGGGCATCTTTGATCCTCCATAATGTACGATATTTGGCTCGCAATGGAACTAAGTGGGATGGAAGTGTGACGTTGTTACGTTATTTGGTCTGTACATTACACATTCTGCTCCCCACTCACGCCCCGCCCAGATCACGCCACCACAGCCTCGACGCATTTTTTTCGTTACAACGAATACTTACACGTTCATGTACACCATGACCGGTATACCTCCTTACAATACTATATCCTTTTGGTCTAACGATTTCTTCAATCTTGTTACCGATCTCCCTGTATGGTACACCTGGTTTACATATAGCTATAGACTCCTCGACTGATTTTTTGGTAATCGCTATCAAGTCAGCTGATTCTTCGTCTATCTTGCCGACGGGATATGTTGCGTTGAGATCACTGTGGAAACCTGTAATATAGATGAGATTCAGTCGTCAAACTCAGTCCAATCTCTACATTAAGACTGACCTCCGTGATCTATTTGTGATATATCGTTAGCTGACATCCAGTTATGCAAACCAGAGTACGAAAATACTTACATAGCGATACATCAAGATTCACAATATCTCCTTCCACTGTATTTACTGTTAGCTTGCGTCTGGGCGACACCAAATCTATCCTGGCTTACCTAAAGGCCTTTGATCAGGAATACCCTATGATCATACAAAGAATCAGCATCATATCATCTCATGTTATCTTAGGAGTAATAGTAAACTTACATGACAGATAACTTCATTAACACTTATACAAACACTTTTAGGGAATCTAGCATAATTCAGCGGACTTGGATAGGCATTTCTTTCTACACAAGCTTGATGACAAATTTTATCCAATTCATCTGTCGTTATTCCAGGTTTAATGAAAGATGCTGTGTAATCTAAAACTTCCCTACCGAGCTATAAATATCGTTATACGTCAATACCAATGAAAATGTTAGAGAAGGGTTTTTATCATGTTCGGAGGGCGACTTACCCTACAAACAACTCTCATAGCTTCTATCTCTTCGGCATTGAGTACTCTTATTCTCTTTTCTCTGGTAGATTCAATTGCTGATACACCTTGAGCTATTATATACCAAATCATCAAGAAGATGAGTACGACTTATTCATCGGGACTGAAAAAGTAGTGAGGAAACAACTTAGTCATTGGATAAAATTACTTACGATGATCAGCATAATCTGGTCTTCTAATATGAGGAGGAACTATTCTTTTAGGTGATAATGGATATACAGGACGTAATGGTCCAGTGAATTTATAGTTTCTCATATTTGCAGGTAAAGTTGATTCTTCTGTTGTTTCCCATTGAAAACAGTTGAAGAACCGGCGAATAAGCTATATTTTCTAGATATAGAATAGGGTAGAAATAGAAATTTACTCACTGTTGGCCTCATTCTGAGCAGCAAGTTGAACTATACTATGTATAGCTTTATGTGTCCCCTAAACAAATTTTATTTTCATCTTAGCTAGCGTTTATCCTACCAGAACATGTATAGTCTTTTAGCTAATCTAGACTTACCCCTATAAAAATGGTTCATTAGCTATACTCGACCAATGGTTCTGAGGTAATCATCTGATACTTACAACTTTTCTTGAAGCAATCTTGATCGCAGAAGAAACTACCAGCAATGCCTAATCTATTTCATGTTTTACGCAATTTAGCACACGACCAATATTTTCCGTTTCTTTCAGGCTACCATCACTAAAACTTACTTTTTACAATTAGGGCATTCCAGCCTTGAAGCTTCTTTTTCACCACATCCAGCACATGTAGTCATTTTGTCTTATCTCCAAGAGGGTCTCTTGTCCTTTAGGCAAAGTACTGATAATAGACCAAGAAAGAAAAGAATAGAATGATGAACAAGAGAAAGCAAGAGGTTGCATGCGTCTCTTGTTCTCTCCTAAATCAACTTTTTGTACCTTTTAACGAGATATCGATGGCAGAGCATGGTTTACCGGTATGTTCCGGATCACGTGATTTATAGCTTATTAGGCTTCCTCCTTCGATGTAAGCTACGAGTATATAACGTATAAAGTGATGATATAGATAACCACAACAATACGAGAAAAGCAATAAGCAGAAATTAGCAAGATCGAGTATTTCAGCCTGCTCTTCATAGAAGGAATTCCAGTTGAGAAGAAAAAAGGGCTTCCTCAGGGTATAAAGAGTGACCGTTTTCATGTATATTCTAGATACAAGAAGTTAGATTTGTAAATCATTAGATGTCAAAAGCAGGTTCATTCTTCCGTCAGAAAGGTATCAGAGATGCATTGTGAGTTTCGACAGATGATGCAATTATTCTGTCAGATACCAATTCGTGAAGATACACGTAGCTCATCTGTCTATCGTATACGCAATTCAGCTGACATTACTTGCGCTCGACGTTAGCCGAGTACTAGCTTGGGTTCCAGTCGGAATATTCTTTACGAGACATGTATATTCTTTGGCTAGTGTAACTGGAGGTAGTATGCAGGTAAGTCAAATCAAGTAGTCTTTTTGGAATTACACAAAACAAGCATTTTTCGATTTCACATATCACCTTCAATACTGATTTATGATTTCCGATTTGAACTGAATAGCCGACATTTAATCCCAATTTATCTTCTTCTCCATTACATCATGATGTAGTTTTACTGGAAAGATGGTCAGTCGCAATAAGTAGATTCAGACGTGGTGATGTAGTAACTTTGTGGTGAGTTGGAATGCTGTTTACTCGGGAAAAGCAGGGGGGCTTATCTCGAATCCTTCTTATTTGCTTAGGTCGCCACAAAATCCAGAATTATTAACTACAAAAAGGATAATAGCTTTAGAAGGTGATTTAGTGAGTTAAAGCTTCTACCTGGTATCTTTCAACTTCAATGATTAATACAAATTCATATATTCCTCGATACAACTAGGTAAATCCTCTACCGCCTTCACCGCCAACACCGATACGTATACCACCAGGACATTGTTGGGTTGAAGGTGATTCAAAATATCAAACTAGAGATTCTAATACATACGGACCTGTAAGTTAATTGAAATCTGATCACATCGATCAATAAGCTTCCTTCATGAGAGATATTACAAAGAGAGGGAAATTCTATCGATCAACCATATAATTAAGAGATCACGTTGCGCGGAGTGACTAACGCTTATGAAATTCATAGATACCGCTAGGTCTTATAACGTCTCGTGTGGCTTATATACTGTGGCCGTGGCCAAGAAGAGGTATAGTGGAGAACGAATTACCGACGAAATCGAAAGGCAGAGTGAGATCTCTAGGTGAAAGTTTCCTGCAGACTACGTATGGTAAATCAAGATGATTAATAAGGCTTTGGTAGATGTAGAATAAGGGTAGATCTTAGCAGACCCAAAAAGGATACCTCAAATTGATGTGGGCTGATACTGTTGAACCTTCTCAGTATACGCATCAGGGCGGGATATCAGTAGATAGGCATTTGTAAGAGAAAGTCATAATCATATATAGATATATATAAACATCACTTTGTACCATTTTTGTATTACATACACAATATTGCATATTCAGCGTTGCGATTCTATCAGTCTACTTTTTATCTATCTCCTTCATTCTTGGATTAATAATGGTATGAGTCCCATCTTATCATGCCGAGAGTACGTTTCCCAAGCTACTTCACACTCAAATTCATTGTATATTCTCATCTACAACACCATATATATCTTTTCTTCGCTGTACAGCTAATGGAATTTGATTTCTTATATCCCTAAAACAGGAAAACCCGAACAACATCAGTGACGGACAACTCGACTGCGTTTGAAGCCGATGAAAGGGACATATAGAAAACCTACTTGATAATCTGATCATCAATCTCAGCTAAGAAAAATTCACCTTCCTCTTCATACAATTGTTCAATTTCTTTATCCTCTCCAGGTGGCGTATCATCAACGGATCTTAATCTACCTAATTGTTTTCCCCATGCATCGAAAGCTATTGATTCACCCCAAGATGTTCTTTTTGGATTATGTGCTCCGTATTGTGCTGATGCTATTACGAATGATTGTGATTGAATAGCTTGAGATCGCTAAATTAACAAAACAAGAAAGTCATTAGTTGACTTTAGTCTCCGGATATATGTTCATTCAGAACAGATAAACCTACACATAAAGTAGCTACAAGTAAGACAAGTAAGACAAGATTTCCCAGAAATTAGCAAGGAGCTTGGGAGAACGACTCTATATGTATTCATGAACGTAATTTAACTCACCCCAATGATCCCTTCCTGTTTTGACCATAAATGCGGAAGGGAATAATAGAGTTGTTGCCCCAAGTCTTGTAAGAATTATCGATAGTTCTGGGAATCTGCAAGAAGCGATTGACTTCAGCTTAGTTAATCGCTTTCCGTATATACCAAATTTGAGTATGGGACTGTTCTTCTGTCATTACTTCTAGTCTTAAAACCTAATCGTTTCATGATATCTCTTTTCAAGGTTTGAGACCCTCACCTGATATCGTAACAGATCTCCAAACCCAATTTACCCAGACCTTGAACTTCTACGGGCGGAACAACTTTCTGTCCAGGTAGAATACGATCTGATTCACCTGTTCTCATAGGTGGCGGTATTGATCCATCTTCATTTGGTGGTTTAGTCAATTCCACATCGTATAAATGGAGCTATTCAAAGTCGTATCAGATCAGATAAGATTAGATCAATTTACTTTCATTATCCCTTTGATCACTCCTCAGAGTAAAGGTGTCAATAGATCCAAGTGGTTCAGGTACAAATTCAACTTACTTTTCTATAACTAGCTAATATATTCCCATTATCACCAATTAAAACATGAGTATTATAAAATCTTTTTTCTTTCTCATCTTCAGGTCCTTCATGTATACCAACACTTATAATCACCTTTAATTGTTTAGCTAATTCTTGTAATCCTATTGTATATTTATGTTGATTTAAAGGTAATGATAATTTTCTTGATTCTTCATAATTTTGATTAATGAAATCTGATGCTTCAGGTAAGAATATTGCCTAAAACATGAAATTCAAATTAGTGTAAAACTACCTCCTTCCTCAACAGACTCCGTAAATATCAGTTGTGAACTCACCTTGGCTCCAGCTTTAGCAGCTTTTTTAATCACTCTTTTAGATATCTCCAAATTATGTATAGGATCATCATTAGATCTAATTTGAGCTACAGCTATCGTAGTCTTTTGTCTGATTGCATTAACTGTTGTAGTCGACATGATGGTTCTGGTTATAGGTCGTGATATGATCGTCTTTGTGGATGCAAGAAGAGAACTCAACATGGGATCTTATGCTCAAGAATTGTGTTTAATACCCTTCTCAGATAATCAGATATCAAATAAGCAAAATCAGACTTAAATGTAGACCCACACTACAGTATACTCTGATAAAATAGTAATCACGTCAGATTCACCCATTTATATTGTTACACTATTCAGGCACTATCGGTTAAATCCGTACAATCGGTAATCACAAATACAGTGCGTACAGTACGAGTACTTTACCATACTGCAAAGCTTATGCTCAGTAGTATTTCATGTAATGGCCAATGAACCTTCATGATCATGTTGACTGATATGAATAACAACATATTTAATGGTCTATGTACATGAAATATACAAACAAGTATGGGAATGCTGGGTATTAAGACTACTTAATTGTATACAATTTGACTTTCCTTTCCCCTTTGTCTTCATGCTTGATCCTGCTAACGACGGGTGAAAGTAGAAAATCCCTTTTACCCAGGTCGAGCTTATCTTTCCATGTTTCTTTTGATGACAGTTACAACAACATCAACCGATTAAGCTATAATACAATCACCTTTCCCATCTTTACCTTTACTTTTCCCACTTCCTGCACCTGTACCAGAACTAGAACCGAATTTCCTATTACTTGATTCCCTTTCACCTATCAATTCAGCATATTTGACCTAAGTTGAACCACGGCATAAGTGAAGGTTTTTTCTGTGTATGGAGTTGTTTTGCTTTAATGAGAAGCAATGAGGTTTTGTAATCTCACCTCCTCAGCTTTTGTAAGTAGACCTTTATCATGCCTAACTTTTAATGCTTGTATCGTCGAATTCAATTCCGCTTGCGAACGTCTGTCAAATTTTTAAAATACCAGCGATGAGTCGATTTTCGCGATTACTCGAAGTGTGCCTACTCACTTTTCGACTTTAGTCTTCACGAACGGTACTTTAACGTCTTGACCTGCTCTTTTGAGTGCAGCGGCAGCAGCAGCAGCTTTAGCATCCAAAGGTTTATTTGTTGATGCCGTGATCGGCGTCGGCGCATTGTTCGATGGCGATGGTACGGCTTTTACTGATGGATTCGTCACAGGTTTATATGTAGTGGTAGAAGAGGTCGAAGAGGTAGGAGGTGTCATTGATTGTGGTATTAATCTTGAAAAAGCTGCTTTTCCTGCTGGCCGCTGTGGCTGACTTAGATTGATTGAAGAAGAAGAAGGTGTATTATTTGGTGAGCAGGTATGTGAAGAAGAATGACGATGTGTTGGACAGAAAAAGTGATTACATTGCTATGAAGGGATACATAAGGTTATCAGTCTGAACGACTGAGAGAGATGATATACGGTTTGAAAAGAATACTTACATCACATTTCATTTTAACTATTAATTGTTTATTACAGTTTTTCTTATAACATATTTCTCCATTTAATTTTTTCCTTTTTTGTTCTTGTAATTTTCTCTGTTGACCACCTTCAAAGCCTAAACAAGTTCCAGATAAAATATGTTTTTCAACAGCTTCATTGGGATCTTGATTTGATGAATTTGTATATTTTACAATTTCATTACACATTGGACATTTTGGTGCTATTCTATCTACCATACTTGAAGGTAAAGGTGATTCACAAGAATGTGAAGAAGGTAAAAAATGTGGTTGACAATATGATTTTTTACATGCTGGACACTATTGTAATATATAATTACATGATTAGTTATGAATACTCCTTTTTTTGGTAGAGATGTCAAGGATATTGATTCATACTATAAACTCACTGAAAAAGGTAAAAAATCATGTAAATGACATGCAGGATGATTACATTCTTTACCCAGAAACATCATTTCTGATCGATCTGTCGGTGTTATCGTTGTCATTGTTGATATGCTTCTTTGATGAGGGAAGATAGGTGGCAAGGATGTAAGGGGAGAATTGTTGATCGTCAATTATGAATTACAGTGAGAAACGAATGTTTTTGTATTTCTCGTTAACGAGATTCCTCTGTTGCTTGATCAATATCTGATATATATTTATATATATATATATGTATATAAGGTTATTGACAGATGAATAAGCCTTTTGATATTCTGGTATAATCTATAATAATCATTCAACATTCCATTCATCATATTGCTAAGCTGTATATACCAAAAGCTCGCCAAGCCATAAGCCATCGAAACAGAGACGATTACGCATTTGCCACCCAATTTACCTTGAATCTTAATTTAGTGCATCATTTAAGGCGATCGGAACCAAACAAATCTTGATAAGCATTACCACGTGCATACTATATGAATTCAATATATATATAATATTGATTCGCGTATGCTTTGATAAAAAGTTGAAATACATCAGATCATCGTGCCATCTTTTGATTCTCTGTCTTTAATACGCATACCTGACCAACTTGTAATACATATAGTAGATTACCATCTTGTCATTTGCGTTGGAATAGCTGGTGGCCCTGTCAGCGGCTTCTCCAATCAAGATGAAATCGCTTTTCACACCATTCCCAACACCGCTAAGCAATAGACAATGGTTCTATCTACTGGTTTTACAGGGTGTGGGAGCAGGGGTGAGTCACTTCATGTGCATGTGGAGTATCAGCTAATATGGGCTTTGATGAACAGATTATAGATGGTGGTGCCAATTTTGCTGTTGCTTATGCTAGTAAGTCGACTACAAATTTTTATGATTGTAAATGATGCATGTAAGCTGATGAGATTGAACAGTGTATCACGGTCAAAAGGATATTAGGGTAAGTTTTCGCTCAATTCCAGGCGAAACTCCTCATTGAATCGATTATAAAGAACTATCTGGCTATAATCTGAATCCCAATTATATAATATCTGAAAGCTGACGTTTTGATTTTTTCTATTATATTATATGTAGATGTGGGTATTAGCTAAAAATACAATAGCAGGTGATTTAGGTGTAACACCAATTATACAATGTTTAGCATCAATGTTGATTACTTCAACATTAGTACATACAGATTTACATCATAATGCTGTAAAACCTTTAGCATTTGTTTGGCCTCATGTAGAACATTTACCTGATCCAAGGGAAATCATAAATCGTTTGGGAAATTCATCAAAACAGAAGCCCAAACAAAATGTTATAGATAAAGAAAATCAATCTTCTCCATCGCCGTCGCCATCTCCTGAAGAAAAACAGATTGTTCAACAAGGAGAGAAATCCATGAAAGGCAGAAAAGGAGGATTCGTTTATTATTTCAAAATGTTAATTAGATTCATTTTTGAAGGAACTGAAAACAGTTCAATAACCAAAATAGAAAATTCGGCGGCTTTACCATTAAGGATCCTCTTGACTTTAGCTCAAGGTGCAGCAATTGGTATTATATTTGGATTACCCATTTTTCTAATTTTTATAATAGTTTTAGGACCAATATATAAACATGATAATTTAGTTTCAGATGATAAATGGAAATGGTCACCAATGGTTATAAAATGTATTTATGGTGCTGTAGTTGGTTGGATAACTAATCCAATTATAGCTTGTTTAGCTTTAGGTTCACAAGCTGAACATCATTTAATCATAATATCTGAAAATCAAAATCAAGAACAAGATCTAGAACAAGGTCAAGAAGCAAGAGGAGGAGGAGGAGGAGGAGGAGTAGAAACTATACATGAAGATGAAGAATTCCTTCCACCTCCGCCTATTCCGGATGGAGGAGGTTCATTGAGAATACCTTCAATAGCCAATGGAGATAGTCCTAGATCAGTAAATAGACCAAGGGCATTATCAAACTTATCTACTGCATCTTCATCTAGATCAGGACTAGGATCAAGGTCTAAAATTAGACCACCGTTAATAACAAATTGTTCGAATTTACCCATTACATCAGATTTACCTTTACCTCCATCATCATCATCATCATTAAGAAGAGGTAGTTTATCTTCTTTACCTAAAACACCAAGATCACCTGGTATACTTCAGATAGGTGAATCTAATTTACTTAATATCCCTTCGAATTCAGTAAATATTGAAAGACCAAGTATACAACCTTTAGGAAGTCAAAGTGGTAGAAATAGAGGTGCAACTATATCTTCATATATCTCACAAACTGATTCAATTGCATCATCCAATTATAGTTATGCTTTAGGTGGTACAGGTGGTAGAGCAAAAAGACAACCTAATAGACCTAGAGCAATTAGTTCTTTAAGTAATACTGTAAGACAACCTAGTTTTGGTCCGCCCAATCCAAATTCACCTAAGATTATGCTTGATAATGATAATAATGATGAAGAAAGACTTAAGGGATCTCCAATGAATAGGCAATTTAGAAGTTCATCGGTTGGAATGCATAATATAACAAATACGACGATGGATAGTGGATCAGCTGGTGTAGCAGGGGCAGGTGAAAGAGAGGTAAAGACTGGTTCACCAACAACTACATCAAACCTTACTCCTCCAGTATGGGATGTTTTCGGTAAAATTGAAGAATCGAAATCACCAATAAGATCACCATCTAAAGAGTTAAATCGTGTTGAAGTAACTGGTAAGAACGACAATAAAGAAGGAAAAGAAAGAGAGATTTAATGAAAATACATTATGATAGACGAGGCTTTGAAACAGTATTAAAAAGAATAGATTGTTGAATATATTCAAGCTCTTCCTATAGAATAATTTAGAATAATAGTTAAATAGACTTATCATTTCAAGTCAATAAACAACAAGTATAATAACGCTATCGGCCTCATAATAATGTTGTAATTTCGTAAAACAGAAAATTCACAATCAATGTATGCATTTTCGATACGTATTGACAGGGTACACAAGTTTTGACATTCTAAGAAACGATTGCATTAACATAAATCTGAAATTGATTATCTTTCCTTTTCTTCATTCTTCTTCTTTCGATCATCCATCTAATCTGATTATATATGCGCAGTTCAATCAAATGGAATATTCATAATTCAGATTTGACAGAAATCCATTTATTTTCTGTTTTGTTGGTAGAAATGAATGAGACCGGTAGTCTAAATATAAAAGTATATCAGTATGATGGCTTACTGTAAAGTCAATCCAACGTGGAGAAACAGAATAGAGACATTGACAACTTACAGAACTGTCATGACCTTGAACATCACTTTCTGAACCAAGTTGTTTAAGAATGTTCTTAGCGAGAACCTATAATAAATAACATTAAACATTAGCATCTCTACTCTTTTCTTCTATCTATTTCATATATTATCATAGAAGATTTGTAAGTGTTTTTTTACTCACTTTACCAAGTTCAACACCCATTTGATCATAAGAATTGATACCCCAGATAGCTCCTTGAACGTGAATTTTGTGTTCATATAAAGCAACTAAAGCACCGAGTGTACCAGGTGTAAGTTTTTGGAATAAGATTGAGTTGGTTGGTTTGTTTCCTTCGAAAATCTTTGATTTGACTAAAGCAGCATTCTTAGATGCTTCAGCACCAAGTTCTTCTCTTACTTCTTGTTCAGTTTTACCGAATGCAAGAGCTCTATCAAGGCCGAATACATTTAGCCGTCGACCCACCAAGCTGAAGGGAAAAGGGTCACGACTCACTCAGGTTGGGCAAAGAAGTTAGATAATAAAATTTCATGGTGTTTACCGCCTGAAATAGGGTTGAGAGTTTCAACGGGAGCGAGGAAATCACTGTTATTGCGTGCATCAGCTAAATGGCATAATGCTTGTCAAGTAGCTGACTTACCATGGGATGAGCTTAGTACCTTGGTGAATGAGTTGGTAGAAAGCGTGTTGACCATTGGTACCACTTTGACCCCAGATGATAGGCTATGTTATAGCTGTGGGTCAGCATTCTTCTTCTTTAAATCTAATGAGCATGTGCAAACTTACACCAGTCTCGTAGTCTACTTTTGAACCATCTTTGGTGACACTTTTACCGTTGGATTCCATATCACCTTGTTGGAAGTAATCGGCGAATTTTTTAAGGTATTGGTCATATGGGAGGAGAGCTTGAGTTTGAGCACCTATTGATGAAGATCGTACCATTGAAAGTCAGCTTTCTCCATTCCAATAGGAAAATAAGTTGGTGCAGAGGCTGAACATACCATAGAAGTCATTGTACCAAATACCAACTAAAGCAAGGATGACAGGCAAGTTTTCTTCAAGAGGAGCAGATTTGAAGTGTTTATCCATTTCATGAGCACCGTTCAATAACTCTTGGAAGTTGTCGTAACCGATTGAAAGAGCGATGGAAAGACCAATGGCTGACCAAAGTGAGTATCGACCACCAACCCAATCCCAGAATGCAAACATGTTGGATTCAGAGATACCGAAGGCAGTTACTGCTTTAGCATTGGTGGAAAGGGCAACGAAGTGTTTGGCAACGTGAACTTGCTGCGAGGGATTGGGGGTATTAGCGCTGAGTCTGGTATGCGATATATCTAATGGAGCAGTAATGCTTCGTGATAATGATAAGGAGAAATTGTAATTGAACAGAACGGAAGAAGGATGAGAATCGGTTACGAGAGGTAGTAAGAAAGGAGCAAAGAACGAAAGGGATGAAGGAGAAGTTAAAAGCCAAAAGATGTCGTGTCAACGAAACACTCACGTCTTTAGCTTGTTCCAGGAACCATGATTTAGCACTTTCAGCATTTGTAATAGTTTCTTGAGTTGTAAAAGTTTTTGAAGCGACGATGAAAAGGGTAGTTTCTGTATTACAAAGTTTTAAAACTTCTGCTAAGTCTGTACCATCAATATTTGATACGAAATAAGATTTTAAATCTCTTTTAGAATAATGTTTTAAAGCTTCACAAACCATTACAGGACCTAAATCTGAACCACCAATACCAATATTTACTACTGTATCAATTGATTTCCCAGTATAACCTTTCCATTCACCTGATCTAATTGAATTACTAAATTCTTTAATATGATTTAAAACATCATGAACTTCATCTACACCTTGTTCATTAATTTTAAATCCACCTTTATCAATTGGAGGATTTCTTAATGCGATATGTAAAACAGCTCTATCTTCTGATGTATTAATATGTTTACCTGAAAACATATCATCTCTAAATGTTTCTACATTAGATTCTTTAGCTAATTCAAATAATGTTGATAAAACTTCATCATCAATCAAATTTTTTGAATAATCTAATAATAATGATACTTCAGGGGAGCTAGATTTAAATTGTTTTGAAAATGTTGAAAATCTTTTAGGATCAGATTTAAATAATTCTTTTAAAACTAATTTAGATTGTTTAGATGAATGAAGTTCTTGAAGTTTTTTCCAAGCTTGGTATTCTGTTTGTAGGAAGGACGAACAAACATTTCCGTTAGTACCGTTGATCCATAACATAAAGATACTATTATCAACTCAAGACAAACTTAGGCCATTACTCACGAGTAGCAGGTTTTCCGGTAGACATTTTGATTAATTTGATAAGAAGTTAAGGGGGATTATAGGTCAACGTCAAGAATAGGAAAAGATAAACAAATGAGAAGATTAAAGATGTTGAAAGAAGAAAGGGAGATATATAATAGTCCCCCCGAGCAAGCGGATATAGCAGTTGGTAGTTGATGTTTGGGGGGTTGATTACCTGGGAAAAGGTCCATATGTCATTTAGTGGATCTCAAATCAAGGTATGTCATGTCATTCCTAAAGTATACTTTAACCGCTATTACAAATAATCGTAATTACCTTGATCACCTAATCTCCCGATTCCTAATACTCGATTAACGGATTAACCTCATCTTCAGTCGGGCCGTAACTGCCGTATCATAATTACACCAACGTAATAGCGGTAAGAAGCGGTCTTCTCCACTTCTCACTGTCCCAACAGAGCTACTTACGTAACTTGTAGTATTTCTCGGCCTGTGCCACATTCAGCAAAAGCAATTGATCTTTAGATGTTGTTCATGTTCAAAAGTTAAATGCAATCTTCTTCGCGTCAATAATCTCCTCTATGACAGCAATATAGACCATTAAAGTCAATTCAATTACAGTCTTGAAAGCAAGGCAGGATACGTTCAGTAATATGGCGCCTGCACCTTCAGGATTCTCATTTTCCAGCTCATCGGCGAGTTCACCTTTCTCATTCGCACCACAAACTCAGAAAGAGCAACCTTCCGCCGGTCCATCTAGTTTTTCCTTTGGATCATCAAATTCATTCGCTCCTACTTCGATCATAACATCAACCACAGCTTCTAGTCAGCCTCAGCAAACTAAAAATATAGATGAAGATGATCAGATAGAACTTGACGGAGAAGATGAAGAGGTAGAAGTATTTCATCTACAACCTGCTGCTTATACCAAAGGAGAGAAGAAAAAATGGAAATCTTCAGGTAGAACTATAAATGCTATTGTATCACCTGTAGGTGGTGAGATAGCTTCATGGATCACTAAAAAGGTATGTGATCTTCTTTTGACGTAAATACTTGACGGTATCGCTTATGCTTTCAACGGATATTGCTTTTAGCCATCATCAAACCCTAATGAACCTTCGACATTGTCCGAATCAAATTTATCCATTTCCGATCGAACGATATTTTTCGCTTCTTTATCTTCTTTACCAGATCCCCTCATACAATTATACACAGAATCACATCTCCTTTTCACATCATTACAGCAGATAGTAGCAGAATCACATTCACGTCGTTTACCCAATGCTGCAATAGATAAAATAGCTCAAACATGGGATAAAAGAGGAAATTTAGTTGGAATAGAAGGTTTATTAGGTCCTCCTGACGCTGAAACTATAGTGCATATGCGTAGATTGTCAGACTTGTATTTAGATCAACTGGGTGAATTGAAAGGTAATCAAGAGGTTGATGTAAGTAGTAGTATATATCGGGAGCTCAATGTGTCATGAACAATTTTACTGATTACTTCTCACTGAACTATAGATTGAACTTCGAACCAGGTTCACAGCGTCTTATAATATACTCAACCTAGCAGAAATTCTATATCTTCCTGCTGATGGTAAAGGAGAAGGATTAGTGGGAGAAGAGTTACTGGATTGGGTTAATGATGTCAATCCAGGTATGTTTAGCTGTTTTTTGTTCGGCTTCAATGGTGAATTTTAGCTGATTTATCTTATATATCATAGCGCCTGATAATTCACAAGGAAATGAAATCATGTCAACAAAGAATCCATGGGAACATCCATCATTCTTCCCGTACATATCAAGATGTATATTAAGGGGATTTCAATTACCTGCAGCATCATTCTTGAGATCATTAAATAATCATTCAAATTCAAGAATATCAAAATTATCTTCAATTTTAGTACAACATTTATCTATTTTCCCTAGATCAACTGAAGAACGTTGGAGAATTGATTTAGATTTTTTACAATCACATAAACAATGGTTGGCAAAATTTAAAGTTGAATTAATTAATTTTATTGGAAATAAACAAAAAGGTCATTGGTTTTCTGATGATAACACAACCAATTCAATAGAAAATGATTTTAAAGTAATTATTGAATTAATGGAAGGTAAACCTCAAAGAATATTAGAAGAAGCTTCAGATTGGAGAGAAGCTTTAGGTGCTTGGGGTATTTTGGTTGACGTTGATATGAGAAGAGATCATCTACCGTGAGCTCCTTCTTCCTTGGTATCGTCATATTCATCGCTAAATTATTGGAGCAGTGAGGTTATGGCTGTTATTCTAGATAAAATACCAGTGGATTCTACTATAGCCGAAGATGCGATTCAATCTGCTCTCTGTTCCGCAGATATCATCAAGGTAAGCTTGTTTGCATGACGATTTTCTCGTTATGACAAGCTGACGGGCATTCTAGGCTTTGATGGGTTGTTACGACCTTGATATATGGCTTTCAGCACATCTTGGTGATCTACTTGACAAGCTAGAGCTTATTCCAGACGATGAACAAAGGTTCGAAATACCTTTACGAGATTATTTCTTATTGGAATATACTGAAATCTTACAGAACAATCCGAAATACTCAGCATTTTGGAGAGTGATATGTGATTATTTGTATTATGCTGGACAAGAAGGAAGGAATAGGCTGAAATCTCATATAATGCGAATATCAATATCTCTAGATGGTGAATCAAAAGGTAAAAAGAAACAGAGTGACAATCCAGAAGGTATGGATGTAGAGGTCGTCGAAGGAGAAGGATTAGATGCTGAAACAAAGGAATTAGAAGAGGCTGTAAGATTACTTGATGAAATTAGAGCAGCATGTGGAGAATTTAAACTTGAAGAAGAATTCAAAATGATTTCACAGATATTAGCTGGTAAATTAATTAGAAAAGGTGAATTTGGTATGGCTGCCAGTATGTGCATGATGGCAGGTGATGGTTGGGCATTATCAAGAATTGCCGAAAAAATCTTAGATTATTATATAACGCATGGTCAGTATATTCTTTTGCTGCAAGCTCGGTCATCAGAAAGAAAGAGACAAACTGATTATTGATTGATTGGATACTTATAGGCGATGAAGAGTTTTTGAGATTAGTTGATACATTACCACCAACACTTTTAAGTGAAGCACCAACTGCGTTAGCAGAATTGCAAAATCAAATTGATCCAAAATCAGGTTTACCTGAATTACCTGCAACTTCAGCATTAAGTATATTTGCTTCTAGACTTACTTTCCTATCTGAATTTAGAGATTATCTATTATTCTTAATTCAAGGCGCAAAAGACAGAGCAGCTTCAAAATTAGTCACTTTGTTAACTAGTGGTATTGCACCTGTTGGCATTTGGGCTGTTCTATTAGTAGAAAGTATAGATTTGCTTGAAGGTGAGTTTGAACGCATAATCTCAACATGGTATCATAATCGATTCAACTGATATTTTATTATACAGATTCCGATATACTGTTCTCATCAAATGAGACCTTCGAATTACTCAGAGTTCTGGAAGAAGTTAAATCAAATGCATCTTTCGCCAAACAAGATTATTTGGAACAGTTGATACAGTATCTTCAACGTTTATCCAGCGATAAAGTGATTGAGAATGGGGAAAGCAATAGTGTCGCAGAGGGAAAAAAAGTAACGTATGGAGATGGATGGAAGAAATTAGATCAAGTCAGATTAGCTTTAGCGAGAAATTTAGCTAGAGCTTTAGTCAATGGATTCGATAGTCCTTTCTAAGGAGAACAATCACACGAACGAGAAAAGAGAAGAAGCCATATCTTCAATACGATACATACGATTGTACATATATGATTGATGATTGGGATGTATCTATGCATCTACGAATCGTACCTAAATCTAGAGAAGTTCAGGTAACTTGATGATTTTATGCATATGCCGTTAGGATTAATGAAGAAGCCTGAATTGTATTAGGAAAATCACATAAAAGGAGAACGCCACTGAAGATCTCACTCTCTTTTATTTTACCATTTTACGCTTTGTGTTCCATTTATACCATCTCAATGAAGATAGATGCTTGGTCGAAGTTGTAGGTAGACCTTGAGTGCTATTTTTCGAATTTTGAGCTTTCTTCTTTATCTCTATATATATCTTCCAAACCTACAATTGTAGAAGGGATACCTCCTTGAATAACGCTGGACGTTTTAACTTTTGTTTTTGTTTTCTTCCATTTCCTTTTTGCCGCTAAACAAGCGCTCAGGCTACCTTCAAGTCACAACATATTTCCCAACATACTCCGATCATTCCAAGTACATCATCAACACCTACTTTATCCTGGGATAAGCAGAATCCTGATTGGGTATCTCAGCAATCGAACACGAATTGATCAATATAGAACAACAAGATAGATAGATATACGGTAGATGGTATACTGTTCGCGTTACCAACTCAGCTTCATCAAAAACACCCACAAAAAGATTATCTTTTCGGTTGACACAAAATGTTATCATAACCTCATTACAATCACTATAGCTTTTTAACAATTCAATTATAGATAAAATACAAGCCTGACGCCATCTAGAGGTAGAATTGCAATTCATCATCATCTATCATCATCTTCTTCTTCTTCTTCTCGTATACACAAACGCATTTTAAACGATATTTTACGATTTTAACAGAACCAGGTTAACGATGTCATTATCATTACCACCTTTGAATCCTTCTTCTTCTTCTCCATCATTATCAATCACTTCTTCATCTACAATGACACCTACTCCATCCCAGTACAATAGTAGTATACCGTACAATCCTCAATCATCTCAACCGATTCAACAAACAAATTCACAAACTAATTTACGCGTAAATACAAACATCAGTAATAATAATTGGAGCTCAAGACTAAGATCAAACTCAGCCTTATCACCTAGAACTACACCAAATTCATTGAGTCCAATAAATACTACCTTTGATCATAATAATAACGTGAGACCAAATCTTACATCTGGCGGACATGGATCATCAAGATCATTAGGGTCAACACAGTCAAACAATAATAGTTATGATAGATTACCTGTATCGTCTGCATCTGGATCAACGACCTCACCATCACCTCTGTCACCTAATTCAGCATCAACTTCAGATGAAAGAGATAGGAATAACGATGATGTTGCAAATGTCATACGTGGATTAAGATCCACTTCAGCTTCAAACTTACATTCACCTACAAGTGGTAATGGTAATATCCAATCACCAAATGGGACTAGTAGAATAAGTAGTAGAAATACAAGTGGGAATGGTAGATTAAGGACAAATGGTAGTTCCACTACACCACCTACAAATACCAATAACAATAATAACGGACCACCTACGGAAGAATACATGTTAAATAAGATCAAAGAAATCTCAGGGAAATCAAAAGATGAAGGTGATACTTTGGATATATCAAGGCAGAGTATGACGAAGATAACTGATGATATAGTAGACTTGTTTGAAAGAGGTGTAGGCAAGGATAAAAAAGGGGTTTGTAGGTAAGTTTCGGTGTTCTTTTGACGAATATCTTTTTGCTCGAAATAATTGGATCATACAGCTGACGAGTCCTTTTCGTAGACTAGCATTGTCTTACAACAGTTTGACGAATGATTCTATATCATACAAATTTTCTCAATTATCTAGATTAAGGTATTTAAACTTGAAAGGCAATTATTTAACGGAATTTCCAAGAGCTGTAAGTATCGGATTTCCGCTCCAGTAATAACGTACGCTGCGCCTGAGGATATCATATGCTTATACATTTCCTTTGCAGATCACCGAATTAGCCGGTTTGGAGATTCTTGATCTATCTAAGAATAAAATTACTGCTTTCCCTGATGATCCCAGACGACTAAGTAAATTGAAGGTTCTTTCCCTTACGAATAATAAGATTTACACTCTACCTGGTTATGTGGTACAATTTACCAGTCTAAAAGTGTTTAAAGTAGATCACAATCCAATTGAATGGCCTGTAAGTAGACATAGCCACTTAACAGTATCGGATAAAACCTACTAGAGCTGATAATCATGTTTACATATAGCCAAAAGAAGTACTTGGACCTCTTGCTGAGAGTGCTGATCAATCTAAATCGAAAAGTGGTGAAGCTGGATCGTCCTCCGGAAAAGACAAGAAAGATGAGGATTTGAGACCTTGGATCGAGAATATGAAAAGTTGGATGAGGCAAAGAGCAGCGGATTCAACTAGACTGCTTCAGCAAGCTGAAGAACCTAATCGATTTCATGAGTAAGTCGATATCCTCATCGTTTACTCAAAGCATTTGCTGTTATAGCTAATCGTGTTGGATATTGCCAGAGAGGAACCGCTCAGTGCAACCTCTATAGCCACGTCAGCCTCAGCTCGGTCGTTCCAATCTCGCCTCGAGTCTCCAATGGCAACATCGTTTTCACAAGATACCGTGAAACGATCTATACCTCCTCCAAACCTTGACGATAGACCACATACACCTTCCCGTCCGTTCACCCTGGGCCGTAATAGATCTGCCACCTTTTCAGATGATGCTCTTGCTCGAAGTATATCTCCTGGACCAAGTCAATATTCGCCTTATCGTCCTCGACATAATCGAGATTTATCCTCAAGTTCGTTCACTTCACCTCCTTCAGCTTCGACCGAGTCTTCAGCTCATTCTCGAGTCCCATCTGTAAATCTACCACAACCACCCACGATTCCAGCTGCTCAGGGCCATACGAGAGGAGCAAGCTATACAGCCTCACAAAGGTTAAGCGGAAGTTTGACAGTGAAGAAATCGTTGCCGGACTTAAGGCAAAGTCACGCTCAGATTATCGAAGATAGGAAAAATGATGGACAACCAATAGAAGAAACTCGACCATTGGGTTTAGGCATTGCTGCACCAGGTGTACCTAAATTTCAACTTCCTGGTAGAGGTTGGGGAGGTGACATGATACGTTCACCTACTGCTGGACCAACCATATCAGGTCAAGAAAGAAGTCGAATTATGAGTAGAAAAGGTTCTATAGAAATGATGAGACGTACATCAGGAGATATGACTGCAAGTGCAGAAATAGCAGAGAAGAGAAATAGTCAAGAAGGACCACAAATTGATGATTCTAGAAACTCTTATTTCCGACGTTTGAGTACTTTACCAGTATCGTCAATATCAAAATCTATTCCACCCGCTTTACTTAAATTTATGGACGCCATAAGAGGTATTCTTTATGCTTTATCCCAATTACATTCAGCATTACGACAGTATTTGGTTTTTGCAGTCAACGAACGTGTAGCAAGTGTCTTTACAAGAGTCATGGAACCTGCTGGACAATATATGAACAATTTGATCAATGCTTTAGATCGGTTCGATTCGATGTCAAGAAGGAATTCGCCACCTGTGCATGCGATTAGAAGCGTCATTGATGCAGCTAAAGAAAGTGTTGCTGTATTTGCTAAAGTTGTAGCTGTATTAAAATTGCAAATTCCAGCATTAAAAACCAATGATGTCAGATATACAAGAACATTGTTAACTATGATATACGGATCTATGGCTGAAATAGCTTGTTCTTGGAAAAATATGTCACCTCTTTTATCAGAAATTAGACCATTATTAGTGATTGATGTAGGTGGACTAGCGATGAGATCGATGGGAGGTGTGAAAATGGTACCTACAGGGTCATTAAGTGGACGTACACCGATTTCACCAATTATTGAAAGAAGAGAATCACAATCACCTGCTTCAGTTTCGAAATCTACCGTTGGAGGTTCACCTTTAGTACCTCAAGTGGAAGATTCACCTGTCCCGGCTACAGTCAATACTAACGCAACGGCAACAAGTTTGAGAACAATAGGTAAATCAAGAAGACAAGCTGGATCATTCTCTTCTTTAGATGTTGAAAGAGGAATGTTGATGGGTTCACCTGGTGGACCAAGATCGAATGAAACGAATTCAACCGATCAACTATCAACTCCTGCAACATATCTCAGACATAGACCTTCGGAATCTGCTACAATCGTTCTTGACAAACAAGCTGAAGAAGTTGAGGAAGATGAAGAAGAGGAAGAGGAGGAGGAAGAACCCCAAAACAGTCAACAAGCGCCAATTCCACCTCCTGTATTTTCTACAAATACCATTTCACCTAATGGTACACCTTTCACTATACCTGGCACACCTCCAGAAGTTGTACCTTCACATCAACAACCCATTGCTATGATACCTGGTAATTCAAGGCAAGGTGGACATCATCCATCTTCATCATCTGGATCAAGTCATGCAATGGCAATGTCATTTACAAATGGAAATGGTATTACTAGTAATCCGCCAATCGCTCCATCAAGGAAATTATCAGTTGACGTTAGACCGCCTACACCATCTTCAGCTAGTGTATTTGATGAAGATTTATTAGATGTTATAGAAACTGCAACAGACACAGCATTTACATGTTGGTTGAAATTAGCTGAAGATATAGGTGCATCTTCACCACCCAATGGTTTTGCCGTTCACCAAAAATCTGGATCACAATCTTCTATTATGAGTAATAATAATAACAATAACGAAGCTACAGCAAGATTAGGACATCATCCATTTACCCCTTTGAGTTCTACTGATAATGGCAGGTCTAGTAGAAGACCTTCAACAATCTCAGTCAAACATCATCAAGAATTACTTCAATTATTATCTGCAGCAGAACAAATCACTGCAGGATTAAGAGAATCTTTAATGGGATTAAGAGCCAATCCTGCATCGTTTCATTCAAATTCAACTTCAAGTGATTTATTCAATAATTTACAAAGTTTCATTAAAACTGTAATCAAAGTTTCAAATTTAGTTAAAATCATTTCATCAAAACATCAATTCCCATTAAATGTTAGACAATCATGTTCAAAATTGACTCAATCAACAAGGGAATGTGCAATTTTGATTCAAGTTTCTTCGTTAAAACCAACTTTGACACCAAATACTTCTTCATCAAATACGTTTTCATCATCTACAACTCCTAACTCTGCTACAACTCCATACAACCAACACATGAACAATAATCAAACTCCTTCGTCAGCTATTACACTCGGAGGAACAAGATCATTTTCATCACCAATTTATAATAATCCTTATAATAATCATAATCAACATGCTTCTTCTTCAATATCATTATCTTCATCTTCAAGAAATCATAGTAATTTAGCATTAAATTCACAAGAAGATTTATCAAATCCATCATATCAATATCAACATCAACCTCATTCAGCTGGATATACAAATACAAACAATTTTAGTATTTCATCATCATCATTCTCATCATCATCAAGTCCATGGAATGATACTGATAAAGAAAGAAATGGTTTAAGAGGTTTACAATTACCTTCAAGACAAATGGCTTTAGGTTTAGGTTTAGGTAGATCAAAATCTTCAAATGCTGTTCCTCCGATAAATCCTTAGACCACCTTGATTACATCACCTCTTTCCCTTCATCTTCGTCCTCGTCTTGTTTACAACCCGTTATTCGTTGACTTGTACATTCGTATAAATGATATTCGTGGATAATGAAATATAATGAATTATGATGTAGAAATCATAGCAACCAATTTGCTGAAACTTCTCGATCTTAGTATCAACGTCATTGTTATGATTGTACGTGTATAGATTCTAGCACAATTCCGTTGGGAAAGGTAACTTTATATTTGCGGACTGACTGATGCTTAAACCAGAAAATCGCATGCATTTACGATAAGATTGAATGGTAATGCATGAGTTACGAGCAAGTGTATACTGTCTATCTACTAAGTATCGAAATGTAGAAGAAGTACAAGTACAAGTAACTATCTTTGCGAGGAAAGGGAAGTGAGAGGCAGGGGGGAAACATCCAGACTTAAGAGAAAAAGAAACGAGGAAGGTTGAATCGTATCAAACGATCCAACCACGAGTAAAATATGATAAAAAATTTTGAAAAAGGGAAACAAGATTGGTTGACGAAACGAAAAAGGAAACAGTGAAGCAAAAGGTTAAATATGGAGATTACTATCATCCGTCTAAATCCAGTTTTTCTCTAAGAGGAATAAGCTGCTTTGAATAATCTACTTCTTTTTCTTTTTCTTTCTTCACCGGTTGATTTAGCATGTTCAGTACATGAATGAGATGGTTTAGCATTTAAAGCTAAATTACCAGGTTCACCACCACTACCACTACCAGTTTGTTCTTCAGTTTCAGTAGTTGATGGAGATTCAGCAACGAGAGCTTGACCAATTGGAGCAGATTCAGAACCACTTTCAGTTTCAGTTTCAGTTTCGGTATCTTCACTTTGACCCCTACCATTACCCCAACCACCTGAATGTCTACCACCTCTACCTGAACCTCTGTTACCACTACCATATGAAGAGTTACCAGTTTCAGATTCGGCTGATTCTGATGTTGAAGGTGATGATGATGATGAAGATCCTGATGATGATTCTTGAACAGCTGAATATTCTTCTGGAGCTTCTTCTTCTGCTTCTGCTCCTGCTGCTCCTTCTTCTTCACCATATCCACCAGCAGCAGTAGAAGCATCTTCAGAAGTTGAAGCTGGAGTGGAACCTGAACCTGATCCAGCACCATTACCGTAACCAGCGCTTGAGCCACCTGCTGAAGTTGATGGGGTAGTAGCGGTACCAGTTTCACTTCCTTCGGTTTCTTCTTCACCTTCAAGACCAGTAGCATCTTCACCTGTTTCAGCACCATATGGGCTTGAGCCAACACCAGCACCAGCACCGTTGCCTGCATTACCTGTAGCGGCAGCAAGGTTACCAGATTTTGTAGCGGAACCAGCACCAACACCTGCACCGGTACCAGAACCATAACCAGCACCAGAGCCAGAAGCTGCGCCTAAAGCAGCTGAACCACTAGCACCGGAAGAAGGAGAAGCTGAATTTGAACCTAATGATGGGGAAGCACCGGCAGCTGATGAACCAGTTGAGGAACCTGAAGCACCAGCTGAAGCAGCGCCGCCTGATCCTGAGAAGGCTGAAGTTTGAGCACCATTTGTCCAACCCCATTTAGAATTATAACTTGGTTTAGCATCTAAATCACCATCTCCTGGATCTTGAATATTACCATCTTCATTTGCCCAATAGAAAGGTTGAGTTGGACCTGAAATTGAACCACTTGAAGGAGCGACTGGTTTTGGATAATTTGTTGTAGCTACACCACCTTCAACATTACATTTAAATCCATTCATATACATTTCATTTGCTGAATTATAACCTTGCCAAAACCATGCACACACACATCCACCTTCAGGACATGAAGGTAAATTTGATGGAATTTCAAATGAAGTTTCTCTTTGTCTAACACAATTTTCTTGAATGGAAAATACAGTAAAATCTTCTTTTTGAACTTCTGTAGCAGATGATTTATATGCTATAGCTAATGCACATCCCATCAAGTTTGATTCTGAATTACCTTCCCATCCAGTTTGTGAATCAGTTGTACCTCCTGCATGATATGCTCCTGAATCATTTGGACATGCATCAGCAGTTGGATTACCGAAAGCTGCTGAATGTTCGGCTCGACAGGCAATATCGGCTACGAGTGTACCACCAGCGGTAAGTGTTGTGGATTCAGCAGGTGTTTCACCAGCATGACCTCGAAACCACTAAAGAAGATTCTTTAGTCAGCTATTGAAATCCATATTCATTTGTTCTGTTTGGCAACAGTGCGAAGGGAGTAACCAGGCGATGAGATGGTACTAGATGACGATGTACAAAAGCGATATGACGTGAAATTAAGAAAGACTTACCCATTGATTGAAAGGTAGACCTGCCATAGGTTCGTATTGTCCGTCGGCGCCGGCACCATACATGGATTTAGAGTAGAAAGCCATATGGGCAGTGGCTGAAGGAAGTAATGGAAGCAGCGCGATCAACGCGGGCGCAATGAAAATTGTGGAAGTCATATTTGATGTAACTTTGTTGGAGGTATATGTGAGTATTGAAAAGACGATGATAAAAAATTGACAAAGAATGTATGGGTTCGAATATGTTTCTTAGAGGGAGAGGATGGATAAATCGATAAAGCAGAACACCAGGTAATGTTTATCGTATTTATATTCAATTCTTTACAGCAGTAAAAAACGGATAGAGGGCTGAAATGGAATGACTTGTTGAAAGAAAGAAAGGAGATGTTAAGTGAGAAAAACGCCTCAATCTACGAGTTTAAATAGATGAATCCGGTCATCGAGATTAAAGGATTATTGTGTAAATTGTGGTTGTATACCTTAGGATTGGCTTGGCGAACTCATGGAATTATTCAATCCAAAGGATATCCCTCGATCCACATATCTATCTAGAACTCCTTTGTAATGGTTATATCCGCTGAGCGATCATATGCACCTTCCTTTGCAACTTCAATTAGGTTTACCATTTCCGCCCATTCCAATCAATTGAAACGCGTTTATCGATACCCCTAGTATTGAAAATGAGGCATATTATGCTTGATTGCTCGGTCACTATTGATCTTCAATAAAGCTGATACCCCTTACCAACTTTGAAAGTTGACTTGAAACGTCTATTTCCAGGCACAGACGGAATTTGTCGGTTTCTTCCGTTGTGTGTATTTCGGTCTGGACAATCCGTTTCCGGCTTGTCGTCAAGCAACCTTCATGTCCTTTTGATATTCAATAGATTGGAAACCTTGCTCAATATCCGAGGGACTTCCAGATGACCTCGTTACCAAATTTCCATATATGACCACCGTCCAACGTTCTCCATCCCTGTTTGCAACAGACACTTTGCGTTTCAGCCACCCCATTAGATGAAAAGCATCTGGAACGTCGAGACCTCGTAACCTAACTGAGTGACGACAACCAAAGTTAGCCATTCGTCAAATTGGAGAACTATCGTGCTGACCCCAAATATAGATTTTGACAATTATTGAGATGTACGACTAACAGTATACCCTCATTTTATCTATCCACATACCAAGATTCTGCGTATTCGTGTGCAGATCGAAAGTTCGGATCAAGTCTGCCCTGCGGTATACTGTTACCATTCATGACCGGTGGCGGTATAAGGCGAGCTAAGCTAAAAATAAGTAAGGAAAAATATCGTTTAAGCCGATCCTTCGCTATAAAACTTTTGTTTATTAGTAATATTGACTCGTCAAGAAGTCAGTGTTCTTCAGATTGTTTACCACACAGAATTCTATATTGTAACATTCTATATTGTTGATACTAATAAATGTATACATGTATATTGGTATTATGCTTTTTCGATCGGCTGTGATTCAGCGACTCCTGCAGCCTGAGCTTCCTGCTCAAGCTGTTCCGGTCTGAGATAACAAGGGAGAAGTATCAGTTTACTTGAAGGGAAGACTTCTGGGGCTTCATGTGCTGAGATCGCTACATGGGGGAAAAACACTCACGATTTCCAAACATCCTTTGTAGCATGCATTAATTCGTATAATTGACCGACTTGCTCCTTTGATAATCTTTCAAAAGCTTCCGTGTCTAACTTCTTACCTCTCCATACACCTTGACTATCTATAGAAGTAGCTTGTAATTCATCTAAATATAATTTCCATTGTGTTAAAAATGCTATTATATGTAATGGATTATCTGTAGATTTTGTTGCTCTGAATTCTGATTTTATGTAAGAATCACCCATAAATCTCATTTCAGGTGGTAATGTTCGATGAGCTCTAAGTAAACGTCGATATAAACTAAGACAACACATATGTTATTCAATATTTCTCTGTACGAGATTGTATGATTGCTTAGAGTAAAGGATCCAACTAGGTGGCAAAAACACTTACGGGATAGGCGGTATAAGTTGTATTGAAGCTTGCTGCACGGATAAAGGTAAAGGAGGTGAGGCACTTGCCAGTCGAATGAGAGATGATCGCATTTTGAAATGAGGTAGTTTCTTTCTCCTTGGTAAGATAGTGATTTTGAATGCAGCAGAAATTTGTAAGAGATCCTTTTGAGCTTTCATTAGCAGCTTACAAGAATAGATCTTGAGAATCTGGTCTTCCGTCACAAGCTTGAGAAAACCGACAATCGTGAAAAGTGATGACGTCGATACATGTTGATCTGATGCCGGTATTATGTAATAGCTTACAATGTTCGCCTAATTTAAGCCGGCAACTACCGTGTTATCTATATGATAATTGAATATTATTGGTCGGCCGATTGGTCCGAACTTTTGTTTGGTCATAGATATTAGATAGCCTATTACACTCTGTTTCAGCAATATGAAGTGTCGGATTAATATTTCCAACCCTCTTTATCGTTGAGTCACTAAGTTACTAGTATAAGTGGGTTTTTGCAGAGTAGTAGACTTGTTACATTTTCATTCTTTCCATCTGCATTTTAGTTTGTCACATCGTTTAGGCCGTATAGCGTTAGTCAAAAAGAGATAGTTTAAATACTTACTAGCTGAGCAGAACCTTTTCATTATGGTGAGTCAGCTTGCTTCCCATCACGTGAACATCTTTTCTTCCCGGTAACACCGGTCAACTGCTGCATCCTCTTGACTTCTTTGGTCTATGCCGTCACTCATACACATAGGAGAAAACAGTTTTACTGGTGTACTACGGATATTATGTTCAACTGAGACTGATGTTATCTCGCCCAACTATATAGCCTTTACTCCGTTCGACTCCTCTTCTCGCTCGAACAGCACTTCGAAATTCTCGACCATTAGCTTTCGGTATGTCATCAGCCATGAGAGGATATGCCACTCCAGCTGGAATCGAAAGAATCAAGGTGAAGAACCCAGTAGTTGAGATTGATGGTGATGAAATGACTAGAATCATCTGGAAGAAGATTAGAGAGGAGGTGAGTAAAAGTTAAAGTTGCAAGTTATGAAAAAACGGGAACTAAGTTCTTCATGAATATAGCTCATCTTACCTTACGTCGATGTGGATCTTAAATACTATGATTTGGGTATGGAGAACAGAGATGCTGTGAGTCTATTTATATGGTCCCTAAATACGAGCAAAGCTAATATCCTCGTTTTAGACCAATGACCAAGTAACCATTGATTCAGCTGAAGCAATCAAGAAATATTCTGTCGGTGTCAAGTGCGCTACCATCACTCCAGATGAAGCCAGAGTTAAAGAATTCAACTTGAAAGAAATGTGGAGAAGTCCTAATGGTACTGTAAGTTATACAAACAAATTATCATTCTGAGCCCCAAAAAATCTGACAGATTTGCTTAACGTTAGATCCGAAATATCCTCGGTGGTACCGTATTTAGAGAACCTATCATCCTTGAAAAGATTCCTAAACCAGTACCAGGCTGGACCAAACCTATCGTCATTGGAAGACATGCTTTCGGTGATCAAGTGAGTAATTGCACCTGTTCCTATAGTCAATCCTTCCTCTTAAAGCTTAACTAAGCTAACCTTTGTGTGACATAGTATCGATCCACAGATTTCCTTGCTCCTGGTCCAGGTAAACTCACTCTCACCTATACCCCAGCAGATGGAGGTAAACCTACAGAAATGAATGTATATGACTTTAAAGGAAAAGGCGTAGCTTTAGCAATGTATAACACAGAAGATTCCATTTACGGATTCGCTCATGCAAGTTTCAAGATGGCTTTAAGTAAGAAAATGACTTTATTCATGTCTACTAAAAAGTAAGTTTTGTCATATCGTAAAAATGGATAAGATACTGATTTTGTGATCACTGCAGCACTATCTTGAAAAAGTACGATGGGCGATTCAAGGATATCTTTGAGGAAGTTTACGAATCGTGAGTTGATCTTTAGTCCTGTGATTCAATAGGATTTACTAATTCAATCGTATTTGCAGAACATATAAAGCTGAATTTGAAAAACTTGGAATTTACTACGAGCATCGATTGATTGGTGAGTAACGATTATCTCACTATCTAAAGATTCTAGCTGATCTTCCGATATAATGCAGATGACATGGTTGCTCAAGCTATCAAATCTTCTGGTGGTTTCGTTTGGGCATGTAAGAACTATGATGGTGATGTGATGGTATGTTTCCCTTTAAGTCTAATCGATCGCATCGTTGAAGCTGATGGGTTACCGTAGAGTGACATTCTTGCACAAGGTTTCGGTTCATTAGGAATGATGACATCTGAATTAATAACGCCTGATGGTAAAACAATGGAATCTGAAGCGGCACATGGAACAGTTACAAGACATTATAGACAATATCAACAAGGTCAAGAAACTTCAACTAATCCTGTTGCGTCCATCTTCGCTTGGACAAGAGGTTTAGCATTTAGAGCTAAATTAGATGATACACCTGCCTTAGCAGAATTCGCTAAATCATTGGAAGAAGCATGTGTTGAGGTTATAGATAAAGATAGTGTCATGACAAAAGATTTAGCTTTAGCTATGAAAGGTAAAAATATGACTAGAGATGATTGGGTTACAACGGATGTATATATGAAGAAAGTTGAAGAGAGATTAATTGAGAAGCTCAAGCAAAGAATATAAATAGTTTATGAGCAAAACTTGATCTCATTCTTCAAGGGAATGAGTAATATTGTACAGGTCGCTCACAGCGAAATTCACAATCGGTAAAGCGTTAATGAAGGAGAAAGTAGGATTGTGTCATGTCTTGCATTTTAGCAATTATTTGTTTAGTTTTTTATACATTATATGAGCGATAATAACGGATCTTTGTCAACCATCTATGCATATATGTTAGAATTTCATGCTTGTTTCTTTGCTGCTTTTAATCATACTAAGGTAGCTTAGCTTCTGCAATCAACTTTGCGACATCTTCTAGGTGACCTCCACCTTCTACCGTTTACGTAATGCAAAAGATTTCTGAAGTCTTGAACTTTTAAAGATGATGGTTTTAATGAAAATAGTGGTTTTCTTCGTTATTGAAGGTCTTCATACACATGTCAACATACGTTATCATACAAGCTAGATTAATCTTGTGATCATCATGACCTCAATATCAACTCCAACACAGCTGGCAACATTCTCTCAACCACATGCTTCTAGCTCAAAGACACCTCATGTTACTCTCAATCCAGTGATTGGTGATTCTGGATGCGCTGTTGCTGCTGTTCGAGGTGATGGAATTTGGACATATGATGTGAGTCATGAACTTACTCACTTAACCAAAGTGGATGTGGATGGGATGTGACTTTGTTTCTTCTGTCTCTGTAGCTCAATACACTTAGACCTACAACATCATTTACTGTACCACCGTCAACAGTGTTCTCGACCTCACCTATAAGTTATTGGGTAACCAGAACAAGAACAATCACGTCTTCCGCTAAGGAGAAGTTACCTGAAAATGATGTACCTAGAGTCATCGAAGTTATGGATGTAGATGACGCAGATGAGGATGATGAAGAATTGGTGTTTGAACCTGTTGATGAGGATGAAGAGGAAGATTTAGATTTAGATGTAGAAGGAGAAGAGGATGAAGTCAAAACGATAAAAGAGAAAGAAAGAACAACAATGGTTGGTGTAGGTAAAGAAATCTGGTTATGGAGAGGTGATGATGGTGATAAAGAAATTTTATCGGTATGTTTCAATATCATCGAGAGCATACCTTGTTAAAGGTACTTATGGGAAGCTCGTTAACTTGATTTCCATTTCATAGATTGATAAATCAATTCAATCGATACATTATCTTCAATCCAAGTCGTATCCAATTTTAGTCATACCTACTAATCCAACAGATCTATATCTACTTGATGACTCTCTTAAACCTCATCATCTATCTCTTCCATCTTCTTCCTCTACAAAAGCAACGATTCTCACTTCGAAAATTCTCTCGTCAAGCGAAACTACCGCTAGACTAATCATCGTAGATCAAGAAGGTCAGTCTTCAGTATACAAATTACATTTAGAAAGTACTCTCCGTGCGGAAGGAGTAGTAGAAGGTAAAATAGGTAATAAAGGCAAATTAACATTCGTTGATATAAGTGAAGATGGATTTATAAGCGCTATAGGTAGGCTTTTACTCTTGAGGACCTATATATCGGTTAATCGTACTAATTTAATCGTGTTTATCTTTCAGATGAAGAAAACAACTTATATACCAAAGAAATCTCATCCTTGACCTCAACAACTTCAACATCTCCTTTAAAAGTGAACCATCCTTCTTCCACCCCAGTAATATTATCATTACCTACCAAAGGTAAACCAGTAATCTTACTTCCAACATCATATCCTACACCATCATTATTATCAGTTATACCTTTATCTAATTTACCTGCAATCTTAACTTCAAGTTCAATATCATCATTTACATCTTCAGGTTCTATTAACCATTTATCAATACTATTAAATAAAAATGGTCTATTGACTGTAGGCATCGTTTTAAGTCATTTAAACAGTGATGGTGAATCTGGTAGAAGTGTTATTTATACAACTGAAGTGGTCATTCCTGAAAAGGGTATTGGAATTAGTATGTTATTGAATACAAAAGAGAAAACTCAAATTTACCTCTCTTCAAATCAAGATCAGAATGATAATGGTAATGAAAAGGTATCAGTTGAAAAGGAACAGGATGAAATCATAAATAAAATCTCCAGCCTCATACAGAAGAATGATCTCAAAACAGCTGAAAAAACTCTACAAAATTTTATTTCAGTAACCGCTTCTACAAACATAACAGAAAGTTTCGTTAGAAAAGTTATAAGTACGGTTTTTTCAATCGCTTTAAATGATGAAGGCAAAGTCAAAGGTTCATACGCATCTGGAATAATCAAATATCTCGTTGAAAGAGATTTAGTTAATGATTCTATGTGGAAAGATAGTTTGGTTGGTATGGGATTATTACCTTGTGGAGATTGGGTAAGTTTGGGTAACAAATCAGTAGTACGACAGCAATAGCTAATCTCGTTGAGGTGACTTTAGGATACAATCATTGCGTGTTTACAGAAATTCAGAACTATACCATCTTCAACACTTGTTAAACTCATTACATCTTCCATACATCCTTCCGAAACAGCCAAATCCATTCCATTATCCCAAATGTTATCCTTGATAATGAAATCACCTCCTGCACCTACATTCAGATTAGATATACGTCAAAATCTAAGTATCGAAGATGCTTCTGTAGTTTTGCAGAAGTTAGTTGAATGGGTTGAAGAATACGTTACGAAACGTGATGAAAGTTTATTAGAATGGGATAATGAAACTGAAACTGTGATTGAATCAAATCAATCGAATAGTGTCGTTGACATTAATGGGAATGAGGAAATACCAACATTAAAATCAATAATTGAATATTCAACATTATTATTAGATTCACATTTACCTTCATTTTTAACATATGAACCTTCATATGAATTATTAGAAATTTTGTCAAATCATTTAGAACCTTTAATTGAATTACAAAATCAATATAAAAAATTAAAAGGTCCAATAGAAGCTATTTTAATTTTATCTAAAAGAGAAAATGACAAATTAAAACAAAGGGAACAACAACAAAAATCAAAATTGAATAAGAAAAATAATAATATCACAACAAATGATAAAAAGATTCAGCAACAACAACAAAAAGAAAATAGGTTACCAGAAGAGAAGATTGGGAAATGGAAAGTTGAAGATTTGGTATTTTAGATGATTATTTTGTTCATTTGTTCAACTTCATGCATAGATTTTACTGATCTATCCCTCAATTAAATCTTATACATTATGTATTCTGATTTTGCATATGACAACAGCGACTACAGCACGTAATGGTGTTCTTGGCCGGTTCTGGTGATGTAGCTCGTTACAGAAACGTAACTACTACCATTGATATATGGGCGAGGAGATTTACTGGCGTGAGTTAAACGAGCTATTACCTTTAAGAAGCCATATCGTCTTTACAAAGGCCTGAATATAATGCATAAAGATTTGTTTCTCTAAACCATTCAATTCGTGCTAGCTAAAAGGCTATAAAATAAAATGATGGTTCCCAGTAAATACCGATCGTGCCTTAAGTATGGTCTGTTATGGTCTGTCCATATCTGTCACTTGCACTGAGTTACTTGAAATGTTCTTGGCATTTTATGAAATCTCCCTTTTTATTGACGTCAATAGAATAGATCTTAAACATTTCCTTCTCGTAAGATCATGATATTCTTTTTACGATTTGTCTAAAAGCTGGAATCATGAACCATTTTAGTTTATAAACATATTCTTACTGTATGCATTAACAGTATTTGATCGTTATTCTCTGTTCTGTTTTCCTTGTCTAATATTTGACCACTCGTATCGTAACCTTCAAGGCATCTTCTTAACCTTATAATTGTGATTTGGACTCTAGGTTTACACCTCCCATTCCCTCCTTTTATCCTAAAGACATCAATCAGGCAAAGCAAAGCAAAGTAAAGCAAATCATGTCAGGTATAACATATAAAGGACCAATTAATCCAAATCCAAAAGATGATGAAGCTTCAATCATCATATACTCTTATATTCCATCTTTGGCTTTAGGTATTATTGGTATAATAACTTTTTCATTAGTTGTTTTTTTGAATGGTTTTTGGTTGATAAAGAAAAGAGGTACAAGATGGTTTCATAGTTTGATATTGGTTGGTGCGGTAAGTGGTACTTTTTCTTTGGATTGGACTCCTGTCGCCTGTATCCTTTGACGACTATATGCTTCCCCCAGTTGTTCTCCTTGACTAGCCGTGAGATTGGAATGAAGCTGATCTGGAATTTCCGTCTTGATATCATCTATAATAGCTTATGGAAATAGGTGGTTATGCAGCAAGGTTAGCAAGTCATAAAAGACCTTTTGTAGTTAGTAGTTTTGTCGCTCAATATTTCTTGATCGTAGTTGTGAGTTACACTGTGTGACAATCTGCCAGTAGAATGGGTTATCGGCTGACTTATGGATCATGATGATCCTTCGTTGTATCTACATTAATTCCTATATAGGCTCCAGTATTATTTTCAGCAGCTATCTATTTATCGCTTTCATTAGCCGTTAGAAATTATAAAGGTGCAGAGAGGTTATTGATTATTTCACCTAGAAAAGTATTGCTATGTAAGCCCAAAGGATTCGTAGCTGCCTATATTTCCTTAAAAAAACAGATAACTGACAAAGATTATAATATACTCCTTCTTATACCGAATACACTCTAACAGTCTTCGTTACAGCAGATATTGTGACTAGTGAGTTACTTACATCGATGGTTTACTGATGTTCCAATGGATATATTCCAATTGTTCTAATCCAATTATGTTTTCGCTTCATTTTCTAGCTATCATTCAAATTGCAGGAGCAGCTTTGATAGGTACATCAGAATCAGCAAAAGTTAGAGGTAAACCATCAAAAGTGACACCTGATCAGGCAAATGATATCTTATTGGCTGGTCTAGCTATTCAGGTGAGTTTCTATCTAGAAGGGGAATATTTTCCCCATGAAATATATAATTGGAAATTAGAAATAAAAGCTGAATTATGTTTTCCTATTTTAGTGTTTCTCATTCACATGTTTTTTACTTATTTTATTACTTGTAATATATCGATCATACCAATCAAAATATATATATTATTTAAGTAATAACAATAATAATAATAATCAACAACAACAAGATATACAAGAAGAAGTACCTGAATATCAATGTGGAATAAAGAAATTACGTTCATTTTTATATATAATTTTAATAACATCATTATTAATTTTATTAAGAACAACATTTAGATTATCTGAAACTGGACAAGGTTTTTTCGGTTTCGCTTCAACACACGAAAGTTTATTTGGTTGTTTAGAATATTTACCTGTAATTTTATCTTTATTAATTTGGAGTTTATTACCTCCATCAAATTTCATTCTTGGTCAAATTAGCAATAATCAAACAAGAGAAAGATTGAATTCTACTCAAACTCCATTACAGATTTCTGAGATTAAAAATACAAGGACTGTCAATGTTTAGATTTAGATTCGATTCGGATCATTTGGTAAAAGCACATGTCATATATTTGGAAAGGACTTCTCATAAGGAATCTAAGTGTGTAAGGAAGAGAACATCAACTAGAGGCATCGAAATGAATTCAATGAAATCCAGGAAGTAACGTGTAACTTTAGTATTCAAGGGGAATAATGTATCGCTCATCTGATAGACCTGTATCATATTATGCATGATATAAATAATATCCGCTTGATCTACCTGCTGTATTATAGTATCAAGACTTTTCTACAGTCTTTAGCTTACTTCCCACCTCTATTGACATTTTTATAGGTTTCATGTATGATCGTAAGTTTATATGGGCTAAATGATGTCATTAATCAGCTAACCACACTGTACATCACTTCCATATCATCTGCTAAACTCACAATCCATTGACCCATTATTGCAACAGGTACACCCCAAGTATCTCTTCTGATAGTCACACTAAAACAACATTTAATTTCCCTGAATTCATCTTCTGTCGATAATGCATTGTCGGATGAGTTCATAGTGATATCATGATGATTATTTAAATAACTTTGTGGTAATGTTAAATCAGATGATGAGTAAGGTGGTAGTGGATGTGCAGATTTTGACTGCGAGGGTGTAGGTCCAGTAGATGATGACGTGTGACGTGGTTTGTATCTGGTCAAAGAGAGTGGGATATGTAATGTACATGAGATATACATTGATCTTTGGTCTAAACATTTTCGAAAATGGTAAGCAAGGTATTCTCACAATTATACAGACTGTCGAAATATTGTGAAGGGGATGTAGGGACAAACCAGTGGACAGATTATCGACTCACTTTGATCAAAAGCAATTTTAGCATATCCTTCCCAATACCTAACAGCACTCTCCTCATCCATCAATTCATATACACATAATTGACCATCTTTGAACATTGATGCTGGTATACCGGTAAGATTGGAAAATTCCTGATTGGCTTTTTGGATTTCTCCTGTTCTTCTCCAGATACAAGAAGGTGTGTGAATAGCTGGAATCGGCATTAGCTAAATCCGTACACGAACAATGAATGTAAAGAGGCAATGTGTCCATGCGAAAACTCGGGATTTTGGAGAAAATGCAGGGGTGTTCGAAAGCAAAGATTGTATCAATAAAACTAAACTCACAAGCAAAAGTCCTATCGTACTCCAACATCCATCTTTCCATAGCTTCCTCCACAAATACCAAATCAACATTAGTCAAAGTTCTAGCTATCTGTCTGAATTTGGGTCTGAATCCAGCTAAAGCAGCAAGGATACGTCGACGTGAATCAGGTGATATACTTTTGCCTAAAGCTTGATGAGGCGTGATAGCTGTTAAGAATGTCGTCGCATTAGCGTATTCATCCGCCTTCTGATTGCGAAATACAACAATTACTCACTTGTCAAATTCATTCTGCTGTTACCATTCCTATTTACTCCTATTCCTGATGGACTATCAGTTTCACTTCCCGCTCTACTTTCCATCTTAGGCGCTGCACGTCCAGACTCCATCCATTTATTCATTCTTTCATACCCTTTCACGTAATCATATGGTTTCAATAATCCAGCATCATATTTAGCTTTTATCACCTGAGCTAATCTAGCTGCTCTAGTACCATTCGGCTGATCTGCAGCAGCCATCATGAATTTGTCGCTGATCAACAGCACCAAGTCAGCTCTGCTGAATGAAATGCATGATGTAAGACTCACATCCTTGACATAGGAACTACCTTTCCTTTCCCTTTGGACTTGGTATATGTATTAGATGTTGAAGCTTGGTTATTCAAAGAGAGATTTTCGAACCCGTGTGAAGTAGATGCGGCAGGGTTCATGTCTTCTGATGATGGAATTTGAAGTGAACCGTTTGGATCACCGCCATCGAAAGAATTCATGAAACTGAAAAAGTCTCCAGGTAGAGCAGGTACACCGAGGTCGTTCATGAATTTACTGATTATATTCGGTCAGTTCCGGTCACAAAGACGTGTAAACTAGGGAGAACTCACTTCAAAGCTGCTAACTCGGAATCATCATTTGAGGTACCCCATGCAGGAGCAGTCATAGAACCATTACCAGTCAAGTCCGGCTCTAATTTTACTGGCGGTGTATGTTGCGATAGCGTTTGTTCCAATTGTGCCGGAGCAGAGCTGAACTGCAATTGATCAGAGGCATTCGGTAGTAATGGCCATGGAGGAGGGAAATTTGAATCGGTGTACATAGGTATTTGTTGCGGTCGCGGCTGCTGTTGTTGTTGAATTTGTGGTTGAGGCTGAGCCTGTTGTGTACTTTGAGCGAGGTTAGGTATCAACGTGGGTTGAGAATGTGATTGTTGTGGAGCTTGAGGTATTATGGTATTGGTTGAGGACGATTCCCCTGCACTGACTTGTGAAGGTGACTCCGTTATTTGACTTGTTTCGGATTGGTGCGAGTGGGATTGATGAGGGAGATGAGGTGGTGGAGTGAAGTCTCGACATAGATGAGGGATTTCTCGCTTTATGCTGTAATCAAAATTAGCTACTGGACTCAATTGATGCAGGAGGAAACTTACCATCTTTCACAAGGTCTACCACCTTCACAAACCATATGACTAGTTTGTTGTATATGCGTCAGTTGATGTTCCATTCGGCTGTTGTCGAATACTCACCTTCTTCTACAATATACACAAGCTTTACCTGAAGATCTCTTTGATCTTTTCTTTCTAGATTCACCATTTTTACCTAATCCATCTAAACCAGCTCCTATACCGTTAATATTGTTATGTGAATGATGAGCATTCTTCTTAGCTGATTTTTTCTTAGCTATACCAGAAGGTCTACTTGGTCCATTCCCATTCGAGCCTGAATGAATATGTTGATATGTTTGTATAGGTTGAATTGATTGAAATTGTTGAGATTGTTGTTGATAACCGTTATTATCATTCGACATATAATCATCATTGGGATTGAATGAAGTGAAAGAAGTTGGTTTTAGGTTAGGTACAATACCTCTTAAACTTGATGCACCTAATTGTGAATGTAAACTTGATGCTCCTAACTGTGAATGTAAATATGTATAAGCATCATTTTGTTGTTGTTGTTGCTGTTGATGCTGTTGTTGTTGATTTGGATTAAAATGATGTATGGAAGATGTTGATGAAGTTGTTCGTGATAATTCGGGAAATACAGGTATTTGATTTTGTGAAGATGATGATGATGATCCATTGATAATAGGATCTTCATACATCTGATAACTACCTATATTATTCATCTTAAGGACGAAAGGTTAAAAGCCCTCTAAGCTTGATTCTGCTTCAGATAGTTAAGTAGATGACAATCAAACACCGAAATCCAGAGTAACTATAGGTTATAGTCGGATCAGGCCGGATTAAAAGATGAGAGACATTGATAAATTGATAAATTGATAAAATCCCTTGAAATGTAAATTGTAGATTTATTTGTAGTAAATTGAATTGAGCACGAGTAGAGAGGTGATTGCGGCAGTATAGAAAGTGTGGGTTAGTATCCTGGTGAGAGTGAGAGAGTGAGAGTGAGAGTGGATATGTATGTTATGGGATTGGTCGAGACAACTATGACAAGTATGAGACGAGGATGAAGATTTATTATATTTATTCCATTTGATTTGTATTTTTGTTGACTGGAATTTGTATTTGTATTTGTATTTTCTTCACTTCGTTTGCATCTCTTAGAAGAATACCAAATAACGCAACTTTGATACCCTTAATTACCATACAAACACGTGGTCAGTGAAGGTTAATTACCGATTTAAATGGTGTACTAGAATAAGATATCGGTTTAATCGCTACGTATCACCCGCGACGTATAGGTGAGGCTACACCTTCTCACCGGAGAAAAACTATGATCATGTTTACGAGAATACGAGAATTTAACAAGACTAAAAAGGATTTTCATGCAAACAGCTCAATTCCAGCAAAATACATGCATAAAGCGTAATAACATGGAATCAGTAGAAATTATCACAAAACAATATGAGATAGATAGCTTATCCCAAAAGAACCTTTCCATCTATGGACATTCAACGATTTACTTTATCTACAAAACCAGACTATGGACTGTCTACCACATTACCATTCGGTCAACATAACCTATTTGTGTTGTTTTTGTCCACTCTCCTCAAGAGTAGTAACATAAGCCTTCATTTTTCTAGGAGCAATTCGGAGATCGTACATTTCGTCCATCTCACCGAAAGTTCGACCTTTTGTCTGAAAGGCAAGTTGAATCAGTTTCATCACTGTGCTGAAACGATGGAGAGTCTACTTACTTCAGGAAGGAGGAAGAAGTTAATGACTGTACCGATACCACCGAGAATGGCAAACATGAATAAAGTTTTTACACCCCAGTTTCTTGAAGTGGCAGCGATCATCAAAGGGACCTGTGGAATCAACAATATCAAAATCAATATAAATCACTGAAAATTATTATAGAGTGACAGGAGAGAAAAAAGTATGTAACTTACAGTACTGTTAAAGATTGCTCCTGAAATAGCATTGGTACTAGCTGCAAAAGCGGTTGTTTTTGCTCTTAATCTAGGTGTAGCGATTTCTGCTGCACAAGTCCAACCTGTTCCGGCGAAACCAAAAGCATACATGAATACCCAAAGACAGATAAATGCTAAAGTTGCATTATCTGTGGCATCTGATTTCTTGGCGAATCCTAATCCAGCAATAGCAACGTTGAATAACGTACAAGCTGCACCACCTGAAAGTATCAAAGTTCTTCGACCAAATCTTTCGATACCATAGAATGAGACCATCAATGATCCGATGAGAATACAGCTATATGGCGAAAATAAAAATCAGTATGGGACGATTTTTCCAATTGACTGTACAAAATAGGTTGGTATCACTTACTAAACGATAACGGAAGCTTGGAATGGTTTAGGAAGACCAGCTTGTTGCAGGAAGTCTAGAGAATCAAGGTGTTGGGTCAGCTGGATCATCTTATATGACTTGATACATTGGTGAGGTGAGGCAATTAAGCACTTACATGTGGTATAATTGAAAATGATAGGGGATCCTGACCAGTTTTGCATGACTAAGGCGAAGACAGAAGCGAAACTTCGTTTCTATTATAGGTAACACATGTCAGATGTCATCTATTTTTCTTGATTTGATGTAAGTCAGGGAAGAGATAAACTTACAAGATGAGGACCCATGAAAATATCTTTTAAGGCAACCTCAGAATTCGATTGAGATTTTGTTTTTCATCTTGAATTTGCATTAACATTGCATTATATTATTCCGATATCATATCCATCAACATTTTTATATATCCTTGATAAAACTTTTTTAGCTTTAAGTTCATCTTCTTTTCTGGCGTAAAACCAAGGTGTTTCAGGTAAGAAAATCAAAGAGATGATCCATAATCCCAAGAAAACGAATTCAGAGTAAATTGCATTGAGGTAATTATCTGGTTTAGTCTAAACAGAGTGGGCAACTGTGTCATTACTATACCTGAACTTTCGTACACGAGTACAGATGAATCATAACTCATGACTTACCGTATTCAAAGTATTCAAAGCAATAGCAACAAATAATTGACCTAAAGCGTACGCCCAACCATATGTACTCATAAGTGCACCTCTCAACTGAGTAGGAGCTACTTCGGAAATGTACTGAAAGTTAAAAAGTGAATTAGCTTTCAACATGCCTTTCGGAGCTCTGTGAAAGAAATAGACCCAAGACCTACAGTAAGAACACCTTGTTGAAGAAGACATTGGCCAAGACCCATCAACATTTTAGCAGCCAGCCAGTCTTTGTAATTTCTAGCTACGATCTCGGTAATAATACCCTGTAGTGCAAGACAACAGTATATAGAGTAAGCATCAATCTCGTAAATCATAGCCTTTTGTCTCTAGTTCAGAACATACACCTGTGAAAACAATGGTCAAGGCCCAAAGAGTATACAATCTACCCCATCGATCACTGATGAATCCACCTGCCCAATTACCAATGTATTGACAGAGATATGCCTAAATACAGTTGATTGAGTGCAATTAGCATCTTGCTAATATCTGCTTTTGCCACGAGCGGTTCATAGTGGGAAGGATAGCTAACATACCAAACCAGACCACATCGAGATATATTGAGCTTTTACGCTAACTTTCCCAGTTTTTGGATCATGTACAGTACCAAATTGTTTGATGAAACCTGCATTTGCAAGTACACTACCTGTTTTAATGAAAGTATGATTGTATTTAGCCAGGGGACGATGACAATTGTAAGTATTTGATTGCAATTCGAGATATCGTCAATGAAGAAAGAACAAGTGAAACCCACCTGGTAAAGAAGTTTGATAACCATCCATCACTACACCGAAAGCAGTAATCAAACAAAATAAACAAGGTCTCCAGAACTTTCTCATAGCTTGCATTTTTGTCAAACCAGCAAAAGCTGTATCATGAGTTTCGACTACTGCACCTTTATCTGCTTCACCAGATGAAGTATAAATCTCTTCATCTTTCTTGATTGAATCGGCTCTTTGTAGATGTGCCATCTTGATGATTTTGTATATTCGTGATATTCGTAAGGTACGTCCTGGATGGTAGGTGAGAGAAGTGGTCGATCTCTTTCTATTTGGTCAAAGTAGATATCGAACGGATGAAGAGAGAAGAATGGATGTTTTTTTTCCAAGTCATTATCTTTCTCTGATCAAAGCGTATATATATAAAAGCGCCAGCTTCATCACTAAGATAAGTGATTGATAGAAAGAGCAAAGAAGAAGAACCAATTGAACATTCAAGATAACAAATATTTCCCGGATTACCAGAACATAATCAAGGTGAATGACCTTTTCATCCGATAAACAAATATTTCCATCCGAAGAAAAGGAATCTAGATACCGGAACATCAAATTTATGGAGATGATAGATTAGCTCACGGGGTCCTCAATTGAAACCCCGTAGAGCCCCTCGCTTAAATGGAAACTCATATGATTACAATATGCTTGATAAGTGAATATGTTAAATTAAAGGAAAAGAGGCGTAAAAAGGGAATGGATATTATTGTATAGTACACGTTGAAGACGGATACAAGTAGTACTCGTTTCACATGCTAACTATCTAAGATTACTATTGTTATGGAGATGCCCGAGGCTTGGCTTTTTCACCTTTTCCTTCCTTATCTCTCTCTCTCTTCCAACATTACGTTGACTGATTCTATTTCCCGGATCACTTGATATGGTTCCTTTCTGGAAGCGCCAAAGTTGGCGATCGATAAAAGGAGATTGCAAGGTCACGAGATGTTTGTAGTGGAGGTGCGTAGCTATGACCAATTATGGAGATGCGATAAGTGAGCAAGTGATTTATGCATCGTCCGTCTATCGGTTGACATCTGAGCGCAGTGGTTTTTCTCCGGTACAACGGAAACTATATTTTGCCTGTAAGGGGGAATGGATACCTTAAACTATAGCGGTGATACTCCTTAGATGCAGCGTTAAGACGATAGCAACAGATTATTGGCCTCTTGGGTTGACTTGACAAATACACTTTTGTAGGCGACTCTCAGTTACAACTCATGTACAGTCGTTCTCGTTACAAATAGTGCAGTAGGTGTACAAATTACATGCACACATGTTTGAAGATAATATTCATACCCAAACAGAGACTATTTCTACAAAGTGGAAAAATACATGTATAAACGTATAAATTAAACTGATCTAGAATGCATATAGTAATCTAGGCAGTTTCTTGTAACGGATGATGAGGAGAAGTGAAAAGAGTTTGGAATTCTGTACTTAAATAATCTTTAACTTCTTCATCATCTACATAATTCACACAAATCTTGGAATTACTTTCTTTTTCGTATTTCTCCATTAATGGTTTTAAGGATTTAGGGAATTTTTGTGCCATTGGATTTTGGAACCATTTTGCGAAATATACGAAAGCTAACATAACTCTTGTTTCAGGTGTATGATTTGGCATACCAGCGTGCCTGTAACAGCGAATATAAACGTATATTAGCTATCGCATTCAAGATACTCCAGGGATGATACATGTAATATATGGTGTTTTAGAAGGAACGTAACATGACTTACCATAATCTTAAATCCCTTAAGATCAAATTACCTTTTTTGATTGAACCATAAACTGGAGGTCTAATCTTTCTTTGTTCATCTAATTTATCTTCTCTTACAAAACCTAAATTCATAGCTTGATGATCAGTCCAGGGTGAAGTATTATTTGTACCTAACCATAATTCAGTTGAACCATTTTCAGGTGTAACATCAATTAAACAAATATTCATTGCTATAGCATATGGATGTGATAAATGTCTACCTCTAACATCTTTATGTACTTTTTGTCTTGATGTTGTATTACCTAATAGTGTATTTGATCTAATATAATGTAATTCAGGTTCAGGTCCTAAAACTCCAGATAAAACTGATGTAGCTAATTTATTTCCATAAATTTGTTGAAACATGTATTCTATGAAACAAAACGATCAAAATGATTCGCATAAGTATTTTTCGCTAAGCTTTCACAACAAGACTTATCGAAAAAACTTTCAAAACTCACCTTCAAGAATTGGTGGTACTTGAGAAACATTGCCTTTATCTTCACCTTGACTAGGTAATCCATATGATATCAGCTTTTCTGCAAGAGAATCTGATATCTATCGTGTTATCCCATTCACTCACTTCCAATGAACTTTGACCGAACCGTTCATAATAGCAGCAGTATCTTCTTTCATCTTTTCGTTCAGTTTATCGATGACTTCAACATCAATAGCATTTTGCAGCACGACTAAGCCATCCTTGAAAAGTGCATCAACAGCATCGAAAAGGTTTTTAGGGGCCATTCGGCCAGTAGTTCTTTCTTCATCTGAAAGAGGAATAATGATTGGTGCGTCTGTAGCTATAGGCATATTGAATAGGTGATAATTGCTGAAATAAAGCTGGAGGAGAGAATATCCAAGTTAGAAGTAGCTGTGACGATGTGACTGAAATTGTTGATCCTTATCAGAATGTCGAAAAATCATCTATATTTAACTGATATCGTCAAAGTCATGATGGAGATACTGTTGTGGTATTCTATCTGCCTATCTAAACGTAAATAGTGAGTTTAGACTTTCGGTAAATAGAACAGCATTTACGGACCGGATCTTCAGATTTCACTTCAATAACAACGCCTTATCAATCTGCTTGGGACCTCGTTAAAGAGATTGATGTGTAGCATTCCGCCTTGAAGTCAGCTGGATAAGCATGAAAACCATCCATTCTGCTGGGATTTCACCTGGTAGATCTACCTGCCCTCCCTTTTCCTTTTTCCTTTTTTAAAAGAACAACTGCAGATATCCGAAAAAAGAAAAGACATCTCGAGTCCTTGGCGCGTAGACCAGTACGTCTTTCGTGGTGATTCCTGTGGTTTGATCGTGTGATGTCGACACTAGACACTGGCTGGGCTGTGAGAGATTGGTGATGCGTTTCCACATATTCAGTGATCAAGTAGGTGATCACAGTATTAGTGCAATAAATCGGACCGGTCATCGGCGGAATCTATTTCCTTAACTTTAACTTCAGGGAACTTGCTTTAACCCATGTTGCAAATGGAACGTCGTCGGCTATCCCATTCCTCAACGATCCCTCTTTTCATAATAACCTTATCATTGATCAAGAGCTGCATCTAACCTATATTGGCAATAGCGATAATCGTTATCTAATTTAACGGTCATTAGTTAAGATGTCAATAGTTTGTAACCCGATGAACCAAAATCATGTTTTCTCTAATCGACATTTCATCTTTGCACATAATTTCCAACCAGACCCAAGATAGTGGGAAACACAGTTACTAACGATGGAATCAGGACCCACCGCAGGACCATTGACCAATCCGACTGTAGTCTTGACGGAAAAACGAGGACTTAAAGCTTGTGCAGCGTAAGTATCCTAAAACCTTACCATTGAGTTTATGCTGATATGTATCGGAATGTTACGCTGATCAATATACGATAGATGTCGTATTGTATGTCATGTTGTCCCCTAATGAGAGCATGTATGCAGAAGACTAATACGTAGAAATTAATTAGGCGAAAGTACGATGTCATCTGGTACCTGAGAAAGGAATTTGCATTCGTTGTCAGAATGCTGCTATACCATGTCATTTTACCGCTACACGACGGGGTAGAGTGAAAGGAAGTAAGAAGTAAGTTAACGAGAAACATTGTATGAGGTAAAATTGACCTTCAATTCATGGATAGTCGAAAGACTTTGGAAAAGATTGCTATACGAAATTCCGATGCTAGAAGTCGTACTACACCAAGTTCAAGTATTGAGGATACACAAGATGGAACGTGGCCTGCTGATGGATCAATGATGACTATCGGTGAAACTGCTGATCCTTCCGGATTCTCACAAGAGCAGAATAATAGTACGCATACAACAACAACGCGAGGTCAAAGTCCTTTAGATCCATTTGTATCTACAATGCCAACACCAGAGCCATCTACTACGCCTGTCAATACACGAGTACCTAATACTGGTCGTAATTTAAGATCGCCAACGAGGCATTCAATGACCCATAGGACAGTACAAAATATGGCAGGAACATTTCCGACTGGGTCAGAACGTGATGGATCTTCAATACCCAGAGCAGATTTTTCGACAGGGAGAGATGTACATAATCCATTATTGTTTTTAGCTGAATGCGCACGTAGAGGTTGGGACTCATCAGATCACACCGATTTATCCTTACCATTATCGATGGTAATCCCATCACCAGTAACCAATCTACCTTTAGAGGATGCTATAAGATTAGGTAGATGGTCAAAAGACAATCTAGGTAAAATCATTACAGATCAAAGGAGATTCTTTCAACATGGTTTACATGGTACAAAAAGGGATGTCAGCATTGGTTTAGATCCAGTTTATCAGAATGTAATCAAGGAAGAACAGGTCGAATCGTTATTTGCTAGGTATGTTTTTTCCGATACTATCAATCACTACATTTCCAATTGCTAAGCAAGCCATGTTTCAATAGCTACTTTTGCCATATAAATTGTCAATGGGGTTTGCTGGATCAAAATGTTCATAACCCGTCATTTGTAAGATCAAGATCAGCTTTTCTATTTACTGTCCTACTGGCGCTAGGCGCAACCTCTCGAGCCACTTCACCGACTTCTACCCCTCAAGATCGTTCAATCGCCCTCAGACTCTGGGCTCACCTGGAAAAGCTACAGCTGGTTGTCCATGCCACGGCAGCTAAATCGGTGGAGATCGTTCAAGGCATGCTAGTGAGTTTCAAGCATAACTCAACTTGACTAGACTGATGTGGCTGTGTAGCTGGCTCAAATGTGGGCATTACGGTCTTCTCGTTTGGTAGATGATCAACGTGCCACGAGGTTGGGTATGGCTGTCCGGATGGCAGGTCAAATAGGACTTCAGCTATCTAGATGTAGTAATAGAGATGCAGAGCTGAACATGAGTGATCTGCGAACGCGTCTGACGCTGGTGTTAGGAGAGAGCAGGTGAGTGGATCTTCCAGCTGGACTTGACGTATTCTTCCTTGTTGACACTCCAATAGGTGGGAATCAATAGCCGATAGACAAGAAATATCATGTCAAGGTTTGGATTTGACGGAGTATGAAGCTGAAGAGCTAGACCGTACGGGACCATTTGAAGATGATGCTGTGATAGCTGCTGATTATGCTCTATATCGCTTTGAGGTTAGTACCATGTGATTTACTAAAAGAGATAAACAATCTAATTATCGTTCTATTAGGCTGAGTCCAAAGAACGGATATCACGCATCACACAAAGTAATCAATCAACTATAGCTTTAGATAGTGAAAGAATATGGATTCAAACTTATCTTTCAAGCTGGAACGAACAATGGGTACGACCTCAAACGAATCCCTTACGTCGATGGTGGTTCCAATTTATGGCAATGCGATCTAGATTAGTAGGGATTTTACGAGTAGCCAAAGCCAGAACACATCCTGGATCTTGGACAGATCAGATGAGAGCTGATTTAGTGTCAGTTTCAATTGATATACTTCAAGGTTGTTTGTCGCATGAAAGAGCTATGCATATGCTTAGACCTACATCACCTACGGTTTTTGCATCAGCTATCCTATTACAGCTGACAACTAAAGAAGCACCGGAAAGAGATTTAATTTTAAGGGTAGCTCTGCGTTTAGCTGGAGAACCGAATGAACAAGATGGTATTATGACTTATGCTGCTCATAATGGTTATCAAATTCTCAACATGCTATGGTGAGTTCTATATACACGAATACTGAGCATCCACGAACGTCACTTTTGATCGATCGCTCACGCTCAGTCTCACATATAGCCTTAGTAAGGAAGTGGTCGGTACACCGATAAACGATCCTAGCAATATTTCATACAATCAACCATCAGTATCGTCAACATCTGAACAATGGAATTTACATGAATTAACACAACAGCAACAGCCTTTGGTGGATCCTTCACCTGTTTCCACTACAGCGGCAACAACGAATAATCGGACGTTTGATGACATCGATCAACTTTTAGGTCTCAATATCAACACCGATATCATACAATGGCCATGTGTCAATTCAAATGCACATAATACATCCTCAAATCATTTAACGGACACCAATACAGTTTGGAGTAATTTTTTGTCGCATGATCCGATTTTATCAAACCCCAACATTCCTTCGATTAGTATCGTTTTACCGAACCATAATAACAGTAATACTGGTAATAGTAACGAAGGAGAAAATCATATACATCATCACAATCCCCATCATCAGCACAACGATAATGACATATCATGGAGGAATAATGATACGGAAGATCCATTATTCAATCTTACGGAAGGTAGACAGATTTCAGATGATGCGGCTTCAAATTACTATTTCTGGCTAGCATCTGCTCTTGGTAGTTAGAGATACTGAGCAGGGAACATGTCTGTCAAACAGTATCGATACTTGTCTTTGCACTCCAGAGCGGCTTAGTGGGTGATCACAAAGGTAAGAGATATCTGTTGTAAAACCCGTCAAACTACTAAATCATCCATTATTCTCATGGTCTCTTTCCTTACAGCTCAGCCTAGAGATCCTTTCGTTTTTGCAGAGAAGCCATCCTTTCATCTATGACCCGCTTCAAACTTACAAAAAGTAATTATTCAGAAGATCCTCGTTGATGTTTGGCCACCTAGATAATCAAATATGTGAAAAGTCTTGGTTTGGGGATTTGATTTCACTTAATCTACTAATAAACATATCATCTATTCTGGAATCACTCAAATCTAACCTAAGCATAAACATAAAATCGATAAAGTAATCCTAAACCTACATGTCTTCTGTCTACTTAAAGCGTATATAAGCAACCTAGACCTACGCAACTTTTGAAACCCCTTCTACATCAGCGACAAGACACTAGATCAACAAAAACAACGATAGTAATTTGCTAGTTTCCTGAAAGCGAAACTACAAATATTTCCTCTTAACCACTCAAAACCTTTCTTCAATTCTTAAGCATAAAGTAAATCTAACTTACCAATAGAAAATAGTAAAATCAACATGAACTTTCAGCAACCTACAGGATGGTACGGTCATTCACCATTTCCACAGTACTCAAGCACCGGTTCATCTAGACCTTCCCTCATCAACAGATTAACCAGCGCGAGGGATAGTGCAACAAATGCATTGGGAAATGCCTGGAATAGGATGAGAGGTTAGTCCAACACAGTATGTGTCAACAGTCTTGCGCTGAACCATATTTCAACTTTACGCAGGGAACTCGACTCCACCACCAGGAAGTTGGAATTCATCATTCTCATCATCGGGTAACAGTACCCCAACTAATTCTAGCACATCAAGTTTACCTGGAACTGGTATGATGGTACCATGGTATAATAACAATAATCAATTTAACCCAAATAACTCCACCACAACAAATAGTATTTCACCAAATAGTAATACTGATTTTCCAACGACTGGCACGAACAATGAAGGAATTCAAACTAGGAAATACAAAAAAGGTGATCAAGAAGCTTTTGAAGTTTCAGTCGATGCTTCAAAAATCGATTTACAATCTGGTCAAAGCACAAAAATCGAAGTTGCGGGTGAAAATGGTCAGACTGCTTTTACGACTGTTATAACGCGTAACGCTGGTAAGTTTAGGGCTTGCTCTGCTTCTCCCATTTATTGGATGAAAGTGCTGGACTGATCGGATTGATAATATGATATACCACAGATGGCTCGACTATATATGATGTTCATCGGGGTCAAGCACCAAATGATATCGGTACAAATGGTACTTTAAACACATCGGGAGCCGGAGTACAAGGACAACCTCAAAATGGGTGGTTAAATAATGGTTTTAACTCAAGCGGACAACAAACGTCCGCGGATCCTCCAATTGATCTCAATAGAGTACCGACGTGAGTGGCAATTAATTGTCTCTCTTACTTATCGTATACATGTACCCTCGCTGTGACTGCGTAAAAGGACACAATCCTGTAAGAATAATTGTTGACAAAATGTCCTCTCCAAATAGGTTAATGGATTTAGTGGATGATCAGAACCCAAACAACATTATGTATGGCATGACTCCGGTTGATTGGTCGAAATTTTCCGCCGACACGAGTGGGAGGGAATTGCATGAAGGTAAAAGTTTCGCTGAATGGTTATCTTCAAAAGCAGGACAACATAATTGGAAAGGTATTGATAGTGTTAGATCGACTCTACTAAGTACAGCTGATTGGATACAAAATAGATGTAAGTTTTGTCTTTCTGTTTTTCGATATTATGGTAAACTCCTTAAGCTTGAATGAATCACAATACGCAATGAGATCAAATGCCGATAACGTAAATAAACCTACTATAGATCATACGTTTGATCCGACTAAACAGTCAGGTGTTGGAGACACAATATTGAATGAACAACAAGCCAAAAAATTAGCTTCAGAATATATCGATGCAGGTGGTCTTAGTGATAATCCATGGGAACAACAATTTGCTCAAGCGAAATTACATGATTTCATTACGAATGATTTCCATAAAGGTCAAGTTTATTCAGTAGTTAATGAGTCAAGACCAGATTCAACAAACACAAATAGTTCGATATCAAATACAGCATATAATGGTAAAACTTTATCAGAATGGTCAAGGAATCTAGTAGGCCCCACTGGTCCATATGGGTATAGCAATGACCAATCGGAAGCAATGAAAATGTTTGTGAACATGTCAGAACATTATGGTGATGACTTATGTAAAGCTGGTACGTTCATTTCTTATGGTCCTTGTGGCTTTCATCGGATACATGATTCCACAAAACAATCGTCTACATCACATTTGATTTGTATGATGAGCCCACATATAGAAGTACATGTGTACTCACTAACTATTGTGTTTTCAATAGCTGGTTTCTCTTCCGAAGCAACCCGAGTTTTCAGCTCACAGGTTGGATCCTTGATGACAGAAGAATTATTAAGAACTGGAAGAACGGCACCTGATGATCTACAAAAAGATTGGGCAATGCATAATTTACTGAAAGCTAAGAACGTTTATGACAATTTATCTGAACCCGATAAAGAAACATATCGAAGTCTAGTTAGTGGTAAACTTGCTCCAGCCACTTTAAATTCCACGACAAATCAAACTACAGCTTCAGCTTCTACTGGCTCAAATACTGGTACAAATACAACTCAAAGTGGATCATCAAGTAATCCTATGTGGTCATCTTTTAATCCTTCGATGAACAGTGCTGGTACTACCACAAGTTCAGGCATACCTGCTGGATCCGGTAGCTCAGCCTCAGACTTTATCAGATCTGGAAGACCACAAAGAAGTGCAATGAAAGGTGGAAGAGTATCATTTAATCCTGAGACTAATGAAAGAGAATTTACCAGAGATTCGACGCCCCAAACAGGAGCCGATGGGAATGGTATTTTAAGAAACGTCGGTAAAGGTCCTGAAGGACGTCCTATGTAATTATGCTAGTCATCGACAGCTTGGAATATGTAATCATACCTCACCAGACTTGTGCATGTAGATGAAATGTAGTGGAGTAATAATCTTACCACAGATAATTTGCCACTACACGTTAAAACTTTTTTGAACATTGCATACGATAAAAGCATCTTACGCGTCTTTACCCCGGTTTCAGCTCGGACATTGATTTTTTGATTTTATGATTTCAATTTCTTTTCGTCTTTGTTGTTGTTTCACCATCTATCACGACTAGTCTTGATTATGCGACATATATAGCGATAACCTGTAAACCCACGATTGTTATCATTCCTTGATTGATCACTGTATGATATCACTCAAAGTTCATCATCTCCCGGAAAGAACACTTTGACCAATGCCGCCGCGAAAACCACCATGTGGAAACCCAGTATTCTTAAAATGGATGGAGGGTGAGTGACGACCTAGACTATTCTAATGTGTGCATTGCTTCTGAGAGAACTTCAAGGGTCAGAGCTGATATATGATCATCATATTATGCAGAGCTTCGAGATGCTGCCAGAGAAAAGAATATGAAATCAGCAGAAGGATACGGTAAAGCATGTCGATCATTACAGAATTGTCCAGTCACATATACACGTCCAAGGGAATTAGTAGTATTACAGCATATTGGAGAGAAAACTGTGGCTATATTAGAAAAGAAATGGAAAACATATTGTGAGGAAAATAATATCGTTATGGAATCACCTGCAAGTGAGTTTATCGAAATTACCTATTTCTTCTACCAACATATATTCATTATACACCCGGAGTACTTAGCTTATTCTACGGAAATGATCTTACAGAAAAGAAGAATAAAGGTAAATCAAGAGATACAAGTTCATTAGACGATAATGAAGAAGAAGAAGAATCTGATTTAGATGAAATACCAAAGAAGAAGAAAGCACGTAAAACAACAACAAAAGCTTATATACCTGCAAATCGCTCAGGTTCATATGGTATTTTAATGTCATTAGTTTTAGCTATAGATAATCCTGAGATCAACACGCAAGTTTTCCTGACAAAATCTGAACTTATTAGAGGTGCACAAGATTATTGTGATTCATCTTACGATCATTCTGAAAAAGGTACTTATTTTACTGCTTGGTCAGGTATGAAAACTTTAGTAAATAAAGGTTATGTCTATGTTACGGGTAATCCACATAAATATTGTTTAACTGAGGAAGGATAGTAAGTGTACAATGTCCGTCAAATCCCACTTTGGTAACTGCTTAAAGGTGTCAGATAGCTCATACAATATTTATTGCCTTTATTAGTGAAGTAGCTATAGCAATGAGAAACCTTAGACCTGAATTTAGCCATATAGAGAAACACCCATTCTTACACACTCCTGCTGTAGGCGGATCAAACTCACCCGTTATTCCCATTCAGAGAACACCGTCGATACCTACACCTATAGATAGGGTGTCATCGAATCAGTCAATTCGTGAACCATCGCCAGTCAAGTCCGCTACCCGACCCAAATCACAGCGGTTCCAGTTCTGGTATATAGGTAGGCACCGTTACCCGCGAGATGGTTTACAGTTTTGTAACTTAACTGATACACCAATAACTCCTCAGACTCGTCAGGAAATCGTGTCACATCACTGTCATCAGCTAGTATACGTCTGGATCCTGTAGAATTTACCAATCTGCGGAAAGTAGAGTTTCGATTCTCGCAGCGTACCCATCCTTTCGCTTCTCAACTGCGCCTGGTAGAGGAAACGTCTCTGGCTAGAGTCAGAGATAATTCTGGTGAATCCACTTTGTTTGGATTTATAGTGGAAGAAGAAGCTCCTCCCACCTGTAGCAAGTTTGATGATCCTCCAATTTCCGCTTCTGCCCCTGCTCAGAGTAAGTCGAAAAGGAAAACAACCATCAATACGGATGATTATGAAGACATCTCTATTGAGGAAGATGAAGAAGAGAATGAAACACTTATATCAATTTCTCAAATACCCACTCGAAAACCTAAATCAGTCCATCCCATCGAAGAACTCATTTCAGCCGATAGAACATTCTCCCGAACGGTATCTGCTCCTGCAAAACCATCTTCTCCGATATCCAATTTAGCAGCAGAAGCAGCACTTCGGCGACAGATCGGTGGAACAAACAGTAATAGATCACATTCGTTAACGGAGTTGGAACAGCCTAAAAGGACTACAAGTCATAGGCCTGCACCAAGATTATCATCGCATATACCAAATCCTACGGTACATGTCCACCTGGATCAACCTTTACCATCTACATCATCATCTACACCTACTACATGTACTACTACCGCAACGAATTTCCAACCTTCTGATGCAATAATATATCCATCTGGATCGTATGAAATCATCTTGATAGTCGACACTAGAGAAGTCGAATCTCGATCGAATAGAGACAAGATTGCTGAATCTTTAGCTGATAAAGGTATAAAAGTGGAAACTAGAGCTTTGAGATTAGGCGATATGTGTTGGGTAGCTCGAAGAATTGTAGGTGATTTGGGTGGTGAAGAAGATGAATGCGTACTGGATTATGTGGTAGAAAGGAAAAGATTGGATGATTTATGCAGTTCAATTAGGGATGGAAGGTATAATGAGCAATGTGTGAGTAAATATTGTATGCATATTCAGGTTCGCATATATGCTAATTGCCTCGTGTTACTTTTCAGTTTCGTCTATCGAATTCATGCATAAACAACATATACTATATCGTTGAAGATTGGCAAGTTACCGAGAGAATGGAGTATCATGGATTACAAATAATGACGGCTAAATCACAAATTCAAATACATAATCGATTTTTCTTGAAGGAGACACATAAATTATTTGAAACTATAGATTTTTTAACGACAATGACAAAAGTTATCAAGAATTCTCTCCGGGGAAAATCATTAAATATAATACCTACAAAATATTTATCTAGATCAACATATAAATCATTACAAACTCAATTAAAACAATCACAACCAAATAAAGAATATTTAATTAGTTTTAACGCATATCAAGAATTAAATGACAAATCTGCATCACAAACATTAAAAGAAAAATTTGCAAGAATGTTATTATGTATTAAAGGAATGTCACCTGAAAGAGTCTCATCAATTTTAGATTTATGGGAAACTCCAAAATCATTATATGATTCTCTGAAAGATAGAAATGAAAATCAACCTTTAGAAATTGAATTAGTGGATCCTGTAACAGGTAAAAAGAGGAAAAGATCAAAAGAACTTTTTTTCGCTGATATGGTTAAAGGTGAAGGTAGAAGAAAAATCGGTGATGCCTTAAGTAGAGAAGTGAGTAGATTCATCAGATTATCATCCTAGGGAATATGTCAAGCTAATGTCAAGGTAGATCTGGAAAGCTTTCATGGGTAGTGAAAATACCAATTCTACCTAATTCTACAATACGTACGGCGACTATCCGAACCCAAACGACCCTCAATATATTGATTGACATAAACATTATGATTGTTGTATAAGTAGTAATAAACCCCTTGATGTGACCTATTATTATATGTGAATGCTGAATTTGATGCTAATTCAGGCATATATGGCCATTTTGTCATATATAGATGAGAATGGGAGGTGAGGCCAGGTGTCTTAGCAGGTACCTCTTGTGAGAAACGATGCAGCTGATGGTAGTCAAGCTGGTTTGGATGGCAGAAACTCTAATCATGCATCAAGGTACAAGATGAAAGAAGCTGAACTCTGTTTACTCTAGCGAAAGGAGGGGTCCAACCCTTTACTAACAATTATCATCTTGGCACATATCGAACCACTTGAACGTTTCGTATTTCCCCCACCCATTTGTTCCACTTTTTCATGTCAACAAACCCCAAAATGGTGCTCAATCGATAGCCCTCATATTTTTGTTGTTGCCAGTAGGTTGGGGCGTTTTGAATGTTTTCCACCTCTCGACTGTAAGTGATTGCAGTACCACTGCTTATTTATAACATTCATTCGTATCATCAATCTCACCAAGTCGCTACACTCATGTATACAGTATAACAAGAGATTACGATAAAGCTGATTTCTTCTTTTCGTATTTACATTACATAGCTTCATACAAGCTGCCGATCTCGCGAATACATCACAAAAGTTTAAGTAAATGAGCTTAAAAACATGTTAAAATCGTTCCAAAGTGGTTTACAAGACATAAAAGGAGAATCCGAAATACAAGCTCAATTAGGAGAACAAATATCCCAGCTCAATTCCTACAATTGACCAGATAATCAGTATTTAAGGCGGACCATACTCTTGCGAATGAGCAACGACAGCCTGCAGCGCTACTTACTCTGTCTGAACGACGAGAATTTCCTACCACCATTTATTACATCTTATCTCGATGCTATCCCTATAAATCTTCTCTCGTATGGTCCAAGTATATCATTATGGAGGAACCCTTATATCCGCCATTTGGCATTGCTTTTCAATTTTATCATCACAGAGATTTTATGCATTCCTTTTTATACTCTGAGCTTTCTTTCTACAAGCAACCAGCTTGTACAGAACAACAGCTTGACGCATCTGATTCAATCGATCAGCCGACCGCCATGTATGACGCTGCTCTCTTGGTGGCTTGAAGGCTTGAGATTTGATTTAGTGAACACACCCATCATAGTGAGTTTGGGCAAGAGCTTTGGGATGTTCGGCCAAATAACGGGAAACCATTTTCCGATAGGAGGGTTTCTTCATCACACGAGCTTAACCTTCTTTCAACAAGCGCCGAGAACCTCGAAGAAGATAAAAAAGCTATACCATGCTAAATGCTACAATGGTATGCACACAAAGATATAGACAGACCAAGATGAGTATAATGATAATTTATACTCTTATTTCTGTTGTTTGTCCGTGCATGCATGTTGTTGTTTCTGCTTGTTTTCGTTTCTTTGGGATTACCAGATAATCCGGAACATAAAAAGCGGAACCCTGTAAACCTTAATTGTTCATCGGATTCTTTGTCAATCTCACTTACCCTGAATAACCCTACGGACGCGTATTGTTCAATCAAAGTGGGACGTGTTTCATCCATTGTACTCCAAGGTGGTGCTTATCATCCATCTTAAACCATCGATTTACTCGTCAGTTGGGTATTATATATAGTCTAGAAGAAAAGATAAATGAAATTTAAACATAGTTCTACTTTTTTAAGGACTAACAATCAAAGATATTAAACTTTTGACATTTGGTATGGACCTATATTCTCGATCATGATTTTACGGTCCCACAAGGTTTATCAGCTAAAGGTATCACTCCATGGAGACATTTTATCCGTTGGAGTTGATTGACCTTCTATAAACAGACTGTTCGCATGCACGTATGGTACCAAGGTACTTCCTGTTGTTGGTGTTCACAACCTCATACACTGATGCATGCATCACGCAAATTGCATCCAAGATGTATGCAAAATCTGGAACAGTGTAAAATGTATTTTTGGTCAAAGTCCATAAGAATCCAAGCTTGAGCGAACACATATTTTGTAGTGGATAACGGCATTTGACAACTTTTTGGTGATCATCATTTTCATGACTTTTTGTATTTATCCTGTAATTATGGCAACGAGGTACTAACTCACTTAATTCCTGGTATTCCATCAACCTATACCACACAGCGCATATTTGTCATTCCATTTTACATAGGACTATTTTTACTTTGTTTTTTTTTTCTATATCCCTTATGTCGATCTGTTCTATATACCTAGATTTCATCTGTTCACCCTTATACCAATAGAAGTAAGATAAGCTAAAACCAGCAGTGTAGTCGAAGAGAAAACAATAAGGGAGAAACAATAGATAAAACACATCTAATTCCAATACAACGCCCAAAGGAGGCCTTTGCATCTCATAATCTACCTAGACACATTAGACAATTAGAACAACAACAACATTCAACATCACTTTGACACCTGTCACTGTCAGTCAGCATCACTTCTATCAAGGGGAGAAGAACAAAGGATAATATCCAGCATTCGCAATATATACCAAAAACGGCCAATTGTCCAACATTCAACACATTTATAGACTAGTAAACAATATCGATCATCTTGCAAGATCCGTCATATCACAGACAACATAGTTAGTAGACAACAGCATTATCATCCCTCGTTTATATCGATACATTCTTTCAAAAGAACTTCATACATACCTCTTAACATACCTCGCATATAGCTTGCTTTTGCAACATACAAGTGGATCCGCGCAGCCTCAACATCCAAGCAACTCAAGTAGACCTCTGCTTGCGATACGACTTCCCGCATTGACCTGGTTCATCCTCATTCGCTCTTTCTGAAAGATCAGTTAGATCAAACAACCCACAACATCCTATATTACTCTTTGACAACCGGTCGAAAGCCACTATTGTCTAGAAGTGTCACATCTGGTCGTTGCGTTATCCGGGAAGGACAATTAGAGGTCTGAGCGATAATAAGACTTTAGTTTCAAAATATAAAGGGTCAGAGTCTGTGCGATAAGACTAAAATAGAAGGAAACAATAGGGAAAAAGCATCTAAAGATTAGAAAGGCGAAATCGACGATCAAAGCTTCTTTTCGACATTGTTGCTTAGGCTTAGCGTTATTACTCTTGGGCATAAAACTGGCTTTCACTTTGCTCTCAGTAGGTGAAGAACATTGGTGCAGAAGACATCCTATAACGACATTCGTTTGTATCACATATTGATTATCTCAACAACGACTATTGAAGCTTTATCAACTCCCATCTCGATTATTATTTATCGATTATAATCACAAATTTAACAGTCAAGAAGAACCGGTAGTTCCTTCTCACACTTTTAAATATCCTTAACCTGAATAGATCATATAGGACCAGCAAATTAGACGATATATTCTGGTATACACTCCTGTGAGTATTGATCAAATTCCTTTCGATTCAAGTTTGTTTATTGCGAGACTTCGGATGTCTCACATATGTTGTCATCATTCCCAATCGGCCTGCAAGACATGTCTTGTCTTGCCTTCACCTAAATTCTCCATTTATCGTGTTTTCCTTTTTTGGCTTTACCAAAACTGGATATCTTTTTCCATCAACTATGCTTGATCAGTCCATTTTACTATGTTTGATGTTTCATCACCACACCTTGGCCTTGACATTCTATGATTTTGGAATCAAACGATATGTCATAATCCCATTCTATTGCTTCATCTAGCTTTCTTAGCTTCTTGGCGACAACCAAACAAACTTCTCCTTTTCGATACTTTAATATACCAAAACATCTTTTCTTCTTTCATTCTGGCATTCATTAGATTTGTTTTTCTGTTTCTGCAGCTCTGCGAGCAAATCTTCAAAACCCCTTTCTTCACTTCGATTTTTCTTTGTATCCTATGTTCTTGCCTTGATCACGTTCTTTTTCGCGTTTCATCACATTTGCTTTGACCTGTATCGACTAGTATTTCTCCCCTAGACAACGTAATCGCTTATAATCAATCGTTCTCAAATAGTATAGTCAACTTGGAGAGATATAAAACCATGTCATTGTTCGCTCCTAGACCAGAACAGGAGCGAGCTTCAGTACTCTTACCCAATGTCACTTGCTCAACTTGCTCAGCATCTATACCCTTGTCATCTTTAGGTGAACACCATTGCCCTGGTGCACCTTCCCGTGGATTAGCCAGCCGAAACGTGCCCAGGCCATCTCAAATCACGATACCGCAAGCTCGACCTGCAATGTCACATCAACCATCATCACACTCACAAATTCGTGGACCATCGCCAACAGGAGTTCGACCACCTTTCGCCGGACCTTCCAGTGCTCGTCCTTCACCAACAGAATTAACGATACCTCGAAGACCATCAGCAGCAAATCTCTCCCCTCATGATGCCCAATCCAGCTCGTACGCTAATTACCCAAACCCGTCAGTTAAGACTCCATCCCCAACAAATCCTTTCTTCCCTCATCCCGATAACGCACAATCTGGTATCAACACAGTAGAACCTCAGTCATCACCAATGATAGATACTACGAGTGGCGGAGAATCAGGTATGGCAGGAGTTGGTAGAAGAGCTTTTGCTGCAGCTGCTTGGGGCGTTAGAGCTGGAGTTGCATTGGCCAAACAACATATCGAAGCACCTTTAACATCCCCTTCCTTCCAAACAAATAACCCAACATGGCCACAACCCCAGCCAGCTTCACAGCCTACACCTAGAGAACCCCCTTTACTACCGAAAGTACCTCTCAGTGGAAGACAACCTAATGCACCAAATCCTTCGTTCAGCAGTAGACCTGAAATTCACCATTCACATACAGCACCTTTACAATCTGCGAGCTCATACTCTCCTCCACGATCCAATACAACCGGATCCCCTCCCAGAAGATCAGCTTCAGCCATGTCACATCGGTCCAATATCTCTTCACCACCCAGACGAAAAGAATCTCTTTCGTCCAATAGTAGCGGTCATTCCGGTCAAGGAGAAAGTTTATCTCAATTACTTAGAGCAAGAACCAATACTGCACCAGTAAAATCCAACAAACCAGGTTTCTTCGATAAAGTCAAAGAAATGCATGAAAGGAGTAATACCATATCTCCTGCTATGGGAGCAGGCATGGCTAGAAGTGGATCTGGAGGAAGTGGAAGTAATCGTCTGGTATCAAGTCCACAAACAACGACGTTTGATCTGGAAGATGATGATGAAGATTATGATGATCAACGCTCTGCTTTACCTTGGGCTACTCCTGCACTAGGCGAATCACCAGTCATTGATCGAGATTCTCAGACGACGGCAACGAGAAGATCAAAGGAAATGAAGCATCATCGATATCCTACTGCCGGTAGTGAAGTCTCTGCTTCAAGTAGTTCATCAAGTTCTAGATCAGGTAGATGGGGAGCAGCAAGTGGACCTGAAACTGAAGAAGTTGTGACACCTTCACAAAGCTTAGAAATGCTATCTGAAAGGATAGACGGATCATCCCATCACACAGGTCATATCGATGCTAGTTTGAGAGGGATGGAAGGCAGAGATATTTTAGATCAAATAGGTGAAGAAGATGAAGATGATGATGAAGGTGATAGAGTTGTTTTTGGTACACCTACTGCAAGAGGCTTGAAAGGTGATCAAAGATATTTACCTAATTCTCATTCGACATCAACTATAACTTCGTCCAGACCGTATCTACCTACAACCGTGCCACATTCTTCACCAAATAGAATGAAAAATCAATTAGCATCAACATCAACCGACAATACACCATTAAAATCTAAATCTTATACACATAATCACTCACATAGTCATGGTCATTCACATAAATCATCGACATCATCAAATTCAAACGAAAGTTTATTATCTTCGTCGCAGACACATTCACAATCATCTACCAGTAGTAGTAGAAGGAAACAGAAGAATTGCGTTAAATGCGGTGAAATAGTTGGTGGATCAAAAAGATTCGTTGAGAGTGAAGAAGGTATAGTTCTGTGTGAGAAAGATTGGAAAAAAATGTATTTACCTTCATGTAGAAGATGTAATTTACCTATAGAAAAATCTGCTGTATCAAGTTCAGATGGTCAATTAAAAGGTAAATGGCATAGAAAATGTTTCACTTGTTTCAAATGTGATAAACCATTTGAAGATTTCGATTTTTACGTTTGGAATGGTAAACCTTTTTGTCAATTCCATTATCACGAAGAAAAGTGAGTTGAAATCAGCCTTTACTTTTCGATCATGATTGAAATAGGATTAATCGTAAAATAGAAAAAGCTGACTAAATTTTTTTTTTCTTTTCTTCTCTTTTTCAGTGGTACATTATGCGCTTCGAAAACATGTAATCAACCAATTGAAGGTTCATGTATTCTAACATCCGGAGGACCCAATGCGAAAAGATTTCATCCAGGACATTTAAAATGTGATCATGTTGGTTCAGCATCAGCCTCAAAATTGTGTAAAGATACAATGGAAGAATATTATGAAATTAATGGTAAACATTATTGTGAAAAACATTTTAGTAATTATACAAATATAAACGTAAATGGTAATTCAAAAATGTTAAATGCTGAAAAGAGAAGAACTAGATTAGTCGATTTACCTATTGGTGGATTTTAGATAAACTCAATTTTCAGAATCGGAAAAGGATTCGTTGTATCTTATCATTGCATTATAGTAAAATAAGTTGTACCACAAAGAAAAAGAGAACTCTATATTATATTCTTCTTACAAAAAATATCGGACAATTCTTTTAATTCGTTAGATTACTTTTATATCTAGCATTTAATTTATATTCTTTATACAATATCACCTTCGGACATGGTTTTGGTTCTTATAGAAAGTATATTTATAGACATACACACATACATCACACCTATATTGCATGCGATATTATTTTGCATTGTACGTACGTGAACAGATTTTGCATTATTGTTTATGCTGTCGCTTATAGAGAATGGTAATTTGATGTCTATAATATCAATCCACTTGTCATTTTTGTAACTCATTGAAAGTACAACATCTATGCCATAAGAAGCTGATTGTTTTTCTCGTGTTATTGCTTTTATATACAAATTATACTTATATGCATAGTCTGATCGGAGACATGTAAATATGATTGTAATTGTGATAGATAATTCATCCCATGATTCCCGAAGTAATACTAATAACCTATAATCATTCTATTTATCTATGGTTTACCGAATTTAGGTACAAAAGTAGGTGCATCAGCTTTGGGTATAAAACTAGATGCTGCAGGTTGTAATCTTGGTTGTGATTGTGACTGTGTTTGAGATTGTGGTGTCGTTGTTGTTGGTTGCGATACACTAGTTTTATTGCTTGATGTGTGATGATGCTGATTAGATTGAGATTGAAGATGTGAATTAGCGTTTGAACCATTTGTTTGTTTAGAGTTCTTTGGAGAATGATTTGATCCATTAGATTGTTTAGGTGTTTTCGTTGTAACTTCACTTTGCTTAGGTTTTGAAGGTGTTTTCGTTTGTGTCTGTTTATTCCCATCATTGTCACCATCTCTATTACCTTTATTTTTAGGTTTACCACCTCTGGATCCACCTCTTGGGTGACCGCCATCGATTCTGGGCTTCATGGTGTCTCCATTGATTGGCTCAGCGGAATCACCGTTCAGAGGTATAAGTCCGGGATTGTTGTTGTTAGATTTACCACCTCTACCTTTAGTCGTTGGGGTTCTCATTTTGCCTCTACCGGCTTTACCCCCTCTCCCAGTCGAAGAGGCGGTGTTGTTGGAAGAAGAACCTACACCAGATTCTTTAGCCACTCTAGCTTCTTCCTCTGCCCACCATTTCATGAAATCTTCTTCTTGCGCTTTATCTTTTTCAGCTTCTTTCTCTTCTTCTTGAATCTGTTTCAATGTTTTGGTCGGTTTTTTCATTGAATTCAATTCAGCTAGATCACGTTCATGTTGTTGTATCGCCAACAATGAGAATCCGGTGGTTATGTTAGGTGACATGGAAGGTACGATAGGAGGTGGTGCAGGCGAAAAATTCGGTGTAGTCCAAGCTGCTCCAGATCCCGACCCCGATCCTCCCATACCTATACCTCCGGAAACTTTCCGTTGAGGTGTACTTCCCGGTGCAGGAGGTGGCAGTTTCACAGGCGTTATCACCTTATTGGAAGCGGTTCTCTGAGGTATAGGCGATGACGTCGATGATGAAGGCTGTTGAGCTTGCTGAACAGATGACAAGGATGTTTTACGAGTTTCCATAGGTCGCCATGGACTACCTGATGCAGGTGGACTTTGAGTTGCATATGGAGCCTTGGTAGGTGTAGGTAATGGTGTAGGTAGAGGTCTAGAGGAGGATGATGGCCCCGTATAGCTGGCACCTGGAATAGCAGTAGGTCGACCTGGAGTCTTTTTGGCGACTTCTCCCGCCATAATACTTCGTAAATCGACTCTAATAAAGGATGTCAGCTGCTGCCTTAGGACTTCGGCAGGGGGGTCAACTTACTTTTCGGTTTCAACAGTCTTTGATCTCCAGACAGCCCCTTTTCCACCTTGATTAGGTGCCGCAGACAAGTCTAGCGGAGTGATGGGTCTATTGGCCTTTGGTGTGATCGCGCCCGAGGCCGTTGAAGGTGGAGTTGGTAGATCATCATCCATTTGGAAAATACCATCAGCTGCTGAAGGTAGCATCTCAGGTGATAACATAGGTGATGGTGGAGGTGGCAATTTAGCTTTTTCTTTCGCTTTGGATGTGTTGGAAGAAGAAAAAGTCATAGTATCGACAGGTGATAAAGCTGGAGATTTGGGTTTCCATTTAAATGGTTGTCTAATTCTAGGTTGTGGTATATCTTGTAGTAATAACCATTCACGATGTTTTTCCATTGCTTGTTTAACTAGTAATTGACTTCTTGACACTGATAATTTTTTACCCTGTTTCTGAGCGATGACCTCGCTCAGATCTTGTAGGACATCATTATCCATCTCATCCAGAAGACCAGATTCAAGCATTGTCTCCATACATGAAATGATATAGTCGAATATGCTGAGTTTGAGTGTATTGGCTTGATAAAAGGCTGCTTCTGTGGCAAGAGCAGCGGCATTGAATGCGTTACAATGTTTTATGATAGCTCGAGAACAGACAAGTACCAGTCGATCAAGCAACAATTCGGTAGCAGCGGCCAGCACCTCAAAGACAAAGTCTAAGAATTCATCAAGCGTTTCTTGATGTAGGTAATCGAATAAGTCGTCTTCCTCTCCTTCATGTATAAACCTAAACACCAATCTCATTGGAGTCCATTTGAGATGCTCCATATATACTGTGACTCTACCTTCTTCTTTCCTCCTTGAAGTCCAATCTGAATCCGCAAACATGGCTTCGAAGAAAGGACATCTTGACCTTAGTATTGTTGAATTACATGAAATCTCTTTATCGGCTAATACCAAAGTTACATCACATTGAGTTTGCGTTGATGGTTGAAGTGTATACGAGGACGAGAAGAAAGCGTAAAGGTTTGCAGGAAGGGTAGATTGTGAGATGGGTTGTTTACTGGCTGAATTCAGAACGTTTGAAAGTGGTGCCAAGCCTAGATCCTCGGCTATTAATTTGAGATCGATCTTGATCTGACCTAAAGGTAATTTGAGTGAAGCGAATTTATCTTGAACTGCTCTAGCTACTCTTGCATCCCATAATGCCGATATATCATCTGAATAGATATATTGTAAAAGAAGTAGTACTACTAGAGGATGACAAGCTTTGATGTGTATAGCTTTCGAACCTCGATATTTACCTAATGATAGGTAATCTGATTTCCCTCTTCCAGCTAGGATATCTCTAAGCTTCGGCATTCGTAGTGAAAGCATTACACTGTGAGCTGGAATAGCTATATCCTTGACGACCAAGTGTATATCACTGCCAAGTAATGAATCACTCCATGCAAACAGAGAATCACCATCGTCATTACGCCATCTACTGAGTATCGTACAAAATCTAAAGGCTGTTGCTAAATCTTTGGTGATGGAGTTGGAACTTTCGTCTTCATCATCATCCTCAACCTTCTTTTTGAGCGCTTCTTCAAACTCATCCGCTGTCATCTGACTTTCGAATCGTCTGATATGCGGTTGAAGTAGGTATAGATCTTCTTCTAACGTTCGGCCATTCAGAGCAATGGGTGTAGCTTTAGCATCCACTCGAACAACTGCAAAAGCTCCTGATTCATTGACTGCTACCTTGATAACCCTTTGAAGATACGGTATTCGACGGAATTTCAGTTGACCGGAACCAGATTTCAGACGCTGTCTAACGAACACATGTCCTGATTGTGTACATATTATGACTGTTCCATCAGATCCCAATGCGACGTCCTTCAAAGCAGTGTTAGTGTATTCGAATCCGAACGTCATATATGTGAAAAGCTCACCTGCACAGCAGTAAAACTCTTTCGCAATGCCCAGATCATCTGAGGCTTGACGTTAACATGACCTCCGCGTGCATCCTTAGGTAGGTCTTCTAACGGATTAGGTAATGAAAAGGTGAAAACATCACCAATAGATGATAAAGCTGCGAACGAAGCACCACAGCTGGTAACTTTCTTGATCATTGGTTTCAGCGTCGCTTGAGGAGGTCGGAATGGGAATGCTTCTGATAGCACTCGAGGAGTTGAGAAACTGATCTTAAAGGATGTATCTCGATGGAAACATAATACTTCGTATGTGTCAAGCAAACAGATCATGGCGTAATCTGTAAAAGCGATGTCAAGTACCGGCTGAGTAATCGATGTCACCCTACGGGGTACTATCTGAACAGGGTTCGAAGCTTTATCATAACCTGATTCTAGGAATTAGCTAACGAATGCTTCACTTTTTTAGCTAGACTTACCTAGATGACCTGCATTTGTACCCCAAGTCCAGACAGCATCTGATGTCCAACAGGCACTAGCCATTCTACCTGCTGCTACACCTCTTACAACCTCCTTCTTTAATGGTCCCACAATCCTTTTTGGTGAAATTTGAACTAAATCATCACCTGCGTTATGACCAGGTATAGGTTTTTCAGGAATTTCAATTGCATAACCTAACTGCGAAAATCTATTGTGACCCCAAGATAAAATATATCCACCTGAAGCTAAAGCTAAAGTATGATCTTGACCTAAAGCAATATCGATGATATTATGTGGTAAATCCGGTAAAGGTAATAATTGTAATTGTGAATGTACTGATCTTCCTAATCTTCCATTTGAACCAAATCCACATAAACTTAAATTTCCTCTTTGTTCAGTTGTTATCACACCCGTATGTAATTTAGCCATTATTACACTTTTTACTCCAACATGATCAAATTTCTGATTTGGTTCAGATCTTCCATTAGCTTGAGCTTGTGTAAGTAAGTTGATATGATCAGGATATGTCTTATCCGATGCATCACCTGTACCGAGAGCGTAATTTCCTGCAGACTGCGCGTTAACTTCGGATTATGTGTAACTGCGTGGAAATGAGAAACTCACGATTTACTCCCCATACATATAAATCAGATCCGTCGACATCATGCGGGGGGTTAGTCTATTTTGGACAAAGGATCAGCTCATCTTTGACTATCACAAGGTCAAGAATGGTTCAACTTACGCCTTCAACAGTACCATTATACAGATCAAAAGCTGTCATTCCTTCTGAATCCTTGATACTAAGATCTATATCATTTCTCGCCAACAAATCTCTAGCTGCTTTTAGATTTCCAACGAATAAAGCTCTGTGTAGAGCAGTATATCCGGATTCTGAATCTTGCAAGTTGACCGAAATGGATGGATTCCGAAGTAGTATACCCAAGAATGTATATGAAATAGATGTCAAAGAAGAAGCTACCAGATGAAGAACGCTAGTATGACATGCAAAATATCAGCTTCAGCTCGTGAACCCATTAAATGCAAGTATATTGGTACAGCATCAATAACGAAAAGAATATAGATACGTGGGGAGATACTCACGTTCTTCCTAGTTGATCTCTTTCATTGATATCAGTCTTGACAGGAATTGTGTTAAATCCAGTCATCGACCAAGATCTACCACCTGATGCACTCCCTGGGTCCTTATTGGCATTATTATTATTCTTCCATCCTCCTCCTCCTCCTCCTCCTCCTCCAGTGTTACTGTTATCAAGCTCTTGACGAAAAGCTTTGATATTACCATTATGATAATGTACGTGAAGATTAGGCATAACCACTTAAGTTGGTTTGTTGAGACCAGTCAAACCGTAGTCTAGACGGGTCAAACACTAATAAAAACTTGAATTTCGAGGAAGGTAGCCTCGATCAAGTTTCTAATTAGCGATTTTCTATTAACAATTTGATTGACAGATGTAAGTTTGATAGCTTGAGAATACTCGCTTTCTTCCTGTAGACAAGAACACAAGTTGAGTTAGGTTACTAAGAGTAATATCCAAAGTTTACGATTAGGTGGCAAATTGTCGTATTTCTGCCAAGATTAATCCCGATATTTGTTGAGATCTGGTATCCAAAATTCTGCTATGTTTAAGCTGATTAGTCCCTTGCAGGTGTAGGTAGGTGACGAGCAGCAGATGCGGTATAGTATGTACAAAGTAAAGTGTAAAAAGCAGTTCAAATATAGCCATTAAGCAATTTTCGATCTCATTTCATGACTTTGAACGTGTTTGACGTCGGTGGAGGCGGCAATCAATTGATTCCTATATAGTCATCCTCCAAATTCCCGAAACTCCCCCTTAAATAAGCTGAGGTACTCAATCAGCCAATCATTATTACTACAAAACATCAAATGCATGTTTGAATGCTCGTCGTCCTGATGTACGACAGGGTGCAAGAAGACTATCATGCAATGAAAAACTAGGATTGGGTTCAAATAATGCATAAAACATAAATGATATAATCGATTAAATAGTTGTACCCTATAATATGGACCGAACATCATCCCTCATATCCGAGTTGGTGAGTAACAAGGGGACGTACATCCTCCAGAGCGCGGAGGAGACGTGACAAGTTTTTCTTGGTGTTCCTAAAATAGCAAGTCGACATTGGTAATCATCGCTCGCAGAGTGTTAAGCACCGTTGTTGTCAAATTGACAAAGGGGAGAAGGAGAAGATTGGAAGGTGATATGAGGAAAAACCTCGAAGTAATGAAATGATATACACTTGGGCAAAAAGCGTAAAAGACGCCTTTATATCCAGATTTTTCCCATATCTCCTAAAGAATCCTTCCTTCTTAACATTTCAAAACAAGCCAATGAAAGAGCATGTCCAGCGTCTGTGAAGTATGGACCTCGTAAATTGGCTTAAAGCCTCGAGGTTATAGCAAATGAACGCTGACTTCCGAAGAAGTTGGGTTGCTCTTCGCTTGTGCAACGCCTTTCGCTAACACCGCAGAACAGGGTGAAAGCGAGATTGTGGGTTGCTGAGCGGGGGACGAAGTAGACGGATAAATGTAGTGTAAAGTCAGTGATTGTATTGGTGTGGATCATAGACGTTCGTTAAGATTGCATGCAATGGAAGTGAAAATACACTGCAATAATGGAAAGGTTAGCCTTGAGATATCAAGTTGAGAGACCTGAGGCTGAAACTCACAATTGTACATAATCTATCGGTCTGATGAGAAGAAACAAAGAAGGTTAGCAGCTGTATAATATGGTCTCTATAATCGCAGCTGAACTTACAAAACTCATGAGTCTCGTCAGACTTCTTGACGACTCCCTATAAAGGATATAGATTGTAAGTAAACGAAAGAAGAAGGAAAGAAGGAAAGAAGATAGATGTAGAAATAGTTTGGATAGACAAGTGCGTTTTGAACTTTTTACAAGCTTTGACGCGTGAATAGCGGTATTTTACGGAATTATGTTTTGTGTGAAATAAATGTGGCATATTCGAACTCACCTTCCATGCTTCCTCAAAGTCAATCGGTAATATGACGTATCGGTTCTTCCTTACAGCTGTTTTTGTGCAAAGATTAGCTATTTGAGTATGCAAGACTCATTGAAGCTCAGCCTACCTTGGAGACCCGCAGATTGACAAATAGATGCAATTTGAGCTGAACTCAATTGATCAGGTCGAGATACGTCTAACAATGCAAGTAGCTGTTAATAGTTGTTCTCGATCAGCTATACGGGTGCACTCACAATCTTCTAAATCCACATCTGGACCCAAGTTCATTTTCGATGTTACGGTTTGGAAGATTAATCGTCTTTCTCTTCTTGAAGGTAGAGGCATCTCGATCTTTCTATCTAATCGACCGGGACGAAGTAAAGCAGGATCCAAAGTATCGGCTCGATTGGTAGCCATGATAACCTGTGATAAGTCAATCAGTTAACACATGTTGGTAAGAATCGACATGATCTAACTGACTTTAACGGTAGTTTGTTGATCGAAACCATCCATCTGATTCAATAATTCCAGTAAGATACGTTGTACTTCTCTATCTGAACCAGTCTGAGCATCGAAACGTTTTGTAGCGATAGCATCTACTTCGTCTATAAAGATAATACAAGGTGAATTTTCTCTAGCCAACCTGAACACATCTCGTACCATACGAGGACCCTGTGATGATTAAGTATCAGCTGAAACTCTAGGGGAGATGCAGATCAAAGCATCTTACTTCACCCAAGTATTTCTGTACAAACTCTGAACCGACTACTCTAATGAAAGAAGCTGAAGTTGAATTTGCAACAGCTTTGACTAACATTGTTTTACCGGTACCTGTGGCAATCCCAAATTTCATGATCAGCTTACTTTCCAAGCGGTGAGCAGGAAGAAGCTGAATATGGGGACTTACCTGGTGGACCGTAAAGTAAGACACCTCTAGGGGGATCTATACCGATTTTTCTATATAAATCCATTTGAATCAAAGGTAATTCAACAGCTTCTCTAATTTCTTGTTTTTGACTATCCAATCCACCAATATCACTATATTTTACATCAGGTTTTTCATCGGAACCCAACATTGATATAGATGAATCTGCTTCAGGTGGTAAGATATCAACTAATGCATTTGAGTGTCGATGTAATGCTACGGATGATGATGGTTTGAGTAATTCTCGGTCCAGAGTTGATAAGATTCGTACAACATAGTTTGAGCCTATTTGTAAAGAGATTTGACTTAGCTTATATATCATCAGATGGAATGGCAGATGAAAGACGCATGATATCGTTGAATGGTCGATAGCTGATAAATGACACAAGAAATGCTGACTTACCAGTAGTCGAACCGACAATACCTCTTCTCTCATCAACAGGTTCTAAGAATTGACCAATCACCAAAGGTACACTTTGGATTCTTTTGACTTCCTCTTGAGCCCTCAACAATTCTCTTCGCAAATTTTGGGTTTCATCTCGAATGTATTCCTGTTCAACACAATCTGTAAGCTGATGTTATCGCCTAAGCAGGAATTGCCACGATCGATAACTTACTTCTTGTAGTTCTAGGAATTCTCTATGACCTTCCAATCTCTTCCAAGTACTATACAACTCTGCATCACTCGTTGGAAGTGAATCGAGAAGAGCTTGTTTCTCTGATATCTGAGAAGGGAGTGTTGGATCCTGCAATGTACGATATATAAGCTAGTTACTCGAAGATTGGGAGCTATCTGTTGAGCTTACCTCAAGTTTGAGATCGATACCGATTTCTTCCATTTTGGTTATCTATGTTTACTTGTTCTTGTAGAAATTGCAATAGAATGAAGTCAAAGACGAGATCACAGAAGAGACAAGAAATTGAAGATGTTAACTAGATCATCGACGCGCGGTCATTGTCTTGTCATTCTGTCATTCAACCCCACACATACACGGAGTTTTGACTACTCTCCGATAGATTGTTTGCAGTAATAAGCTGGACAAGTTCGAGCTTTAAAGTACATAACATTTATCTATTTTTCTGATGCTTATTCACTTTATGTTTTCCATCATATCACTTCACCAGTAAGAAAGCCGTCAAAATGGGTAAAAGGAAGGCAGCTAAGAAACCACAAGGTAAAAAGAAGGCTGAACCATTGTGTATGTTAGATCCTTTCTTACCATATATCACACTGGTCAAAATTATGAGCTAATCTTCCGAATTCATTTAGCGAGTGTCTTCAAATGTTTATTCTGTAATCACGAGAAAGCAGTAACAGTAAAGATGTGAGCTATATTCATCTTGAGATTTGATTAATCTAGTAATAGAGTAGCTAACGTGTGATTACGCTTCAAACGATTTTCAGTGATAAACAATCGATGTTTGGTCATTTATCCTGTAAAATATGTGGACAGAAATTCACAACGCCTATAAATAGTAAGTCAGCTTATTTCCTTAACCGTTTCGTCTATGGTGTACAAAAGCTGATCAACAATTCTCTTTGAAGCTCTGTCCGTGCCTGTTGATGTGTATTGCGAGTAAGCTGTCTTAAACTGCAAGGCTTCCAACGTTCAGCTGACAAAATTCGGTTAGTTGGGTAGATGCGTGTGAAGAAGTTAGAGCCAAACAACCGCCTAAGCAGAGGTAAATCATTCATTGACCCATGATGTCATCAGATCTTACCTTCATAATACCAAGTATATTGCTAATAACCAAATCACTTTTCAGACCCGCTCGTGGGCCATCACCTTTAGCTCATGGACGTGCGGGAGGAGCAGCTTTCGACCCGGATGCACCTCAAGACGAAGATGCAGAAGGTGAAGAAGATTATGATGAACGTCCAGCTAAGACTAAATCAAGTAGTAGGCGTGATGTTGATGAAGACGAAGATGATTTAGATGAGGACGATCTAGATGATGGTGGAAGAAGGGAAAAGAGGAGGAAAGTAAGGGAAGATTACGATGACGAGGATGAGGAGGACTAAGATAATGGGTCAGGCATCGGTAAAAACAAATTCAGACAAGCTTGGTTGATTGGTATAAACGTTATTGTTGTGAGCATAGAGAGTCTTGGAAGTCAATGAGATCATCTTGTATTTGTATCTTATCTATATCATCATAACATGTCATTATAAACGTACAACAGTGAAAAACACTTTCTCACGAAGCTACTATACAACATCATAAAAAAGAGTAAAATCATCGATGAGAAAGCATAAGTGTGCATGTCAGTTGAGATGAAAAGGTGATATCGTTACTTTGACAGGGTTATTTCAGAGTTATTTCAGACTCCAATTTTGGTTTTACGCCTAAAGTCTTGAACAAATTAGGTTGGGACTAGGATTTGTGTAATTTTGAAAGGTCAGCTTTTATTAGGCATTCAATGAACCATTTCAAGCTTACCGGATCTTCTATCATCCCATATCCAGCTTCAGATAGCTTCTGACCTTTTTCAACAGAATCCAGAATCCCTGATTCCGGAATTGTTGTGGACATCAGCTAATCATTCACTTTTGCTGTACAAAGTCGTGTAGAAGCTTACATTCAATTTTAACCACTTTCGCACGTCTACTTGCACCTCTTTTACCTTGACCATCTATATGTTTTTGCGTTTTCGTTCCTGATAATCCATAATTTGCTATAATATGTGTGCATGATGAGGATTGTAAGGGTCTACAAAAACGAACAGACCATATCAGCTTTATCATCATCCATGATACAAAGTGGTAAGCTGATAAAAGGGTATATAATGTACGCTATCCTACCGCCATTAGAAGAGATCAGGTGCTGTAGTTGTAAGTTTGATACTTTAGGTCCACTTGTGCCATTCAAGTAAATCACGCAGCCTTTAAATATATCCGTTTGCTAAACGTACAAGGATTAATAAAATCAGCTATTGATAAAATGAGAGAACAGATCAGTCACCTTAGTTCTAGCTTGATCGTTTATTTGACCTGATCTGATCTGCCAGTATGTTTGAGCTCCCGAGCTTCCTCCACCTCTATTGGATTGTTGATGTCCAGTCGAACAAGAAACGAAATGATCCGTTCTGACAAGGGAATCACATAGGATTTAGTATGATCCCTCTTTGCAGTGTATACTTTCAACTCACCTTGAATATAAGTCTGAATTCGTTATAGGATTTAAATCTTTTCCTCTTGTATTCAACATTCTTTCAGTCACTTGAGATCTACTTTTTTTGGACAATTCATCACGTTGATTATCGATTTGTTTTCTTTTCAGTTTATCTTCCTTATCTATATTTCTCCAATTTGTCGTAGTCGTTACAGTAGCTTTACCTTTACCTTTTCTATCATTAATCATGCTCCTTGATGTCAGAGATGACGAGGATGAAGTCGATGCTACATTGGAAGATGCTGTTGATGAAAGTTTTGCTGACTTTGTATAATCTGTCTTTGAGCTAGACGATTTAGATAATCCTCCCTTTAAGTAAGATGTAGGCGGCGGTGAGATTGGTATTATCTCCTGAGAAGAAGATGGTGAGAGCGGTGTAGGCATCTCTCCGTTTCTATGCATACCATATATAATATAGTTTTGTTAATTTATTGAGGTATACAGGCAGGTTTACAAAGAGAACAACGAAAATGTTATGCTTTAAGCATATTGTACCGGTTGACTCAACCGGATATGAAATCGATCGAAAACATTACTCGTACAACTTACTTACGCGCCGTTCTAGACGCGTTTATGTGGCATCGTTTGAAAGTTCCAAAGGGTTGAGTGAAGTAGGTTGTACAGCGCCATGCACGTTGTCACGACTAAAGCCCCACGAAAGAACATATGTCCTCTCTCCGGCGGGTGTGAGAGCTCTTGATACAGTTGGAATTTGGGCATACTCCAAAGGAATATCGATTGAGATCGCGAGAGTTATAATAGGTGGTTTGATAATATAGATCATCATCCTCTAACATGTAGCAATGTCTTGTTTGAAGCCACTTGACATAGATTTCAGTTCCTTGATGCAAGCTCGTGAAACATCTGCTTAAGTAAGTCTCTTTTACTGAACATAATTTGAAGGCAATTCTGTCGAAGTACACCTCTGCTTTTTGATCCTATGCTCCAGCAGCTTCTGTCAAGATTGTTTTCAGAAACAGTCACACGGCTTCTGTACTCGATTGATAAAAGAACAGCACCAAGAGATGCCGAGCGGAGAGATACTAGTCCTATTTAGCTGTCATGTAGCATTCTGTTGTTCTAGTCAATCCGGACAAGTCTCAAGAAGGAAAGAGGTGTTAAGGGATGGGTGATGTCACATCAAACATGTAACCCCCCGGAAAAAGCCATCCATCATTTTCTCATCATCGTTTCTCATTGCAGCATCGAAGGGAACTGCTCATTGGAAGAGGTTTTTTCGGGTACAGGCGAGGTAAAATGAAGTATATGATGTGTGTTTGCGTAAGGAAGTCACAGCTGAAATCAGCAAAAGCTACCACTCCAATTACTTCCTCAACAGATCTGCAAAAGCCAAAAATAATTTCAAGCGTGCTCAACGACAATGTATGTTGGCTATTTCCTTATATCTGTTGGTTTATGCACACTAAAACACAGTCAGTGATAACTGTATGCAAAGTGAGAAGAAAGGAAGTTTCTGCGAGATGGGAAAAACTCAAAAAGATAGGACCGTGGTGAAGACCAGTTTCAACAATCTGTTGAAGCTGACAGGAATCGAACCTGCGACCAATAGATAATCCAATAATTGGAATCTACTATTCTACCAATTGAACTACAGCTCCTTGGTGAGAGGTAAGTTTTTTGCGCTTATACATAGCAAGATAACAAAGGATCCTCCTCCTTTCTTATGGCTTCATCATTCTTCGATCCCCTCTCCATTCAAACCAGTCAAAGATGTCTGTTAACTGTTCTTTGAAGGTATTTCATCAGACAGAATAAACATGTTCTTCTCTTGTAGGATCTGAGTTTGCAAAGAGAGTTGGAAGCTTGACTTGAAGACTGGATTGTTCGGATTAGCCGAGTGAAGAGACAAAGGTTAGTTACTCTTTTATGTATTAACCTGCCTTTCTGTAACTTAATTAACCCAATCTTTCGGTTCCAAACCAAAAAGCTGTTATGAAAAAGATCAAAATTCGAAAATCCAAAGATAAAAAATCGAAAATCCGGATCAGGGAAAATTAGTATAGTTGCGTTATATCCCAATCTATCCCCCGACCTTCTCCTTTGGTTTTCCCCACATAACCGACTTCCAAGGTGCTTTTCACCAAAGTAAGATCTGGTTATCTATCAGATTTACCAATTGTAGCGCTTTTGAGGCTAGGTATCCTGAGACAGAAATCACGCATGTATCAGAAACCAAAGATTGGCTGAACAGACTAAGATTATAGCAGATCATTCTGTGTATAGCAAGGATAGTTTGATGCATTTCTTTCATCATCCTATCCTTTCCACATATCCTCACTCCTCAAATTCATACATACACGGAAGATCATTTTGGGATATCCAAGATTTGTACACAGCTATACCAAGCAAAGTCAAGATCAAGTAATAAGTTGCCGTTAATCGAAAAGAATAAAGAATTAAGCGAGGTACCGCTTGTAGTACGCATCCAATTCGAAATCTTTGGGTTCAATTTCAATTTAATCAAACGTCACAAGTAGTACTTTCATTATCTTGACATATCATACATATACTGTAGATCATAAGACCACATTTTTTGGAGTTAACTTATCTTTATATCTTACAAACATCGCAACTCGTTGCTCCAACAACAACCACATACACAGAACACAATACAACTTCATTCATCTTCATTACATTAAATCCATTGCGATCATCCACATCCGCTATATCGGATATATATCAGCCAACGAACGAACGGGATCAACCAACGAGCGATATATAATACTTAATCTCGTCTAATCTCGTATAACACAACAGAAGTAGCGAAAGAAGTCCAGGCTATATATTGGAATAACCCAGAAATAATAAGCAATGTGAGTGATACTGGCCTGCTTGGGTCAACTACCTCGAATTCAATATTACACTTTCTTTGCTGTATCACCTATTCCATACTCTCCCTTCTTCATCAACATGCTATTCTATGTGGACATCTCGTCAGCCTCATCCCCTAACTTGTCCCACTTTACCGCTTCGTTCCTTTTGCCTATTTCTTCCTCTCTCTGCTATCTGCGCACCTGTGCCATGCTCTCCTTCACGTTCTGGTATCCGTTATTCTCAACCTTTAATATGGATCCTCTTGACACAGGATTCTGTACGTTCTACGATATTCAATGGAAAACATCGGCATACAGGGGAACAAAGAGGTAATCCTACGCCTTGTTTGTCAACTTTTTATTCTATTACACAAACATACACACAAGTTACGACCCCTTACCCCAAAGATGGTCCGACCGAAATATACTTGATCGGGTTTATCGTGTGGTCATCATCTTGCTGCCCACACTTTCTTATCCTTCCTTTTTCTCCTACTTCTTGCTTCTGTTTGTGTAATACCCATCCACTTCCAGCTTCTGGCTTAAAGGCAGCCCAGAACCGCCGGGAGAATCGACGTCCCTTTGCGGAGGACAAAGGAGTTGGGTAGTTATGGATCTCCTCTTTTCCTGTTTGTCGATTATGTCAAATCCCATATAATCGAAAACACGACTTTCTTCATTTGGTTTGTGAAAAACACGAACTACATCTGGACACCAAGAAGAAACAGGTGAATCGTTGTTTGGATGGTCATTTTCTCGCCTAAATATCATGTAATCATGCTTTCTTCTGGTGCTTCACACGTTCCTACACTGCTTGGCAAACCCGAAAGATAGCAGGTAGTAAATGGATAAAAACCTGTTCATCAACATTGCAAGATTCCCTTTATTTGCCACTATACGCTATTTCCTTTGTTGTCTCATTAACCTTGTCATAACGAGATGTCATAACGAGAAACCCAACTTGGATTACGCACCTTTATCTATTCGAAGAAATAGACTATTCATACTACTTAGTTCTACATCATCCTTCTTGCCGCTTTGGCTCCTCAACATCATTTCATCATTTCTGTTTCTTGTCAGAAACGCTTTGTTCTTGATAAATAAACTCAGACAATATATTCGTCTCATTTCCGCTTCTCCTCTTTCGCTTAAGCCGCAAAATATCCTACGCACAGAGCTTGTTGATCAAGTTTCATCATTCTTAAACCCTTATTTCATCATCTTTACAACCTTTTCCTCACTATACTCTCCGATATACTCGCAAAGAACGTTATCACTGACGAACCAAATAAATCTTTCCATCATCAAATATACCATGTCAATGAACGTCAATTCACCAACGGACATAACCCCTAATTCACATTGTTCGGTCAATTTGCCAACGTTGGTGGTGCATTCACCTGTACATCGTGAACATAAACGACGTAATTCTGAACCTTCCTCACCTACATTACCTGCAACACCACAATATCCCACTTATTTCGCCGGATTTCCTTCATATTCATTCGAACCTTGGAACGTCCGTCTGGCTTCTCGACAATCACCCAATCGACGTATTAAACCTCTCCCATCACAACTTCTATCATCGAACTCTTATAATAAACCTCCTCGTCGACCGTCATCGTCATCATCATCTACAGACTCACCAGCGGTCTCCTCGACTTATCTATATTTACAAGACGACGATACCGAAACCCTTCTCGAGGAAGAAATAGGATACGATCACAGATTCATTTCGAACTCCTCATATTCACATAGTACAATATCAAATACAAACATCATGAGTAATTCAGCAGGAACTATGAAGAGAAAGGTGGTAATTATGGGGTCACCCAGTGTTGGTACGTCAGCTCAAAAGCAAGTGAATGCAATGAGCTAATGACTGGGTGTCATCCGTGTCATCACGTTAATAGGTAAAACTTCCCTTACACAACAATACGTTTCACCACCAACATACAACGCATCATATTACCCTACTATCGAAGACACCTCCCACAAAACCGTAAATTATAATGGCGTTCAATACGAATGCGAAATCATCGATTCAGCAGGATTAGAAGAATATTCACTTTTCCCTGGTAAATATGGTATTGGAGTCCATGGTTATATCCTTGTATACGCAATTACATCGAGGCAATCATTCGAAATGATTCCTATAGTACATGACAAGATTCTTGATTATGCAGGTTTAGAAAAAGTCCCATGTGTCGTAGTAGGGCAAAAATTAGATTTACAGTCCGAGAGGTAAGTCCAGCTTCAAGTAGACCATCGAATCGTGCTGATAGATGTAATATGGTATTCAGAGCTGTAACTACAGCCGAAGGTGAAGCTTTAGCTAAAAAGTTGAATGCTGGCTTCATTGAATCCAGTGCAAAGGATAATAAGAACGTTTGTAAGTTGACGAAAGATTCGGATTACCTTCGTTCAACTTAGCTAATGATGGATTTGCCGAAATTTGTAGCTAAAGCTTTCGATGTCCTCCTCGCTGAGATGCAGAAGGAATACAATCCTGCACCAGAGAAGAAGAAGGCTAGTTGGTGGAGTTGGGGAGCTAAATAAATATGATCATTTCTCATTCCCCTTATACATTTTCCATTCCACACTGAATTGCACTGATCCTTTCGGGTCATCAAGCTTTCAAATATGATTAAATATGATTTGATCCCAAACTCAACGGATCCCGCTCGTTTATTCTTTCTTCTTCATCACAATCTTATCTTTTTGCCCCTTATACATTTTTTTCCATCTTAATTACAGCGTTGTTTGGGAATCTCAAGAATCTTCTTCTCCTCTAACTTATAATCTGTATGTACTATCATCCCAATTGCGTCCACTCTTCAGCATCGTATTGCTTAATTTCAGACTCTTCATTCCGCATGGACAGTTCAAATAGATCAATAAGAAATAATATAACATCTTATTATATTTTCATTATATTTTGTTATTTATTATTTCTTCTATCTACTTCTTTATAGTTCTCTGTGATTGTGATACATGAATGTCAATATACGAATGGATTTGTTACCAGAGCAAATCGAACTATGTCGCTTTCCTAAACACCCTTGTAGAAGATTAAAAAACTGCGGCCACACTATGGGGCAGCTCAACCATGTGCAACTTGAAATGATTGTTGACCTTTGTCTGTTCGATCTGTGATCCTTCACTATTCAAGATCATACATTCGTATTCACCATCTTACTTCAATTTTCCCACTTCTGCCTAGCTGTCTAACACCTTTAAATGGTTTATACATCACATCACCCTGCACTTTCAGCTGATCTACTCTGAGGTTTGAGAAAGAATGATGTTGAATATTGAATGTTACGTTAAAAGAAGGTGAAGGTGTAGGTTGCAATTCGCTGAACATCGCCGGTAAGCGTTAGTTATATGAAACTCATTATTTCTCCTTCTGTAAAACTCTTTGACTTACTTAGATACGAATGATCCCGTTAGAGTAGGTGATCTTTCAGTCGATACAAGAGAAGATAATTTCCATTTTAGTACCTATCATTTGTTAGATATTGAATTAGCTATAAACGATCAGTCAAAGATACTTCAGTCGGATGGTAATTTACCTGAGTATGTGGATCGAATTCCCAATTTCCACCACCAACATGACCATCCGCTATACCTTCTTCACTACGTATACCAATTGGTTTTCTATCACCTTGAGCAGTAGCACTGACTGATGTAGCTCCTTTACCTAAATATATAGAGATTACAATATCTTCTAATGGTCGACTTGGTAATGTTGATGAGAGAGTAAGCGAGAAACGGCCTAAGAGAGATTGACTGGTATATCAGCCAAACTGTCCATTATGACAGATTAGGGGGAACAGGTAGAGATTCACCTCTATTAGGTTCTATAACTAAATTAGCTTTAACACCTAACGGTATTTGATTTTTGGATGAGCTCGATACTGATTGGTATTCTAGTAATCTGAATTTGCCATCAGGCGGTATAAATGATAATATTCGATTCTTCTCCCACTTGTTGTACCTAAATGACAAAGATAAGTACAAGTTAAGTACAACCTGTAATCTTTGACCGGCAAAACATGAAACATACCTTATACAGGGATGAAAAGCACATTCATCTAATACTTTTGGATTCGAAAAACTCAGTAATAAATCTGGATTACCTGATAATCTTGAGTTACAATTTATTCTACCCCATATCGCGGATGATAGCACATTTCCTCGTCTGCCATTCAATCCATACAAGATTAGCATTGTCTCAAAAAGACGAATCGTCGTTGTGAGGTGATTTCAAACTCACTTATCTATTATAGCATCTAATGATTCTTCAATATCAAAGTATATCTCGTTTGAAGAATGTCTAACACCCGGTCTCCTCCACGGTATAGGCGCTGTAAAAGGCTGCGTTGTAGGCGTTTGTAATCTGATAACCACATATAAGCGATGAGCAGCGTTCTATGAGCTTGAGCAGGTTCTAATTGCAATATTAACATAGTGGCTCACCCAGAAACTCCAGCGACATTCAACAGTTTACGCATCAAAGTAGGCGGTAGTACAATCTCTTTCAACATGTTAGTCTCCATTGTCATTGGATGACCTTCATCCAACATTTCTTCTATAAGCTAATCAAAAGGGAGACAATCGTAATAAATCGTAAGCAAGCCTTCTGTTCATAGTAACACAGCTCTGAAAATAAAGCTTACCATATATATTATATCGAAATTATCTTTTATAGCAATTTCAGTTATTTCACCCAAATAATCTTTTAATGTGTCTAAGAATGAGTCCAAGAACGAGAATGCGAATAAGGGATTCACTACCGAGATGAATATTCAGCATCATTAGCTGAAATATGTTTGAAGCGTCTACTTGAGTATATAATATAACTCACCTTCCTGTCCTACTGGAACCAAAAAGAATAGCCCTTCTCTTTGAACATGACATAAACCTGCTCCTGACATACTACTTCCACCTCTGGCTAATGTGTTTACCCATATTACAGGTTCGAGTTCTTCATCATTCGTTATCGCTTTCTTACGAGCTGTGTTGAATGAATCTATGTGTAAAGAAGGATACGACGGTGGGTGTAGTGGGAAATGAGAAGAGATCAGGGGTTTACTATCATAGATTTACGATAAGCTACATTCCCCGACACGAGAGGATCCCATTGATTGAGTAGCTTACCCATTAGAATCCAATATTATTATCCCATCTATCCTTGTCATGTTGCTTTTTGTATGTATTCTTATACTCCCACAATGTGTGGACAAAACATAAAACACATCTGGAACAGAAGAACTTATCTTGTCTTCACTATCAACCAAGCTTTGCTCATCATGTCATTAAGATTATTGCCTGCTAAGAAGCTAGGTGCTATTTAACCGGGCATAGAACCATTAACACGTGGTAAATTGCGGAGACTCCATAAACAACCAATTCTTGAAAAAGGATTTTTCAGAAAAATATTGCTGGGTTGAAGACGAGATCTATTATTTTGTTTGTTTGAGAGGTTTTTCTGTTAGACATCAATTTGTATGACTGACGACCCGAGAAGAAGAAAAGTTTAATCAAGATGGTGCAGACTCAAACGATAAACTTTTTATTACCTTCATTACATCCAAACACATTGGTTGATTTGGCTTTCCCAGTACCAACATTAGGTTTAGTTCCTTCAGCACCTGAACCTATAATACAGCATTTACCTATCAAATATGACAAACACCAACCTATAGGGAGATCGAAGTTTTTGGTCAAGTCTATCACCAGCAGTAATGAAGACCAAATTATAATAGCAGATGATAAATTCCAGGTATCCACCTTAAATATATCTTCTCTTCACGAAGAAAATCCTGCACCACCTTTAATCGTAAAGCAGGATAATGTCAAAGGTAGAAGTAAAGATGTATGGGCTGGTATAGTAAACGTTCAAGGGTAAGTCAAACTAGTTATACTTAGCTATCATACCTGAACAACCTAGACTGATACCTTTTTTCAATTGTCAGTGGTGTCGTATCAGCTTTAACTTCAGGTCATTTGACATATCACTCAACAACCTCTTCGTCAGCAGAACCACCTTCAGGATCATCATCTTCCTCAACTAACCCAACTAGATCAGTTCCATCACCTCTGCAATGTCTCACTTCGACGTCGCTATTACCAAATTCGTTTGTTACAGCAGGTAAAGAAGTTGACGTATCTATATGGGATATTGAACGTACCTTTGGTTCAAGTAATTCGGAAGTATCGAAAACTTGGGACAATGGTAAAAGGAAGAAAATTGTGTATGAAGCTGGTCAAACATGGCAAGCTAAGAATGTAAGCTGGACCAGAACAATCAATTAAGATAATTTCGGTTCATCTTATGCTAATATTCTCCTTTCACGTTCCATAGGTACCACAAAACAATCTATCTCTAAGACAACCTATAAATCATCTATCCTTAACGTATCTCAACGATTCTCCGCATTTCTTGGTTAGTGGTACGAAAGCAGGTACAATAAGGAGGTATGATACAAGACAAAGAAAACCTTTGTCAGATTGGAAAGTAGCTAGAGAAGGCGGTATTGGCTGTGTAGCTTCTGGAATTGACCAGTGAGTAGAAATGAGTCTTGCTAAGTTGGTTGGCTTTAACGCCAATTTATCCTTTTCCCCTTTCCAATTGTCCCCTCCGCCTATCATCGCTTTTTTTTCTTGCTCATCTGTGAATTACAAGAGAAATCATGTAGAAGGTAACATATCAAGCTAACTTTGTTGATTATCTTTCCACTATCAGTGAACTGTTCTTTTCGGATCATTCGAATTTATTAGGTTCCCTAGATCTCAGAACTGGTAAAATACTTTACGCATATTCATCAATGACATGTACACCACATCAATTATTACCTTTACCTTTACTTAATCCTGAGAAAGATCATGAACCAGCTATAAGAAGAATTGGTTTAGGTTCAATTTCATCAGATGCGACATTTAGATTACATTCATCAACGAATCCACCAAAAGAGGAATCAATGAAGAGTAATTTCGGTGGTGAAGGTAAAAAAGGTGAAATTTTGAAAATTGTTGGTGGAATTGGTATAGGTCAAGGTTTATTTAGAGGTTATTCAGAAAGAGATATTAAACAAGATAAACCTGAAAAGAAGAATAAAGGTGAAATTGGTGATGAACGAGACGAGGAAGAAGATGATGATGAAGATGATGAATTGGATGAAGAACAAGTTTGGGATAATATCAATGAAGTTGTTGAAGATAAAGGTAAATTACCATTAGATGAAGATGATGAAGATTATTCTTCAGAATCAGATATAGGAGAAGAAGATAAAGTTATAATCAAGAGTAAACCTAAAAAGAAAGTTAGAAAGGTGTAAACGGTCGTTATTGGTGCTGTCAATCATTCATGATAAAATAGGGCGTGGTTTCGTCATTCATGCATACATAGCGTGAGGAGGTGAAACGACGGTTGATATCTATTTCGTGTATATTCGTAAATCATTACTGTCTTCTGCTCTCATTTTCTGTTGAACACATGGATTACTTGTCTATATTGCAGCTTCTGCTCTTCGCTACCATGGAGCATCAGGATTACCACCTCCTTGAGTTGATCCACTACCACCCCCTCGACCACGCCCGACAGCTGTATTAGCTCCTCTACCCGCAAAACCAACCCTAAATATAGATCCTCCACTTCTAACACCTCCCGGTATTTGTCCTTGTCCTTGTTGTTGTTCTTCCTCGATCTGTGAAGTATTGGAGTGATTACCTCTACCTGCACCAATATTTGCACCTCTACCTGCAAATCCAACTCTAAAAAATGGCATTGCTCTCACTGGTCCTCCGCCATTATTATTGCTTGGAGGAACCGGTATAGTATTTTCGCCATATGGATTAAATAAAGATCTTGGCCATTGATGGCGATACTCCTCTTCATCTCGCTGCTGTGTTCCTGTTTGGACATCTTTCGATAATTCTGAGTCTGCTCGTGGGATTCCTTCCTCAGAAGGACTGTTATTACCTAATACCAGAGCACCTGTATGCCACCCAGCAGCGGTAATACTGAAAACGAAAGCATTTGGATTATCTGGGAAGAAAACTTTGGAAGGCTGTTTACTTGATCTAACTTGACTCCTACCTAATTGACCTGCATCACCTTGACCCCAAGTAAACATCTCTCCCTTGTCATTTAAAGCTGCATAATGATAATCTCCAATAGCAACTTGGATTATGCCTTTATCATTCAAAAAGTCAAATGCTGATGGGTAAACATTTTCACCTATATTTTCCAATGATTGTGGTAATTCGGCAACGTGAACAGAAGATCCACGTTTCGAAGATGTTGGCGTATCGTATGTAACGAATGAACGGAATTGTGCTGTTATATGAGTAATCTGATCTGATGAGAAGAATTGCATCTAGTTTGTGTAATGGCAGTTAGCAGACTCTTAATCACAAAACCTGAATGAATACACCCACAAATTGCCAATTTGGTATTTGTCCTTCTTTCACCTCTGTCAACCAGACTTCGCCGTTCTTCCTCAGCGCAACAATAAAGTCTTCTCCACTTGCGATCTTGATGACCTTTCGCTCTTCTTCCAATAAGCTTGTTGGCTTAGAAAGCTCACGTTCTTGGCGTTCCGCATCTTCAGCTTGTAATTGTTGTCTTCGTTCAGGTGTGTTCTCAGTATCATCGACTTTGCGACCTTTTTCCAACAAGATAGCAAGATTCGATCTGAAGCTGATTCGAGGTGGCACAGGTGGTAAAGTCATCAAGACGTTCTCTCCAACTTTACCATACTTCAAGCCTGTTTCCTGTAACTTCTCCCCAGGATTACCTAATGGTCCACTCAATTCCTTATTGTTCGTCAAGGCATTCTCGTACGTATCAGAGAAGGGATACCATAAATGTATTTCACCTTTAGAAGTCAACGCAGCTGAATGATTCCATCCGGCCGATAGCTGCACGATATGGGGAGGTGAATGCGTTATACCATGTCCAGACGGTGATGTGAGTTCTGAAGAGGTATGATGGTATGCCTAAAGTTTTACCATTGACTTGATCAGCTGAAGTGAGATTGATATAGGGTAAAAAGACAGAATCGATAACGTACCTTTCCCCAAGCGGTCAATTCCCAAATCAAATTATCAGAATCTAAAACTAAAAGATGTCTTCTACCAGCAGATATCGATTCTGCTTTGCATGGCAAAGGCAACTTTGTTGGCGTTTTACAGCTAAAATTCTTTTCTTGCCATGAAGCAATCCTAAAAACTGATCTAGGCCCTTCCATTTGACCTATATCCAAAGAAGCCGGAAATTTCATTTCACCTGTCAACCGCTATACTAATGAAACGCGATCAATCAGGTTTGTGAGACTTACCCCATACCCAAACGGAACCATCACTCTTTCTAGCTGTAAAGCTCCAACCTCCAGCTTGTAGTTCCACTACACCTGGATTATCGTTTCCATCCCCTTCCTTCTCAGTGTCTTGTGTATTCTTGTCGATACTACCCGGACCCGTTAAAGCTGTAATCAGACTATCTTTGATTTGTCCAGTCCATCCCTTTGCTTCTTGTTGACTAACACTGTCGGATAAATTTAGGTCGATTTCAGAAGGCAGATCAACGAAATTAGAATAATTCCCTCTTGATTTGAGTTGTGCTCCACCCAGTCGATTTTCTGCGGCTGATCCCCATAAATATGCTTTGGGATTTAGTAGTCCAAAGTAAACCTTTTTCCACCATCCTCCGTCACCTGGATGTTGCTGTTCTTTCTCTGCTTCATTGGAAGTTGATGTTGAAACTGGATGTGAAGTTGAAGGAAATGTGAAATCTCTCAAAGTCTTGTTACGCCAAAATGTGGAATCTGACTATGAAAATGACTTGTTAGCATAGTTGTAAGTATATCGTACAGTAGTCAATAAGGTGCGCAGAGATCAAATATACTCACAGTCAGCTCATTGAAGTGATGATTCACAATTGAAAGGGAGTTCAAATCTTTGACATGTAAAGCTGGTAATAGATGTTCCAGTACAACTTCATTTGGTATATCCGTTAGCGTTGGCTTGTTCTCTGACATTGTGATCTAGCAAGTTGAAAGCAGGTTTTGCCCTCGATATAAGGGAATTCTAAATTATTCACGAGTGGAGTTGGCCAGAAGAAATCAGGTCATGTTCAAATGATATGATGTAAATCTTGTTCTTAGCAAACAAGCGCAAAAGAAGCGCAAAAGAAGCAGAAAGTTGGGTGGCCAACATATCGCGTTTGTTGTTTTAACCGTCACATTACGTCATACCGGACACCGAGATAACCATAACCAGAGCGTATCCTTCGAAGCATAGAATGTTCAAACTATCTTCTATTGATATGCACACCGAATCCCAGCAGACTGAAACAGTAAAGTAAAACTTATATATCTTCATTATACTTCTATCTGTATGTACTATAATCTATATTTCGAAACTGGTAATACCGAATACTCCGAGCACCCCTCAAATATAAGTCACTGGATGTACGGACAATTACCAAGTCAAACCCAAAATTGTATAAACCAAAGCTGAAGCCCCAAAAACTGCTAAGAAGCCTGGTATTCGGATTCTTGAAAAACCAGCCGATGGATCAGCCAAAAATGTGCAGCAAGCTGATGCGCTGACAGTGGGAGACACGGCAGTCACAGTGGTTGCACTAGCGTAATAAGCGGTATCTGTCAAAGGAGCAGTATTGGTTATAGTGACATCGGTAGTATTGACTGCGTCGGCTGCATTTGAAGTTCCATCTCGAAGAAAAATATTGGAATATTGGAAATTCGGTTTAAAGCCATTTGTTTCACGTTTTTGCCATCCTTGTGAGAATGAAGCTTGAACTGTTGAGATGGTCCATCGTATAGTATAGACAGTAGATGAACATCCCGCTCCATATCGATAGTAGTTGAATGTAGATTCTCTGGTAAGCGATCCTCTAGTTTGGATGATACTAGCTTCGATAGGTGTGAACCAGATATAATCTTCTGCAACTAAGCCTTCGCATCCTTGAAAATACGATTTTACTTGATCATTAACTAACGTAGGATCAAAGTCATACTTCAAATTGCCATTCGCGACATCGAAGTATGCTGCTGGATCATACGATTTGAGGTAAGCATTGGCGGCGGAAGTAGCAAAGTTGAGTAATCCCGTGGATAATGTGGATCCGAGAGCTGTCAATGAGGGTTCATTAGCTTTAGCTTTGCGCCTATCAGGCCAACACTGTATAATATTGAACGTACCTTTGAGGAAGCCAGAAGTTCTATCCGTACCATTCAAGTTGGTCATAGTGAATCCTACACCAAAACCTTGCGAAGCGTTCCAAGAGAAAGTAGCTTGAGTACCCGAATCGACATGATAAGAGCATTTATCACCTTGTTTGTTTACGCTACCTAAATATCGAAAACGATCTACTGTTCTGTTCGAGGTTGATTCGGCGCTTTGTGCGGAGACAAGTAATCCAATGTAATCAGCTTTATTGTTTGCGGTGCTATCAACTCTAAATGATTCGATAGTGAAATTGTAAGATATTATAGCTTGACTATTTGGCGATACTGGGACATTACTTGTCGTTTGGGCCGGGGCTGCAGATGAAGTGGATTGCGATGCAGCTGTAGTTGTAGTTGTAGCAGGTGTATCGATGTTCAGTCCAGCTTTTAGATTCGCGGCACTACAGGGATCCGCTTGAACTGCACCAAATACACCTCCAGATCCGCTTGTATCGTAAGGACCAGCGCAATTGCATAACGCAGGACCACTGTACACGTTGAAGAGGGTGTTATCACACCTGTATTCTAGCCCAATGCTGTCGACTACATATGTTGAACCTAATGCTTGTCGGTATCCGGCTGCTTTGAGACACAGACCTCCCCCATTGGGAGCATAGTAGTCACCTGATAGATTATTAACATATGTATAAACAGGATCCTTTAATTGTTGTACTAACCTTTCATTTGAGTTGCTTCGACTAAGTTACAATAGAAGCCAAATCCAGCAGAATATGGTCGAGTACAAACACTGCAGAATTAGTCAGTAAGCTGAGCTACATGCGGGAATAACGTTATCACTTACGGAGCACAAGTCAAACCAGCTTCGGTATTAGCGTAATTTGCCAAGGCAGCTCCGCATACACAAGTATATCGACCACCGTAAGGTGAATTTGCGATTTCTTGGTTATTGGGATATTGAGGTGCAGCATTATTACAAGTGAATTGAGAAGGGATATTCGAAATAATTGGCCAAGTACAAGTCGTTCCGGAACAGCTGGCTTTTGGTTGAAAGTATAAGTTGTTACTATCGCTGAACCATAGGTAGCATAACTCTGGGTCAAACGTGGAAGGTTCGTCTGCTCGAACGGCTATTACAATTACATTAGTACAAGTTATACGTTGATAGTCTAAGGGACTTACCAATGACGAGGAAAGCTAAGAGGGCGAAGAATCGGAGCATTATGGGGAAGAGTGACTCGTGAATGGTTTTGTCAGGAGCAAGACAATTCAGAGATGAGTTGTGTTGAATCAAGAAGAACAAATATCGAAGAAAATAGACCTTTTATAGCCATCATCTCACTAATAATTTTGGAATGTTCAATTAATTTTGGAATGTTGAACAATTCATGATGACGCAAGAAAACCGACTCAATCAATGACGATCAGGGCCAGGGCGAAATACAGTGTCTGCATAGTGGACGGCACAATGGATAAACATCTTGAGGGATTTAAACATGAATTAGAGATGGATGACAGCACAATAATCTGCTGAATTACTATTGGAAGAAACATTTAACCGCATTGAATTACCAATATGTTACGTGATATGTAGATCCCACACTTTACACACTTTAATATAGGAGGAAAAGGCGTCCTCTTTGCGTTTTTGCAGCTTGGAAACTTTCAGGAAATAATGGAAATAGGCGTCAACCTTGCGTGATATTTTGGCACTCCCGCGGGACACCTACTTAGGAGCTTCAATGGAAAGTCAAGTGCATAGGCTAATTAGAAGAAGCTAGAATGCAGATAGTCATTTAACAAGGTAAAATCGCTGTACAGATTCTTGTCCATTCCCAATTTTCAGTAAAGAGCGGGAGTGCCTGAATATCCCAATTGATCTACAGGAACCAACTCTCCGTTTCTTTTCGTTTCGTATCCCGGTCTTATTTCCAGCGGAATGTGATGTATTCAATGTCAAGTTCCGAACATGAGTAATAATTTGATATACTGTACAGCTTTTCAGCGAACCGAATAGCAAGCTCGATAATGATGATGACCTCACGAGTATCGGTTATCTGCGATAGATGAAATAGTGCTCTTCAACCTTCGCACCCAGTTTAGAAGTTGTCGCATGTTATAGCTATATAAGTGCTATGAGGGGGATATCATATTTCTCTTAACCCCCAAGCACACTGTTCTATTCTTCACATTCTCACATCTCGCCACCTTACCGAATTATTCAGTCAGATCACAATAATGGTATGTGAAGAGATTCATCCATTTACACTATATAGCTTGTTCGAATCTTATACACAATACTTCTAGCATTTCGAAATCTACGTTAAAAAGCTAGGTGTTCAACATACAGCTTCTCCAGGTAGAGATACGTAAGTCATCTGTCATGCTCAACATGCATTGGAAGACCGCCATTCGTTGTCTTATCGTATTCATATCTGCCAGCTGACTCTAAGGTGATACGGTACGATACTGTAGTGTACATCAATTATTAGTGGCTCGTCAAAATGATATCCTGTTAACTCCAGAAAAAAATCCACAATATGGGCATTTAGGAAAAACCAAAGGTGGTCATGAATTTACGAAAATTCAAAATCAATTAAATGTTGATGTTTTTGGACAAGATGATTTGGTTGTTAGTTTATTAGTAGCTAATATTGCTCATGGTACAAAATCTTATATGGAAGATATATGTCATGTTATCGAAGGTAGGAATACGAGACATCAAATTATACAGCATTCTGGTCCCGCTGTATACGGTCTTAGTGAGTTCAAGGTATCCCTAATTAAAGATATGGGAATAAGCTGACATGATCAATTATCCTATATAGGCTTTCCCACAACCCAACAAGCACTTGACGTAGCAACAGCCGAAATCACCAGAAAATTGGGAGAAAACGTTGCAAGAGCAATGGACCATGCTATCGATCACTTCACAAATGTCACACAAAATCATGATTGTATAGTTTTGTATGATACCTTGACAATCGTACGACCTGATTTATGGAATGTCGGACAAGAAAAGGAGTTTAGAACACCGAGAGCTTTAGCAGGTATTACGAGAGGTAATCCAAGATATACCATGGATGTGGTTATTAAGCGACATAGCTGAACAAGCTAGCGACAATTTAATTGTATAGTAATCGTATGAATCGTGTTTCTCGTGTATCCATTGAATAGATTAAAATATACAGATATATAGATTTAGATGTAAGAATGATATGCATACTCAACTGATAGATGATGAACATGTGCATACTTTCACTCTAAGCATCGTGTCTGTCTGCACATAACAATATTATATATATATATATATATATATAGAAAGCACAGACACAATTTTACCTACTACAGTATTGTACAGGTCATTTTCTTACATTCCTTTCTTTTTGCTTTTCTTTATCATACAATTTATTTTCTTTATGTAAACTCTCGAAAACTTCCCACATAGTAGATAACGAAGTCATTAAATTGTGACCTTGATTTTCTTTAATTATCAATTCAACTTGTTTCGGTAATAAATTCATTTCTAACCATTTAATAGATGTTAAACTTATTTTATCATCTTGTAATCCATAATAGATTTTTATTGGTCCTTTATAATCTTTATATGAAAATCCAAATTCATTTTGATTACCAGTATTATTACTTTGATTTTGATTTTTGTTCAAAATAATTGACAATAGATCTGATGTAGTTCCTGGTTCACATTCTGCATGTGATGCTTGAGACAAAGCTATACTAAATCTTTCTCCTGTAGGTGCATCCGTCATCATACCATCATTATCAGTATTAGATGAGAATGATTTCGTTGAGGTTTTATCCGATTTTAGAGATTTTAATGAATTTGCGGAAAATGTATTATACTTTTCTTTCGTCTGTTCTGGTTGAGGAGTATATGGATGTGTTCTGAGTAACGCAGAACGAGCAGCAATAGATGAGGTGATCGACTGAGGATATAAAGAATTTGAGCATAACTGAAAACCTTCACTTGTACTTTGTGTTAAATTGATTTGATCTAGATCCATTTCCGAATCAATGCTGATATCTGGGTTGATTACAAATGGTCGTCTGTAAGGTTCAGGTTCCTCTGAGATACTTGATTTGGGAGTGATCAAAGTAGTTTGCGATGAACTTCCAATTGAGATTACAGAATTTTCGGAATTCTTTCGTGGTGGTATCGACCACGATTCACTGTTCAATAATGGTAAGGGCGACATTGTCTTCAGAGATCCATTTTCAGGTCGAGCTTCATCGTTTGGAGGAATCTGACGCATAGGCGCATCCTCATGGCGGAACTGCTTGTGAATCCTCAAGTTATCTATAGATCTAGGTGCAAGGATTTGAGAAGCTCTTCTAACTAAACCACTAGGTTGTTGAGATAAAGAGGGTAATTGATGAGCCGTCTGTTGTTGTCTACTAGTTGACGGTAAATCTAAACTGGATTTAACCAAAGAAAGTCTCTTTTCTCGTTTTCTATTTGGGCTTGATAAGCTCTGACTTTCAACTGGAGCTGAAGCGTCATGAGAAATAGGTTTGTGTTTCAACGGAGGTGGTTTACCAATTAAATACGATTGTAATTTCCATTCTGCTGCTGTGGCTGATTTGATTACTGTATTTGGTACATATTTTAACCATTTATATCCTATACAATGAGTTTTTGCTTTCATCATTAGCATTGTCATACTAGGAAAAGGAAATCTACCGTCAAGGTATACTGTATATGAAAATGTTAAATGTATTCAAACTTACCACCATCAATATCGGAACTAATCCAAGGAGCTAATAAATGTATTTTACCTTTAATTCTATTCTTTAATCTTATTGCAGTAGCTAAAGCATATGGTGAGCCAGCACTATGAGCTAAAATTTGGAATTCTCTAATATTTAAATTATCCAATATCTTTTCAACGATTTCTGACCATTTTACTGGAGTCCTTCCTTTTTCATCACTTGTTATTTGATCAGTTTTACCATAACCCCACCTATCAATACAAATTAACCTTAAATTAAAAGTTTTCGCAATATCATCAAACAGTGAAATCAGATATCTAACACAACCCAAACCTAAAAATATAATTACAGGATTTCCTGATGAGTTACCAACTTCGGCAAATGAAACATTTAACAATTTTTCTGGATATGGTCTGGCCAACGTCATCATCCTATTCAAGTTCTTTGATCGTAGATAGATTGCATATGATAATGATTCTTCTTCCAATTCAGCTTGTGATTTACTTGCTTGTGGTGATTGATTAGCGAGATACATTGAATTAGAATTAGGCATACTTTTTCTTTTAGATAACCTTGATATCGCATTGGTAGGCGTCATAGGCCTATGAGCAGATCCAGTTTGTTGTGAAACTTGAAAACTGATTCGCCTACTTGAACTTGGTGTAGACGGCGTTGAATTTATTGTGGAGGTTCTGTCTAATTGTTCTAATTGATCTAGTAAAGCTGAAGTAATTTGAGCCTCAAATGAGAGCGGCTCGTTGCTTTCAGTCTTCTTTATGTGAGATTGAGATGCACCGGATCTTGAGCTGGCAGTGAATTTCTGCGGGGTGTTCTGGGTAGTTTGCGATTTTCTCAGTATCGGTCTTACAGATGATATACTATCGCGAGGTGCAATACTTGGTATCGACGATGAAGGCTGACTTGCAGGGGAGATGAATGATATTCGTCTGGTTCTAGGAGTTTCAGGTACTGACGAATGTTCATTGATCGGTTTTAGGTGGAGTCGATGAACCGAAGAAGTATCAACAGATTGGCGATTTATAAATTCAGGCTGTAGGGTAGATGAAGATTGGCTAGCTGAGGGATCCTTTTGTACCTTTGTGCTAGGTTCTGGAACGGTTCTAGGTTTTATACTACTTAATCTAGGTCTAATTTCCTCAATTTCTTTTCTAGCTTTCTCCTTGACTACATTCTCAGCACTAGTTATTCCTGGCGAATGTTTCTTTATAATATCATCTATGGAGAGAATAGGTGTTGTGGACGTTTTAGCAGGTGTAGAAGGTGTCAATTGTGTAATAGGCGTTGTGGGTGTAGTTGGACTTGGTAATAGCGGTATAGGTGATAAAGATTTCCTACTTGATCTTGAAGGTGGAGATGATATGCGTGTACTTTGTAACTGTGTTGATAAGTAAGCGTCTTTTTCTCTTTCTTCTTGACCATAGCCTTTACTAATCTTCCTAGACCATTCAGATTTCCTCCTTTCCCTTGTTCCAGAATTAGGTTGATTGACTTCTAATTGCATTGAGGTACTTCTTGCCTTCTCCCTAACCAATTCCTGTTTATGTGTGTTTTCTTTCCACCATTTATTATCATCGTTATCATCTGAATTTGAATCCGAATCTATATGATAAGTTTTTCTTCTATTTGCAGCTATAACTTCAGCTGCACTTGGTAAATGGCAGAATTCAGTAGATGATGGACTCAAAGCTTCGACCAGTGAATCTATCACATTTGTTGATACTGACCCTATAACAAGCGAGAGACAAGATTACTGTCAGCTGTAATATGGTTGAAGTATATCTTAATTACCGTAGCCAAGAGATGAGGCCCTACTTACAGGATTGTTGACCATAAAGATCCGAATTCATATCTTCAGCGTTAATTGCTTTTGCTTTTGCTTTTGCTTTTGATCTCCGCACTCTTTCCGTCCTATTACGATTGTTCTCGACTTCTTCGGCCCATGTTCTAGTCCTCTGCATGCTTGTCCTTCTTCTTGGCTTCATACTATCTTCATCATTATTGTCATGGTCATAACAAGATCCGCTATCACCATTATCTATCCTGATTGAAGGCAAAAGCTCATTCTTGTGTTTTCGTATCGTTTGAGCTGACCTGTCCGGATCTGGAAGGTATGGTGAAGGCGTTCTAGTAGGAGGGGTTGGGGTACTTTCCCTAGGAGCTGTTGAAATGGATGGTGTCAAAGATGTATCGTGAGATGAGCTAGATTGTGGTCGTGAGCTATGAAGTGGATGCCTAGGAAAGGCTGTCATCATGATATGAAAACTTCTGGATAAATGAGGATGAACCTCGGTATATAGTGAATCTTCAGAGCTAGATTCCGAGATTGGTGATTCTACGTTTATCAAAGGTTGATATCGAACTAGAGATGCAAATGTTCTATATTTTGTTGAACGATAAGCTCGAGCTAGGCTAGTATTGAGAACGCAGTGAGATTTAGCTATACTACCGCTACCTTTGGGTTATAACGTTTTCCTCTAAGACTAGACCATGAGCCTTGTATTAGCGTGAAGGTAAGCAAATTTTCAGTATACTATGATTTTGATCGTCATACTGTAGAATAGTAAACACAATGTCTCTATCTATCACCAGCGTCAAAGCCTTGTTACCATCAACGATCGATTGATTGACTGATTCATCAACATCAAGGGCGCAAGTACCATCCTTTACCCATAATTAATTGTTTCATTTGTACACTTAATCTGAGCTTGGATCATATCCGTAATTTGATCCTGAAAACTTGATCCGTGCGTGTGTAAATGTGTGTTGTAAGCTGTCCGAAATCTCTCACGATTCTGGTGATAGTTCGAGACAACCGAGTTGAGTGTCACACTGTCGCATCAGGCTCTCTTTACAGGCATGTTAGATAAGATCTAAGCTGTCCTTAAGTATGCATTTAATCCATTGAAACTACCTTATCCTACTCGTATCGTTTACATTAAGAATCTGACGAGAAAACGTGGAAATGACAAATCATCTTAGCGGGGTAGACCGAAAGGCAGTCAATAATCGGGTTTGTCCGATGCATGTATATATGTGGTGACATGCTCTTTTAGCTTGAAAAAGTGTGGAGGATGATCGAAATTCAAACGTTTAACAGGTCATAAACATAAAAATAGAAACGCCCATGCGAGATGCGACCGAATGATGCGATTTGATTTCGTGATCATGGATTTATATATTTTTGACTCTCGAGGGTTTATATTCTTTCTTCGATGTATGCATGACTAATCAATATGAATGTTGTACAGTCAAATTTATCTGTATAAACAGTTTTTATCTATAATACACTTCTATAATATCCTTCTTATCGGCCCACCTTTTAATTTCAGCATATTCGACAAGTCTGTACGATCGAAGTATCCATAAAAGAAAATAACGTCTTCAATAATTAGCTTTCGTCTCGCTACGTCTTTGATTTGATACCATACATACCCTTTAAGATCCTTTCTAAATAGTCAAAATGGAAAAAGCGAGTGCACAAGAATCGCATGAGTCGGTAACAAGTCAGACCACTCCTAACATGCCATCTGAATTAGCTTCAAGAATCGATCTCGAAGCGGCCTCTTCGACGAAAACTATCGCCCCTGAAGAGATACCGTCAACTGCACAAGATACGAAATTTGAAGCTGATCAACCACAGAATACAGTCATACGGAAAAGGGATTTCGGGTTCTTACCTATACCGAAAAATCGAAGACATGATCCACATAAAAAACTAGATGACGAGTTTGGATTCACATGGAAAATGAATCTAATTTTTGCTGTTGCAGCAGTAAGTACATCCCTTCAATTGTCGTGGCATAGATATTGATATTTATTTTCACAGACCGTATCAGTCATGAATTTGTATTATATACAACCTATGCAGGTGGCGTAAGTGATTTTTACCTCAACTCCTTCAGTATAATGCTAGGAATAAGAGCTTATAGCGTGACCATGTTTTACAGAATCGCTGATGCATTTGGAGTATCACATTCAAGAGTATCATCTATACCGACATTAGCTCAAGGTGGATATGGAGTCGGTATAGTTTTTGTATCACCTCTAGGTGATCTAGTTAGACGTAGGCAATTAGTTTTACTGTTAATGCTGTTAACAACGATTTTATCAATCGGTTTGGCCTTATCACCTTCAGTAGCTTCTATAGAAGCAATTTCATTCATAGTTGGGATTTTAACTGTAACACCACAAGTTTGTATTCCATGGACAGCAGATTTAGCACCAGCAAATAAAAGAGCTACATCAATGTCAATTACACTTTCAGGTTTGATTTTCGGTTTAGTACTGGGGAGAGTTTTAGCTGGTATCTTAAGTAATTTCGCTAGTTGGAGAGATACTTATTGGTTAGCTGTAGGATTACAAGGATGTAAGTTGCTTATTATATTGTGGTTTTCTCGATGAGTTTGACACTGACCACTTCAAATATCTATATACAGGCATGACTATAGTCTTATATTTCACATTACCAGATACCCCAGATAAGAACATCGGCTTGTCCTACTTCGGAGTGGTCAGTGTTTCTCAAACAACTCAATCTCTAATCACTTATCTCTCATATCCATATAACTGACAAATCTGGATGTAGCTCTGGTCAATGGCCAAATTCCTTCCTATGTATCCTACACTTGTTCAAGCTTGTATAGTGTCGATGTTTTCAAGTGCTGTCTTTGCTGGGTTGTAAGTATACTACCGTGCATAAATAATGTGTTTGGATTTGAAATGACTGATACATGCCCTCCATCTAGCTGGACAACGCTTACTTTTGTTATGAGTGATGCTCCATATCAGTGAGTTATACCCTTATATGTCAATATTCCTTCGAGATTCAGCTACTGATATTTATTTATGTATGATTACGCTTTACAGCTACAATTCTTTCGAAATTGGATTATTCGGATTACTAGGTATAATAGGAGCTGGATTAGCACCTCAATGGGGTAGATTAGTTGATAGAGTTAATCCATGGTTCGGTCAAATTACAGGTATTTCAATTAATTTAATTTCAATGATTGTTGCTTTAGTTGGAGTAAATAAAAATGTTTCAGCAATTTGTATTTCAATTATTGGTTATGATATGGGTCAACAATTATCTCAAGTTTCATCAAGTTATAGAATCGCTGGATTAAATCCTAAAGCTAGAGCAAGATTAAATGGAGTATCACTATTAGCTGTTTTTATTGGTCAAGTAAGTCACATTACCATAAGCATCATCATCATCATTCTCAGATCCTTCACAAAATAAGTTTCTCTCAATATGTGTATATGGTATAATCGATATATAGCTAATATCCATCGAATCATTATTTAGACATCAGGCACAGCAGTTTTAACACACATATATAATTCATATGGATGGAGACCAACTGGAGGAACAGCAGTAGCATTTATAGGTGCAGCCATATTAGTTTTGTTGATTAGAGGTCCACATGAATCAGGTTGGATAGGTTGGAGTGGCGGTGGACAAGTATTGAAAAGAGAAAAATTGACTGATCTAAGTCCTGAAGCAATTACTGAGAAAGTCAAATCCAACAAAAAATCGAAACCGAATCCGACCAAGACCACTGCACAAACTATTCAACTGAATCAGGATGTAATTCAGGATAAACCAGATGCGATACAACGACAACCTGATGTGGAGAAGAGAAATGAAGTGGTTTAGAGTAACAAAGTTTCTAATATTGTCTTTGTTATTCTGCTAAACACGTGTATATATAATTGATAGATCACATATATATTGTTATTTCTATAGATGCATCGGAAATGTTGTGAGGAAAAAAATCACCTAACACTGGTCTGTCTGCTTTCTTGGCATGTCTGCTGCAAGCGTCCACTCAACTCCCATGTACACTATATGAATACATATGAAAGGCATCTAAAATGCTTTTACACTATACAACGTTGTGATACAGAAACATGGTCTAATATGTTACCTTTTCCACCGGAATGTGGGAATGAATCGTTGGCCGTGACGATCTATCTTGCAAGATTTATCTGGGAATTCCTCCAAACTGGTCGAAAGTAACCGACATATATACCAATGTCGTAAGCTAAATTACAGAAAGATTATAAATCATAATCATCAGCATAACCTATTCTTCGACTGTTTGGCGGCTATAAGTGAAAGTACAATAATGGTAAATGGAGAACCGCTCAGTGGGCTTAAGAAAAGCCTCTCAAAAATCTGGGATCCTTTTCCCCAAACAAACAATATATTAACCCTTTTTAATTCTCGAAATATCTCTAATCTTAATTTCACTTCAATGAAAACCAGAGTTATGTATATATATATATGTATAAATCCTTCCACAAAATCCCTCAAAGAAGGATTAGATAGAAAAAATCACCAATATATATACTTTATTTGCACATATCCTCATTTATATTTCCGTTAATCTTTATCGAAAAATAAACTGATTTTTTTATTTTGTGCAAGTTCTTGATTGTATATCTCAAGTTCCCCATCTATTCTTGAAATCTTTAGAATAAATAGATTGGCCTCGGAACTTATGATATTTCCTATCCCATCTTTCCCTTTTTTTTGTTTTCACTAAACATAGAAGAAGAATAATGGACGGGAAAAGAAAGAATAGGAATTGAATATGTATGCTTGGGCCTTTAATCGTTTTACCAATTAAACTTTGGTATCTTAAAAAAATAAAAACGAATCATAACCAAGCTTCATGTAAAGAGTTGATATACGTCCCGCCTTTACGCCCTTTTAACTAGATCTCGGTGAAACAAGGGAGAGAAAAATGAACGTCTCGGTTTTTAGTGAACATCAATTCCCAACTTCCATTTTTCTATGGTATCAAACCCAAGAAAACGTGAGAAGATAGAATTGTTGAAAAAGAATAGGATATAAATTGAGAAGGAATAATAATTGTTCCGAGGGGAAATCACACCTTTTACTAGATAAACATCATTGCGGCGAGGATATGAGGAGGGTAATAAGAATTGGATTGTACGTGAGAGAGTAATTGAAGACTTACGATTTGGAAATCCATTCTCGCATTCTTCCTTTTTCAAAGATAATAGAAATGGAGCTTTATATTATACTATCATCATTCCATCCTCTGGATTCATCATAGCTTGCTTCTTGTCCACCGTAACCATATTGATCGTAGCCATATCCAGCATTCGACGCGTTTTGCTGCTGATACTGCTGCTGCTGTTGACGTACCTCTTCTTCCTGCTGCTGTTGATGAGCTCTAGCTTCTTCAGCTGCTTGAGCTTCCACTATCACCGCCCATACAGATGCTTTGAACTATAGGTAGCGCATGATCAGTATGTGGGCACTCATTCAGGTATAGCTGAGAATACAATGCAATATATTAGCATGCAGTTGTACAGTACGCACCAGTGTCAGAACCATTCCCATCCGCTTTTCCAATGTTCGTAATTCAGCCAGTAAAGCTTCATTCGGTGATTCAGCTGTCAGCCTAGCGAGGTTTGAAGCCTATTGACGATCTTTGTGTGAATTCTGTTCCCGATCATCCGAGATTTTGCATGCCAGGCTAGCGACTAGCTGAAGACGTGACTCACCCTCTTTACTTTATCGTTGAGTTTCGCAAATTCCCATAGAACATCCTGTTCAAGTGTCGATAACTGATTGTTATTCGCACTGCGTAGCCATAAACAATACGAATGATCAGCTGAAACTTCAGGCAAAGTAACCGATGTCATAATAGCACTTACTATGGGTTTACTGTATTGACAGACATATTGAAGTCATACAACGACTTATCTATATTATGTTTGGTAGAATATCATGCATCGAATTGATCGAAAACATTAAAATTAGGTAAATAAATAAGAGCTTAATTAGACGCGAAGACAACATCTGAGAAACGCGAAGGTACATTATAGGAGATATCATTATTTTCCCACGGTAAACTCAATCATATTGCTCGGTGTTTTATCGTTTTGCCACTGGAATCGATATTATTTATGTGGCCCACATAAGGAAAGCTATAAGGTACTGATGTTTGATTCCCCGTTTGTTACCTCATTCTCGGCCACCGATCATAATCAAATCTCATAATCGAGAATTACATTTGTTGTTTTTTCCCAAAACAAAAACATAAACTACGTATATCGTCTCTTTCTCATCCTCATAAATCCCATTACTATTTTCTTTCATACGACATTCCTATTTTCTATAATCATCTTTAATCACATCAATATACTATAGAATCACCTTCACAACAAACTTATTGACCACCAAAACAGAATAACAAATATCAACTTTATCCACATTCCTTTCACTTATTTCGCACGCTCCAAACATAATCCACAAATAGTCGGAAATTCTCGCCACTTTACATTTCATAGTACATAACGCTCGAACCATTCATATATAATACTTTTAAATATAACACAACAAATCATAATTTCTTCATTCTAGAGTATCCACCATTGACATCAGACCTCGCCACTATGGCTTTCGAAGCACTAATCAGAATGGTGTCTTCATCATCATCATCACCCTCATCCTCTATATTTACACATCAGTATGGATACAATTCAACATTATTAATGAACATGACACCAAATTCATTACATGCACCATTTTATCATATAACTGATCCATGGAAAATCAATATAGCATCTTCAAAAACATTCAATTTATTAGCACCTATAATTGTATATTGGGTAGTTTGTTCAATGTGGCATCATTTAGATGTAATGAAATATCCATATTTTGAAAAAAGACGTATACATGAATCACCTGAAGTTATATCAAGAAATAAAGTTACTTTTAGTCAAGTTATAAAAGCTGTCGCATTACAACATACAATTCAAATTTTTTTAGGTTGGATGTGGTTTGAAGATCAAGATGTTATATTAAAAAGAGAAGTTTACGTAGATCACTTACAAAAAATGTCAAACCTAGTTCCATGGGTAGCAGATGCTACTTTACTTTTATTAGGTAGAAGAACAGGTGAAAAAGTGCTTTTAAAACATGGTGAAAGTTTAGTCGCTTGGATTTATTGGTGGGGTATACCTACTTTCCAAATGTATTTCGCTTTGTAAGTTTGGTTATCACATTGAAAAATAATCACCTTATTGAGTTTGATGTTAGCCCAAAAACTGACAATCCTATCTTATACAGTTGCTTAGTCGACACATGGCAATATTTCTGGCATCGAGCCATGCACACAAACCGATTCTTATATCGACATTTCCATTCACATCATCATAGATTATATGTTGCTTATGCTTTTGGAGCATTATATAATCATCCAGTTGAGGGATTTATATTAGATTCATTAGGTTCAGCTGTTGCAGAAAAAGTTGCATTAATGACTTTACGTCAAGCAACATTATTATTTGTTATATCAAGTATAAAAACTGCAGATGATCATTGTGGATATAGATTATGGTGGGATCCATGTCAATTGTTATTCGCAAATAATGCAGATTATCATGATATTCATCATCAAGCTTATGGTATAAAATCAAATTTTTCACAACCATTCTTTACAAATTGGGATAAATTATTAGGTACTCAAATGTCAAGAGAACAAGCTGATTCAAAAACAAGATGGAAAAAATTAGCTCATGATGAACATTATTCAGAACATGATAAACATAATATAATTTCACAAGGTCATGCTAAGAAGATCGATTAGAAAGATATAAACAAGATCAGGATTAGGTGGATTCTTCGGACATTTCTTTTTTCCCCCTATTATATTGATTCGATTTTTTTATTCATTAATCACCATTATCATTATTTGCATCGCAATTAATATGTAGTTTGTTGATTTCCTTCCTGATTATACATCACATTTACGCGTTTACTTATTTCTGACCCGTCATACTGATAAAGTTCATTCGTGCTTGTCATCTCCTTTGAAATGGATAAAGCATACATATCACTAGAACAGGGTCATCAACCCGAAAAATCATTACAATCTGCCACTGTTACTACTCCTTCGATCCTGATTAGGTCAAATCGATTATCACCTTTTAGCTAAAGTCCAGGTCAACATCCATCCTTTTATGGTGGTAAAACGTCCTTTGTATGGGATGAACATAGGAGATAAAGGCTGGAAAAGGAGATATGGTCTTCCCTTTGTCCGCTTCTAGTCGCATGACTCAAACAAAGAACGCTACAGATTGCTAATATCTCAATACTGATACTTACATATACCGATTTACATCAAATTGTATGAAAAGAAGGTACTCAATTGACTGATCTAGGTAAATCCCACCTTTTGTTGCAGATAGGTTGGTAGGAGAAAGGTAGAAAGGTTAGGTTATATGGTTGGCTTCGTCAGAAACTAGGTTGTGTTTTCTTAAAACTGGTTGATCAATCACACTTTATTCTCTTTCAAGATTGATTCTAGATTTCGTCAGATAAAGATCAGTAATAGTTATTCCAAAAATAGACAGATAATCACCAGTAAAGTCAATATCAACATCAATTTAATCGACAAAGTTCCATCTGAGATCTCGAAAAAGGAAAAAGGTCGAACAATATGCATAATCAATATCCATCTGATAAAATCCTCTCAACGGTATTTGATCCCTCTACACCCTTACCTAATTCATTTCCAACTTCTGCACCACCACCACCACCTGCTGTAGTACAAATGGATGAACTATTTAATAGATCACCTTCTCCTACAATACCATCTACACCTGCACCAGCATATACAGCATTACCAAATAAAGATACAGATTTTCACTTTGCACCTATTTTAGAAGGTAAAATCGGTGAAATTGAATTAGAAACTATTGATGGGAAAAGATTTTTAGTTCATAAGAAAATTTTAGAGCAGGAAACTGTCTTTTTTCATATTTAGTAAGTAATCTATCTCATCCTTTTTGAGAGCGTGGCATAAAAGCAAGTGAAGTATATGGAAAACAAAGGAAAGGAAGTTGATGGGTTTGACTGATTGAAATTGATATTTACCAATTGACAGTTACGGTTATGTACCAGTCTGGAGACTGAGTCAAGCTCAAGCTCAAGCTCGAACTTCCACTTCTTCATCTAATCCACCTAGTGTCTCACAAAGAATATCGACTTCTAATGGATTCACCAATTTACGATATTTGCCTAAAATCATAGCTAATACAATAAGCAGAAATTCAGTTTCATTGACATCCAACGAAACCACCACAACATCTTCAGCTTCTTCGACATGTTCTTCATCATCATTATCTGCTGACTCCGATCAAGATCAAATTATGGATGAAGATGAAAGACCTCCACCAGTTCCACCTAAAGATCACGTTATAGCACCTACACCAACATCGTCGCCATATGTTTGGGTTGTACCTGAAAGTTCTTATGTGTTAATGGCATTTCTATCTCTGATCTATCCACCTGGTATAATTGCGAGAGATCCTGATGATGATTTATTAAATTCTTTAGAAATTACAAGTAAAGTTATAAGAGCTTCATTAGGATATCAATCATTTAAAGCATTAAATAAATCTAGAAATCAATTATCTAAATTTATAAAAGAAAACCCAATTGATGTTTATGCTTTATCATGTTTTTTTAAATTTGAAGATTTAATTAAATTATCTTCAATTGAATGTTTAAAAATTCCTTTTAAATTTTGGTCAGAAGAATCAAAATTATTAATGGGTAAATCAAATCAAAAAATTTTAATTAAATTACAAGAATTAAGATTAAATGGTTTAAAAACGATTTTATCAAAGAATCGTTTATTAGAAATTGATAATCATTTATTAAATTGTGAAAATAAATATAAATTAGGTGAAAAATGGAATCAAATAACTGAGACTATATCAGATATCATTACTCCAGATTCAGATTTATTAGAATTATTAGAAATTGATCTAAGTAACGAAGATATTGGTAATTGTCCAAAGTGTTTGAATTCTTTAGGTAAGAATACTCAAAGATGTTTAATACAAGCTAGAGAATTACCTAGATCACTTTGAAGAAAATCTATTGAAGTGTGAACGATGATTGTGATATACTTAGAGTCTTTTGTTGTCTAAATTGTAATGTTTGTACATATAGATGCTGCATCATCTTATTCATATGCACTAAGAGTATTGGCTTACAGTTGAGTTTCTGATCCGCAGTGGTGTACCGTAATATTTACATTCTCACAGTTCGCCCTTAAGGGGTATCTTCGGCTTCTTTGCCTTTATTAACATTTCTATTTTGCCCAAACTTATCGAAATGCAATGACAGTAGAGTACAATATATAAACATGTAAACGATCTGTTTTAATTTATTCATGCAGTGTACCTCGTACAGAACAGATTGCTGTGTAATCAAACAAACAAACATGTAAACAAAGGTTAAAAAAGAGGCTTGATCGATATATTTATTTGCTTTTTATCTATTTTACCGCTGTCTTAAAACCCCATCGGATTCGGTAAATTACAATTGACTGAACCTGATTATCTTGATTCGGAGTTACTGCTTTGTACCCTCTTATTTCTTACTTGATATGCATATATTCAATCCGCATGTTCAGAAAGCTGTACACTTGACATATTGTTTTTATTCCAGGTCTTTTGACCAGAGGAGCGAATATATGTGTTGCAGGGCATCAAAGAAGGAACATGTTACGTTCATTCATGCTTGTTCGTCCGAAGTTGTCTGATCTTAAGTAAGTGAATGGACCGAAGCATGTTATCTTCGGTAATTTGACCTGACTGTCTTTTAAAGAGGTAAACAAGTTAAAATGCTCTAGTTAAGCGAACCTAACGGTTGATTGATAGTATTTGTTTATATTGAACTTGAAACTGAATAGAAAAGTAATGTAAAACCAGCCTCAAGTTGAAATTGTTATATTACAAACGTCATCAATGTGCAAAAGAAAGTTGTTGTTGCCATCGTCTTCGTTGTCATGAGATGAGTTGAGATGAGATGCTTGTTTGATATGACCATAGATGCGTGATGTTGTCTTCATTCTCTCTTACTCACTACACTCCTTCTTTGCATATTTATCGCTGAGCGTAAACAACAGAACAACAAAAAGAGCACGATCCCTCAACTTTCATTCTCTCGCTTGTTACCCGATCCGTGAACTCGCACAGCCCCGCGTTATAGTCAAAATCAAACAAAAACAAGCGACCTTAGCACTTTACTACTCCGCTCCCATTTCCCACATGATTGTTTTGGGGAATCGCGTCAAAGTCCTATCAAATATCATTCATACAAAACAAGCTGTACACTGCAAAGATACATCCAAATATCAAGAAGCATAGATAGTATACATTCAAGCAGAACAAGATAGAAAGAAGATACTGCCACTGTAATGATTTCGGGGTAATTAAGGATCAAGGCATATAAAATCAGATACGAGTGATCAAGGAGATAAAAAAGCTTAATGGCGGAAAGGGGCGTTTTCTTCTTACCTTTAACGCGTCACCATAATAAATAGAGGTTACTTACATACACGCAAAACAACATCTCACTACCATTCAGCTGATTCCCGTTCTCATTCATTATTCATTCTATCATCCATCAATAATCTTTGCATCGCCTTTCGGACATCTTGAGAATACATTCGGATCGTTTCGAATCACTCAAAAACAATAACAAAGGAGCAAAAGCCCAAGGGAAATTACATCTTCACGAGTTAACGAGTTATTCCCATCACAATACATTGGGTTACTTTTACCCTTACTCTCAACACTGTAAACAGTAGTACCTTTGGCTTGGCTTTTTTTTCCACCTTTCAAACCTTCATAACCATTCAGTTGTACTTAGGCATCCTAAGGTTATATTAGATTATATACATAATGGGTCCTCCACAATTACCGCCAAAGGATTACAATTCCTCTTCAACAACATCATTTCTTTCACCTAATAATTCAAATTCAAGAATATCATCAAATTCAAGATCAAGTTTAAGATCTAATAATAACAACTTTGTTGATCAAGATTTAGCTGAAGCAGTTAGAGATTCAGTTCAAATTAATACACCTAAACCTATTTATAATAACCCTACATCACGTACATCAATTTTATTAGATACAACTTCAACAAATAATAATGGTATACTGAATAACAATAACAATAATCATAGACAACCACCTTTACCTTCATTAAATCCATTAATACCAAGAAGAACACCTTCACCAAACGTACCAAATATATCACAGGATAACAAGATGAATACAACCTCACCATCATCATCATCATATCAACCTACACATAATTATTCACAATCATCACCCGATATGTCATTAATAATGTCAAATTTACCACAACAACCTTCTTTACCTTCAGCTAGAATGAATCAACTAGCACCTAAGAATCCATTTGAAGATGATGAAATTGAACCCTCAGGTCAAGGTAGAATCAAACCTCCAGGTTCAGGTCATACTCAACAAAATAAATCTTTCGGTGGTGGTACAAGTTTGGAAAGTGATGGTTTAATTCAACATAATAGAGCTAAATTTAACAGATCTCAAACTGGGTGAGTATATTTCTTGTATATGATTGATCGTCATTCCTCTTTATGTTTGTGAAGGTAGAATGTAGAATGATCAGCGATGACATTCTGTCAAAACGTGTCATGCGGAATACTTCTGCGGGGCGTTTTCATGATGGAAGCGAATTTTTGGGGAGATTCTGTCGACCCATTCTTATTTCCCATCAAAGGTGATGTGTAAGAAATGAAAGGAGGAAGAAAACGCGTTATAGCATATCAATCCCTCATTCCATTTTCGAATAGCGAAACATCTATCCATCAAACGTTTCCATTGAACTTCGCCGCCTCAGACCCTTAAGAGGACATATGCACACAATCACATACTCCCCTTACCTCTCATTCAACCTTATCCAAAAAAAACGTACTTTGTGATTTGTCATCAATCTTCGTTTCCTTCTTCACTTTGTACATCATTTTCGGGACACAGATAATCCACAATATACATTAAAATTTGAACAAGAATAATTGCTGACACACAATTCACTATATACGCCTTCTTCTTACAATGTATCCACAACGCCCACCACTTCAATCACCACGAAAATCACAAACTCAATATCCACCTCGACGTCCCCAACCTCTTTCCCGACATAGCAGCTCTGCTGCAGCAGGCTCCTCATCTTCGCATTTACTTGGTCCAACATCGCCTACAAATGGATCAGGATCAGGTAAAACTAGAACAAGACGATCAATGTCTTCAGATTCTTATGGCTTCAACTCGGAAATGCCAGTCATAAGGGAATTGACAGCAGGTCAAAAGAAAGCTGCAGATGATAAAAAAGGTAGTCGACACGCTGATGTTATCGATACATGGGATCCAACTGGTTTAGGTAGTGCAAGTGAGTATTATCAAGATATTTGTCATGCCTGTGCTGATTGTTTATTGTATTAATTTTTAGTGTGGCATCAGTAAGTTTGAAGTATACATCTGGATGACTATGACCATGGCTGACGACACTCTAGTGCTGGACCATACGATGCAGCTGCACCATCGAGAAATCAAAATTTACCAGGAAACAAAGCACCCATGAAAGCCTTCCGAGCGCCTCCTGTTCAATCTCCACCACCAAAAGGTCCAACTACTATATCACTTTCTTCACCCCCAGTCGTTCCTGCAAAAGATTTACCTGGAGAGGTTCCTGAAAAACCAGCTCATCGAAGAGGTCCATCTGCTAATCGAATTGGTGCACCTCCAAGCAATCGACGAGTTAGCGGAGGTGGTTTAACAGGACAATATTCTACCAGTATGCCTTCAAGTGGTGGTTATTTCCCTAATATGGATGAACCTACAGATGAGGCTGCTATCGCTAGAATGGAAAGACAAAAAGAGAGAGAAGCCAAGAGACGAGCTCTTAAAGCTGCTTGGGGTGTCGATACGCGTGAGTGAAATTAGGTCGAATACTCTTTCCAACGCTAACAATTGATCTCGCAGCTGAGCCTTTTGAAGACTTCGGTGGTTCCCCGGTTGATGGAACAGTCGATTGTAAGTAGAGCACCACTTGATTACCCAAATTTGACTGACACCTATTTCTCGCACTTCCAGTAGCAACTGACAACTATTCTCCCGAGGCTTTCAGCGCTCCACTTCCAGGCAAATCCGCTCGGTCGCCTGGTATTCGATTTGGGGCAGCCGCAAACTCGCCACCAGTTAAAGAGGAAGCCTATTCACCAACAGGGGAAAATCCACCTGCTATCACTCGAGCAGCTGGTCCAGGAGGTGTTAAGCGAACCAAGAGTTTAATGCAAAAAATAAAAACCATGGTGCGTCATAGATCCGAATCTATCGAATCCGAATCAATGCCTGTTCCTGTATATAGACAGGGCATGGGTGAAGGACAAAGAAGTATGTCCGTGAATTCTGGTATGGCAAAACCTGGTTACCCATTTCCTAGTCCTGGATGGGAAGATCGACCTGCTGTAGTAGAAGAGGAAGAATTAGATGATGATCAGATAATACCGGGTGGTGGGAAATTAGATGGTATTGATGATGCCGATGTCTTTTCTGACAAAAGGCGTAAAGACGATCCATCCCCATGGTCCAACCCTCCAGCTAGGAGGAGAGTTGCATCAGACGGAAAGACAGCGGGAAGGCAGTAGACGAGAAGTGATTTAGCAAAGAAAGAAATAAGGCGATATTTTAGTTATTTTCATGGCTTTGTGTATATTTTATGGAATTATTTAGGCTTGGGAAAATGGACAATAACATATGGATCGAACTTCAACTATGAGGAACGGCGTCGCTGATGCCGAAATCATGGTTACCTTTTAATCAACAATATAGCGCGAGAACCCTTCTTTAGCAACGCGAAGTTCTTCACCTAAAGCATACTCACCCACAGAATCAGGGCTAAACTCTTCTTCTTCGACTGAAAATGCGTTAGAATCAAAACGACCAGGATTTTTCTCTAGAGGATCAGGTAGTAATTCTGGTGGTCGAAATTCACCTTCCAAGAAACTTGCACCACCTATTCCAACTAATTTATCAAACTCAAATGTACCTACGATACAATCCAACAATAACAATAATACCGATAATGCTATCTTTCAAGACAGCAGTAATAATGCTACTACTCAAAGGAATGGTAATTTGGCAGAGGAATTAGATGAACCGGAAGATGATGAGGAAGAATTGGAAAAGATGGTACCTAGTGGAGCAGGAAGTGGATTTGTTCTAGTTGAATCACCTTCATCAAAAGTAAGAGCTTTAAGGGCTCTACAAAAAGAACGAGAACATAGTCATGGCCATCACAATCGATCTTATTCAAATAATGATGGTGTATCAAGTGTTCCAGCAAATAGAACAAAATATTTACCTACTCCACCTGTTGCACCTGTCATGCCTGATTTCGATGATTTATTATCCCCTCATCCTCCACCAAGAAGAAATTCACCTTTAGAAGTTCCCACTGAAGAAGGTGGTTTGAAAAGGAAAACTTCCATGGTTAAGAAATTGAAAGATAGAATGGTCAAATAGATCAACTCAATTGGTTTTAGAATATATAGTAGGTATAGCTTCATTGAGTTATGTAAAGTGGGTGTAGTTATGTGGAATTGTTTTAGAATATTCATCAGATTGGATTATGATCATAGGAATGAAAGTTGTTGATATTGGACATTCGTTTTTTACTCAGATTATAGTAGTTTCTGTTATGTTTTTTTTAATCCTCAAATATATCAAAATGTTTATATGCTTTTATTCCTTCCGTTTTTTTTTTTACCTATTTTCCTTACTTTACTCATTTAGATAGTTTGCCATGTAGCTAAAAGAACAATACCCATTCTCCGATGATCTAAGCACCTAGATTCTCAAACATCATCCTTCCTTACACAAATTGGAAAGTGAAACATATTTCGACAATCTAGAGGTGAAATGGGTAAAATTCTCATATAATTCATAATGATTGATATTTTATTATGTCATGTCTATATTTCAATTACATGTTTTGTGATGTTCCAAAAACCAAGTTTAGATTACAACATAATCAAGCAAAATTGTATTTCGCAGAACAATCCCATCATTTTTTTTTAAAAAAAAATCCTTGCACACGCAATGTCTTCTTGGTCATCGGACAACGTATATGAACTGTTCGATTAACAAAAATGGTAAAGAACCGTTTCCGTTTGTCTATATCGACAATGCATTCATCCACTATAATTAGTATATACAATTACAACACCCTCCACTATCACAACCTCTTTTTGATCTGACATAAAATCACTTGTATCAGATTCGATTAATTAATTGCAATAAAAAGTATTACTGGGTCGTTTCGTTGGGGTCATATAAAAAAAAAGATTCTTTCGTTAAAATTCCGACTGACTATAAATTGGAAATTAGATTTGATATATATATATGTATACAGTAGAAGTTATGTTATCTTTTTTAGTCTTTCCTTTTCTTTCATCAAAGAGGAAAATAAATTGCATTTGAGGAATTTATTGAGCATCACCTGAAATTGGAGCGGCTAGTACCTTATTTAATAATTCTTCCATTCTAAATTGACTTTTTCTAACTTCTTCCAATTCTTTTTTAAGTAATTCAACTTCATCATTTGTTGTATGTGTAGTTTTGATTATTTCTTCTTCCTTTTTTTCAGAATCTTTTTGTTTCCCTTTTTCAGTAGTTTTGATTTTTTCACTTGAATTTGATCTATTACCAAATATTTTAGCTAAAGGTGAATCAAATGGTGTAGATTTAGATTTAGATTTAGATTTCCTACCATCTTTCTTATTGTTATTATTCTCTTTAGGTAATTTAACGTGATTCAAATTAGCACTAGCATTTTCATCATTTTCATCAACTTCGTCAGGTTGAACAGATATACTTGATGCTTTTGGTGGTGTGATTATTCCACTTGCGTTAGGTGAAGAAGGGATCATAGAAGAAGCTTCGAATACCGATGCGATAAGCATTTCAGATCCACCTGTAAGCCATGAGCTGTACTCAACCAAAGTTAGCGAGCAACTTTCCTTCTTATATGTGCTTTTGAACTTACTCGAATAGTCCTGGTCTTTGCACATCTATCACTTTGTCCATGGTTGAACTCTTCAAGTGTATAGCTCGTTGTTTTGCATGATAGTTATACCTTTCGTAGGCTGAAATACCAATCAAGATAGGGAAGCTCTGCAGTGGTCTATCAGCTCTCGAACATCTGCTTGGGGTTAGCTGAACGTACGGTAAGTCTGATAGCAAAAACATTGATTCTATGCAATGTCCGAGGAGAGCAGATCCAGCTCAAAGGAACGAGAATAGCGAAGGCCAGAATGTTGACTGGTGGCAAGTAAGAGAATAGTGCATCCGATTTCACACCTTCGACTGTTTTCACGACTCTTTGGAACAGATGCTATAGAAGGTAGACATAAGCTTGTTTCGCAGAAGTAACTTCGAGGTGGTCAGCTTACCTCCTCGTGGGCATTTTGATTGATAGCAGCGAATTTGTTAGAAAGAATGGCAATGAGCATTGTGATGAGTAACACATTACATAACGCGCTGTAACAGGTGTATTAGCAAGAAGATTTGTAGAGCATCGCAGAGATGGCTTAAGTCACTCACGCGTAAGAAATAAGGACTATCGGACCAAAGATTGGATGGAACGAAGAACTGGCGGAGAAACCTAGGGAAGAAAGTACTTGTCAGTATCGGTCGAGAAGAGATTATGTAAATGAAGATATTCACCGAGATATGATGATCCAAACTATATCTCAGAGTCAGTCATGTTTTCACAACATAATTACATATCTAGCTTACCCAGATTTGCCTGAGAAGATGGATATTCCATATGTTAGCAAGAACCTTTGAAAGTACTTGCAGGCTTAACTCACGCCATGAGCCATACAATCTGCTTGACAGTCCATGTGGCTCGCCCAAGGGTCCAAAGGCAGAAGCAAATACCACTGAATGCGAAAACTGATGTCGAAAAATCAGCTTGGTTCAAGTGAATCTTCAGGAATAACTTACCTGTGACGATCATAAATTGTACAAACGATGCTACCATACCTCGAAGCTGCGTCAAATATATCATGTCAGCATCAACTATCCCAGCTAGCCGAATTTGACTTACAGCTAAAATAACCACATTCTCTTTTACCACAAAGAAAACCAGTCGAGGGAAGATGATACATGCTGCGATGGCTAGGATATCGAAAGCCAGATCTGAAGTATTTGGTGAGTGCGATGCTAGGGCAAAGATCCTGAGGATGAAGTAAAGAAGGAAGATCGTGATCTGTAAAGCAAGTCAGCTGTCATCTTCTTTGCTTTTAGGGCAGCTGAGTAACGCACATAAGCCATATCGAAAGCGTTCCAAGCCTATTTCAAAGATATGTTAGTTCGGCAACCAAATATACGAACGGTAAGTCCAGTCTAACATACATTGGCGGCATAGACTGAAAACGTAAACTATGCATCAGCTTTACTCAGCAGATTTGCCCGCATTGACCAACTTACCAGCCCAGCCATGTTCTTTCGACGCAGCGAATTCTTCCAAAATGAAACCGAAAGAAAAGACCATATAGATAATTTCGATTGCTTGAATGTGATGTAAATCCTTGGCTACCGAAGTAAGATCAGTGAGTGCATCAGCTATCTATGAGGTCATTATATTGATCTGAGGAGGTAACATACCTGCTAAAGTAGAAACAAACAATAATAAGAGAATAATGAAACTTCCAGCTTCCATAGTCTTCCTCCATTTTGGCACTTTCAATCTCTGATGATCTAGCCAACCTGCTTCATATGGGTTATATTCATATACTTCTGCTAACTCCTCTTGAGGATTCTCCAGAAGATGATCATGAACAGCGTTATCTTGAGTCTGACCTGCATAAGTTGAAAACCCTGATGTTGAAGCTATACCATGTGTATTTGATGGTAATCTACGTTGACGAGTTCTTTCGGATATATAGGAGTCGGTTATGATTGATCTGGCTGAGATGGGTGAGTATATCAATTGTCCGGTGTAGATTAAATTTATCAGATGTTGAATGAGCGGAAGGGAGAGGAAGTGCTTGGATGTTGAGACTATGGCCAACTGTGAAACATGATGGAATTAGCTAGCTAACCTGAATGACTTGGAAAACGTGAAACATAGCTAACCTCCAAAGCACTACCAGTCATCTCCTCAATATCTTCTCGATCATCTCCCATGCTATCCCATATCTCTTCAGGTGCACCATCAAATGCACAGTACCCGCGCACGAGCTCACTAACGAGGGAAGCTGCATCTTCAGGGTGAGGGAATGTACGAAGGATTTTGACTAGATAACCGTCTATCAGCTGATATGCCTTATACCTGTACAGGTAGCTGAACTTACTAGCGAGAAGTTCACAGAATGCCGCTCGAGTGGTTTGTATAGGCTCGTAACTCAGATCTCCAGCTGAAAGCGAAACATATTGAATCCTATGAAGAAGCAGTAAGTTATGAATTCTAGAGAGGACAGTACGATGATTGGATAATAACACACCTATTCGCCATTAAAGCGTAAAGTACCATCCCCAAAGTGAGTCCATCAGTCTCACCGCCTACTATCTTCTTAGTCACTCCAGATTCCCCACCATCTTGTGTCTTTGGTAGTGGTAAAGCAGGAGTGGCTGTTCCTTCTCGCTTTTCGTCATCCACTTTAGGAGCGAAGCGTTGTACGATCGGTCTTACCAATGTATAATTGATTGGTGGTGATTGAAGTTGATCCCATGATAAAGCTGTATCAATTGAGTCATTGATAGTAGAATGAAGTTCATGAATGAGAGAGAATAGCGATGTTGGGGCAGGAAGAGGTGAAGGGAGGGAGGAAGAGTTAGACGTCATCCTGATTAATCAAGCGATCTTCACAGGTCACTTTCCACTGAGTTGGGGTGCGATACTCCAAGCTTCAAGTGAGGAGACCTGAAAATATCTAGATATAGTATAATGACCTATAGCTGCAAATTGTAAAAGACAAAAAAAATAGTTAGAAAAGATATCACATTCCTTAGAGAGAATTGTTGAGGGACTAGGCGGTAAATGACATTATAATTGATATTTTGGAAACGGTCGAAGCGCGTCACTTATATGTGGAGTCTCCACGGCAATAGAAACTGCATGATAACCTGATAACCTGATAACCTGATGACAAACCCATACAAGCCAACTTAAATCCACGTATGAGTAAGCTTAAGATACGCGTGATATGGTACGGAGTTGTCCGCCGTAGATATACCGAGTATGATGCATGATGGGGGTCCGAGCGCACGAGAGGGTCTCGGTTCTTTGTGTGACGTTACGTTTGAGGTTTGAGATTGCTGCTGCAATGGTGGTGACAATGACAGCTCTCGCTGATATTATTGAGCAAGAGAGAAGCGATGATTTCTTACGTCTTGGCATTATCTACATACAGCATACATTGTCTACATATAGACTATCAACGAACATCACTTCAAGGATCGTAGCATTGGTAGGTAGAAAGTCAAGAATCTGCATAACGAAATTTGCTGCATAGTCGGAGCACAGACCAATATTGAGGGATTGTCTTAGTACGAGGTTTCGGTAACTCCCCCTTTCATTTCACTTTGGCACGATAAACTAGCAAGGTTACTTCTTGCAGCAATACAGCAAAACCTCTTCTTGTGTCGAATTGTATCCATCCAACATGTATTCTTCAGCTTCACCATATACCTCACCTCCTCAAGTTCCTCATGATCCTTACAGATCTTCACCTATCCCTGTGAATCCAAGACAAAATTATACCTCTGCATTTTCACCACCACCACCTCAAATGCCTAATACTTTCTCGCCAATGTCTTCAGGTCAATCTCATCGTTATCAACCACAACAACAACCATATCCAAATTCATCTTCACAATACGCAAGAGCACCTACGAATAGATATTCTTCACCTGTACCACCACAAGCTTATCCTAATGGAGGTGGGTATCCCCAACAGCAGCAGCAGCAGCAGCAGCAGCAACCTCCCCCTCAGCGTCATAAAGGTACTCTAGCACCCGGACAGATAGTCAAAGTAGGAGATCAAGCTGTCAGAATCGAAAGGTATCTATCGGAAGGTGGTTATGCTCATGTATATCTAACAGCTTCAGATAAACCTATTTATCCTCCTAGTAAATCAGGTGAGAAAAAAGGAAGATGGGGAGAAAAGGGCTATACGGAACATTGTTTGAAAAGAATAGCTTTTGAAGATGATAATGTTTGGATAGACGTAAAAAAGGAAATTGAAGTGATGGTATGTCAAAAGATGTTTACCGATAACATGTATAAGCTATATGTAGCTAATTCCGACCTGACAGAAATCATTACCATCTAACCCTCATCTCGTACAATATCTTGGATCATCGCATTCCCGACTACCGAATGGTACACACGAGGTTTTCATTCTAATGGAATGCTGTTCTGGTAAGTGTACAATAATGATAGATTGGATAGTAAAGCTAAATTATTTTCAGGTGGTGGTATTATCGATCTTCTGAATAAGAGGTTACGAGATAGATTGAAGGAAATAGAGATTTTGAATATCTTCACGGATGTTTGTGAAGTGAGTATAAGGGTCCATATACTTCGAGTTCTCACTGTACTGACTTGTCAATTTAGGCTGTAGCAGCAATGCATCATCTGTCACAGCCGCTTTTACATCGGGATCTCAAGGTAAGTTGTATTCAACCATATTTGCTTAGCGTCTCTCATGCTTAAAATATTCATAGATCGAAAACGTACTATCTCAACCTACATCTTCCCCTCCAACCGCTCAACGCCCAAGTCCACTGGTATTCAAGCTATGTGATTTTGGTTCGACCACATTCCCCGCCGATAAACCACCTCAAACGAAGCTCGAAGCTGATGCATTAGCAATGGATCTGAATAAGCATACTACGTTGCAGTATAGAAGTCCAGAAATGGTAGAGCCAATGTTGGGATTACCGGTAGGATTGCCGAGTGGTGAGTTATCTGTTCGCGAATTGACTTACAAAACTGACGATGGTGCAGATGTTTGGGCTTTGGGATGCCTTTTGTACAAGCTATGTTACTATACCACTCCGTTCGAGGAACATGGTCCTCTAGCTATAGTAAACGCAAAATACACCTTTCCACCAGTACCCGCATATTCTCCCCGCATACAGCATTTGATAGGTAAGTTCATTGTTTGAATTGGACTTCATGCGCTCACTCCGTCGAATTTAGCTTCGATGCTGGTTGAGCAACCTATACGTCGTCCTACAGTATTCGAAATCCTTAGAGTTGCTCATGATATGAGCGGAACGATGCCAGAATTCGATTATGTGAGCTTTTGGTTGCCTTCGATTCTGAAGAATCTGAATCTGATAATTATGTGATGTAGCCAATACCATCAAGATCTCTTGCTGCGTCATCACAATCGCGTCAAGCAACTCGGCCGTCCGCATCTTCATCAAATCTGTTAGACTTCACAGGATCATCCTCACCCGTGGACAAAACACCAGTTATGCAGCCCTCTCTCGCTTCCTCGGTGCAGCCTCAAAGACGAGGCCGACCAACCAGGGAACCAAGTCAAAAGCAAGTCACGCAGAACTATACACCTTCTTCCATGCCTACACCTCCCAAAGTACAACAATCTGTACCGAGTACAAGAACTATCGCCGAGCGACCTGTGCCAACCTTACAAGTTACAGGAGAAACACCTTCACCTGGTTTAGATGCCTTTGGAATGCCATCTTTGCCAACCTCCTCATCTCAAAAAGCTGAGCATCGTGGATTTGGTGATTCATTCGCTGCAACAAAGGCAAGTGGATTTACCGGTAATTCCAGATTTGGTGACAGTCTACCTCGCCCACCATCAGGTTTTGGCGATTCTTTCAGTGCCACAAAGAGTCCTGCCCTACAAGCTCGATCACCTGCAACCTCTTCACTCAACAGGGTCCCATCACAGCGGACTGCTGCTTCTGCAAAACAACCTTCACCACTAGTGACACCCACGATTGTTAAATCGCCGGAACAAAAGTCCTCAGCGAATGAAGGCGAAGTCAGCTTTGAGACTCGCTTTCCTTCGATTGAGACCCTCGATAGTGATACCTTCTCTCCTCCTTCTTCTTCCGCGCAACAAACCAAACCCGAAGCACTCATTTCACCTGTTGCGCTACCTGAATCTGGCCGACCTGCATTCAGCTCTAAACCGTCAGTCATGGGTAACATGACAGGTGGTGATCTCAGATCACCTACAATCGCAACTGCTCCTTCTGCTTATAATGGTCATACTCAACCTAGATCAACTAACGTTACGGGAACAGCTTTCAAAACAGCCAAATCACCATCATCCACTCAACAGAAGTCGGACTATTTCAGCCCTATATCATCTCCGTCTGAACCACCTTCAACTTCTCCAGGTATATCGAGTAGTAACCCAGCTAAATCACCTATGCCAGTCGATTTGATGGGAGATGAAGACTCTGATACGCTAAAACTTCTTCCTATGCAACCTGGACGATCTATCACTCCCTTATCTGCTACTAGCAGTAATCCCCTCTCTTCACCAAATTCCGTCATATCGCAATCACAAGCGCAAACTTCGCCAGGCTCGGTTTCCGCTCAAGCTGCTCCTACAATGGGCCACCATCGACCTTTGTTGCCCAAGATTGATTCCTCCAGACCTACCAGTAATATCAATTCTGAGCAGTGGTCACCACTAGAACGAATGAGATCCTCGAACAAAACTGGAGGAGAAATAAAGGTAGATATAGAATTGGATTCAAGTGATGAAGATGAAGTACCGGAAAGTGCTTCAGGTATGAACAGACGACCCACTTCGCCTACAAAGGGAGATACTAGGCCTTCCTCGCCACAGAAATTATCACAAAGAGCTTCAGTCTACGGAGGTATGTCACCTATCAAATCTCGCCAACCTACGAATTCAGCTACTGCTGGTATCCCCTCGACTGGTTCGCAACGACATAACGGAAATGGAGGTGAAAGATCTAGACCACAATCTATGTTCATTACTCCATCTTCTTCTTCATCGTTATCTACAAATAAACCATTCAACTCTTCATCTAAAGTATCTGAATCTCCGTCTGATAATCAGAATAGTTCTTCTTCGAGACCAAGCCATGGTAGAAAAGGATCAATTAATGATATTGTATCAAGATATGAAAATATGAAACCACCTTCTTCAGCTACTTCGTCATCATTTGAACCTAAAAGTCCTATGGAAAATAGTAATAGTCCAGTAGGACAAGGATCATCGACAACGACAAATGGGTTAGGTAGGAAACCATCTATAGCTAATAAACCTCAAGCATTAAGAAAACCTACATTAGATCAAAATCCCAAACCTTCCTCTTCATCTCATATTCAGACTCAAAAGCAGCAAGATACATCCAAAGAAACACCTTCTGCTTCTGCTTCGCCATCAATAGCTTCATCGTCTACGCCTATTATCAACAATAAACCAGCAATAGGAATAAAACCGAATCTAGTTGTACCTAAACCAATTAGACATGGTGATTTACCTAAACCTGAAGGATATTCGAAATCTTCTTCAGGTCGTTCATTTCCTATCACTAAACCTAAACCAACTTCAATCAATACAAATACCAATACAAGTGCAACAAACGGCGAAAACAACAGAGCCGAAATTACTTCACCAAAGAGTGGAACAAGCAGTCCCGAAAAACAACAATCCGTTAATTCTTTAATAGCAAGATGGAATCAAGGTCAAACTAATAATGCTAATGCTAATAAATCTACTAGAAAAGGAGGTGGCTACATCTAAGATCGCTATTCAACTTGATGCTGAATTGACGTGTCAATCGAACTGTATATGTAGCTATGTATCTAAAGTTGCTCAGGCTCTAGTCAAAATGTATTTATCGCATCGAATATATACATGAATTCTCATGAATGGTTAAAATGACTTGTATGACTATTGCTATGCTACGTGAATACTATGATGTAGGAAGTAATTATTGTATTTTGAGATGAGATGATTTACAAAGACCAATCATGAATATCTTTTTCTTCAACCTCAACAATGGCTTCATCATCATCAAAATCCCATACTTCCCTATCATCAGCGAAAACTTTCCAATCTCTTTCTTCCCATCCACCAGGACCTATATCGTTTAAACCTGCTTCATAATTCTTCCATCTCCACATCTCACATCTATCACCCCATTGCCAAATCAATTTGATTTTATCCTTATCCACCTTCTTATCATCTGCATTAGTGGTTTTTTGCTGAGCATTTTCAATCGCTTTAAATGCTTGTGCAATTTCATCCATATTCATTGGTTTCTTTGCTTCAGCTATTTTTGGTCCTGGTACAACAACAGCACCAGCAGCAGCATTCCCTGGTTCATGTTTCTTGTCTTTACCATCTTTATGCCCTTTATCATCATTATCAGCGTTATTATCTGTCACTGGAATAGCTATAATAGCTTTATCATCATTTTGGTCTTTATTTTGATCATTCTCATCCTTCTCAGCAGGTTTAATAGCTTCACCATCAATTAATTTAACATTACTGGTAGGTGATAATGGAGGTGTTTCTTTGTCTTTGTTATCGTCTGAAACCTGTTTCTTCTTTTCATTTTTAGCTGCAGTTATAGCTTCATTGATATCAGCAGGTTTCTTGTCCTCCTTATTATTCTCCTTTTCTTTTGCTGCAGCTGCAGCCATCTTTTCTTTCTTTTCCCTTTCTTTTCTTTCTCGATATTCTTTCTCTCTTTGTGCTTTAACCATATCACCAAAAACTCTATCATGTCCTGAAGTAATCAAAACTTCAAATTGATTGTTAGCTTTTTCTTCAGGTTTAAAGTTTATATACATATCTGTTCTTAATAAGAAATGACCATGTGCAAGGATTAAATATGCTCCTGCGGCTAAAGACCAATGTTTTAATGGTTTCTACAGTATTACAAAAGCAAAATGAAAATAGTCAATGTGTTAGCATTAAACCTCAATCAAGTTCATCATATTATTTGTAGATATTCAATCTAGTACACTCACATCAGTATTGTAAACACATTGAACACCAACTGTAGATAAAATATCTTCTAGACCTTCTTTAGTCCATTCAATTTCACTTTCAGCTTCAGTCTCATGTGCATTTTCTTCTTTCTTGGCATTAGCATCGGTAGCAACAATTTGTTTTTCTTCTTCAATCTTTTCAATAGAAACGACATCACCTTTTTTCTCTTCATCTTGTTTCTCTTTTTCATCTTTGATCGGTCTTACAATATCTAAAAGATGTTTTTTAGATGATTCTGTTGTCCAATCGAATTTTGACCAAAATTCAACGACCGGGATCTACACAATATTTTTGATAATTAGCATTGCATTACTTCTCTAAAATGATATACCCCCTAACACTCATCCGACGATGATGGGAAAAAAAACTGACTTCATAGTTGTCCGATTCAACCAAGATATTCCACAATTCCAATAAAATACCTTGAGCAGAAGAAGGTAAATCTCTAATTCTGGTCAACTCTTTTTGCTTTACGATATTCTTATTTAATTCTTTTTCCCAATCACCATTTAATCTTTTTAATGCATCTCTTTCTGATTTCTCTTTCCATTGTTCAACTAACCAACCGTCCTTTGTGATATCTACATAGATTACTTGATCTCCAACAGCTTTAGCATATTTATGATATGCTCCTCTTGGATCTGTATTGATAGGTGGATACTGCTTAATTTCCTCATTTAAATCTAATCTTACTCGTACAGGTCTGTTAGGTACAGGTTTGAGTAATCTGATAGGCTCTAATGGTTTTTCATCTTCTTTCTCTTTCTCTTTTTCGTTTTGTTCAGGTTCAGGTGTGATGTCCTCAATTGAAACTGACTCCTTATTTTCTTTCTCCGCTTCACCCTTCTCAGCTTTATCATCATTTTCACCTTTAGGATCTCTCTGATCTCTATTTTCGACTTCGTCTTCACCTTCGACTACCTTTTTATAAGTATTTTCGTTATTATCAGCTTCGGGTGCAGGTGTTGGAGGTTCAGGAATCATGGAACCAGGTGTGGCAGGAGTTTCAGGATTTTTGTTGTTTTCCTGTTTATCACCTTGATCTTCTTTAGGCTTGTCATCAACATTTTCATCTTCAGCTTGTTTCTTGGCTTTAGCTTTAGCTTTAGCCTCTGCTTCAGCTTTTTCTTTTTCACTTAATCTGGGTTTAGGTGCAGGTGCAGGATGTACTGCTAGTGCAAGAGGTGGTGGAACAAGGTATCGATGTAATGACATGTTGAAATCAAGAAGTAGTTATGATTGAATCTTTGATAATTGGTTGATGTGTCAGTGCAACTAAGACTCTAAAATCGCTTGTATAGCAAGGTGACTCACAGTATCGAGCTGGATTGATTTTTAATGACAAGACCTTCTGATCTCTCAATATTGGTGTTGTTGACACGATCGAATTACTTTACTTATCTTCTAAATAATGCTAGAATCAATAATCTCAATATGGATTGACTCGATGAATTGATATTTCTACCTTTATGAGAAGTGCGTTATTATGTTCAGCTCAGCATACACAATATCCCCGTGGTTTCTTGAACGGGCACCTCCTCTTATAGTTCTCAAACTTGTATGTAGAAAATCAAGTTGAATGTTAACCACAAAAAGGAAGTTTCTCCTCTTTGAAGACAAAGGTCATATATGTACTGCAACATAATTATGACTCGATAGCGGACAAAGGACGGCATCTTGATTGGTTTCAGAGGATTTGGATGTTTAGTGGTTGCGAGAAGAATCAAAGGAGTGATAGGCAAATCAAAGGGTTGTTGTACTTCAAGGGAGATTACTATGGATATCGGGGTTCAGCATCGACGACCAATACTCAGAATGGTTGCCCATGCTCAGGAATCACAGCAAGTTATGCAAATGGCCATACTCTGTGTACGTAGCTTGAAGGGCTCTCTGCTTATGGCAGCTTTGTTCCATAAGGTTGTAGTTATAATCGATATATACTTCTTTCTACCAGTCTAAGGGTAAATATGAACTGTTAGTGCATCAAGCGATATCGGAGACATAATTCTAGCATGAAAATACATTATAATGATTGTTCAGTACTAACAAGAACTTACTCCACGAAATCCGGTTATTCCACTTTGAATGTCTTGTAACCAGCTCCAATTCCACTCATAACCATTCCAGCTCCTGTCCAAAGGATCAATACACCGAAACTCTGTACTCCATATCCACCCTCTGCATTACTAAGTGATGTTGAGCTCATAAGAGATGATGATATAGGTCCGGAGATGATTGAACCTATCCCTCTTGCCAAGTAGAAAAGAGCATATAAGATGGCTGGTAAATGCGGATCATCATCTATCGAGCGACATTCGACAGGGTTGTCAGTCTTTATTCGTCATTGAGTAGACTTCAGAACGTATATAGTGTTTCAGGATGTAAACATACGATTCAAGACTTTCGTAAAGCTCGACAGTAATGCTGTGTAGCTACGAATGAGATTGTCCCATATCCAATTCAGTCAGAATTCATTCAGTTGAATTTACCACTCTCGTGAATTGTAGCAACTACGGATACGAAACTCACCTTCCTGCGAATACACCAAAAGCAACGCTGAAAGCAATTAGACCTCCAGCATTCTTAGCTGCTCCCCATCCTGCAAAAACACTGATTCCTGATGCTAAAGCCATGGCAATAATCGATTTCCTTGCTCCTAATTTATCTGCCAGATATCCTAAGAAAACTTGACCAGGTACACGAGCGGTGTTCATCATTGCAATTGATAATGTACCCATTGTAGGTGATAACGATAAAGCTGTAGCGTAGGCTAACATAAATTTTGGAAATGCGATAAATTGTCAGTAATTGCGATAAGCTGATACGAACCCCTATTCCCGGTGAGAGCAAAAGTTTTAATGTGACGCACAAGGAAGGTATGTACTAGGCATGAAAGCCGCTAAACCTTGAAATAAAACACCTAACCAAAGTAACCAGAACGGAGCATGTTTGATAAAATCCCATTGGATATTTGGTCGACGCGTTGCTATTTGGTGCGAAACAGGTAATCTTGGTCGGATGAATGGTATCAACAGAGCTAAGAGGATGATATACGCGATACCCTACAGATCAAGACATCTGTCGATAAGCGAACTTCTGACAAGCTTGATGATATCCCCTCTTGTATTTTGGAACTCACGATTGCCAGTAATATGTCGTACGCTTACCATACTTCTCTAGCAGGGCGATCGAAATCAATGGCATAACAAGCCCTCCAGCGCCTGAAAAGTTTCAATATGGTCATTTCATTGGATGTTGAAAGGTGAAGATGAGTGGAGCTTACCTGTCCCTGAGAGCATGATTCCAGCTGCTAAACCTCTTCTACGGGAAAACCATTCGAACCTGAGAATCCTTCAGTAAACATTCATTATGCACGAAACCATTGAGCGGAACTATTCTCGTAAATACACTTACATGTAGTTTGTGGGAGGACACCATAACATAGCTGATTGACAGAGTTAGCATCAGCATAAATGCTACGCTACGAGTCTAAGCTAACAGAACTCACTTCCACCAATCCCATATAACACCCCTTGGGTGATGACTAGCGATCCAGCCTATACCATGACCCTCAATAAGCGAGTGTGGGAGGGTGGATTAATGGTTCTCGTGACTTACAGTCTCACCAAACGCTGCTCCTATCAAACCTGCACCTAGAAACACCAAACCCACCCACATCGCAGGTTGTCTTTGACCAGGATGAGAAGTAAGCCATGAAGTCGATGGACATAACAGTAGATACATGCTTCCCTACCATGATAACATGAACATCGATCAATTTTGGTTTCATAATGAGTGATCTGAAGATCGCTTACCATGGCAATAGTACCTATGATAGGTAAAACTGTAGATTTGGGGTATATCTTGTCATAGTGATTTAGGAAGACTGTTTCCAGTGAATTATTAGCCTAAAGCTGGATTTCTAATCATAGCGTACCTCCATATGAATTTGCGAAACCTGCAAATCCAGATCAGCCTAAAATTATTTGTAGAAGGATTTTAGAACGATACATAAGCATCTATATGAATGATCAAAGCAAACTCTTAGCTTCAAACTTCAAGATGTGCCTACTGATTGTGTGGCATGGAGAACTTGTACAATATCGGACTCACCTCGAGTGCAGTGGCTGCTGCTAAATAACTCCAAGCTCCCCTTCCAACATCTACCGGAGGTAAAGCATTTGCGCTTTGATCGATCTCACCATTATTGGCACCGCCTTCTTGGATCTGAAATTGGTCTACTTGTGTATGCACAGACTCCTGCACATTCGGTTCTATGAATGAGCTCGATCCTTGATCCATATTCATGAATTAGCTTGATGTCAATACGAAAACTGAAACGTAGAAAACGATACAAGTTAGGAAATGATGACCGCTGGTTTAAGCCCTTCGGAATAGACCGAAGACCTTATTAAAATGATATAACTATCTACCTAGATCAATTTATGTCTAAATCATAATCTCTCACATGTAAGATAACTCGCTAAAAACCATTCATACCAAGGATGTACGCTAGCGTAATCACATCTCACTACTTGCATGAACGTCTGCTGCTCTTGACTCTCTCATTTTGAGTCCGATAAAAGTGTCACAGCTACACAAATGGGTCGGCGGTTCGGACTTGCAAAATACCTAAATATCGAGACAAATCAGGGAATTCCGATCGCTTCGTTCTATGCGTAGTAGAGATCTGATAGTAAGGTCTAATTATACGTCCGAGCCTTACCATACTTGTGTATCTATTGTTCTCTTCTCCGCTTTTGAATCTAAATCTATGTGATCGAGCATTTACACGTTTCAGTTTCACAATGATATCTATAACAGGCTTAAAATACATGTAACTTACGGCAATCAACGGTCAAACGGTCAAAACAATCCTTTAGAACAGGTCAAAGTGAACAAATCTTTCGCATTGATGACCAATCCAAAGGTCTTCTTAGCCCGTTTGTGCAACATCCCCTGCAGTATTCTTGACTACAATACAATGCTCAAACCCCTCCCCTCTGTCTCGGTTATCCAAGAGTTTCAAACCTGTCATGTTTATCGTATCACTCGTCAAATATTTACCTCGGTTTAGAGATCTAGCATTATCGCCTTCCTGAACGGATATCAAGCTATCATTCATGGGAAAGATATATAAGAACAGTATGTAATTCTTACAGATTGTCCTTCAAACCGTCTTCCATCTCATCATCATCTTATACTTTTTCCTTTGATCACCTTTAAGGTTCTCTCTTGAGCGATTAAGCAAAAATGTCAGAAATTAAATCACATTTCGTATTTGGAACAACCGCTGCCTATTCACATGTACCACCTATTATAGAATTATCAATTTCATTATTAAAGACAACACCGGATTTAGTTATTTCTGTTTTATTACATATAAATAATCATGAAACTTCATTAAATCTAATTGATAATGAAAACTTATCAGAAGATGTTAAATCAAGAATTAAATTATGGCCTGTAGGTGAAAAAAGAAATATCAATGATATGCACAATCTATTCTTTGATATGATTTATAAATCAGGTGAAGTTTACGCTGGTATCTTACTTGTAAGTTCAGAAATCTTTACAGCCATTTAATCGAAACAAAAGAAAAAAATTCCCCCTTTCATATTGGATTAGACACTGTAGTTGTGGAAGTAGAACTAAGAAATCTGAATGTATCCATTATAGGGATCAGCACCATGGCCTAATCCTACAGTATTCATCTACGATGCTGCCAGTTTCTTCTATGTTATGATCAAATCAAAAGTTGAAGAGAAATTCCCTCATATTAAACCTACTAGAACAATAGCTTATAATCCTGTACCAGTCGGTGAGGTCCTCTTGTGAGTTTGCATCGGTTCAGGTTCCAGACAAAATGATGGGATTTGCTATTGATTATTGATTGTTGATTTCGTCTTCTTTTTGTATCCGTAGCCTTGCCGGATCAGAAGAAAATGGTAGTATAAGATGGTTGGACAGACTATTAGACGAGACTGATCCTGATGCTAGAGTTAAGCCTGAACAAAATCTTGTAAGTTTTTGGATGAAAACATTAGACTTTTACGAGAGGCACCTTGATATTATACATTACATAGACAAAGTGTAATAGATACTGATACTCAACTACATTAAATAGCTTTCAGGTGCAAACAATAACTCAGCTGTAGATCCTTTAGTTCAAGCTGCTTGGATGGAAAAATTCGCCAAGGCTTATAAAGCAGTAAGTCAATTACCTACCATTTAAGGGGGATGATCCGCTGATAAACTTCAATTATTCAGTGTTTATTCGAATCTGATAGAACGATCAAAATCCCTGGTTATAAACCATTCCGTAAGTTTGATTTCTCAGATGATAATCAAATCAGGTATTCCAGCCAGGGACCTTTTTGATGGTTATTGACAATAATTTCCATAAGCTTGAGCTGATATGGTTTATCTGATCAGATGCCTTCGAAAGATGGGGTACAGAAGTAGATTATGGGTCATTACAAGAAATAGGATGGTTTCAATATTTATCAGGATATCAACAAACTTTACCTGTTCCCGAACAATGGATCACATGTTATCCATCTTCTGTAATTGAACCTGAAACTCTTGAAGCTCTTAAAAAAGATGAATATCTTACTTCAAGTGGTAAAAAACCGTTTATTGAATTAGGTTGGTATGAAAGAAAACCAAAACAAAATTGGGGTGAAGGTGTTAAAAGCTTTTTAGATAAATATGATGCAAAATCTGTTGTTTATATTAGGTAAATTATTTTTTTTGGTTTTTCTCGTGAATAGGTATTCAAACTTCAGTGCTTAACTCACTTTACTGATCACCTTGATTGATATTTATACATATAGTTTCGGTACAGTCGTTAATGCAGGACCAACGTTACCTGCATTATTTGAATATTTAGAAGAAACTAAAACACCATATATCTATGCATACGGTAATCAAAAGTCAACATTACCTGAAAATATGAGAACCATTTTAGAAGAAAGTGAGAAACAAGGGTTATGTTTAGCTCCTGATTGGGTTGATCAAGTTGGTGTATTATCACATAAATCTGTAAAATGTTTTATTTCTCATTGTGGTGCGAATTCTACAATTGAAGGTATTGAAGCTGGTGTACCAATAATTGTGAGTTGAATTATCAAATCAAATCAAATCAAAATCATTTCAATATATTGTCATGACGAAGGTAATACACAAGCTAAAGTAGCTAATTTTTATCCCTCTACCTTATTATATACCTGTACCGTAGGCTATGGGAAGAAAAGGTGATCAAGTATTATTATCATCAAGAATTCATGATTTAGATTTAGGTATTGAATTATTACAACATAGAACAGGATATTCAATTGGAAAAGAATTAACGCATAGAAAAGGTATACTTGTAAAAGGTACAAAAGAAGCTTTAAAAGAAGAATTAGTTGAAGCGTTTAACAGAATTAATGGACCTGAAGGCGATGAAATGAGATTAAAATCACGAAAATTATCTCAAGAGATTGAAGAGAAAAGACAAGGTGAATGGAAAGAGAATATTCAAAAATTCGGTTTATACGGTAGAGAATAAAATAGATAAATTGATGACAAGATATATCTCTCCCTCTCTCTTAGATGAGATCCTTGCTTATTCATACAATTTCCTCTTTTCTTCTACCACTACAATCACCATTATAGTCCTTGACTTGGTCAGATAGACGGATATGGCTGTCCTTTCTCACGATATATCACAGTATACGTTTGCGTAATTAGTCAATTTCACGTCGTATGCATGTTATGGTTAGTTTCCTCACGTATTTGCGGGGCTTGGGTATTCTGCTGCCTGTCTAATGGCAGATACCTGATTTGGAAGACGCTATGTCAAAGTGCTTCGTAAGTCATAAAATTCGGCACTCAGGCAATACAGTAAGTATATAGCTAGTCATCAAACTACAGTCAACCACCTTTGGGGCAAATGCAGGCAAAAACCTAATTCCTGAGATCAACTGTGATCCAGAAATGATGTATGAGCTATGTCAAATTTGGGAAAGTTCCCAGTTCTACAACACGAGCAGACTTTCACAGCTGTACACTGAACGGTTGCATAGAGTGTAACCTATAGAAATCGTGATATTCACATGCACTTTGTTCGGGCAATGCATAATTTAGAAATCAAAAACTTCCTTCCTACTTTTAATTTTTTCCAATTTCGTCAAGTGTCAAATGAGTGGGTGAGTGAGTGAGTTGTAAGGAGAATGGATACTAAGTGAACTATAATGAGGTAAGATGATATTCAGGAATGATGTTTGGCGTCCAATTTTGGGGAGGGAGTCGTCTAACAAGATCCAACATATTTTATCAATATCTTCGATAAGCTAAAGTGAATTATATTTATCAGCCAAGTATCTTCATGTAAATGGATAAAATGGGTATAAGCTGACTTACCATGAGCAGCAAGAGGAGTAGGTGAACCTCTTGAATGATGTAAAGCCATTAATTGCCTTGCATCAGGATGTTGATTCTGTGGTGTTTGTTGTTGTTGTTGAATTTGTAATTGATTAAATGCTAATGGAGATTGGAATTGGTTATCCTCATGAATGGAATGTGTGGTGGAATCAGGTGAAAACATTGAAGATCTCTGTTGTTGCTGTTGTTGTTGTTGTTGCGTTTGTGAATGAGCAGGATTAGAGAATATCTGAGTTGTACCGTATTGTAATACAGCTATGTATGACATCGTTTCATGGTATCAGCGAATGGCCACTTTCCCTTCTTCGCCACCATGCCATCGGAACTTACGAGGCTCATATTCATCCCTATCTGATCTACCTGGACCTTTCTGCAGATAACCAGCGTGATCCAATCTACCTCTTTCGTAATTTCCAGCATTATTGTTACCACTATTACCACCTTGTAATAAAGCCAATTGACGTTGATGTTGAGGTGAATGCGCGTAAGGTGATTCAGCTGCTGCTATACCTGCACTGGACCAAGTATTATCATTTCCACCACTTCCACCACCTATTGAAGAATCATAACTTCCAACAAACGATGCAACTTGAGCAGCCAATGCGGCCGTTCGGGGATCATTCTGTTGCTGTTGTTGTTGATTATGAGGATGTGGCGAAAAAGTATTATTATCATCATTTTGTGGTTGTTGTTGTTGTCTTGTATACCAATTATCTCTTAAACCAGATTGTTCGGCTACACTCCTTCTCATATTACTAAATGGACTTTGACCTCTTGAATTACTCGATGACGGTCTAGCAAACCCAAATCTCGATTCTGTACGTTGTGCATTGTGGTCACCACCAACACCACCTATTCTTGATCGAGAAGGTCCAGGTGTACTATCCGATGTTGATGGCGAATCTTCTCCTTCAGATGGATCAAATGGTCTGAACAATCCACTATATCCCAAAGAATTCCTTCGCGATGGTGCATCAAACAAATCAGGTAATTCAGGAGCATGGACACCTAACTCAGCTAATCCTTCTAACGTCTTACTAAATGGACTAGGTTCATATCCTCCAGCTTGAGCATACCTTTGCTGTAACTCCGTATCATCCAACCCAAGTACGAAAGCGAAATCTTTATCGTGTGCAGGGAAGGAAAAGATGATGGGTTCTGGATAAGGTGAATGTATGATGATAGGCTCAGAGGAAAGAGGTTCTGGCGGTATGGAATCGGTTGAATGCCCAGGTGTTTGTGGTGCAGGTGATGAAGATGAAGGCCCAGCATCTGAATCCGCTGATGCTTGTTCATCTAGTATGTCATCTGGCGAAGGCTCGGGAGCAGGTTCAGGTGCGGGCGTAGAAATAGATAAGCCAGGTGGCGGCGGAGGTGGTATAACAGAGGATGAAGACGATTTGGTGGAAGTCAGAGGAGGTAAAGCCGATGATTTCCTTTTGGGCGATGTTTGAGCACTAGTGGTTGGAGCACTCTGTGAAGAGTCGGTACTCTTTGCACGAGCCATTGCTTGGGATTTTCGTTCTTTCTTCTCCTTTATAATTATAGGTATAGTCGGTGAAGGAGTTGGAAGAGGGAATGCCGCATTGTTCTTGCCGAGAGGAATGAAACTGCCGATTTTGGTAGGTCGAGCGATAGGATTAGCATTACTAGCTCGGGTAGTCTTGACAGTAATACCTTTACCCCAATTAGCAGCACTCGGCAATCCGGTCGAAGCTGTAGTACATCAGTAAATCTGCCAACTACCAGATGAGAACAAACTCACATCCATTGACATCTTCTGAGGAAGGTTTTGGCCAAGCTGTCTTGGAAGATAGTGAAGGAGGTTGTGGAGCGGATACGATAGTCTGCTTTTGTCGAGCATCATATTCTGCTGGTCTTGTAAAGCTAAAAGAAAAAGGTTAGTTTAGCGGGAATTACTAGTCGTCGGGAAATATACTTACGCAGTTTCCATATCCTCCTTGGTGAAACAATCACTATCACCTCCCCACTCATGCAGACAATGACAATTTGGTGTATCACATTTTTGACTCTTCAAAAAGGATTCACAATAACGTGTTGTACCGTGTGTCGCCTTCAAGAGAGATCCGGGTGGACCTGAAGGTGCAGGTATTCCATCTAATGAAGCTATAGCCCTGGCGGCATCTTCCCTACGAACGTAAACTATGTATATTCCAGTAGAAGTTGACGGATCGTCTTCTGTCAAAGTAGTCACCGCTGATGCCGTGAGTTTCGTCCGATCACTAAGGTAAATCTTGGATATCTTTCCGTATTGTCCAAAGTAGTCATTCGACCGCAATATCGGTATAGCCTACTTGTGTGTCAGTTGTTAATCCGGCCGATTTAGATGAAAAAGATATCTTACTTCGTCACCTGGTGCAGGCAATTTCATCCCTATCACATATACCATGTTCTTCATCACTACCCTCACTCCAAGTAGATGCCTTCTACCCATAGACGTGAGCTGTTTAATTGTCCTTGCCTTTTTGGTCTTCCTTTCCTTTGCACGTTTTACCCTATACGTGAATTTGTCAGCTGTTGAGTTTCCTCACAACGAAACCTTGCCAATATAGCTTACTCTTCCCAATCCACAGGTTGAAATACAACAGCCTTGGAGTCATAAGGTCTTCGACAACCCGGACAACGTGCATCTGAACCTAGTAATTTGTTGTAACAGAATTGACAAATCTACGAGTGAACATGTAATTGTCAGCTAATGACCTCTAATGAGATGAGTTACTGAGAATAAATAGCTTACCTGCATACCACATTGACATGGCTTGAAATTCAAATCCGACAGATCTAGCGGTTCTGCACAAAGTAGACAATCGGGATCATCCTATTAAGGAATGTAAGCGCTTGCAGTTCAACCAAGATCGTTCAAACGTGTGTCAAGAGAAGATGGGGAAGTCCATCCCTTTACGCGTCTGGAGTAACTTTCTGACGTATTTGATGATATCTAGAAAGGTTATATGGAGAAGATTTGGATAGCTTACCTCATCATCACTCCATACGACATCTTGTAATGTTTTCAAAGTTTCCCTATTTACACCACCTGATGAACCACTTGCGGGAGCTACGGAACTTATACCTCTTGATCCTAAAGTAGCGAAAGGTTGTTGACCCGTTGTAGGATTTGCTGGTAGAGGATGTAAAGATGGAAGAGGCATTGTTTTTTATCGGTTTATCGAGTTTCGGATTGAGATTGAAGGAAAAGGAAGAAAGTTGAAAATGAAAAGGGAAATTTTTGGTATCTTGAAAATCACAGAATGGTATATTTTAAACAAGCTTCAAGAGTCGATCTGACTTGAATATCGTGTATCTTGAGCTTAGTTGACAGAGAAAACGAGAAGAAAAACGGAAATGATAATGGAATTAGCAATGCTAAGAAGAGATGTTGAATAGGTGGAATTTGAAGGAAATATGAAATATCAATGAATAATAAGTGAATTAAGGGTTAAACTGTAAGACCAAGTTCAAAGCACGTACTGTTCAGTTGACGGAATCAAATTTATGGCATTTTAACTTTTTGCCACTTGAACACACCTTGAAACAAGTGGAGGTAAGAGGAAGGTATGCATGTATGAAGGCCAGCTCAAGATTGTTTTATGATATTCAACATTCCCAACTCCCGTTGTCATTCAGCTTTAGCTAAATCCAGATCAAACAAGGAGGTCACAGGGTGCACACGCAAAGTAGTAGAAGGCGCCCTGTCAAAAAAGTGTAATCAAGGCCGTTACCTCGACCTGGACCATTCTCCACTATGCCAGATCTAAAATCCTATCTGGCGGACAAGTAAGTTTAATTTCAGAATACAATATATTTATCGCAAATGAGCTGATGTAATTTGGTAGGTATATGTCAGGGCCGAAAAGAGATGCTATATTATCACGTTCTTCCGATTCAAGTTTGAAGAAAAAGAAGAAGAAACCCAAGAATGAGGATTACATAGGGGGATCAAAAGGTGAAAGTAGTGGTGGATTAATGTTAAAAGACGAAGATGAATGGAAAGTCAAAGATGAAGATGAAGATATGGAGGAGGGTGATACGCCAGGTAAGTGAGAACAATCAATTGAATCTGTATGTGTGTACACTAAATATCTGCTTAATTCGTTATATCACAGTTGTTGGTAAAGGCTTAGCGACATTCCAGAAATCGAAATCATCCTGGGCAACAGTCGGATCAACCTCATTACCTGTATCCTCTTCAGCTGAAGCAGGACCATCATCACCTTCTCGGGTCGTTAAGACGGAAGACTATGCGGAGGACAAACCTGAACCTTTAGCTGCGCTAGTACAGATGACCAAGAGGAGAGGAGGATTACGTACAGCTGCACAAATGCGTGAAGAAGAAGAAGCTAGAAGAGCAGCTGAAAAATCACTTTCACCAGAACCTGATGATCAAGAAGAAGGTGCAAGTCATAATGAGACAGTACACAGAGATGCTAGTGGTAGAATCATCGATGTGAAGAAATTAAAAGAGGAAGAAAAATTAAGAGAAGAGGAAGAAAAAAGAAAAGAATTAGAAAGGAAAGAATGGACAAAAGGTTTAACACAACGTCAAAATAGAGAATCCAGATTAAAGGAAGAAAGAGAAATGGCTCAAAATAAGAATGTTGGATTCTCAAGAGATGATTATAGAATGAATAGAGAATTACAGGAAGTTGAAAGATGGAATGATCCAGCTGCGGCATTCTTAACTGTAAGTGGGAAGATCAGCTTTCGTGGCATACGAGATAACTCCTGTTCATCAAAGCTGATTAGTCTCTTCTAAATTACAGAAAAAGAAAAAGAAAGGTCCAAGAAGACCGAAATATGAAGGTCCTTGGGCACCGAATAGATTCGGTATACCGCCTGGATTTAGGTGGGATGGTGTTGGTCAGTCAACAAGTTTTCAGCAGTACCTGTATAAGGTCTTTATTGTCGAATGTATCTTCACTGACTCTCGCTTCATAATTATAGATCGGTCAAATGGTTTCGAAAAGAAATTCTTTCAAGCTCAGAATACAGCAGTTCGAACGGAATACGAGAAGAATCAATGGTCTGTTGAGGATATGTAGTTGTCGTATGTTATCCTTGTTGTATATTAATCTCTTGCATGACATCTATCACAAATATTAGCTCTACAATGTTCTCTCACTGTTTATTACTATGCTCTTCATATATCAAGCATGGATATGCATGTAAAGTGAAAGACAATAACTGTACGCGTCACTTTACTTAAATCTGTTACCCATATATTAGTTATGGTTATAAGTGCCTCGGGATAAAAAATGGTAAAATGCCGTTATGATAAAATTATATGTTGATTGGTTAAAATCGAATAAAGCCAAGTCACTGTAGAAGACGAATCATCTTGGACTTATTCCTTGAATTCCGACTATAGCGTCTCACTCCGACTTCACCCTTTTCGTGCATCCTCAACACTTGCATTTCTCATTCCTCAAAACCTTTAATTTCATCAACGTATTATACATCTTTACACCTTACTCACCACTCAGCCTTTGTGCAGGATCATCAATCTCAAAAATGTCATTCCGAGCTATCCTTAGAACAAAACCTGCTTTCGTAGCTCCTTCAGTCAGACCTGTTGCTTTCACTGGTAAGTCTTTGGGATTTTTGTTGATTGTGTTGATGTCATTCCTCAAGTGAAACGTGTACCATGAAATGATCTTTGTGTATATTATACAATGATCATTTTCTGGAAACGAAGTAATCAAAGAAGACGAGCTAATTTATGTGTATCATTCTTTACATAAATTTACATAGCCGTTAGATTCGCTTCAGGTGGTGGAGCTCACGCACACGAAACAGAATCATATGAATCATTCAATTCAAGATATCAAACTTTTTTCACATCAGTTGGAGATTTATTTGAATTACAAAGAGGTTTAAATAATTGTTTCGCATATGATTTAGTACCATCAACTCAAGTTATTGATGCTGCTTTAAGAGCTTCAAGAAAAGTTAATGATTATGCTACTGCTGTAAGAATTTTAGAAGGTGTAAAAGAAAAAGTTGAAAACAAAAATCAATATCAAGCTTATTTAGATGAATTGAAACCTACCATTGAAGAACTTGGTAAGTTTGAAGTTTCAGTGGTTCATCAAAAGATTCTACTATTCCATGTTTGACGACAAAGGGATTAAGGGGAGGAAGCTCGGAAAAATCTCGATAAAATAATGGTATAAAGGAAAGAATAATATAAAAGGAAGATGTGTTACAGAATCGGAAGACGGTATAAATACTGCATGAAAAGTAGTTTCTGTCGTGTATATGGATGAAAGGACATCGTCTGGGAAATAATTTTCATGTCAAATGGAAAAGGTATCGGACTAGTGAGAATAACGTAATGCATTAACGCTAATACCCCTTCTTTTTACCAACAACAGGTATCACCACTTCAGAACAATTATACAACAAGAACTAAGTGTATCCTTACCTAGAATAGATAGATATCTTGAAGGATGTAGCTTAATCAAGAAAAGTATATACATGAAATGGAATAACATTAGTATATATTCTCCTTGATGGAATGGGATGGAATACCTATACAAACAATCAACATGGGTGATATAGACACCGATGATCATCCCGGGCACAAGGATATGGGTTGTTCGCGCCAAGGTTCTGGAGATATTTGGAAGAATTTACTGATTTTTTCACGTGAAGAGTGTCTTAGACCATTGCACTGATTCATTATTTACAGATTCTTTGCCATCTTGATAGTTTTTTCCGAACCAAAGAAAATGGGTATCCCTACCTCGGTCAACAATCAGATGAAGTGATATCAAATGAGAAAGCTCACAGCATAAGTCGGTGTCGGCTATCGATACTGAATCCTTCCACCAATCAGTATTATATTCACAAGTCAACCTGTGTTTTGAAGTTCAGGTCCAAGTTCAATATACGAAACCAATTTCTTCCACTGATGCATCATAAAATACAAACTACTTCATTCCCCATCGGTAAGGAAAGAAGGGATAAGAAAGAAATATCCTCAAAATTGCGTGGTCATTGCAATATTGAAAAAACCAGTTAACTTGAAACTCATCCCCCTTTTCTACAACCATGGTACTACACCTATTCTAATCGTATCGTAAACTGATTCTTCTACTTGTGCTCCCTAAACATCCAACGCGAATTAAAGGGTTGGTATTATCTTAGGTAATTTAAGCACCACCGCCTACACGAAACCCATCAACAACTAATCAGTCGATCATTCACCTACATTGATGATCAAATACCCAATAAATCACTTACAACATCCACCACAAGCTTCAGTGTTTTCAGCTTTAGCTTCTTCAGGCTTAGCTTCTTCGGCGTTGACTTGAGCTTGTTCAGCAGCTGGAGCAGCGGCATCGGTGGCGCTGGCGGTAGCAGCAGTTTGTTCTACGGCAGGAGCTGGAGCTTGAACTTGTTCAGTAGCAGCTTCTACAGTCATATCATAGGATATCATGAGTAAGAGGTTTTTTAGCCAATTCATTGAATTGTTTGATATTACAAACTTACGTTGTTGAACGTCAGACATCTTGTATAGGATATATAAATCGCTTTATTGGTTTAGTAAAGTAATTAAGTAATAGAAACTTGTTGTTGTAAGTAAAATTGTTGAGTTGTTTGATTGTTGAGGGAAAATATCAAAAATTCAAGTGAAATAAGATTGGTTTATATACCTTTTCAAGCATTAAAAATCATCCACTTATTCTGGCTTGTCGACGTGTCATCGACTCAATTTCATCGATTCGAGAGTGTTCGATGTAACTCGATACCTCTTTGACGCCATCGCAAACCACCAATCAAAGGATTGTATAAGAAGTACCTTTTAATCTACTTCGCTTGGACTCGACAATCCAATCGAATAGCTTACAGAAAGTCAATCTCCTTTGATTATATCGATGTAATCCTCATAGCCTTTGACTACTTTACCGAGTTAAATTTACCAGAACGTTCGCCATAATCAATGGTAAGTGATTTATCCGAGTCGATTATATCATGTAATTATCGTTTGATTGAACTATTCGCACATAGCGAGATGGGTTTTGAAGGAGATGTGAATAATGGAGGAGGGATCTTTGAAAGCTGTGTCTGTGTGCGTTAGATAACCTTTGAATGGATAGGACATATGAGGCATGGTCTCGCCTAAATCATTTGAAACGACACGACTGGAATGCATGACGCGGCGATTCAGTATTTGGTACATCACCTGGAAGGGATGTCGCATACAATGGAGATAATGCAACAAGGTTTTGCCGAATATCCTTCCAGCTATAATTGTGTACAGTACATCCAAAGATGGGTATATCAAACCTTTGCATGTCATTATCCTTACCTCAAGCCGTTCGACAGCATCTCAGCACAAGGAACTGATTATCCATCAATGATTATTGATAAAGGTCAAGGTCACCAGATGGATTATTTCTCCTCTTGATTTTGAGATACTATCACCGTATGTTGTCGTTGGAAACATAGGAAAAACACATAGCAGTGAGGTCTTTCACACAAACTTTACATCGTACCATAATTTTTTCGCATCGTGAGAATGCATTCCCATAAGACAACAATATCGATATCTTCCTATCCACAACCAATAACACAGTACGTTACATGAATCGTAATTTACCAAATGGGAATCTTAATCATTCATACTCTACGCTGGTATATGAAGTTTCAAATCTCATAAAATCTATTTCGTACTCTTTTTCGATATCATCAACCTTACCATGCAAACATCTCTCGTCTTTTGCTTCTTCTTTCTCGTGAAGATCTTGAGATTTATTGACTTTACTCTTTGGCTTAATACAACTACAATCGAAATCTTCAATTTCACCATTCGATAATCTACTTATAAGATCCTTCTCCGCTTTTTTCATAATCTGATTTACTAGATTACTTTCCAAATTTTTGGGTAACATTGAATATCTAATTATCCACTTAGTTTCATAATCAATTACATAATTGACTTTTATCGAGATATCATTATCTTCATCATCATCATCGTCGTCATGTCCACCGATTCTATCTATACGAATATCATTCTTGATAATTGACATGCAAAAATCAACTATCTTATCAACGATGTATAACTCATTACTCTGATTTTCATAATTGAGATCTACTAATTTCTCTATATCTCCTTTTTCAAAACTTGATGAAACATGTTCTTGAGTTTGAGTGATAACAGGTTTACTTATATAATTAAATAAATCTAGAGGTAAATATAAATAATGTTTTTTACCATATAAAAAACATTTCAAATCTGAACCATCATAATATTTTTCATCCATTATATCTAAATTCAAATTTATATGAATTTCTTTTAAAGTTTCTCTAATAAAAATTGATAAACCTGTATCTAAAATATTATCTCCAAATAAATCATCATAAGCCCATGAATTTTTTTCTTTTTCACTATATTTTTCAATTTCACTTCCATCTTTATTTCTGATAGTAGTATTAGGTAAATCAATAAATAATTTAATTGGATTAACTAAATGTGAAAATGATAATTGACTATATTTATTAGGTAGTTTCTTATCTATATTCAATTTAATTATGTTCATGTTTCCTTTTACGTTTAATAAATCATCTATAGTTTCATAATAATCAAAATATTGAAAAGGTTTATAATCATATTTTAAAATTTGTAAAGTTGTAATTTCACTAAATCTGACATTTTTCACATTTGGAAATAAAATGATTTTTGACCATTCATAATAATCTTCTTCTTCTTGATTTCCAGAAGGCTTGAATTCATTATTCAACCTTTTCATCAAATCTGAATAAGATTTTGGGTTTAGTGGAATAAGATGAAATGGTATTAAAGCAGTTATTGTAGGTGAAGGTATTGTATCGAATATGATTGTTGTGATTAAAGATGCTAAATATCGCACTCGGTCAGAATTTGATAATCTGAATAACGAGTTATCTTCTTCTGGGTTCTTTGATTTCTCTTTGACACTACCGCTATTGCTAAATCTTGAACCCAATTTACTCAGATAAAAACTCGCTCTCCCTTTGCCTTTCCCTTTCACCCTTGTATCTCTCAAAGTATTTAAGATGAACCATAGTTGATCATCTGATTTCAAAGTATATGCTTTCCAAAGACTACTTATACTGAGACCATACAAAGATTTGCATGTTCTTGATATGTTGTCCAGACTCGGAAGGTCTAAATATGGTATTACCTTTGACCATATGCGAGAATCTAAGGTAAAATCTATCTTCTGCTCTTTCGTCTGCTCGTCTTTGTATTTCTTGACTGTTGACGGACCACCATATCTAGTAAGTGAAATAGTAGTTTGATAAGGAGGTACTTGAGTGTTCAATGAGATGGTAGATTGATAAGGTGGAGGTGATAGGGAATGTGCTACTTCATCAGGTAGGTCACCTTTTTCATCCTGCTGGTAGGGGTTCTTTTCGATTCCCATAATGATTGTTTCTCGATATCAACTTCCCATCCATAACGTTGCATATAAGCGGGAAGCCTGATATATGAATGGTGACCCCAAGTGAACACTACATAGTAGGTATTATAAATATAAACAAATGAAAAGGAAATATGAGATGTGAAGATGAGAAGGTGAACAAGCGGAAGGAGAGTAGCCGAAGATGGAAGGCGGCCCGGGATGTGGGATTAACCACAAGATTTATACACTGCTACCAGCAGGTTCGCTGAATTACTGTTCTTACTGCTCATACATTTGTTGAATGCGATGATAGCCGAGGAAGGCGTGAGGTCTGCATACGAAGGTAGGAAGACAGCATGGTGATGCAGCTTGGGCGGTTGAATAGCTCGCTCACATACATCTGAGCTCATTTACACTACTCGTACAGTAATCATAGATATGAAAATTTACAGGAAAGCGCTTGGGCATGATTATGTCAGATGATCAAGAGGAACTACTAACATCAAGTCAAGGAACGACATTTCCTGCGTGCTACCAATTTACTGTTAACTCCACTTGTAACCTCTGACATCCTTACATTATTTACTTGAAACCTTGATAATCCAAAATTATTTAAGATACAACGGTGGCACCTTTCGCTAACTACTCCACTTGATATACACAACAGAAGATTCATCACTTTAAGATGGTGTTCGGCAAACATCGACATATTTTTAGTCACGAGTAAAGATTTTTGAGTCCGAGCTTTAATGATATTGCATGATTTTTGCCAAACATCTTCTATCGTATATCAAATTCAGCGTTTTGAGATTGAGATTTTATGACCACAAACAAGACTGAGTTTTTGTGCGTTGGCGAAGACCCTTGAAGAGATGTATCTCCATGTTAACAACACTCCACTACTACTGACTAGTACTCTATCTGATCTAGCGAGTTTGAGCTTTGCGTCACAGCCACGTGGCTCATTGTAGATCTTCCCCATCGAACCGCCGGTGGAAATTCCGAGGACTTTTGTTCGTTATCTTTCAAGTTTTTATCTATTGAATTCAGGGTTTTAATTTTATAATCTAGAAAACAAGCTTTTATACTGTAGTATGACGCGCGACTTGTGGGCTGTCAATAACTTTGGCGAGAAGCGATGAGAGAACAAGAAAATTTGAGCTCCACGCATATAGGTTGTAATGCAATTTGTTGAGATATGTATGCGTCAAGAAGATTTCCAATAACATCCATCCCAAAGTACATCCAAGTTATATCCTCAACCTCTTCTTATTTCTTTATATCATAAAATATCAAATTATATACCGAACAAAACGAAATTATTCAAGGGATTTTTAAAGGAAATTATACACGATCAAATCCACACATCAAATTAGAACGCCCATCAAAGAAGCTTTTCTTTTTGTGAGTCATCTTACTAGACCGCTTACTCCGTTATATCTCTCAAAACAGGGTGTAGTGTCGTGGAGAGGTCCAAAGCTCTCTTAGATTCATCAAACATAGGGAACTATGAAGGGAACAACGACGACATCTACCTATCCTGTCGGTGATGCTGCGAGAGGGAGAATGAAAGAGCTAACGTGTTCACGTTCTTGTTCCTACCTTGCTCCCATTTGTTTACTACAAATCATGTTGTTGGATAACTCGATATAAATTCCTCGAAATTGTTACTTTGGACGTTATATCTTGATATATACTTGTGTTATAAACGTATATCCAACTTAACAGGTGAGTTGATGAGCGTGTTCTGCCGTATAACCCATTGAGCATTGATCAGCGTTTACTGATGATCTATATATCATCTTCAGATAATTGATTAGATACAGGCTTACATCCTCATTCAAAATGTCTTTCCGAGCTTCCATCCTTAGAAACTCGTTACCTCGTCAATCCCTAATTTCTAGACCACTTACCACATCCTCTCGACCACTCACGTCTTCTCTTAGAGCTATACCCTCCACATATAACAAAACATTACAACATGGCTTAAGAAGAAGTTTAAACACTTCTCAAGTGGCTAATTTAGAAGCATCAAGAGCTGTAGGTGATGGTGGTGTCGAAGAAGCTCCTCATAGTGGTATTAATGTAGATAAACCAACTTCTATGGACTCGTGAGTGATTTTTTCAATCTTATCCATTTCTATCATCATTTTGCATTATGATAGAATTAGAACTATGCTCATATATTTTGTTCTTCTTTCATTTCTATAATTCCGTTTAAATCCGTTTCGCCCTCACTATATTCAAACGTTTTTATTACGGTCAATCGAACTCATTCTACTACTTTGCCTTCCTTTCCAACTCAAACTCACCTGACTTATAATTTTGGTTCAATTTCAACCGACTACGTTTTACACCCTCCTTTGAATCTGTTCCAACCTCGCTTAAACCCCATCCTTTGACTATTTTGGACGACGCTCGGTCCTCTTCCCCCAAAATCATCATCAAAACTTAAATCTCGGCTCAACGTGGTCTGTTCGTTCATCCATTGTCCTCTGTGTCGGTTTTACCTACCAAATATATTCGGATCGGACCTCCATGGGGCTCTGTTCTACAACCTTCCTTTCCATCAATCAACCATGTTTCATCTTGCTTTATTCTGGTCTCGTGCTTCCTTTTATTTACCTTTCCCCCTTAATTTCGCTGTCTGACCGGCGGGATGATCAATCCTTTTTTTTTCTTGGTTTGCAAAAATCAACATCAATTTCAACATGGCCTTGCACTAAAATTTATCGTCCGAAACTATAAACAAACTTCACGATACGTCTATGTTACACGTTTCAAATCGCATTACTCTCCTCTTCTCCTTACTCTGGATTTCCTCAACGACGTCATTGCTTGGATTTATTCTACAAAATTAAAATTTTCTTGGTTTTTTTCTTTGGTTCAACTTGAAAAATCTTCTTTATACTTCTGTCCGTACAACTTCTCTTCTTCTTCTTCTATACACAAACTAAACTACTCAATCAAAAATTCTTTTTATTCAACTCTTCCTCTCAAAAAATAACAATCACTTGACTATCTGACTAAACCAAAATCTACGCAAACTGCTTCTTTATTTTACCTTCCCTCTGATCCGCCCGAACAACACTATAAACAAAACATCGTCTCGTTGTTTTATCGTTCAACCTAAAATTTACACACAAAACGACTAAATCGTCGACTGCGGCGGCTACATTAAAACCGTTCTTCATCCCCTTTCGACTGCTTACTCCTTTACTTTGCGGTAACACATTGGTATAAAAACCTATCTGCAACATCTTTTGTTTTGACATTTCCCTTTGTCACAAATTCAATTCTTCACTTTCATTTCCCCTTGTCACTTATTCAAATACTTGCGATTTTCTACCTTTCATCATCGCTTTATTGTCATTTCCTTTGTGACTCATACCTTCAACCCAAAAATCTTACCTTTCACCGACATCATTCCTTTCGTATACTTTGAATTCGTTTATTGGCCCCTCATACACTGCGATTTGTATCCTTTCCGATTTGACCTGTCTTCCGGAATTGGACGATCATTTCCCCTTTACAACCTCTACAACCTAAATTTCTCGTGCGCCGTTGTCCCCGTTTGAATATTGAACTCGTCGCCTTCTGTACAACCTTGTCGACCTTTGTTCACGGAAACTACTTAAATAAACTTATCACACGTTATTCGTTTGTAATTTCCAACTATCAACCTCTTTACAATCATCAAACCACCCTACACATACATAATCAACGCCACTATGCACCCTAATCTTCGTACGGTCGCCACACCTGTTCTTCCTCCTCTCATCCGATTTGGTGGATTATCAACACGAAATTTCGCTACTTCTTCTTCGTTCACTCGACCATTGCTTCCTCGTCCCCAACAAACTCCTCGTACGCGATATCTCTCTATCTCAACACCCCTACTTCCTCGTCAAAATATCTCACGATTATCAAATGCCAATAATGTCTTGATCAACTCTTCGTTACAACATCGTGGTATCGCTACAACTTCTATGGCTCCTGGTGCTATGTTCAGTCATCCTCCACCTGAACCAGGAGCAGACTTTAACGTTGTCATGATTGGTGCTGGTGTAAGTTTCCAGGACCTCTTCTAGCCAGATGAGGTTGAACTAACGGTAATATCGTGCCAAATAGAATATCATGTTTGGTTCAGATGAAGGACCATGGAAGTGAGTCGCCATCTCATTACGCTTCCAACATGTACCTTTGGCTAACAATACCCATTCGTACCTGTTACATAGCCATTCTTTCCGATTTGAACACAAACTTGGTCCAAGACTTAAAGTCACCGCTCTTATCGATCCTTCAACCGCTCGAGCTGATAAAGTTCTCGATGGAAAAAGACAATCTTTCGTAAACTCAGCTTACAAAGACACCAAAGTATTCAAGACTATCGAAGATTACCATGCTGATCTTAAGAAGTCAAAGATCGCTGATCCTCAGTAAGGGATTCGATGTCGACCTTGCAACTATTACGGCTAACCTTCAACCCTCTATAGTGCCATTGTCGTCGGATGTCCTCCAGCATACCGAGGTGGTACAACCAAAGGTACTGATCTCGAAATCAACTTACTCAAACTTTTCCCAAAGACTGCATACTTCATTGAGAAAGTGAGTTACAGCGTTTCTTCGATATTCGTTGTACAATGACTGACATTTGGTTTGTAGCCTGTCGGTACTGGTACCGTTGAAGCCGCTAAGGAAGTCACACAAAGACTTATCGACAATGGAAACATTGTGTCAGTCGGTTACATGCTTAGATATCTTAGATGTGTACAAAAAATGAAACAAATCATCCACGAGAACTCGCTTACCGTCATGGCCACCAACGCCAGATACGTAAGTTGCCTCACTTCCAATAGCACAGTTAGCTTACTGATCGTCATCCCTTAATAGTCATGTGCCTACGAAGCCATTGCCAAACCTGCATGGTGGAATAAAGCTATTGATATGGGACCTGTCATTGAACAAGGTACTCACTTCTGTGATTTGTCAAGATACTTCGGTGGTGATGTCGATATCAACAGTGTCGTGTGAGTACAGCTCAGTCATCATCCCTTGACCCCTAGCATATGCTTATACTGAGTACTGTGTACCATATAGTGCACGATCTGTTGAATGGTACGAAGAACCAGGAAGACTATCCAAAATCCCTATCGATGAAAACAAGATTGATGAAGAGCTCCGAATTCCCCGATTAACCTCCGCGGTATGGAAATATGATAATGGTGCTGTCGGTTCATTCCAACACGCCGTCGCCTTACAAGGTACCGCTTACGCTTGTGAATTGGAAGTCTGGGCAGATGGTAAGTCTGATTCCAGCACATTATACTGCGATCTTCCACAGCTGATACCGTTGTTCGTAGGTTACCACATGAGACTTGTAGACCCTTATCAAAACCCAACTCTTTACGTCAGAAGACCAGGGGGTGAGTTGTCACATGAGGTGGATTGTTGATACATTACTGACTGGCATTCTGCTACAGATGATCACGAAGAAAGACACTCATTCACCGACGATGACCCATTCTTCTCTGAAGTATCCCACTTCATTGATTGCATCGAAGATGGGCCAAACCCTCATATTCTTTCATCTTTCGAAGACGCCACTAAAACTTATGAGTGAGTCATCAAATGCTCGGGATGAGTTATTAGCATCGTTATTGACTTTTTTTTTTCCATTTTAGACTTACATGGGCTATCCGATTAGCTGCTGAAGCTTCCAAAATTCCTCAAATTAAAAACTAGATTCCTTTAAATCAGTTTAGGTCATAAGGACATTTTCTTCTATTCTTTCCTTGCCTCTTCTAGAAGGGATGTTCATTTTCATCCCCCGAACAAATAAATTTGTAAATTCAGTAAAAAGCAAAAGGTATAACATACTCTTTAAGAAACAGGTTTCGTAAATGGTAAAAGGAGGATTTGCATGGAACCTACCAAAGCATGGTCTGGAACGTTTATAGATTTCGCTTAGCGATACTTGTATGAGATGCATTTCCATTCGGTTACTCTTTGTTTCGGCAGTACTGCAATCTGTCCCATATAGTACCAAGACTCGTGAATGCTTCCTTTTCTGGGATACGTTCGAGGTAATTGTACCGCCTTCTGTTGTATCTGAGCTGAAATCTGGTATGTTACAAAAGAAGTTGGCTCGTTTCATGTTTAGATAAACTAACTTGATTTCATCTACGACCATAGGAGACAGAAACCGCCGCATCCCGTCCGTTCTACGCTGCCTACCGCTCAGTCAGTACCAATGTGGGGGACCAGTTGGGAATCCCGAGTGTTGTAATTTTTTTGTGTTGAGTGTTTTACATGTTCGGCAGGTTTAGTAATAACAGACGTGAACGTACTATAACGATGAGAATCGAAGTCGTAGATTGCACATATATTCGATATACGCTTGAATCCACAAATCAATATGGCAAGTCACAACAACCAATGATGTTGATCACAGTTAACATTTGTTTCTATGTTCTGGCAAAGAATGAAATTCAGAAGATGCATTCGCTTACAGTGCAGATTCGGAAAAACCATTCAGATGGGATCCTTCATCTGTAAAGTTCACGATTCACTTAGGAACGCTCCAGATAACGTTACCATGAAGAAACCTGAATAGGTGTTTTTCCACGATCTTACCGTTGAACCTCCTGGAACTTGATTTCGAGATCCGTTACCGCTTCAGACGTACCTCCGTTCCTCTCTCGTACAAAACAAAAAAAGAGCACAGATCCACTACATGACTTATTCATTGGATTACGAAAGAATTCGAAGTGAGAACAGAAAAAACGAAACGACTTTTTGAAGAGTTTGCGGCCGAAATATTCATTTCAATGGATTTCTGATTTGTCCTTTATCCTTCACCGAAACTGTGCACATCTAACGCTGTTGAAGTGAAGCTGACTAAGCAAATCAGTTTATTCTTGACAGGTAAGGTGAAGAAGATTTGCTTCCTCAACTTCCAGAAGGACAGAAATTTAGGAAAAGAAAATTCAATCGCCAGTATATCTTCGTTACCGTCGGTCTGTGATCCGTTACCGCCGCCTGATGTAACCCTATTAACGTTTTTCAGGAAACCATTGTTCTCGGTTACGAAAGCCGTAAGGTAAACTGCCTCGCAGTCGATACAACGGAAGTAATCAATCATGGAATAACCGGCGATGAGAAGCTTCTCCTGATCAAAAATCCTACCTGTTGCACCCCAATCAAGATGCTGGGTCCTCCAATTCTAAATTTAGCTTATGCGTTCGGAGCCTCTTTCGCTAGGATGTGTGTAGCAATAAAATAGTAAAATAGCAAATGATAATCTCACGTTGGTTGTGTATAGGGCATTCGGCGAAGACCGGGAAAGAATCATGTGCTGACATTGATTATAGGCGCGAAGTGAAGACCTCAAAGGGCTGTTTCACACTGCACCAACAATTTCTCTCCCAAAGGTTCATGCTGATCATCATTTAGCTTTTTCCTTGTACTTCTGGACATTTGGTACCAAGACATGCATGGACTACGACTAATAGTCTACCAAGTGAGCTTGGCTCATGTAATATTGACCTAGCTAAATGCTTCCTCTCTTTTGGTTCGATCGTTTCTTAGTGTACTGTACTAAACAAGATGGGTAAACTCTAGCTGCATTGGGTACTACCAGTAGTACGATCTAGGTAGTGTCGTATAAATCTCGATTGTTTTGCTTTGAACACCACTTTTTTGTTTGTTTGGCATATTTACTACGCCCGTGAAAAACGGATCATCGCTTACTCGAGCCGCATTTACCGCCTTTCAAAAGGAAATCGATTCTAGTCTGTTGTGTTTTCCCTGTTTTGATAGGGTATGAGGTGAGTGGCGTTCCAAAAATGGCCTAAACAATGGCGGGAATCTACAACAAAAACCGCAAAAACACCAAGCGGATAACTTGATGCGGTGTTTGAACCAACTGAAAAAGGTTGTCTTTTCCTGAAAATCAACCACATGCGGCATCTGGTCGAGAAATTTCATTTAAATCAAAATAGAAGTCACATGCTGAAGATGCTTTTAACACAACACGATGATTTTTGTTGTTAGTAATGCAGGAGATTTTCAAGGGTGATTGAATCAATTACTCCCTCCATCCTGATGACGAGAGTAGGATCGTGTTAAGCAGTGTCCGGTTAAGACCATGATCTTCTCATCCGACGTGTTGTGTTGGTCTCATTATGCAGGCTGAAAGGGGGAGGAGGGGGAAAGTAGGAGCACCAAATCGTATCGCAAAAACATTAAAAGTATAAACGAGACTAAAACACATCTTGTTGCCAAACAAGTTTCGTACCGAGCTTTTATTCAGTTTTGTTGCCCTTTTTATGCTAGTGAAGGGAAAGAACGGTCTCTGAGAGACCCCTTAGTTCTCCTTTCTTGCCCCTTTAGTTCTTAGGTTCACAATCTATTCCTGAACGCAGTTGAATGAGATTTCGTTTTCATTTTAATGAAAAAACCCCCGCGTTGCCCCAAGTAAATACCAAGAGAAGTCGATCTCTCTAGGTTTAACCGGATGATAATCGTAATTTATTTTCGTTCAGGCACAATACCAAAACCAAATTTACCTCGGAAAACAACAAAACAGAAGAAGCAAAGAAAAAAAAAACCAAATTTATTCATTTCCCAACCTTACCCGTGATGAGTCGCATGATCACAAACAAAGCAAAAAATAAAAAAAAACCAAACGAGATCGTAATCAATTTAGTCATACCCACACTATCCAATTTTTTTCAAAAGGATCCCCTCCCCCACTCCCATCAAGCCCCTAAACATCTCCATCAATAAACATATATAAACAAACATTTATCGCGTTTTGAATACTCTTTTTTCCCCTTCTTTTCTCCATCCTTCAACAACAAGCCTCATCAAATTTCAATAGAGAAATAGTATTACAGTGAGTACATTTCATTCAAACTCGCCTTGTTATTTGGTCTCTCAATTGATATTCGCATCAATCATAGTAAGCTGATATTCGATTTTTACAGTTAAATCCCTTATTCACCACACTAGTCTTATATATCAATCAAAATGCCAGGTGGGGCTACTGTTTTAGCAGCAGCCACAAACCCAGATCGGGTTGAAGCTCCAGTTACAGTCAAAGCCTACTTGTTATGTGTTTTCGCATCTTTCGGTGGTATCTTCTTCGGGTGAGTACCCATCTGAGTTTGGCGTTCATTCGTATACATCGCATTTGTGGCACCTCTTTTCCATGACGATCACCAAGAATATCACGCGCTGACGAGAATTTTTTGGGACATTCAGTTATGATTCAGGTTACATGAATGGTGTATTAGGTATGAACTTCTTCATCAACCTCTTTACCGGTTTACCAATCCCACCAGCTGGTGCATCTCAAGCTCAAAAAGATGCTTTCACTCTTCCTGCATGGCAAAAATCCCTTATCACCTCAATTCTTTCAGCCGGTACTTTCTTTGGTGCCATTATTGCTGGTGATCTTGCCGATTACTTTGGTAGAAGAATCACTATCATCTCAGGTTGTGCCATCTTCATCGTTGGTTGTGTTCTCCAAACTGCTTCACATGGATTAGGTCTTTTAGTAGCCGGTAGAATCGTCTCTGGTTTCGGTGTTGGTTTCATCTCAGCCATTATCATCTTATACATGTCTGAAATTGCTCCAAGAAAAGTCAGAGGTGCTATCGTATCTGGTTACCAATTCTGTATCACCATTGGTTTACTTCTAGCTTCATGTGTATGTTACGCAACACAAAATAGAACCGATACCGGATCATACAGAATCCCAATCGCCATTCAATTCGCTTGGGCTCTTATCCTTGGTATTGGTCTTTTCTTACTTCCAGAATCACCAAGATGGTACGTCAAACACGGTAAAATCGATCAAGCCACCCACGCTCTTTCAAGAGTCAGAGGTCAACCACAAGATTCAACTTATATCCAAGAAGAAATTGCTGAAATTGTTGCCAATCACGAATATGAAACTGAACTTATCCCATCTCAATCTTGGTTAGGTTCATGGTTAGCTTGTTTCTCAGGTTCATTCTCAAACCCTCAATCAAATGTCAGAAGAACCGTTCTTGGTATTACTCTTCAAATGATGCAACAATGGACTGGTGTCAACTTCATCTTCTACTTCGGTACAACTTTCTTCAATGATCTTGGTACAATCTCAAACCCATTCTTGATCTCACTTATCACTACCTTGGTCAACGTATGTTCCACACCAATCTCTTTCTGGACTATTGAAAGATTCGGTAGAAGACCTCTTCTCATCTATGGTGCTCTCGGTATGTTCATCTGTGAATTTATCGTAGGTATCATTGGTGTAGCCAAACCAGACAACGATACCGTAACCAAAGTACAAATCGCTTTCATCTGTATCTACATCTTCTTCTTCGCTTCAACTTGGGGTCCAGGTGCTTGGGTCGTTATCGGTGAAATTTTCCCAATCCCAATCAGAGCAAGAGGTGTCGGTCTTTCAACTTCATCAAATTGGTTCTGGAACTGTATCATCTCAGTCATCACCCCTTACATGGTCGGTACCGATCAAGGTAACTTAGGTTCAAGAGTATTCTTCATCTGGGGTTCAACTTGTGTCATCTGTTTCCTTTACGCTTACTTCTTGATCTGGGGTAAGTTTTGTTTGATTTCTTGATCAATTTACATTGTTTACACATGCTGATGAGCTCGCTTTTCCTTAGAAACCAAGGGACTTACACTTGAGCAAGTCGACAGAATGATGGAAGAATGTGGATCTCCAAGAAAATCTGCTGGATGGCAACCACATTCAACCTTTGCTGCTGAAATGGGATTAACTGGAGATGGTAAATTACCTGTAACCACTCATGAAAAAGTTGGTCACGGTGAAGTTGCCCCAGGTGCTGGAGGTGTTACTCACTCTGAAGCTGTATAAGTTTAGTCTTTACAGCCCTTTATAATAGTGTGATTTAGTAGATTAGAATGAAAGAAGGATGAGGGGGAGAGTGAGAAGGAATTGTCTATCATTTCTTCTTGCGTATATTTCTCCTTTGATTCCTGCAATCCCCTTAATCATTAATACATTTTCTTTATCTGTTTCTTATCTATGCCATTAATTTATATGCGGTGTCTCGAGGTAGTTTAATTATATACATATTTTATGTGAATCGAGCATGTATATCCATTCTGCTCAACACGAGACGAACAGACGCAAAGGAAGGATATTGAATGCCACATTGGCCTCATTAAGTGAGGAAGCACGTGGTTTATCACGTCCGCGCTTTCTCGCTTGGCTGCTTTGTCGAAACATCTACATAATAATGACGATGATCCAGTGATATATCTATGCATCTTTGCGTATCTCGAAATACTGTTAAAAAGATCATATCCTTAGCAATCCACAGCTTGAAGTCAGCGAAAGCCACTTAACAGACAAACCAGGTTAATTGGGGTTAAATTCATCAAAAGTGCAGCATTTACAGTCATCAACGATTTCAAAGTGTCGACATTAACTGATATATTTTGTAAGTCAGTTTGGTACCATGAGCGAGATGCAAACTACAGAAGAGAAATGTTTCCCTAACAATACCACAATCGCTCTTAATCGTATACATGGTTATCTACCATGATATCCCTTGCGATTTGACGCAGTCTTACTGATCATATCATAGTCTTACCTCTCCTCTTAGGGAAATCAATCAAAGTGTCGTTTTTTAACCCATTTAGAAGAGCTCGAGTTGAGCGAGATGAGGGGAAGATAGTCATACAGGTGAAATGGGGTAGAGAAAGGTGAGTAGCTATGTTCTTCATCTTGCTGCTGTCGGCAAATCTTTGTTCATATCACTACTTATCAAGTCTTCTGATTAATCCACTTTGATGCTCCTCCCTCACTCAAACCCCTTTTCGTGTCTTTGTCGACCTACTCCATCTCGTTTATATCCCCCCGTTATCGCAATAACTGACAATAATACTCTACTGCCCAGATTCAATATACCCATTCCAATACCTGCTCTTACACCTTTATCAACTTTATTAGCGACTTTATCCGCTCAAACTTCATTACCTCTTGATCAATTAAAGTTGATTTACAAAGGAGCAGTACTTAAGGATTCATCATTAACGATATCATCTTATGGAATCGAAGATGGATCTACATTGGTTCTAATCGGTAAAGGAGGTGATGTTCCAAGTGCACCTTCTACATCCACGTCCACAAACTCCTCAAAAGCTTCATCGAGTAACAATATAATACCTAAAAAGAATAAACAACCTGAGACAGATCAAGAATCGGTTCTAGTTTCGTGGATATCAAATTTAGTTGAAAATTTATTGAATCCGTTAATACCATCAATTTATACATTTATCTCACAAACTGATCCAAACGCAACTAATAAACCTAAACATATACCATCATTTGAAATTCTCCAAAAAGAACATGCAAGGTTATCTGAATTATTATTAAAAGCTTTATTAGATTTAGATAATATCCAGATTACTAATTCAAATTGGACAGAAGCTAGACAACGAAGAAAATTAGGTGTTAAGAAAATTCAAAATGAATTGAATAAAGTCGATGAAGCTTGGGGTGAGAGAAAGAGATTAGGTGGATAGATAAGAATGGATGATTGACATCGGTCGTGTATCTTGATGCGGCAATAGAGGTGGCTAGAACTTTATAGATTCTATCAGAGTACGTGTTTTATATGCAAATCATAGGTAGATGTTTTTGTAACACCGTAAAGCAATCTCGGCATGGTAGGTTTAAAACCATCAAAGCTATCATCATTTATACAGGATGACCATGATTTTTAGCGTAATCAAAACTCTTTTACACTTGTACCCACAAAAGTGGCAAGATATAACAATACTAATTTGCATAAGATTTCCGGTATTTACATATTTACGATAGAAGTCCTGTCAAACTTCCGAGCAAGCTTTTCCGAAACTACATAACTTGAACCACGTATCATATCAACAATAACGACATAGGTAAAAACATCTTTAGTAAGCATACAACAAACGTCCTTCTGAATTTTCCCTTCTCAAACTTCTATTCATTGATTGCAACCAAATTCTCATTCCCCAAGCACAAGCTACAACACCAGTAACAAAAGCAGCGTTTGCTGACATAGCCATTCTATATCTTGGGCCATCTGAAGCTGGATATAGATAAGGTGTGTAGATGAAAGATGCCATAGAAATACAATTCATTATTGATAAAGCTGCAGCTTTCTTTTCTGGAGTTTGACCACAAGTGGCAGATAGCCAACCGATAATGATTGAATTTGCAGAATAAGCACCAGTGGCGAAAAGGAAACAGGAGATATATCTTGGAGCTGTACTTAGTGTTGTTGTCGCAAGAATAAAACCGATCAAAGCGACTACCATACCAGCTGTGATATGCCATGTACGTTCGTTGAATCTACCTGATGACCAGCCGAGAAGAATGGCGAAACCACCAGAAACCAAATAAGGTGGACAAGTTAAAGCTAATGTAACTGTAGTTGAATATCCTAAAGTTTTGACCACAGTTGGGAAGAAAGAGTTGAACCCACATGCAGCTAGATGCATGGTTTGAAGAGGAACAAATAACCATAATCTTGGATCTGTGAAAGCTTGTTTGAAACCAGCTATTGAACCTTTACTTTCAACTAAGCCAACTGTATCTCTATCCATACGATCTTGAGCTAATTGTCTCTGTTCGGGAGTTAACCATCTTGTCGTTAATGGATGATCCGGTAATAACCACAAAGCAACAATAGCTATACCAAAGGTCACTGCACCTAAAATGATAAACAGATATCTCCAACCTGATAAACCATGTTTACCCCCTAAAGTTGCAAAAGTAGCAGCTGCAATCAAACCGGCAAAGGAAGTAGCGAAAATATTTGCTGAATATAAAATACTAATTCTAGTAGCAATTTCTCTTCTTGTGTAAAATAATGATAATAAATAAATTGCACCAGGATAAAATGGAGCTTCAGCGAAACCTAATAAGAATCTTACAGCAAATAAACCAGAATAAGAATGTACGCCTGCTGTAGCAGCTGATACAGCTGCCCAAGCCATCATCCAACAAGCCATCCATAAAGAAGGTCTAACTTTTTTACTTGACATTAACATATTTGATGGAATTTGGATTAATGTATATCCAGCATATAAAACTGATACACAAATGTTAAATTGATTACCTTTTAAATGTAATTCTTTTTCTAAATTATTTAATCTTGCATTTGCTATAGCATTTTGATCTGTTTTATTCATATAGTACATACAAAATAGAATTGGCATGATATGCCAATCTAATTTTCGTACTAAGGCTTTTTCTTCAGGTGAATATCCAACTTGTGTTCCAAATTGATCGGTTTGACCTGTTCCAGTATCAATATCGGCTTTGACAGCGCCAGGAACTTCAATCGTATTTTCGCAGTATTCAATATCGACTTTATTGATCGAACCCGGTCGACTAGCTGGCATATCTTTTTCGTTGTAACCGATTGAGGAGATAGCAGTTTGATGAGTTGCCTTCGGGGACATGTTGATAGAGTATGATGTAGTAGATTGGAAAGTTTCAGGAATTGTAATTTGTAAGTATGGGGAAAGAACGTTTTGGAGAGATCAGTGACACCTGCTTTTTGTACGTTTTTCGATACCCCAATGACCCCCAAGGGGCAATGAAAAATGGAAGCGAGGATCCGTTTCATTGACCAGAAAAAAAGAAGAAACAGAGAAGGATGCTTGTAACCTCTACATCACCTTGCCTTTGAGATGGATGAAGTTATCTTGTGAAAAGTCAATCATGGCGATTATAAACAACGGTTGCGTGCATCCGTGTCTTGCGCAATCTCTCCACAAACCCCTGAGAACGAAGAAATCGCTGATCCATCTTACTTGTACTGTGGAAGGAAACCTGGTACTCGAATCTTTAAATGCCGTCATTTACGCTAGCTTTGCATGCTTCCGCAACTCAGCCCGAGGTCCCGATTTCTCGTCAACTATACGAAGTCAATCTGCACGGATGCATGCTTCCGCTAAGTCATAGACACCTTGAAGGCATGATGTGTGGGGTACTGCATGGAAATGTGTTGTTTTTGCGTCTTCAACTATCGTCCTGTCGTGTCGATGTTCATTCTCTTATCTAACATGTGATAGGCGTTATTATGCTTATACCAGTATATCACCGATATGTAGGCGAGATCAAGTCGAGCCTGGCATATAAGACGGAAGCTTGTATCCGCGATGGTCTCGAGCTACTTCCATCAAGATGAACGTTATTGAAGAATATATAAGAGAGCTTTGAGAATGTCAAGCTCATCCAATCTCTCTTCAAGCAATCATCACACAACCTCCTCTGATCACAACTTCACAACACTGCAACAAACAAAGACTTGCGACTATAGAATCTATCAACATGGCTCCTAACGGTACTGCTACTTCTCATTTCACAAACCCTCGAGGTGAGTATCATATTCAAAACGATTCCACATGAATTGTGATTGTTTTACAACAAAATCCGAGCCATGGAAGCTAACACAATTCTTCTGATCATAGGTCGAGTTGGTTTTGACATGTCAGGTCTTACACCTGCTCCTGTCACACCATTCAATCAAGATGGTACAGTCGATTACGATGCTATCCAAAGACTTGGATCTTGGTTAGGATCGATTAAAGGTGTTAAAGGACTTGTAGTTTTAGGTCATGCCGGTGAAGGTACATTCCTTACTGAAGAAGAACAAGTTTCAGTTATTAAAGCATTTGTCAAATCTGTTGATAACAAAATTCCAATTATTGCTGGTATCACACGAGAAGGAAATTACGTTGCTGGATTAGAAGCTAAAAGAGCTAAAGAAGCTGGTGCAGCAGCAGGATTATTATATCCATCACATGGTTGGTTAAGATTTGGTTATCAAAAAGGTGCACCACAAGCAAGATATAAAGAAGTTTACGAAGCTTCAGGTTTACCTTTAATTTTATTCCAATATCCTGATAACACTAAAGCTACATATGATCTAAAAACTCAATTAGAAATTTTAGATCAAGAAGGTGTTTTCGCAATGAAAAATGGTGTAAGAAATATGAGAAGATGGGATACTGAAATTCCTGTTATTAGAAAAGCAAGACCTGATACATATATTTTATCATGTCATGATGAATATCTCTTACACACTTCATTTGATGTTGATGGGTTCTTAGTCGGTTATGGTAATATCGCTCCAGAAGCTTTATTAGAATTAATTGATGCTGGTAAAGCTCATGATTATCCAAGAGCTAGAAAAATTCATGATCAACTTCTTCCAGTAACTAAAGCAGTTTATCACAGAGGTTCTCACATGGAAGGTACAGTAGCCCTCAAACATGCTTTAGTGGCTCGTGGTATTTTAGAACACGCTCAAATCAGGGGTACTCTCTTACCTTTAGAAGATGGTGCTGAAGTTGAAATTCATAACGCTATCAAATCTGCTCAGCTTCCCAGAGTCGCCTAAATCTGGTTGTATTTCGTAGTATATCTGATGTTACTGTATTTTTTACAAGCGCTACTTCTCGAAAAATTACATGCATAATGATGAGCTCTTTGTCAAGGCCCTTAGTATTGACATATGCTTGAAGTAATACAATATATTCTTCGATTCTTTCCCCATCATAATGACTAAATTCATGAATCAATGCAATATTACGCATTTGGTGCATTTATGGGTAAGGACAATTATGTTACTTGACGAATTCGAACTGTGTTGAGGCAACAGGAATACTGGACTGAAGAGACCGAAAAACCAGGTCTGGCACAATTCTGCTACTTGGCAGGTTGCTTTAATGACAAGATTTTAGGCTCCTTCTTTCGAAGAGATGGCACAGGTAGAATCACTGTATGAGCGACATCGCATGATCGAAGAGCTCAGCCGCCTTCAAATGAAATGCCATTCTTGGACAATGAACAGCTAATGCAAAATGCATTCCGACCGTATAGTGCGCTATATATGGGATACAAGGTGTAAAGCAGTCTTACTGTAAACCGGAAAGTAAATCTAAAACTTCAGGAATCGTTTGAATCTCATGACTCGGTGAGGGATTAACCATTGACATCGAGGTATTTGCAGAATCTGGCTGGATCATATGTGATTGCTGTACTTCGATAGTGGGATCATGTGAAACCAGAGCACTTAGATTGAAAAAATCCCAAGGTACTTCATGATCAGTGTCCAAACCATAATTGTACAAATCTGTCGACAAGTCTTGAGGTGAGCTTTGACGAGAAGGTAAAGGACCAAAGAACTGATCCCAGCTAATTTGAGGATGTTGGTGTGTTTGTTGTTGAAGCGGTGGTTGCAGATCACCTACACCAATCTGGGTTCTAGTATTTGATGTATTATCCGTCAAAACCATATCATTTATAGATGTTCCCTGTGATTGTGATGTTGTATTTGCATTTGTATTAATACCTTCTGGTAAAGAACCTTGTAAATCTAAAGGACCCCAATCAACCACATAAGCAAATTGCATAGCAATGTTTAATAAAATTCTATACGTCGGCGCAATTAACATATTTTGACAGATACCTAACAAATCTCTTACAGCTAGTTTATCTTTAATGAATTTATGTGCATCATGTAAAGGACAAGATAATAATGGTAGACCTAAAATAAAAGTAGCATGGTGAACATAAAATAGGTCTAACCAAACTTGACCTTCTAATAAATTTGATGAAGCTAAATCTCCTAAATATCCAATTGAACTTCTTGCTGATTCAATTGACATCTCAGCCAATTGATTAACTGTACTTGGAGGTGAATCAAGGATTTCTATAGAAGATTGATTTTCAATAGCATGACTGATTATGCCTAACAGGAATGGCCGTCCAAGAATTGAGCGTATATAGTGATAATGTATATGTAAAAGTAAAACCGCTCTTCTATGTTTAGGTGTTGGAAAATGCGATTGCGGATGAAGATGTTGAGGTAATTTCATAAACCATTGATCTAACTGTTGGAATAGTTCTTGAGCTCTAGTGTAACGTCCTTCTAGCAAGTCCATCTTATCATAGTCGACAGAGATCGAAGCTACAAAGCGCTTTACGCCTACGGATAATTCTGATAATGATCCTGTAGGGCTAAGATAATTAGGTGGTAGGTCGTATCCATCCATGACGTTTTCATCTGGTAATCGTACTGTACGATCAATGATATCAGTTGCGGAAGGTCGACCTAAGACGAACGACATATTCTGTTCGAAGTTATACAGGATCCACCAAACCATTCTTCGAGTATTGCGTTCTATAGGATCGAAATTTCCTGTATCGCCATCACGATGCATACCTAAAGCTATAGCCATTCTTGCAGCTTGTCCAATCAACATCCAAGCTCCATTCCTTTCTCCCGCATTATGTTGATATAAAGCCAATAACATGAGTGTTTGTACGTTAAATAAACTTGCTGTCATAGCCAATCGAGGTAACCCATCTCTAAGAACAATAGTAAGATATCGTTGCTGTATCTCATTTGTTGAACCAATAAATTCACTACCTTCTAACGCTAATGCTCCTAAAACGAAAACCATCATCAAAGCGCATACCCATCCAGCATCAATTGTTTTTATTCTATGATCATCCAATGACCATAAGACTTCGTACAATGTGTAAAAAGTCCCTCGATGAAACAACGTATAATTCGGATGAACCCTATCAAAAAAAGCTTGAACCAGATTATCGGCGGTCTGACGATTTGGTAACAATGATTTCCAATGGCCATGGCGAAGGTAATTTAGAGGTGAAGTTGCGTTCCGAATATTATTTAACGGATCATCTTCCAAAGAGCTAGACAGAGGTTCAGCTGGATTGGCTTCACCTTCATCATTAGCAGCATTGGTAGCTGGGTGACCTTCAATTCTAGCTTCTAAAGCTTTTGATACGCCAAAACTGGTGAATTCAGCCGCTTTAATCATTCTTTCGAATATGTTACCTTCTGTAGCCGCCATCCATATCCGATTAGTTTTACTGACCAAATGACGAACAGTGATAGCGAAGTATATTGAACTTGCAGGACCAACGTAATGATATCCACCTGCAGGAGCTGGTAATAAGCGACCTTCTGGAATTTTCTCTCTCGAGTCTCGTCTTTGAGATTCGTTGATTGGCGAAGTAGGCGTATATTGCACGGAATGAGTATTAACTGTTTTTTGAGGTAGATTGACCGATTTACTAATGCGACTCGAACTCGCCGGGCTTGCATTGGATAAAATATCGACTCCCAGATCATAAGCGAATTTAACCAGATCCTCTTTTGAGTTAAGTTTCGCTTCGGGAGCTAAATATCGTATTATTGCTAATGATAGAGATTCATCTGAATCAGTGCTCAAACTCGAGCTTAGATCTGACCTAATATAAGAACGTTCTTTTCTAGGTAGTGTTGATTCGCAATGCAGATCGTGCTTGATACATCCATCACAAGGATTTTCAGGTCCTTTGGATCGTTTACATCGAATTTTCCTCTTTTTACATCTATCGCAACTGATTTCTACTCTTTGTCGAGCTTCATATGGTACTCTACGGCTTTTACCTTCTATCACCAGCAAATCGCTGTCAGCTAGATTGACTCTTCAACATAGAGATATTATGTTAAGCATACTTACTGGAAGATGATTCCCCTTTAGTCTCCGTAGTTCGGTCAGGACCGATCGAGGTGTTCAAACCAGAATCCGCTCCAAGATGGGTTCTCGGACCAAGGGAGGATGGACCTGCTTCCGGTTGTACTGGAGAATTCATCTTTTTGGTTCTCAAGGAAGAAGCATGTATAGCTTGCTGTTTAAATTGGCATAATAGGGTTGTCGACTGAGATATACAGAGATGTTATGACAAAGAGATGAAGGAGGATGTAGTTCGAACCGGAAGTAAGCATCCGATGAGCGTTTTACCCGAATTCATTTTCCTTCGAGTGGAGGTTCATTCGATAAACAACAAATTGAAACAGGCATTCCTATGCAATCAAGGTATTCGTCATCGCTCCTGAGGAGAAGAAGACAAGATTAGCTACATGCTATGATATATGGACCATAAGTAAAAGATGATTGACTATGATATAATGGATATAATGATATGATACAACAGTTTTCCCAAGGAATATGAGCAAACATTCTATAAAGCGATATCTATACATTATGGAATTACTCCCGACCCAGCCTCCTTTCCTCTCGAAACTCGACTTAGATAGATATACTACCATCGTTCAAAACCGCACATACTAAACCAATGATCACAACGATAGACGAGATTCCGAAGATAATTTTAGACCTTAAATTCCAACCCCAAACGCCTGCACCTGCAGCTATTGGAATGAGAATGCAATTTATGACTGATAACCCACCTCCCATGATTGACATGACAGTTTCAAAAGAAGGTAAAATAAAAGAACCTAAAACAAATAACAGAATCAATACAATTGCTGTTACAGGTCTCAAGAATTTTTTCATTATTTCTTTTCTATCATGTTCAATCTCCGCAGGTGATTTATTACTTCGATTTCGTCTTTTTGGTGGTAAAGGTGGAAATACTAATAACGTTGACGTTGAAGATGCAATTGTAGGTGTTAACGGCGGTGAGGTTGATACAACATATCTTTGACGTTCGTTTTCACCATTAAATGATGTTGATGTTGATACGGGTGATATAGGTGAAGTTGAATTTTTATCGTTTGGTAGATACATAGTTGGTTGTAAATGCAACCATGTATATATCACATCACAAAGCTGCATTTGAAGCGATAATCAGCTGATTACACTCCCTCATGGTACACGTTATATTACTGAATAACAAGCGAGAAGACCAAACTTACAGGTCTAAGAGCTAAAGGTAATTTAGTGAGAGGATTTAATGCTACCATCCATACAGCTACTTTGGCCATTACAGGTGAAAAAGTTGGAGTCTTAGCTAAATCTCTTGAAATTTCATCTGAAACATCTCTTCCATACATCAAATAACCAAAACCAGCAACTAAAATATAAATAAACATTGATATACCATAGGCAACTTCAACGACTTTTTCAGCTTGTTTTGGTTTTTTCATATCTCTAATTAAATTTGGTATTAAAAAATGTCCACCAAAACCACTTAATAATAATCCAAATGATATACCTAATTTAACCCATCCGTGTACCGGCCATAAATCTGTAGGTGAAGGATCTCTAATAGATCCTGGTCCAGAAGGTGTAACAATTCCAGTAAATAATAAGATACAAACTAATGTCCAAGTTGATGATACCCCCAAAAATGATGTATATGATAAGTATCTTAATGGTACGAAATTTAATGGTATTATACTATGGAATCGGCAAGCATATTAGCGGAATCCGAGGAACGAGATATTGCTGTATCAAGATATAAAATTGCACCTAAAAGATTTGATTCACTTACACTACTAAGCCGACAATTTTCCACTGATTACTTGAAAATAACGGCCAAACAGCTTCCAGAGAATCAGAAAATAAGACGATAAGTGCTATGCTGTGGAAAGTAACGTGATGAATTAGCGCCAGTTTCAATGCAACGTGAGACTCGAGCATTGATCAACCAGGCAGATCCACTTACAGCCATATACAACAATCACCGACGAAGATTCCAGTTATCCATTTCTCTGCTTTATCACCTAACCCATACCTAGCTACGTCTGCAAAATTTCTCATTGTTCGGTCTTTTTCAATTATTCTGATAACGATCTTAAGTCTGCGAGTAGAGAGGGCGTAACAGATAGCGGTGAGTCAGCAACAATCAGTATTCTTTCGTTGGAAACATGATCTCAATTCGTACTTACGTCCACAACGTTACCCCACAAATAACGAAAAGGCATATTGGACCTAATACCCAACCTGCATGTGCAATAGCAATTGGACAAGCCAATAATCCTGTCCCAATTAAATCTCCTAATACATTCAAGAGCTACAATTCATGCTCCGTCAACCACGTACGCGAATAAGGAGAGTACAGCCACGAGACTTACAGTCTGACCGAACGTAGCTTTTCCAGGTTCATACACTTCGACTTCTTTACCTTCTTCATCATTTCCTTCCACATCTACATCTCCCTCACCTTCACCATCATTATCTTGATTACCTACGTGGCCATAGTTCGCTGTACGTTGAAGCGGTGACGGAGTCTCCTTCTGTTTGCCTAATAGATGTGTGCGTTCAGTTGGAACCTCATTTGGATCATATAAAGTTGGTGTTGATGCTGACAAAGAAGGGGTTGTGTAACCTGACATCGTTCAGTAGCTTTGTTCGGTCTATTTTATGATGATATATCTTGAATTCACACCGAATTCCAAGTAGCGGTTTCGTAATTGTCACAAACGTCTAAAACGATGATTTACCTGCCTTCTTCTTACAGCTATCGACAGCTGCTTGGGTATGCGGGTGTAACAATGTTGTTCTTGGCAAAGGCTTTTGATTTTGTATTCGGTTACTTGAATATACACTTTGATGGACTGGAATAAGTATTTACAAGAAACTAACTGAAGCCTTATCTTGCTGTATGTCTAAGATGGTGTGACTATGATGATAGATCAACCGTTCCAAAAAGAACTGGATTTCTAACTCGAAAAACTTTCCTCTACCTCTAGCTTATAACGCAACAATTGATATTGATTTTTCATTTTTCTCATTTTCCCGAATCAGGCACGATCATGAGTATACTGTATATATATTGTTACGTTCTTCGTGCTCAAACACCAAGACCAAGGAATATCACACCATCTATCCTCATCTTACATCTCTCACACGTCCAAACATAATAATATAGTCGAAGCAATGTGAACAACTTGATTGATCATTCATCATATGCAGAAAGGTAGAACGGAGATGATTCAAAAGTTTGATATGAGAGGAAGGAGCGTCTTTTTAAGTATATTCCCTTCACTCGGTAAAAAAAATAAGACAGGGTTCTCTATTATATTTTTCATGATATTCTGTTCATTCCGAAACATACATCAGTGAAAACACGCTAAATTCTCCTTGATCAAATCACCCTTATACGGTGGTAGCATTCGTGGTCTCCGCATCCCAGACTCTTATCAAGTTTCATTGGGGATGTAGAATCTGACATGTATATCGCTTCTTTACTCCTCTTATCATCATACAGCTTCGTTCCATCTTCAATACTCGTACTAATACTAATAGGACAAATAGTTGTTAAGATGTCAATCCTATACCTTGTTTCTCTAATTGCGTTTGCTACCTGCATCTCAGCCAGCACTTATGCGGCTCAAGACAAAGAGACAGACTTGAAGATTTTAGCTGGAGCACCGATAAATCAATTGAATTTAACAGTCATACCGGATTCTCCTGTTCAAGGTGAAAATGTTACACTGAATTGGGGTTATGGATCTGTAGGAAATGTAAGTGATATTCCCTTGTCTTCATATTTTTACCTTTTCCTGATTGACAATCATTAACGTTTAAAATATGACACCGCATTAGGCTCCATACAACATTCAGATTGGTACAGGAGGGTATTATGCAAATTTGACTTGGTTATATAACTATACAAATTTGACGGAAACGAATTTAACATGGACAACAAATGTTACTGCCGGTGAAACATTGTAAGTCATGTAATATCCTTTCTCAGCAAATCATCATGATATATTTACCAATGCTTTCATTTCTGTCTGAATAGGGTATTCCAACTTTGGGATGCAACGAATACAACAACGTATAGTCAAAATCATTTAATCTTACCTAATAACAGTACAAACGCTACAACATCGATTTCACTAGAATCGAATACTACTAACATCCCCGATAGTGTTAGACGCAATCACATCAGAACCAAGCGTGAAGATGGAGATGAAGATGAATCCTTCTTAGGTGAATTACTAGCTGAAATTCAAGCTGAATTAGACGGATAGGTAGCAGCGCAATTATTGATCTTCTCTTCCAGATGAGAGATACGATATGAATATATGGAGACACAGTTGTGGTCCTATAAAGGATGTTTATGCATATATACATATCCGCCTTCCCGACTAAAAATACAACAATTGACGAACTGTGGCTAAAACATATTTGTGGGATTTCCGGTGTTCATCAGAGCAGAACTGATTAATGCTTTATTCTGAATTGTCCTTGTCAGCTTAACATTACATAGTATTGAAGAGGAGATACAGGTAATACTCACCTCTTCTTGAATCTCTCATATACCTGTTCATCAGTCGCATTCTCCGCTCGAGGTGCTAAACCAGCTTCCGCCCTTTTAGCTTCCTGTATAGCATAAATATCTGAAGCCACTCGCTGATTCGGACGATAAACTGTAACCACAAAACACATACATAACAAGGCATACATTAGCATAAGGTAGATCTGGCAATGTGGAACGGCAAAGCATGTTCCCCTTGAAAGAGGTGACTTACATCTGGCAGCAGCGTAATCTTCTTCTTCTTTACTTTTTTGTGCAGCTTCTGCCGCAGCTTGTTTACGATTTTCCATCATTTCTCTTTTTGCTTTTTCTGTCATTTCGATATTACGTAGACGATTACTGTGATATGATTGTACATAGTAAGCTTATCAATCCAACGATTGAGGATGAAGGAGAGAAAGTTGGTCTCCTTATATGTCATAAATCGAAGTATATACAAAAGGTAATGATAAAACTGTTTATTGTAAGGAAATGGTTTACTCACTCCATACCTAAATCAACTTCAGGTATACTAGTTAACATACCCAAAGAGTTCGTTACATTTCCTTCATCATCTAGTTTTTGATTTTTGACTATTTGATTTTGATGATTCATTTTATATTTTTCTGCTAATTTATATAATTCAGCTTGTGGATCATGTAAATCTTTCAAGTTGATATCTGAGTTTTCATTTTTCGAAGTTTCTCCTCTTCGTTTAGCCAATTCATTTTCTATATATGCCATCCTGCCAAAAAATATGATATCCTTAGCGTCAAGAACGTATGGTAACATATGATATACAAATAAGTGGAAAGGCGAAAGATACTACCACTTACATATGTTTATCAACATCTAAAGCATTCGTCTGTTGGGTAAAGTTATTCGAACGAACTAATCTTTTAGCTTTATCATTTTCGTTATCCAAATCACTATTCTCACAGTAAGGTCAATTATTACCGTATCATTACATTTGAGCCTAGCTAAAGGAGAGAAAGCAGAATTTGGATGTTGCAACAAATGGTGGAAAGGTTTGAGGGGTTGTTTGACTTACTCATCTTTATCATCTCCACCACCTCCTCCTCCTCCTGAAGGTCCAGCTTGTAAACCATATTTTTCACTTGCATCCAATTCCTTTTTCTTATTTTTACCTTTTTTCTCTTGTTCACCTCTGTTTAACTTTTCCAGATCTATACCTAATTGTGCTTGTGATTTTCTTAATTTACGGAGTAACACTAAATCTTCTATCGTTCGACTAAATTATTTGAAAACGAACGAGTAAAAGTCCCATATACAGCTTCAGCTTAGTTTTTTGCCGCTTAGATGTTCACTATCACAATGGACAGAAAACTTACCCAGTATCACCTTCTTCTCCTTCTATAGGTGTACCTGACCCGCTAGCAACTCCATCATCCGCTATCGTTTCTTGTTCTTCCACTTGAGGTTTATCACGGACTGATGCTGGTCTCGACCTTTTCTTGAACATCTCTACTATATCACCTTATAATGCTTCAGATGATTAGATAAGTAGCGTTTTACTTGTTCGCAGGAGATGTAGTTATATAATCTACAAATAGATTGGAATACCAAGCAGATAACGTATCGAAAGAAAGTACAAAGTAAAAGTCGGTAAACGACGAAATATCGTAAACGTAAAGTCAAGGTTAAATTCCTTCGGAAGATAGATCTGATATTCTGTTCCTTCAACTTTCTTCCTCTGTTGATTATATATATATATATATATATTCAATACCTTACGCTTAGCTTTAACCTGCACAAGAACAATGGCTCTGCCGAATCTCAGATGTGAGTGCATATAACCTTTTATATCGATAATTATCGTTTTTCCGTACTGTACTTATGGTTCATTCCTTTTCACTTTAGCTATCTTCGCTTCTTCGAGAACGTCAGAAGAAGAACGTCAATTATCCAGGACAACATTTTACAGGTTGTGAGTACAGGCTCAACATCTAAAGAATAATCTACATGCATCTTTACTTGAGTGAATATTCCCTGATATCTGTATATTGACTATCATTGTCTCCATATAGCACCGCTTTCGTAGGAGCATGTTTAGTAATTTCACTCCTTGCAGCACGTAATTCAGGTAGTGGCAAAGCTGCTAGAGGTGTTGTTGGGATGGTATCTGGCTCCCAAGGCAAGATTGTGTAAGCGAAGAAGCTTAGAGAAAGATGGTATTGATTTATAGTCTATGGAAGTTCGCAAATTTGCATCATAGTAAGTGTAATGACCATTACTTATCTCTTCACTACAAATATTTGTTCATAGAAACATGCTCCAACAAGCCATCAATGAATATACTAATGACCCTTTCCTTTTTACAGACATAAAGTCATAGCAATATCAGCTGAAAATATCGCGAATGACTTAATCGATCTTATAGTTCTTATATCCAGCACCAACACCACTCATAACCATACCTACACCTGTCCAAATAATCAAAACACCAAATTCACCCACACCATATCCTCCTTTAGCATGACTAAGAGAAGTATGGGACATCAAAGCTGAAGATAATGGTCCGGAAGCGATTGAACCTATACCTCTGGCCAAGAAGAATAAGGAATAAAGAATAGCCGGAAGATGAGGATCGTCTCCTGCAAAATCAAAGAAGAAGGCTAATTAGTTGACAATGTTATCTTAATATAATGACGAGGGGTAGAAGTCCATGGTACTGTTCGGAATCGATTGGATAAAGTGGTGTCACATACGATTTAGAATAGCTATGAATCTGCGTAACCCAGTTTCGTTCGATCAACCATACCAACCAACTTATAGAGCAGCTATATGACTCACCTGGAGAACAATGCCGTATAGCTTTATACGTATTAAACGATCATTCATCAAGTCAGCTTAAATCCTATTCGCTTTAGAAGTTGAGATATTGACATGGTAAAACATGTTGCTTACCTCCCAGCGAAAGCGCCAAAAGCCAAACTAAAACCAACTAAACCACCCACATTCTTAGCTGCTCCCCAACCCGCAAAAACACTTATTCCAGATGCTAAAGCCATCAAAAGGATCAACTTTCTAGGTGACATCTTATCCGCTAGATAACCTATGACTACTTGGCCAGGTACTCTAGCTAAATTCATAAGAGCTATTGTAAGTGTACCTATCGTTGGTGAAAGTGATAATGCCGTTGCATAAGCTATTTCGAAAAAATCCAATTTCCTGTATCAGCACTATTATCAGGTTTCAAATTTCTCTTACTTGTACGGCTGATCATTCACTGAAGCTCTCGAGACGAAGATATAGGTGTTTGATGTTCGAGGTTGGATGGAGCACGTACATGGTAAATAGGTTACAGGCATAAAAGCAGCTAAACCTTGGAACAAAACGCCCAACCATAATAACCAGAAAGTTGATCTGCTCATAAAGTTCCAATTAACCTTTGGACGGTGCGTATTAGAGTTGGATGGTATTGGTAATCTGGGTCGAATAAACGGTATCAGGATAGCTATCAGAATTGTGAATGATATACCCTATAAATCCTTTAGCGTTGACGCATGAGTAGACAAGGCTAGCACCAACTTACGATAGAAAGGAGAGTTGTTCGTTTCCCATATCTCTGCAGTAAAGCATTGGAGATTAAGGGCATGACCAGACCGCCGGCTCCTGTTGTGATTATCTATTTATGAGCTCATATCATTGCAGGAAGTGTATAGATCACTTACCAGTTCCAGAAAGCATTATCCCTGATGCCAATCCTCTGCGATTCGACCACCATTCAAACCTGTTTGTAATCGCCCCATTCAGTTCGACCATCCTTGCAAGGAATGAAAGCTCCTTACTCACATATAATTCGTGGTTGGACAATACAACAAAGCTAGAAAAGGAAATTTGGGCATTAACAATACTACTTCCATTCGAAAACAGTTTGAACAATACCCACTACCTCCTATGCCGTATAAAATACCTTGAGTGACTACCAAGCCGGCTGCCTGAATGAAGCGGCAAATCATCAGCAGAGATCCTCTCCAGGCTCTTGAACTGGCTTACAGATTTAGCAAATGCTGCTCCGATGAAACTTGAACACATAATTATCAATCCCAACCACATTGTGATCCTCCTTTGAGTAGGATATTTGGTAAGATAAAGCGATAAAGGTGACATGAGAAGGTACATGCACCCCTAATAACCGATATGAGTAAGCTTGACACTCTCAACGGATGTTTGGCGAATAGAGGGGTTTCACTCACCATAGCTACCGTTCCCACAACAGGTAGAAGGGTTGTTGAATGAGGGTAAAGAGTCGAGTAATGATCAAGGTATACTAATGGATTAAGTCAATTACAGATCGTCTATAATATTTCAATTGGTAATCTATTCACCTCCATATGAACTCGCGAAACCTGATAGCTGGATCGTCAGTGGATTTTTTTTTTATGTGAACGTGAAGGATGATACTACATACCCCACACTAAAGTCTAATTTGCGTTCAGCTAAATCAGCGTTGGAAGATCAGAAATTCAATCATATCAATGAACAGCTTACTTCTAAAGCTGTAGCTGTAGCGAGGTAGCTCCACGCACCCCATCCACCATCTATACGAGGCAAAGAGCTTGAATTGGTAGATGGAACAGTATCATTAATATTCTCTTCATCTATTTGTAGTTGTTCAAATACTCTAGCTAGCTGTGTTTCTTCCGCGGCTAGAGAGGAATCAGAAGGTTGGTTGTGTTTTGACATTGTAATTTTGTTGACAATTTTCGACTGTGATTGTGGTGAAGATATATTACAAAGTGAGGAATACACAGCTGCAATGGGGTCGCACCGTTGAAATTCCAATCTATTTAATACCTTGATTTGCTTAGGTTTTTCGGTGGGTTTTATGTTGATTTCACATTGCTTTCAAGCATGAATTGATTTGATGTATTCCAATCGAGATAGTACCCCTTAGATATGATGGCAAACGTCTAAATGATATTTGGCAAATCCACATCTACAATAAGGCATAATTAAAGATATATTTCATATCATCAGATTGGAATAAGGCATCCTCATTGTATCATTACGGCATTACACGTGAGAAATAAGGCAGAATGATCGAGAGGAGTTAGAGGAATAAGGCATAACTTCAGGATAATTGCCAATTTTTATCTTATCTATAAAATATTAAGATACATCAGGTAGATCTGTTTTCCATCCGGACCGGTTGGTCAAATGACAAAGAGCAGAGCACATCTGGTAGACAATAAATTAATTAACGACAATGATATTGTTTGATGACCTAGCTACATCTCTTCTTCAATACCACAACAACCAATATCAATTATACAACTATCTCCTTCCTTGTATTGCAAGCAACAAAGTTCGGCTAAAAGGACTTGTTATATCCTTCAAGCTTCGATTTTATCTGTCCATACAACGCACGGTCCCTATAATAATTCAATGACCCTGGACCTGATTTGATTCGCACCTGTAACCTATCATTCTTACCCCTGACCAAGATGAAATTGGATCATCGCATCATCGCTCATGTAAACTAGCGTGAGAAGATCCTTTTCATGAGATAAGATGAGACATGTATATAACCCTGATCTTGTGTTGAGATGTACTAAGGTATTGTTTTGATGTAACTGTCTGATCAACGTGGATCTGTTTGATGCATAGGCTGTTTCGGAAGATTTCGAAACACTTACTTTGGTCTGATCTTCATTAGTGATTTCGAAAGGTATGTTGCTGTAATCCATAAAACACTCAAACTTAATCAATACCGTTAGCATTTGTGAATCTCCTTTCGACGCCCACGAGTGCAATTTGAATCAGAAGCATATTCCTTACTCTCAACTTGTACTTACAGATTCAAACTGTTTGCGTGATGAAGCGTTGATTTTGTTCGTATGCAAAGATATCTGGTTAACACACAGGTAAGATGTAATTGAGCAATAACATCTTCTTTTTCTTCATCAGGTTAACTTATCCCTTTCCTATCCGTTCCCTATCTGACTCTGCAGCTTATCTGTTATTCTGCTCATCTACAGGCTGAGATCTAATTTGATTCATCGCTACCAAGTAACTGAAATTTATGTAGCACAGGCATTCGAAAGGTAGAATCTTCACCTCAGGGAGATACATCAAACTTTGTTTACACCTGAATTCTAGCACAATATTGGTATCTTTCTGATCATATAGCCCTGAAGGTGGACACCGTAGCTTGATTATCGTTCCTCATACAACTTAACAACCAAGTTTAATCAACTATCGTCAATCATCTTCACATCCACCATCACGTTCACAATGTGGATTGTAGGGTCTAGCATAAGGTGGGGAGGTAACGAGAGGAAGAGAAGGAATGAAGTAAAGAAAATCCTTTCAATGGCACGGTATATGCCAGATATTTCCACTTCTCCTTGCTATTCAAAAATTTACACTTACATGGTTTTTCCATCCATACTCAACTCATACTGAAATCAGCCACCCCTTCACTGCAAAATTACCCACGAACTGACATTAGAGAACACTCGATATCTATAGCGGATACAGCTGTTCTCAGTGTCTTCGAATTGGTAAGTAATCTCGGCATTCCAGTATGATTTACGGGTATATCGATCTTGTTCATGATCTCCGTATTATAGGTTGTTAGATTCAGCTAATAACGTATTCATAGCTATAATTTTTAGGAGAGGTAATCCATTCTCACTTCGCCATATAATATCATCGACTACGTTCTTCACCATATCGCGAACGAATAGGACAGGCGAAAATTCTGAATATCGTTTGAACGTAAGAATGATCTTAACAACCTATCCAGATGTAACTCACTCATTCTTCCTTATTATTATTATCATAATGAACTGGTCATCAGGTTCAATCACCGGAGGGTTGATTGCTGATATTACTAATCATACGTTATCAGAGCAGGTTAATTAAAAGTATAAGCCGATAAGCTTTCACTTATACGCGCATCCGCAATTAAAAAAACCTATTCAAAATGTCAACATCCCCTCCTCCTTACGATACCATATCTTCACCTAAACATCCCGTCAACCCAGCCGTCAATTCAGTAACTCTCCATTCAATCAAGGATGACAGAATCTATACTGCACCTATCATACCAATGTATGACCCGATTACCACCAAAATTTATAGTAAGTTTCACACATGTTTGTTTACTTTGTCTTACTTTCTTAGCCTTAATTTGATCGTCCTCTGTTTTCTTTTAACGTCGATTCCCACTATTTTATATTACCTGATATTACCATGCTCGATCATACGGCATATCCACCGCATTTCTGTTTCCGTTCTCTTCCTACCTTTGCAATATGCCAAGCCTTCTCATTCAAACTGTAAATCCTGTTTTTTTGCTGTAAACCCTGAAAGGTAATTTGTTGTCTATTTTTGTTGGAATTTCTATTTTGGCGCAATGCTGGGCACAAGGGCTTTATGTTATTTCGACAACCTCATTCCGGCACGGCACATCGGAATGACGAGATTGAAAAATAGCTGCTAACGTGTTATGGTGGCTGAAATTCGATTTTCCTGATTTTTTTTACTCTTTTCTCTCATTTCTCAGTTCAGCAGCTGTCCAAATAGGGAAAAAGCCCATGACGTGGGTGTGCTTAAATACAAACTCTCTTTTCTGCCATTCATGCCTCCCTTCCATTTCAAGCCTCAATTGCTGTAATATCGATTGTGCCTTCTCTGAGATATCGATTTTAACCATGTTACTTTTTTCTCTTTCATCTCTTCTTTTATGATTTATACTTTTTCACGTGTGAATTTATCGTGGCAGGATAAGAATGATATATCGAATTGGTGGGGGCGAGAGTTGTAATAAACGAGCTTGTCGTTATAATGGATGGAATCAGTTGAATGTAGAAGGAGATATTTTCTGGTGACTGTCAAGTACCGCTTACCCGCCTCATTCTTCTTCAAAGCTTTCACAATGTTGTTTTGATTTTCATAGCTGCAGAAAAAGACAGAGAAACGGTTCTGAATGACTAATATACGCGTCTTTGCTTTCTGATATTATATGTTTTCGCGTTTCTCCTTCACGTCTTGATTTTCCATCTGCTTTCATCATCATCTACACTTTAATTTGGCTTTTTTCCACCGTCTCCTATCCTCGCCGAATCAAGAATCAGAAATCTATTGTTTTAGAATCGGATACATCACTAGAGTATTTGTGAGTGATTTTTTAAGGTGTGATGGTTCTCGTAAAGCATGAATGTGGAAGGGATAGAGGACTTGGTTATTTTTCTTGCTCAGCTTTTTAGTCTTTTTACTACATCCGGGTCCCTGTTCCCCTTTCTGCCGTCATTTTAAATTCCCCGCCTCCGATCAACAGGTCGAATATCGAATGAAAAGTACGGCAGCGAAATCATCATTTTTCGTTATGCTATTACTGCGATATTCGAGCATTCTCCCTTTTACTTCTGGTTTTTGCCCTCGTATGCCCATGATTACGATGATTCCCCTAATATTCCTACAACCTCCTGAATATGGCTGTGCGCATTCACCACCCCTCATCCCCCCCTCATTCCCATTCCATCATCTGCCGATCCGGGCCTTATTGGTGGCGTCAGGAGGCGTTTTCGAAAAGTAGTTAGATTACAATTCAATTTTTTCTCATCATTACATACAGGACATCTTCAATTTTCCTACATGCGCTCAATTAGCTTAATAGTTTAAAACGTAAACTTTGGGTATTTGAACAATTGATTCCTCTCTCTCTCTCCCTTTTTCCTTTCCTTGCTACTTTTTGACTTTGATCATGCTTTTAAGCCAAAAATGTCGACAGGGTATTTAAAGATTTTAGCGGCGTTCCTATTAACTTTTGAGCCCTAGTCCGGATGATTCAAGGTTGAATGATTGACAGGCGTAATTTATAGTAGTCTTCAACTACTGTACTGGTACGAGTAATGCAGTTGATGATGAAGGTTGTCGGTTGTCAATCATCACAAAGTTACTCACTCTCTTGGTCTCTTTTTTTCCTATCTTCATTCCCATGAAAAGACTTGTCTCTAATAGAATCGGAATCGAGTTCTTTCTCTACCATATGTGTTACTTTAACTATTATACTTTCTTTAATCTCTGACCGCTAATAACACCAATTTTCGCCTTTTATTAACTTCTTCATCATCATTGTGCTGGTCATCAATAATTGAATAAGAGGAGAGTTAGCTAATTCAATTGAAATTAGTTACTACCTGCACCTTCAACATATACCCCCGACATCGACTTAATACTCCTATTTGTCTCAATCGCATATCGGTTGTCTCGGATCTATCTCAAAATACAACTACATAATACACCAACGACGCCGCCTCTTGTTATCAATTGAATTGAATTGAATCGAACTGGACTTCATCGCTTTTTGAATCTGGACATAATTGTATTTGCAGGTAAGTTTGAATCAATTAGAATAGCTTAACGCCCTTCTTAACTCCCATAATCTCATCCTACATCATCCTGATCCACATCATCCCCTACATCGTCATCTTTCGCGTGCGTATGTACCCCTACCAATTGTGCATCTACTCGTCTTTTGGTGGGATCACAATGTGGATGTCTAACAAAATGCTTACTGTTTCCTTTTTTTTTATAAATCATAGACATGTATCACACCTCATCCGCTGCTCATTATAATCCGGCGGTTCAACCTAGGTTGTATCAACCTCCGACTCCTTTATCTGCAACATTCAGAGCAGCACCCTATATACCGAGAACAACAGCAATGGATCCATTCGGAATGCCTCCATCACCATCATCACCATTCTCAACACATGAATCTAATCCCGTATCGTCCGCAACAAACAATATAACAACTTCAACGTCGTATAATTCTAACGCTGGTTCATCTTCTTATTTACCTTCAAAAGTATATATGTCACCTCATATCAATCAATCATACGATAGTTTCAATACAACTACTAGTGCCAGTACTTCTTCCTCTTCAGGCCTAATAAATCAAGTTGGGTCTTCAAGTAATACCAGCTTAAGAATACCTGTCAGTGTCTATGATTGGGGACCTAGAGAAGGATCACAAGGTGCACAAATCATTATAAAAGCGGATGTAAACCTTTCTTCCACTTCTAGCAACACTCCACCAATTAATAATCCAGATGGGTCGTCATCTTCACCGCACCCTTCACCAAATAACATTCAACCTACAAAAGCATTAAGAGTTGTTTTTGGTACACATCCGGTTCAAACGGCTGTAACTACTATAGATACTTCTTCTGTAAATAATCAAGAAAGTCAATATTATCAATTGACAGCTACTGTACCTAGTTTTTCAAGTACAGGTGCAAGTTCAAATACTCAAGGTGGTTATGGAGGTAATGGGAATAATAAGGTTAATGTTTCTGTACAAGTTTTATCAGGCGATTTCGCTATTGTAGAGACAGTTCCATTAGGTGAATTTATGTATACCAGCACAGGATCAAGAAGTAAGTAGAATTATTCACTTTGATCAACCTGATCAGACTGGCTAACTAATCATGCTTCACTCCAAAAGGTAATCCCCTTAAAAGAGGAGGAGAATCACTTGAATCTTCTCGACCTTCCCCTCATCAAATACATAGACGAGTAATTTCGACAAACTCTGCTACTTATACCACACCAGAACTTCAGCAATATGCTACGATGCCTTCCACTTACCATCCAAGTCCTTCCGGAAGATGTAAGTCTGCTTTCTATACCATAAGCGTATCATAGCTTGTGCTTACCTAGCTTTCATTTTAGCTGTTTCCGATTCAGTCGCTTCATGGCAACATAGTCCATATGCTTCTACCAGTACACCTATAGCTTCAATCCCTCATCCTGCACCACCGCCTTATACTCCTGGCCTCCAACCAAGTCTTATGCGCTCGACACAGGTGGCTCCAGGTTTACCAGCTCCTACACCATACGTAAATTCAGGTCAAAAAGCCTGTCTGGAGATGGCAGGTGATTTGATGACAATGTCTAAAGGATGGTAAGCTATTTTGGCTTGTTCAATCAATTATGGGCATTTTTGACTGAAATAATCTTTTTACAATACTCAGGACGCAAGAAGAATGGCACGCAAGACGAAGATTAGTCCAATTCTGGCGACGACAAGAAGGAACTACAATCCATGCGGCTTTCAAACCTATCTCACAAGCCGAATACCCAGCATATCAGCAATCTATCATCATTTCTTGTATATTCCGAGAAGATAAAAATCTCTGCTACGTCACTTCAGTGGATGCTATATACCTCCTTGAAGCATTGGTTGGGACAAGATTTACCGTAGAAGAGAAGAATAGAATCAGAAGAAATCTTGAAGGATTTAGACCAATCACCATATCGAAAAGTAAACCTGGAAATGAAGATTTCTTCAGATTAATTATGAACTTCCCTAATCCACGACCCAGAAATATCGAAAAGGATGTCAAGGTGTTCCCTTGGGAAATTTTGTCACAGGCTTTGAAGAAGATTATAGGGAAATATGTAAGTGGAACTACAGACCCAATCAAAGTAGATTATTGTGGTTTGACTGACCCTGCTGTCTTCACGCAGTCTGCAAGTTTCCCATATCCTTCTAGTCCAATGCCACCACCTCCACCACCTCAAGCATATCAACCTACAAATTATGGTATTCCCGGACCTTTACAACCTATGTTACCTTCAACCACGCCTGAAGATGAATACGTTAAACATGACTATGGTAGTGGAATGTCAGTCGGACAATCCACAACATCTAGTTCAGCACCGCCACATTTGGTGTCTCACGGAAGTTCAGATTCATCATCCTATGCACCATCATCAGCATATCATCCTAATAATCCACATACGCCATCGCAATCACAACAATCAAATTCACCAATTGCATACAGAACAACGTCAAACTCAAATTCAATTTCATCACAAACACCTCTAACCGGACATCCACCTATAGATGAAAAAACAGGAATTACCAATAACCATTCATACCTAAACCTGTCCCCACCTTATGGAAATGGTAATAATGGACCAAATCCAAACCAATGGTTAAACCATCCTATTGATCCGGCGGAAAATCCAAATTCATACGGTGGTATACCAGGTAATTGGGCTAATCCAGATCAACCTCATCAACTTCCACATGTACATCAAAATGTTTCAAGACAGCCTAATCCAAACGATCTTAGAATAGGTTATCCTGGAATGTCAGCTTAATTATCGCATTCATAACTCTTTATCTCGTTTCTTTTTTTCTTGTTTTCTTTCTTCCCTTTTCATACACATGGACAATATTTACATCATTTTTCGCTTCATGAGTCAAACAAGGTCAATCAGTGCCTAGTTGATTTCTTCCTTCTCATTTAGATCCCAATGAGATACATGTTATAATTTTCCTTTTTTTCTGTTTTCCATATTGTACATAATCGTTGTATATAATCCGTTTTCTTTGACTTTTATATCTTTTCTTGTTACATCTAGATTTTAGGGGATGAGGCAGCCCAGACGAGTGAAGGTTGCAAGGAAAAGAGAATCTTCATTGTGTATATCAAATATCGAAAAGTAATATAAATCAATTATACTTGTTATATTATACATGCAAAATGGCAATAGTCTTTTGTGATACCTCTCGAGCCAGATAAGATCCTTTCATCAAAATTTAAGCATGCCAGCAATTCGTGATTCGTAATTCTGAACAAGTTTTAAGTTGTAGTACGCACTCATTACCATTACAAAGGTGTCTGTACGTCGTACTGATAACGTCATGTCGATCTCTCATTTCATCAATATAATAATCTAGTAATCATAATACGTGTATACATCAGTGAGCTTAGGCCTCCTTTGATTCAGGAACGCCGGTAGTCAACTTTACTAGCGTAACCGTAGACTCATAATTAACTGCTTCCGGGTACTCTAACTCAAGTCTAAATTAGTGAATATGTCGAGCTGAGATAATGAAATGATAATACGCTTGGATTCACTGTTGACTGTTGATGCAATATGAGATTTAAAAGGAAAGTACAGAGGTATCTGATATCATGCTATTTATACGTCAAATGCAAATCACCCTCTTCATCATATCATCAACCATTCATGAGAGCAAGAAAGTCATTTTTCTCCCCTCTACTGCACATTCACGTCGGAACGTCGCGTGTGTTTTCCTTGAAGAAGCGTATTTATTATTACACTTGAAATGATATTCATTCTCTCTTTCTTTTTCGATAATTTTTTGAGATTACGAATACAAGTACATTAGGTGCTGAGATTTATTTTAGAATCAAACTAATCACAAAGTAAAACTGTTAGCGTATCTTTAAATATCAAAGGGCGATCAATAGTCCACTATTTGACATTTATTTTTGTCCATTAAACCAGATCTACATCTATTCTAGTCAATACGCAAAATATAAAATCATTCTAAAAGACATTAAACAGTTTAGAGAGTTAGGAAGGCTTATAAATATTTTGAATCATCATTTTTCAGATTATCAAAATTGTGTCGGTCGTAATACTTACTTGATTTAAGTGTATATGCTAAGAATATTGTAGAGAGAAATGATGGAAATATAGGTAATGTATTAGCTGGTGGTTATAGTGAATTCCAACATTCAATCTTGACAAGAAAGATTAGATTCCAGCATGATTGATTGATTGGAGCTTTTTGGAAGCTGATTTTTATAAGTTTTTATTTTGACATTAAAACTATAAATTCAATACCATCATCATCAAATTCATCTTAATGGAAAGAGTGGAATCAAAAATGTAATGAAAACTTGATAATTCCAAATAACAGATTCGTGTGGTCAAATGGCTTATGGACAGCATATAAAAGTTGGTGAAACTAATAATGATATTTCTTATTTAATCCAATTCCGATCCATCTTTATCGTAATCATTAAGATTAAGTTCAACGATGCATTCTTCTTTTTAGTTGATCCAGAGACTTCAACCAAAATAACTGTAAGTCAGAATACCAAGTCAAATGTAGTTTCTCCTTGTAAGTATCTTCAGTTATGCGTCAACTCAAACAAATTAGGATAAAAGACCAATAATCCTCAAACCCCTTCAGCCGTAATGGCATTCTCTTCAAATCCAAGAACTGAATCTATAACACCGTAAGTACACAGTTTTAACTCCTACAAAATCATCTACCGGGTTAACTTTTACAGCCAACCAAGAATTGAGTGGTGGCATTGCTTACAAAAATTCCTCTTGTAAATATAGTTCGAACTTTCAGTCTGCCGTCATCTGCCTCAAATAGTAGCTCAAACACTGTAATACCGACTTCATCCGTCTCACTAGTGATATCATCAGATACCGCTATTTCGTCTAGTGCAAGGAATATAGCTTCACAATCAGCTTCCAAACCATCATTATCGTCAACGTCTTCTTTTGGTACATGCAACGCATCACTAGTAGCAGCTTCGGGTGGGAGTACTTCAGCGTGCAGCTCTCAGTTCAACGTTCGACAAGAGCTCGGTATAGGTGTCGTACAGTTTAGTGTCGCTTTGAACACTGCTGTAAAGCCCAATTTACACCTGGTTGTGAGATTACAACCTGCCAGGCTGGCTTGCACATTCAATTGATACCAACACTCTAATGATCAAATATAATATATACAGTAGAATGCAGTTCTCACACTAAATCAGTTGTGCTATAACCATTACAAGATCGGTAAAGACAGGATACAAAAGATGCATAATAGGTAAGGACACAATCCGTATAAATGATAAAAAGGTGACCTGAAAGACCTTTCTCAGAAAGGCTCTTTACAGAAGGGTTTGGAAAAGTCCATCAGGAAGGGAGATATGTACAACGTCTGAGTAGTGAACGAGACTACTTTCTAAGCAAGAACTCTGATTACACCTAAACCACCAGCTAAAACGACGGTGATCAATGATAAAGGTGATAAATTTGGCATTATAGTTTGTTGACCTGCTGAACTTGCCGAGGAAGTTTTTGCGCCACTCTATATAAGTTACATATAGTATATAAGATTAGCGTTCGATCAACGTGAATTAGTTGGAGAAGAGGTAAGAATTTGAGGAAAGGGAAGAAGAATGAAACATTACCAAACAAATACATGAATAAAGGACTTACAGTTTGAGCAGCACTTGTACCTACTAAACTTTGACTTTGACTTCTTGTGGTCGTATTATAATTTGTTAAACCTGAGTGTGATGATGAAGCTGAAGTCGCTGATGCTGAAGGTGCAGAAGAAGGTGTTGCGTTTGGATCAGCTGATGTAGCTTCTGCATTAGGGGCTGTAGCTGAAGTTAAATCGTTGGCTGCTGGTGTACTACCTGATTCTGTTGCTGTTAAACTATAATCATGAGATGAGAATATCAGTTAGTATATAACCTCGAGGGAATATGATTTCATAAAAGAGAGATTAGAGTTTATCCAAAGATGAAAACAGAAAAAGTGGTTTATAATTAGATAAAGGAACCAAATCAACTTACGCTGGTCCAGCACCTGCAGCTTCACTTCCACCAGAACCATTATAAGTGTATGAAGCCGTAGTTTCAGCTGCTGCTGTAGCTGTTGCAGTATCACTTCCACTTTCATCTGATTCATCACTTGATGTACTTGAATCACCTGAATTTGTAGCATCTCCTGTACTTGATTCATCACCAGTTGTAGTGGTTTGTCTTTGATAAACACCTACTACATTTCTTGCTACAGGTAAATTATCTCTTAAAATTGGTTTGAAATTATCTGTAGAAGGTGCAGATGAAACTAAAGTTGAAAGGACTGTGAATCCGATAGTAGCTGGAATGATGAATTTCATATTGAATATATGTATATATGTATATTGTTTGGTTGTTGATAATATCTACAGTCTATGTAAAAGTATTGGATTCAACTAATTCTATTAGTATACGTTTGTGTGGGAAATACAATGGTGGGTTGTAGGTGGTAGTATTTCTACTTACTGTATATTTGCAGATGTGAAAAAGATCGTATAATTTGTTTGAAGGAAGGAGAGTGAGTGATCACTACTAAAAGAATGTTATTGAGATTGACACGATTGAGGTATGCTAGAAAATGAAGGGATGAAACAGATTCAATTTTGAAAGCTATGATCACTGCTTTTTAGTCTATACAGTAGGAGGTTTAAGCGCAAAGTCCACCTCCACTGACTCTCACCGCAATTCATTAATTTCAGTAAGGTATTACCATTCGCGTCCAAAAATACCTTTTTCAATTTCTGATTTGATTTTCAGGGTAAATATAATAACTTAACCATTCAAAGTTTAATCAGCATTCAACATTTTAACATTTTGCATTTTACATCATCAATTAAAAATGGGCTTCTGTCGATATAGTTGTGGAAGTAGTGAATATCTTTCGTAATAAAGTACAAGTAGTAGATGAAAATTAGCATGAATATAGTATAGCCAAGAAATTTATTATATCAGTCGTTAACGATGTTGCGAGTGAAACGATATTAGAAGTTACTACTAAATAACACTACATAACGATTTCCACAATCTCGAAACAGTGGTGTATCTAAATCAAAGAGGAAAGATTACTGGAAAATAGCTTTGCTATTATACATGCATACGACCATACACCATATCTCTCATCCTATCATTCAACAAGTTGAGATTTGTATGACGGAACCTGATGTGAAGGATGAGCACTCGTCGCAGCTCTCTTTCCAAATTTCACCTGATACTGCGATTTCCAAACAACTTGTAACTGGATAGGTGTGAAACGCAGTCTTTTCAGCTGAACACACATATGTGCAGGGGTATATATACATATATATATACCGAGCTGCTTTACTGAATTATCCTTCTGTTCGTGCTAATGGTCAAATCATAGAAAGCATTGTTCGTTATACTGAAATTTGCATATTCACATCAAGTCAACATGTTTATAAACATAAAAGAAATCATAAATCGTTAAGATCATACCAAGCATCAAGCATCGTTGGTATCAAAAGGGGGAAAAATGGGGTATATAAACATTCGAAATTCTAGGAAGACGGGTAACACTTTATTGATTTGTTTTTCTGGTTTTTGATATTCGGTTTTTAGGTTCCTCTATGCTCTATTCCGTTACCGAATGAGGTCCATACAAGCTCTCCAGGATTAAGCAGAGGTGATGTACTATGATCAAGTTTCAAAGGCAGTCATACAACATTAGTTATATATCGAAGAACACCCAACTTACCCATCCACCAAGAGAAGTGATACTTCCGTCAGGGTTCATTAAAGCATTATCTTGGTTAACACCTTGCATGTCCTTCATTACACCTATTGAACATACGATAAACTCAATGATTAGCTTCTAACGCTCAGATCTACTGGATTCGCTTCGAGGGAACTTACCGAAAGGAGAGAATCTTTCAATGTAAGATTGTTGTTCGAACCAACCTGCCATTTGAGTGTGGAAGTTCCAAGCTGGAAGAGAGAAAATAATATCCTATTAGTCTAGTACCCAAGGAATGAAGAAGTACATCGTCACTCACTGTCTTGAGGTGAGCATTGGGCACCACCATTGTAATCTTGACAAGCGTATTCGGTTACCCAGATATTACCACCAACAGCATTGTGGTAATCAGTAACGTATTGTTGGAATCTTGCAACACTGGTGTCGTAGTAGTGAATAGGGTAGAAACTGAATACAATCGTGGGTAATTAGACGCATGAACAAGGTATCCCGTTAAAGTAGATGTTGTAATCACTTACTCAGGAGTACAATCGGCTTTAGAATGTCCTTGATCGACACAAGCTTTGATGAAGTCTTGGACCCAAACCAAACCATCTGGAGCATTGGTTGGAGCAGCAGCACCGAGTCTGATACCTTTAGCTCTCATAGGTAAGAAATCGTTGATCCAGTAACCTACTGCATCGGCAGCAGCTACATCACATTGACCTTTTTGATTTGGTTCCTATAGCACGAGCGACATGATTATCAGCATAATACATTCCAAGTTATATAATATCATTATCAATATCAGCCCGAAATCCACTCACATTGAAGAATAAGACGTTCTTGACGGTTGATGGCCAACTGCCTTGTTGAGCGTACCAGTCACCGACATGTTTCGGACCCCATAACATAGGAACAGCTTCTAAACCAACTTTATCTGCTGAACCTACAGTGAAAGGTGACCAAGTATAATACCAAGAAGCTTTATTTCCAATATAGTTTCCTACGTAATCTGGTTGACCTTCAGTTGCCCAATCACCATTTGGCCAAGCGATACCTAATTTAGATCCTACGTTGGTTGAACCGCCTGATACTGCACCTGAATAAGTTACAGCTGCTGAAGAAGTCTCTGCTGGTGCAGCGGAAGAAGAAGTTTGTTGTTGATCCGCTGATGATGATGATGCGTCGGTTACGATAGCGTTGATAGCTGCATCCGTTGGTGCAGCTGCTACTGCACTTGATGAAGTTGCTGTTACAGCTGAACTTGAAGCTGCGGCAGGAGCAGTGTATGATTCACCTCTAACTCTACATTTCTTACCGTCAGCTTGTCTTCTGATTAATCCTTTTTTAGCAGGTGTAGTACTTCTTCTAGATACTACATCAGCAACTTTTTGTCTTGAAGCAAGGTGTCTATGGTAAACATCTTTAGGTGATCTTGCAGCTGGTCCGTGAGCTAACGCGGTCTATAAAGGATAAGTAGAAGAATGATTAGTGGTAATTTCCAACGAGTGCCAAGACTGTCTGAAGAATGAAAGGATAATCAAGCCAGACGCATTGACTTCTTGGCATTCAAGTTGTTTTACGTTGGAGCAGTATTCACATCAATAGATTAAGACAGTAACAATCAAGGTAGGAAGGGAAATTATCTGCAATGCAGAATATGTTCAAAACTTCAGGAATGAGTACTCACTGGTACTTGTTCTACACCACTTAAAGCAGCACCAAGTAAAGCGAGAGTAGGAAGAATGTTGATTAGAGAAGCGATAGCAATCATTGTGTATTGTATAACTAACTTGTTGATTCCAAGAAGCTGTTTGAGATGGATGTTTTGGACAAGAATAGTCGTTATCAAAAGACTAAACTTTGTTGTATTTGTTTGTTTTGTTATCTTTACTATTATAGCTTCAATGAGACGTTCAGTTTGACGTTGAAAATTGACTTGAGAATCGATGTTAAATCGTTGTTGTGCTCGTAAGGAGTAATGAACGTAGAATAGCAAGTTAGATAAATGAGATAAATCCAAGAAAATGAAAAAGATCAGTGAAAACCAGATGGAGATATAATAAGAAGTGAAAGAGAAAGTGAAGTAAAAAGGCTATGATGGAGGAAAGTGGATTCTTAAATGAAAGGTGTGAATCAAACAAAAAAGGAATGCTTTGCGTGAGAGTTTACTGTAGATGGAAGTTTATGCGAAATGAAACGAAGATCGAGAACTTTTCGTATGAGAACAGTGCATGCATGACGTTCTATTATCGATTATCTATCATCTATGAAACACACACTCAAAATGGTTGCCAAGGTGATATAAACAAGTTGAATTGAACAGGGCGAGGGTAGTTGCATAATCAAGGAAAAAGATCAGTCACGCACAGACCACTTTAAATTTCTTTTGCGCTAAAACCTACTTTATCAAAGGGTTTATTTTCATATGAAACGCGTCAAAGAGCCGTGTTTAAGGGGCATACGTGACATAAACAAACTAATAGAGAGCGGAGCATATATAAGCGGTCCACGTTGTTGCCTCATGGGTACTTTTCACATATTCTAAATCGGTCGCCGCGAAATGTTTTTGGAGACCCCATAAATACCGGGTTTCCATCATCAGCATGAAGGATTAGAGGTGTTCATATGAATTTAGTTATTAAACCTTTTCAACTATACAAGCGCAAACGATCGACAATGGTAGACATATAATATGAGATCTGTGAAGTCCTCAACAACTCATCAAGCAGGGCTGTCTAAATATGTCAAAGTCAAAACTTGGCATGTACTTGCATTATCAGCAGGTACACAAATTGGACTATTAATTTACGCTCAACATGTTGATTCTCATCCTGAAAGATACGGCGGTTTGAAATATACGGATGTAGATTGGAGAGTCATAAGTGATGGTACTAGATTGATATTCAACCCGAATGAAGGAGAAGGTAATATAGCTAGAGGATGGTTGACACAGTATTCGAGGCTGAAAATAGGAGAGTGAGTTTATTCAATCTCGCCTCTATCCTGCTACATCGTGCATCTAAACCACCTACAATAGCAGCAATTGGAAGTAGCAACATTCACACTATTACACCGTATTGAAAATGCTAACTTCAAACCATCTATTTAGCCCTTACGAGAGATCAACATATCGATATACACCTTTACTTTCATTATTAATTTCACCATGTTTAATCAATCCTCTATTAGGTAAATTAATATTAGTTTTAGTTTCGTTGATAATATCAATATTATTATTGGATCTATCTGAACAAAAGAATAAACTATTAATTCATGGTATATGGACTATACAACCTTTTGTTTTAAATATAAACACCAGAGGTTCACCTGAATCTATAATTTGTTTATTATCAATTTTGATTTTATATAATTTAAAGAAAAATCATTTTAATTTAGCAGCTTTTTGTTTAGGTTTATCAATAAGTTATAAAATTTATCCTATAATTTATGTTCCAGCTATTTGGAGTTTCTTATCTAGATCTTCAACATCCAAGATCGAATCAAACGATAATAGCTGGTTCGGTAAAAGAATATGGAAATTCGGTTTCGTTACCGCTTTGACTCTTCTTCTGGTTAATGGTCTATTATGGTCAATGTGAGTATGAAACGCTTACAGTCAGAGAATCGATTCCTCATTACTTCTGTTCCCTCAATTTTGTTTATTTCTTTAATGCTGATTTGTTGATAAATCAGATGGGGACAACCATTTATACAACATACATTTCTATATCACCTAACGAGATTAGATCATCGACATAATTTCTCGCCATACTTTCATCCAATATATTTATCTTTATTCCCTTCTGATGTAACCTCATCGGCTGTTTTCATACCTAGAACTATAGAAAATATACTACGTCACCCATTGACTTCATTTTTACCTCAAAATACTTTGGTTCTGCTAGTTGGGTTCATCTTACAACCTATAACAGGAATAGAATTTACAATGTTTATCCAAACTGCTGTATTTGTGATTTTCAATAAAGTTTGTACTTCACAAGTGAGTTAGAAACAAGACCACAATCATTTTCGATCACATTCCTCAGCTTCTCAATTGCTATTTCAAAGTTTGTTTCAGTATATCGTATAGATTGACTAATATTATACTTTTATCTTTTTTTTCTAAAACTAGTATTTTATGTGGTTCTTACCTTTTCTTCCACTTATAATACCTCGACTTCACTTTACTAGAAATAAAACAATAGCTCTCATCAGTTTATGGATAGTTGGTCAAGCACTATGGTTAAGTATTGGATATCAATTAGAATTTTTAGCAAAGCAAGTTCACATCTATTTATGGTTAGCTGGATTGACATTATTCGGAATAAGTTGTTGGATTATAGGTGAATTATTGGATGGTTTCCAATTTCAATCTAACACTAAAGATCATTCGGATTTAAGAGAAAAAAACCGAGATTCGAAATAAGGTGAAAGGTGAATAAACGATACAAAACAGACTAGTCAGTAATATCTTAACAATTTGGAGATATATAGTATATAGATGAGATCAGATGATCTGAAATATCCTTTATTCTTCCCCATAACTTATTCTTGCAAGACGGCCAACTCCAAGATACAAATTGTAGAGTTTGCGTCCTTTTAGAGTCCAACGAGAGGAAGCAAAGGTCATTGACATCGTAATTGAGCGGATTCAAAATATAGTAATTAGGCAAAGTCATGAGATCGTCAGCATGGTTGCAATTGATTTAACGGAGTCATCATATCTGATTTGACGCTGGGCTCCATCTACCAAATGAACGCTTTTATCAACAAACGATAGCATCATACCAAGAAATATGAATGATGTTTGCCCCATTCGGCTCCATGGAATTTTAGGCTATATCGAAGTAAATGACTGACTCCAACCCCAAAAGTATTTCATGTTTAGACTATTTTGGTTACGCTGAAAGGGGTATTAGCCAAAAGATATCTTACCATATATAGTCATTTTGGACTACAATAGTAGGCTATGCTATGCTATGTCATGTGAGTTGATTGCAATATTAAAATGGTCATTTTCGGCCCGATACGTAGTACTCACTGTAAGTAGTTTTCCGACTGTCCGGCCGATGGCGCGTTTCTTCACCATATTAAGATAATTCTTTAAACAGTTTTCACTAAGGTTAAAAACATGCGGGGCAAACAACAAGTAAAGGCGGCAATGGAAACTTACTTCTACAGGTATAGCTTTCAAGCCCTGAATAAATAAATAAATTCACTGTATGCTGGTTTGATGCTATAAACCCGCTACTACTGCAGCATATATGATTGACAGGTACCATGTAAAAAATTAAGGAAAAAGGCAACAAAGAAGTAAATCCGGTTTACCTAACATAAGGTAGCTATGAGCTTTGAGGTATCAAATCCCGCTTTACGGGCATAAGGTACAGAAATAGCAGATAGAGCATCATTGAAAGGTAACCTACCAGTAAGGTTAAACAATACATGAACCGGGTTCTCGTTTTTCCATACGATTGATTTGATTAACGATTTTTCATTTTCCAATTTCATTTGCTTAAGCACGTTGAATATCATACCAGCAACTGTTTTATCATTGATATGGATAGCATCAAATCATAATCTTGGTTCTTCATAGACTATCGACTATAGTACAGCGTTTTGTAACAAGCAAGTTCGAGCAAGGGAGGAGAATTCAAAATAAAAAGGGATAAGTACTCTGTTAACCGGAAAGAATACGGAATAAATCAAATCATTATATTGTAATATCCATCAAAACACGAGTTTTAGTAACCTTACATTAGTTATCGCACCATCCTTCAACCCCACTTTCAACAACCCATTCGTTGTCATCCTTTACCATCAACAACATCCTTTGACTCCGTCATAGTCGACATCTGATACAGTATATTGGAACGATCAAGGACCCCACAAAAACCCCCGCGCGGGATCCTCTTCTTCAAAGTTACAATCATCAAATTTTTCACTTGTTTTAGTCCAAATCAATAAACATCCTTTGAAGATAGACATCAATTCCAGACTTTGAATAGAACATATAGATCATCAAAAAGCGGATACAAGTACACTTGATTCTTTACACCCATCATCACACGGCTCACAATTACCTATCCTAGAACAGCTACACCTATTTTCACTTCACTTTTAGTCAATACGATTCCCCACAATACCAAAGGAAAAGGAAGAATCGATAACCTCTCTTGATACATCGAACGGCTTACTCTGAAATAAGAGGTCTTTTTCACCAATTGATCGGAATTAAGCTGGTAACATATTAACAAATAATAGACTAGAAAGATAGAGGTCTCAATCAGGTGTTGCCGCCGGTTCGCCCACATATCTAAAACAAACAGTTTTTTTGCCATCACATTCTTAAAGTCTATTGTGATAATCTAGACTTTACCCCACTTCCGACCCCCCCTATCGTGTAATATCGCAATCTATCTATTCTTCTACCCTTCAATCGTTTCTGAACTTGTCTTCTTTTACGACTACAATGGTGTTAGATTATGATTTGTAGTCTTGTCTCCTCGTTCAAGACAGAGAACAAATACCGATTAACCACAACTCAAAACAGTTCAACAATCCATTATATAAATCAAATAACACAAACACCATGATGGACGTACCATTACCTTCACCATCATGTTCTATAAGGTCAACTAAACCTGCTATACCGCTTCTCTCGTTAGCTCCTCCCGCTTTAGCTCTAGGTGATGAATTGGCTGTAGGTGAGCCAGGGGACGATAACAATGCTGGGGAAATATGGAATGGTGAGTGATTATGGTTACTTTACATGAAATGCTTGAACCGCCAACTGATGTTGAATTGCTGGGAGTAGTCATCACAAGAGCAGCTGATTTAGTTAAAGATGGAGAAAGGCTGGAAAATCTAGCATGGAGGTGAGTGACCATAAAATCAGCTGTTGATCAGTACTAGAAGACGTCAGCTGATCATAGCTTTACACAAATAGACATTGGGGTCAGCCACGTCGGTCTAATCAAGACGCAACAAGAAGATTATCAATGTCATCCCAAGCAACCACAGCATCTACAGCATCGATCCATACACCTATAGACTCAGCACCGCCACCTTTTTTACATCGTACTAGAAGTTCAGAGAAACTGACTTTTGGTGGAGCTCTGAAGTTATTATTAGAAAAGGATGAAAATAACTTTAAAGATTGGGTAGAAGATGCTAAAAGGCATTTACCTTCACCTTCACCAATTGGACAATTATCACCACCTATAATATCTGTACCTGATACACCTGTTGCGAATGTTGAAATCAGATTGGTTGAACCTACTCCTGTTCCAAGTAGAGTAGGTAGTTTAGGTGGATCAATGAATAATTCAGGATTATTATCTTCAAATACAACAATCCCACCTCCATTGAAAGAAGATATAATAGGTGAAGAGAAAGCTACTAAAGCTGAAAAAGATAAATTGAATCAGAGAGTTTCTTCCACTTCAAATTCGGCTTTGGGTTCCGGTTTATCAAAACCAATAAGCACACCTACACCATCAAGAAGATCTTCATACTCCAAGAATAAATCAGGAAATTCACCCAAAAAGAAAAGCAGTAAATTTTTCGTACAATCTTCGCCTGGTAGATATAGTGGATCAGATTCATCACATCCTAATCATACTTCTCCTGATGTATCTACCCTTGCTCAGATACCTGGTCACAGCACCAGCACTGCCAAAGTAGTTTCTCCCTCCATAACATTATCACCTAATCACAAACATGGTAGAAGAAGAAGTTCAGGGGATTCATCAACAGGCTTGATTATGGGTAAAGGCAAGCCCTCAGAAAATCACTCAACTCACGTTCATCCTCATCCTCATCCTCATCCACCACATCAAAAAAGACATGTATCATTATCAACTATGAAAGGTAAATTTCAAGCTGAAAAGAGACGTATGGCAGAACAACATTCAGCTTTAAATGGTGAAAAAACAAAAGATAATGAAGAAAGTGGTTGGGAAGATGAAGAAGAAGATTTAGGTGATGAAGATGGTGATGAGAATTGGAGTGATGAGGATGATTCACCAAAAGATGATAAAAAGGTCGAGGAACAAAATGGAAAACTTGATCATGCTCCTCAATCTACCACGGCGGAAATAACGCACGAGAAGGAATTACAAAAAGAGAAAGAGAGAGATAACAAGAGTAGTAGTAGTAGTAGACCATCGTTAAATAGAAGAAGATCATCCTCAAGACCTAGAATGGGAAGAACAACTTCAGATGACCATCAACCAGATTTATTAACTTTATTGACTAGAAAACCTTCTCAACATGGACAAACTCATCAGCATAAGGATGCACCACCTGCTCCAGCACCTACACCTTTAATTAAAATGTCTAAAAAAGAAAGACTAAAGGCTAAAGTCGAAAGAGAAAAAATTGAGGCTCAATTGGAAGCTCAAAGACAAAGAGAGATGTTTGCGAAACAACAAATATTCGGTACAAAGAACATTAGTCACAACCAGGGTTTATTAGCTTCTGCTTTACAAAGAGGTGCAAGTATGGTTAACCTCGTAAGTAGCTTATCTTATCACATCGCCTTCGAGTATCTTTGCTAAGTTGTACTGCTTTCATAGACTTCACTTGATGGACCTACGATACGGCCTTCGCCCACCCACGGACAATTACCTTCTTTGGCATCCTCACCTGCACCTGGACCATCTCTGTTACGAAGTAAATCAGTTGTAGCTATGCCTGTACAAACGGGTGTTAGCGTTACGATCCCACCTCACGCTTTGAATGCTGTTAAAGAGAAACAGAAAAAACCTCAAAAGAGTAGTAATAGTCAAGAAAAAGCAAAAGCTACAGTAGAAATGGAATCTTCATCCGAAGAAGAGAGTGATGCAGACGCTGATTATTTGAATACAACGCAAACAAAGCAAAAACTTGCCGCACTTGCAGCTAAGAGAGATGCTAAAACTCATACTCAAACTAAAGCTCAACCTCAAATCTCACCTCAAAATCAAGTAACCCAACAAATACAACAAAAGCAGCAGCCTCGACCCCAACCTCAACCTACTAAAGCTTTGCCTGCCTTCCCAAGGATGAATGAATACGGTTATGTACAACCTATGTCTCCAACCACAAAAAGGAGAAATATTATAATGGCTGAAATGAGTGAATCTCTTCGTCGCAGTAAGTTGTTTATTGATCACATACGCGGGCTTTATCCCTACTACACACTCTCAGTTCAGAGGGGCCTCGTCTTACCCATTGTTCTCTGATAGATGTGGTACTTGAGCGAGAGAAATCGTCTGGCGGTGGACCTCGCGCACTTGGTTTAATTAGACCACCTCCTTCAACACATACATCTAGATTAACTACTGTACATTCAGCTGTCAATTTGACTCAATATTCAAGAGGTGGAGGAGGAGAAACTATGGAAAGAACTTCATCGCATCCTGCAAGAGCTAGTCCAAATACGTCGCAACCTTCTTCACATACAGGAGCAATTACAACTATACCTTCACCACCAACCATACCTCAACCTCCATCATTAGATACAACAAGAAGGAGAACTACACCTAATATTCTAGGTGGTGGGAATTTCCTAAGACCTTTGACTAAAGCTTTAACTGCTCAAGCTGCACAACCTCAAAAAGGACAAGCTCAAGTCAGAATATCTAATCAAGTTGAACAGCAAACATTGAATAGAAATTCAAGTTCAACAAATTTATCAAATAATGATGGAAATGGAAACACAACTGTGAATGGAAATATCATTAATAATATTGCAAGATCTGAATCACCATCAAATTTAGGAGCTCCAGCAATGATGAGAAGATCAACTGAAGGTGATGAATTACATAAAGAAAGAGAAAGAAGAAGAGAATTAGCTAGAAGAAGAGATACAACAGATACAAGTTATAGATTACATGGTTGGTAAATCTCAAAACTCATTGTATCTGATCTAATCGCCACAAGGCGAAACAAAACAACATACAAAATTCAATCACAAAACAAGCACTCTTTCTTTTTTTTAGGGATTTCCGGGTTTTCAGCTTTGATTACATATAAGCATTTTATTTTTCAACTTAGGTCAAATCAATCCGTTGTACATAATTAGTTAGCATTTACAATTATAATCAAAACATCACATCATCAAAACAGAATTCATTCATTTCGATATTCATCTCAATTTGTAATTTTTCTGCCTTTTTTGTTTTTTTTCATCCAATGGGCTTTATATGTTCGTCGTTGATTTCAATATATTTGGCAATTCTTTCTGGTTTTCTTTTGCTTTTAATCAAGAAATATAATCTGTTGTAATATCATTAGTCACACTCATTCTTTTTTTGTTTCCGAGAATGACATTATTTTATACTATATATTCATGCAATGCATTTTCCTGACAAAACATATCTGTAAGAGTAGGAGGATCAAATTCTCTTTTTCTGAACGGCATGAATCCATCTAGGGGTCGAGACCTTTGATAAGTATCATATGGATTTGGATGAACGAATCTTAGTATACAAGAAGGAATAGTATACTATGCACATCTACATGTTCACTTAATGGCGCTATTATCTGCATCCAATATTGCCTACAACCAGTTGACTACCAAAGAGGCGCGAACGCGATAATCCGTGCATCAACGAGCGTCCCTTGGCGAAATAGCTTTTCATGTGATATACCTGTACGGTTTGCACACTGTATTGTCCATAAAAAACCTCCGCTATCGGAAAGAGCCATGCCCATTGGTGAAGATGAGGTATGCATCAATGCTGATCACATAAAGTCATCGTCACTCCATTGTTCCTTCTCTTGGAATGCTTCTTCGGTGAACATCCCATCATATGAACGAGCTTTTTTCTCTTCTTCCCATTTCTGTCTCTGCTCTTGCTCCTGCTTAGCCTATAATTTAGAGAGCAAAAGCGTCAGACCCTAAACAAGGGCTAATTTCGTCCGCTAAATAAGATCACGTAATGCTTACTCGTTCAATAGCTCCTGCTTTCTTTTTTCTACCTTCTTCGCGTAGTCTCTCTTGCCTCTCTGCCTCGTGATCCACTCCTTTCACTATTTTGGTTTTATTCAATCGATTTACTATGGCATTATCTCGGGATGGTACATGCACTAAAGAAGGAAAACTTGGTCAGTCAGTTAATCATTGACATGGAATAAGGCATTGCATGTGAAAGAAGTGGTTATTTACCTCGCTTGACCAGCTTGTCGGAATGGAAAGATACCTGACCTACGGCCATATCTCCAGATTTCTGTAATCAACAACGTGACTGATCAGCGATTAGAACTGTCTCAGACAGACGAATTTTTGACGTACCTTCAGATTCGTGAAAGGTGTATATATTACCTATATTCCGTCGCGTTAGCCTATCCCTGTATGACCAACTTCATTGCAGTAGTAACCTTACAGTAATATTATCCTTCTTATTGCCTAGAACACTGGTAAGCTGAGGTCAGACATTCACAATACGCAGACTTAGCCTACCTTCTATACTGTTCGCTTTCACCAGCTGAGCCATGTCCATCACTAACGCCTGAGGGAGTTTATCCCATTCTCCATACGGTTGATCCGCTGTATGCCGTAGGTATACATGTGCTGAAGATAATTTGCTGCGATACATATAAGCTGGCGACTCCCCAAGTTGAGAAGTTTAGTAGCTTACTCTACGTGAAACCATATATCGGTAGGTAACCCATATTTTAGCAGTTCTTCATCTGTTTGAGGAAATCAGCGCTGATCAACAACAATAAAACGGTTTGACGGACGGACTTTCGACTTTATCTCTTCCCCTAAGCATCAAGACTTGACATCAGCTAGACCTTCTGCTAAGAGATATCCAGCTGATACATGATGCTTACATATACAACGTCGCTGGCGGACTGACAGCTATGTAGACCAAATAGTTAGCTTGTTTCAGCTTGCAGAAATGCTAATAATCGATTAAACCTACCTTTTGAGGTGAAAAAGATGACCATTCTTTCGATCAAATATTACAGTTCAGGATGGCCGAGGCTGGTATGAGTAGATTTATACTTCTTTGTAACAAAGTTAGGTATAATTATTTCTGTATAACAAAATGTCAAAATAAAACAGGTGAACCTCCTCCACCGACACCGTCTCACCCTTTTCTACCTTTCTACAGTGTGTTTCATATTTAGTCCCGAAGTACCGATGCATGTGGCACTCAAAAGACAATGATGCCCCGCGTTTCTTGATTTTGTTAAGATTCTAAACCTTCACGTTGACAATGATTCTTGCTTGAAATATTATCATGATATAGCCTGAAAGCTCTGTTCGGGTTTGACAATCTGATCTGGTTATCAAAAGAACGAGTCGTTGAGGAAATAAGTATAAGAGGGGTCAAGATGTCTTCGGTAAGCTGCCATCGACCGCATGAGTGTATTAGCGACCTTTTCAGCTAATTATGGCTTCCTCTTTGTTTTAGATTGACGAATTCGCGATACCGAATACAATACTTCGTCATTTTGATTTATCGTCCACGCCATGGAATGAGTTTACTGCACCTCAGATAGAAGATAGAAGAAAGAAATTACCAGATGGTAAATTGTTCTTTGATAGATTATTGGAATTGGTTGGTCTTGAGGGTTAGTTCTTGGTTATCCTTCCCTTTCCAAAATCCTTTAAACAGACTTTCACTAATTATCTTTTTATGCTTGAAACACAATATAGGATCATCATTATATCCACCCAATACACCTGCAGCTCTACGTAGATTATTACATACCATTCAATCATTAGAATTAGATCGGTTGAAGAAAGATTGTTTTTTATATTACTTGTTAAAAGACTATGATGTAGCTTCGACATTACAGTCTCGACCGTCAATGGATATAGATGGTCAAACGGAAGATGAAGAATTAACTATTGTTACTAAGATTAATGGTGAATTAAGTGGAAAAGCTCAAGTATTCGCTAAGAAAAGATGTATGTCGCAAACGTGGAAAAGGTTCATTGATGGTTACTGGGCTTTAGATCATGGTTTATGGGAAGTAAGTTGTATTGTCAATGGACTTAGAAGTCTTACATCTTGTAAAGTTCATCAGCTAGCTCTTCCATCATCCACTGACCTATTTTTGCTCGAATGGTATAGCTCGCAGTATCCTCCTTATCTGATCCATCGATAACCACATTAAATTTCGTTCCATCAATAATACAAACACTTTCAACTCATGTTTCACCACCTTCAAAATCATTATCATTGATACATCAATTTTTGACTTTTGCACATCCTGAATTGACTACAAAAGAAGAAAATGATATTAAGTTATTATCTTTAGCTTCAAGTGGGAATCTACATCAGGCATTTTCTTTGATTCGATCAAATCTAAAACCAGAAGATGAAAATGAAAGAAAGAGATTAAGAGAAAATTTATATTTATGGATTTTAGGTACTTCGAATAGTAAACAAATTCAAAGTAGATCGTTAAAAGAATTATTACATATACCTTTATCATTTGAAGAAAATCAACATTTGATTGAATTCTTATTACATCCACCTAATAAACTAAAACATCAAACAAATAATAAAGCATTATCATTATTACATGATCTGATTACTTTAAGATTGATTCATCAAGGCCAATATAGTGAATCTTTATTATTAGATAAACAATTAGCTGGTACAGGTGGTAATGAAAGAGATCGTCAAAAACGTAGAGAAATGGTCAGAGAATTCATTTCAATTTTACCTCAAGCTCAAAGACAAGCGTTATTAGCAGAATCTTCCTTAGACGCCAATGATGATAATGATAAATACGCTCAAAGCAATGATCAAGAAGATAGAGATATGGCTTCTTCCTGGGTAAACATACAACCACCTCAATCAAATGGTCCTTCATACGCTGAAATCGCCTCTGAACCACCTTCAATCCCCATTCCATCCGTATTACCTACTCAACCCCCTTCCGCTTCGACTTTTGCTGCTGGTCAAATATCTGCACCTTCACCTTCACCTGTTCCAGTAGCTACACCTACTCCAGTCCAACCTTCAACTACACACACATCTTTATTCAATGCTGCTCAAAACGCTCCATTACCTTCTTCACCTCAAAAACCAGCATCACCATTCTCAGGTCCACCTAGATTCGCTCCTGGATCATCTTCAACTGGTCAAAGTCAGCATAACCCATCACCACGAAGAGTTTTATCGGGAAGTCCCTTCAATCTACCTCCATCATCATCTTCCACTTCAAAAGCTCGTGGAAGTCCTGCTCCTGCACTCAGATTACCTAACACAATCATTAATGATGATGATGAAGATGATGAGGATGGATCAGTACTAGGTAGAAGGGCGAACAATAGAGGTCGAGGTAGATTAAATAGAGGAGTTTCGCAAAGTGTTGAACCTGACAATGAGAAAGAAAATCGAGATCAAAGTCAAGTCACTATGGATATCGATGAAGGCCATAACATTGAGACAATAGACGAAGAACCTTCCTCATCGAAACCAAAGAGTCATACTGAGCCACCGAGATCAATCAGAAAATCCAGAAGAGTACTATCATCAACTCAACGACGTGAGCATGATGACACCGCCTCTCCACCGCCAACGGCAAGTACAACAGGTATCAATGGAATGCCCGGATCGTTTTCAACCTCGAAACAAAAAAACCCTGCTCATGATGACAAACATCTGAATTCTGATGAAGAGATGCCTCCACCACCTTCACGATCAACTAGAGCTTCATCGAACAAACCTGAATCGAGTGCAAGTACAAATAATAGAGGTAATGGTAGATCACGTATGACTAGATCAGTCTCAAGAGCAGTTATATCTGATGATGAAGATCATAGTGAACGACAACAACATAAGACACCAAGTAAACCACCTGCTAAAAAGTCTAAACTTACTCCACCGCCTACAACGACACGAAAAAGAATACCCAGATCAAGTTTAGCTCCAAGTGAATTAAACGATAATAATGATCATGAACAGTCACAGTCAGTTAGAAGATCAACTAGAAGTAGAACTGCCAATAGTGTTCAACCTTCTGAACAAGGTAGTCCTACACCGAGTGAAACTGGTTCAATAGCTAGATCCAGAAGACAATCCACCAGAGCTGGAAGTGCTACACCTAGAATGAGTACTAGGACTAGTACAAGAAGGGGATAGATCAAAAAGTCTTGTATCCATTACGTATCTTGATCTTGGCATGTATAGCATTACAACTTCATTAATTCATATAATGTGTTTTCTTCAGAAGTGATTTACTCAATGTTATGTTTGATCCGGTAGTTAGTCACCGCTAACTTAATTATTGGTGATTCGATACCGAATTGACCGATAGCCGAGCATTGACAGATAACCAAAATATCGCCAATACGATAGATTTTGCCCATTCGTTCTCTTTTTTTGAAACTGACTGTTCTGTCATCTTCGAAAAGTTTGTGTAACTAAGACCATAAAGAAGGTCGCATTCTGAGCATTTCACTTCCAGTGCCGTTATTCGCTAACATCTTTGTACAAACCACACTGTCAACGCAGAATGACATCAACCAAAAGACCATCTTCACCTAATTCGTCGACTTCTGATCAAGGAGAATCTTCAACGACGACTAAGAAAGCTCGACTTACCACTCCGCTATCTGGATCTAATGAAATGAATAAGGATAAAGCAAAAGATAAACCAATATCATTACATTCATGGTTACATCCATCAGAACCTGAATTAATTTTAACTCATTCTCCAGCATTACATTCATCAACATCAACTTTTTTAGGTTTTGCAATATCTTTTTTACCTCCAACATATATAACTTCATTACCAAGTTTAGAAAAAGAATGTAGAAGAATCATAAGAGAATTAAATGTTATTAATTTAGTTGGTGATTTAGTTTCAAAAGATGGTGAAGGTGCATTTCAAAATGGTCAAGGTAAATCACCAAATAATCCAAATAGAATAAGAGAACCAGATCATAGAATTTGGGCATGTAGAACTTTAACTTTAAAAGATGGTAAAGATGGTACAGGTGGTGAAGATGATTATCAAGTGAGTTTGCACTTTCCATGATTTAGATGTATATGATATGTGCTAATTCCGATCTCATTTTTAGCTGTTAGAAGCTTCTTTTGATGATAATGAGAAATACGGTTCACAATCGATCTTAAAGACTTTGAGAGAAAATAATGGAATTGACGTCCTATCTCTATGTTGTAGATGGGTAAGTTAAGAAAATGTCACATTATCTTTTACAGCTTAATTAGATCGAAAAACCCTATTGAAAAACTGATAAATGTTTAATTTCCTTGTCTTTTTCACTTCTGATTCTACAGTATGGAGGAGATATGATAGGTGTGAGTCCAATCTATCATATAAATCACAATGTAATTTTAAACTGACATCGTTTATGAATTATATCACGTAGCCACAAAGATTTCAACATATTTCAACAACGATATTAACATCTTTAAAAACGACGTTGAAGCTAGTCACTTTAAGAGATTTAAGAACAAATTTAGAATCTTTAGATGAAGAGATAAATTCACTTAGATTGAATATATCTAGTTCTCAAAATGAGATTGGTAATGTAAATATAGATATCAAAGTTCAAGAAAAAGGGAAATATGATGATATTGAAGATGAAAAGAAATTAGAAAGATTGATTGTTGCAAGAGAAAAAACTAAAGAAGCTTTAGAGAAAAGATTAGGAAAATCAGAAAGTGGATAATAGAAAATTTCAAAAATGCCTCAATATCAACAAGCGATAAATCAATATCATTACGAATCAAGAGAGTAATTCCGATTGGATCGAGATGGAAATGAGCAGATATCTCAATACTTAATTTTCTCGAAGCATCAACGTTGCATTGTTCTCATTGTATCCATGACAAATTTGTTGTCAGAAACCAGTTAAATGGTCTTTTTGTCCAATGGATACTCTCACCCAAATCTCGTTCGACTCAAAATACACGCTGTTCGACCTATCCCAGGAGGCACTCAGGAATGATTAGGTTATAACAGTACTGTCGGGTTTACATATCTCGTATATGCATGATACGACCGGAGGCACCAGTTGAGGAGTGGGGATATATAGGCTACAATATGTGGAAATACGTTTGTTTTTACATATAACTATTTGCATAGTGTTTCACTATCGATTGATTAGGTTAAAAACAATTCAATGGATGTTAATTGAGCCATTATGTCTCGACGGAAATTTCTAGGTCACAAGGTCTGATGCTGTAAAACTTCTTCGTGTCTAATCAGACCATTTTAAATGTATGAATGTTTATTGAAACAAATCATCTTGAAATACTTGAAGATAATCTTTCTCTACACATTTTTATGATAATAATGGATTTTTGCTTAATTGCGACATTTAAGGCGCAAGTTTCGATATATCTGCAGATTTCGCTTTACCTTCCAAGATTAATTCTGCCAAGACTTTTCCTGTACCTGGACCTTGCGTTATACCCCAACATGATAATCTATATTGATCAGGATAACAACAGTGAATTAGCAAGAGAAATTGTAGGTCTATCATGAAAAAGATTAAGGTCCAACTTACCCAGAACCAATCCAGACATTCTCCACACCCCTTACTTTCCCTACCAATGGTCTACCTCTATCAGCAATAGGTAAATAACAAGCTTGTTCAGCAACAATCTCAACATTTTGTTCTGTAGTGAATATATCAGATAATGCTTGTGCTTGTTTATGTAATTTTGCTATTGCATTAGGTGAAGGTGAAACTTCCGCTGAAGTCTCAGGTAATGGTTCATCGTCACCTGCACCACAACTAGAAAAGTATGTCAGCGTTGCAAAGTAAATTGTCGTAGCAGTGGAGTAATGGGGGGAGAATCACTCACATATACGTGGTTCCATCAGGTCTAGCATAAACTTCAGGTTCAGCAGCTGAACCATCTTTTAAAGTCATACTTGTGAATAAACAAGTTGCTGTCAAATCTTGTTTTGTTTTTAATATAATTGAATGTGCTCTATGACCTTGAACACTTAATTTTTGACCTATCTTTGAACCTAATAAATCATTTGATAATCTACCTGTCCATGGTCCTGCACAAATTACAATTGAATCTATATCATCTATCATTTCTTGTTTATCATTATCATTTGATATTGTACTATATGACACTGATTTAGGTGTATTTGTTTCAGGATTTAATGATAATGATTTTACTTGACCAAATTTAATTTCGGTATTGGGATTTTCTAAAAACTTTTTACTGAAAAATTCTGTAAATAATTTTGGATGTACTTGTGCAGTTGTTTTATGTGATCCTAATGATCTTGATGAATGTACTAATCCATTTTCTAACCATGGTAAAGGTGATGATTTTTTAGATTTTCTCGTAGCATCTGTTTCAATTGACTATGTCAAGTGGCAAAATCAGTGAAACAATCCCAGTCAAAGGAAATTAAATAGGATGGTACAATGAAAAGAAGACGAAGGATATTCAGTTTACTCTAAATGAGCGAACGGTAATTTGAGATGATTTTGATTATATGAAGAATAGCTAAGATACTAAAATACTAAAGACTTAAAAAACTCACAAGGGTATCAACAGTTCTATAACCCCATTCTTTTTGACCATTAAATTTATTTGATAATTCCTCATGTAAGTTATAACTCATTTCACTTAAATCAGAAGTTGCACTACCATGCCAATCTTTAGCTAAAAAACCACCTGAATATCCTGAAGCAGCTGATGCAATTTTATTACCTTCTAATATAGTTATTTTGGTTGTTGGTAATCTTGCTGTGTGAGTAGCTAAAAAGTATGCTGTTGATACTCCACATATACCACCTCCTATTATCACTACATGTTTTGGTGCTGCTGCTGGAGGTGACATTCTGATGTGATTGTTTCGTCTGAATAATGTATCGCTCGAGTTTCCTCACCAGAAAATATCACAATAGAAAGAAGATGTTTAGTTGTATACTACAAGTTAATGAGAAATTTTCAAGTTCAAAATCATAAAATCGCTAATGATGATATAGTCCCGAAATCAACCGGTTATAGCGTCATAGCAAAATATTCCACTGTGATAGTGTGGGACCTAAAAACTGCTTACTGGTATATCGTATCGCATCGCAGTTATCTACCTCCCACATCTGTTACAACTTACAACTCAAATCCGTTCTTCATCCTTGACTCATACATTGCCCTGATGGGATTCAGGCTCAATTGTCTGGCTCTTTGTTATGAAACTCAACGTCTCATCATTTCCGAATTTGTCTCCACCTAGGAGTGTATGACAGGATGTGAACAAATGATCGGCAAACACATGTATATACTACTGGAAGAAGAAAATCGAAAATATGTTCAATACAGCTTTTTTTCCCAACTCTGAAATCACTACTTGTTCATCCCCCACAGTGAAGAAATGACGATCAATATCAGTCAGTATCAGTGATACATTGTCACACATCATCATACCAGATCGCCGGGATTAATCCGGTTACGATAAACTCTGCTTTTTTCCTTCGAATCATCTACAAGTCAGACATACCAGTTCCCGCATATTGAAAGCGCAAGTTCTACTGTATCAGCGTATCAGCTAAACCGTACCGATCACGAATTTGGAATCCTGGGCGGGATTTCTGAACCAAAAGAAAGGTGTATCGGATGTTCCCCGACCTGCTTGGTGATTATGGTTCCCCGCCGGATGTCTCCCCGGTACTTCTGTCAAGCAGGACTTGTACCTCGATATAGTAGCCAATGTTTACATGTTGTGGAAATCACTTAGCTTGATGGTGGCAAGCAGGCCGAATCTCGAAATATATAAAGCTTACAGATTTTGACGATGTATACCAAGCAAAGACCACAACTCTAGTCTTACTCGACAAGCCTAATCGTCGACACCAAACCCTATTATCTAGAGAAATCCATCCACAACAGTATAACAAGATGGCGCCTCAAATCGCTTGGACCGATGTACCGAGTAAGTCTAGCAGTAAAGTTGAAGTGATTGTAATTACTGACTTCTATCCCAGACAACGCTCATGCTATATGGTATAAAGACGCTGGTTTGCGAAAAAACGTTGCCTTTGGCTTAGGTTTATGTCTTGTAATCGCTACTAATGTGAGTTGTCATATAGTCAATTGCTTCCTCTTCAGTTCACTCAACGCTGACGAAAATTTACAAACAGGGGTATCAAGCTACTCTATTGAGTGGTTTTCAAGCCATGCTTAGTTGGCAGACATTCTTCAGACATCCTGTAGGAACTCGTCTAGGTCTCTATGCGGCTTCGTTCTTCTTGCCATCCATATTCACCTCCTTCATCGGGGATTATATCTCCACCAAATATGGTCGACGATGGTGTATCATCATCGCCAATATTATAATCTTAGCTGGAAGTATTATCAACACTTTCGCCAACTCCATCGGCATGTGGGTAGCTGGTAGAGCAATTATCGGTGCAGGTGTAGGTATAGTTAAGGTTGCTGCTCCAGTACTCATTCAAGAAATCTCTCATCCTCGACTCAGACCCATTCTTGGTTCTGCCTACCAAACTTTCGCATATATCGGTACATTCGTTGCCGCTTTTATGACTTGTAAGGTCTGCTATCATTAGAAAGCTAATATAGTCCTCGCTGACGACCTATTTTGTCATTAGTTGTCGGCTTGTATATCAAGGGGGACTGGGGATGGCGATTCCCTTCTCTTCTGCAAATAATCGGACCTGTAATGGTTCTTATTGTGACCTTTTTATGTCCTGAATCACCAAGAGTATGTACAAAGCATCATTCACGTGTAATACTGTAGGTGAGACTGATGTCTAGTGTTTCTTTGGCAGTGGCTCATCAAAGAGGGAAAAGAAGAACAAGCGACTAAGGTTCTTGCTACCCTTCACGCGAATGGTGATGAAAACGACGCTCTTGTCCAGCTCGAAATCAGCCAAATTAAAGCAGCTCTAGAACGAGAGGTCAACATGAAACAAGCAAGCTTCCTTGATTTCCTTCGAACACCTGGTAATCGAAAAAGATTAATTACTCTTGTTGCCCTGGCTTTCTCTCTCAACTGGATGGGTAATGGTATCATCACTTATTATCTATCGCCCGTCTTGAAATCGGTCGGCATCACAGCTCCAGTTCAAATCACTTTGATCAACTCCGGTCTTGGTGAGCATTCGCCTCGTCATGATGATCAGGACTTGAAGAACGCTACTGATATTGTGCTTTATATCGACCAGCTCTCTGGAATTTGATTTTAGCTTCCTGTGCAGCTATTGGCGTGGATAAGTTTGGCCGACGACCTCTGTTCTTGATATCATGCTTGGGAATGCTCTGCTCTTATGGTGTGGTCATGGGTCTATCAGCTGGTTTCGCTCAAACCAAACAGCACTCACTTGGTATTGCTGTAATTCCATTCCTCTTTATGTACGTTTTATCCACCATTCCATCGATCATATAGATTATAAGGAACTGACGAAATTGAACATAGTTATTTCGGATTCTACGATATTGCATTCACTCCCTTACCTATTGCTTACACTGTTGAAATTCTACCATTCAATATTCGATCAAAGGGAATGGCCCTTTTCACTTCAACAGCTACATTAGGAAATGCTTTCAATCAATTTGTTAATCCAATTGCTCTTAAGGCTATCGCTTGGAGATAGTGAGTTTCAATCTAAATTGTCAGATACAGTATGAACATTGTGTTAATGTTCATTTATTCACCTCCCAGTTACGGAGTATATATCGGTATTCTGATCTTCTACTTCGTTTTCATTTTCTTGCTTTTCCCCGAGACTAAGAGACTTTCAGCCGAAGAAGCTAGTAGAGTATTTGATTATGGTCGAAAGGGAGTACCTCGAGCATCAGAATCAGACGTTGAAAATACCCTTCCTCATCGAGGTGGTGCGGACTCTCCAACAACATCAGAGAATAAAGGCGAATTCGAGCACAAGTAGAATTCAGGTGACTCGGGTGCGGCAGCGCCAAATTTTCTGAAAAAATGGTTACAATTTTACATTTTTCATATTTGCCTTTAGCGTTTATAGTACAAAGATTATAACTCTGTTTATTTCGTTTTCTTTCCAGTTTTGAAATCCGTATTTTTCCTCGCGTTTTATGTTTTATATTTGCTTTCCAACAAAAAAAAAAAACAGCCTATGATGTGATGCTATCCTATTATATTTTATCTTGTTTATCTGCAGCAAGCAACCTCAATATGATGAGATTTACCGCTGTATTACACCACTTATTATTTACACCTCAGTATCACTTGGCGATACTGCAAGTTGGTGATAAATCATGAGCATGCTGTGATTGCTTACCATGCATAAAGTTTCAGTACAGTTGTGACTTTGCGAGGTAAAACAACTCACATTTGCAGTGGTGCTTAAGTGTAACAAGTAACACTATATCATTATGGGTTTAAGCCTTAAAAGTGGAGGTCAACGGAAAAGGTCGCATCATCTGATCTTGCATGTTATCATCTTAATTTGGAGGAAATGGACTATTATGAAATTAATATTGTCTTTGGTACTTTAAATTTTGTTATTACTATCCAGTTCCACCCTTGATTAGGGAATACCTACATTCTCAATGTCAGAAGCAGAAGAAAACCTTTCAAGCCAACTTTCGCAGTCCTCCTCGGGGCCCATCCGAAACTCACAACGTAACATTTCCAGATCCAATCCTGTCATCGCATCTTCATCATCCAACACTGGCCATGCGCAACGTCAAAAAGCTCAACGTGCATCTCTAGCTTGTGAAAGATGTCGAATCAAGAAGCTCAGGTGTACTGGTGGGCATCCTTGTAGCTCCTGTCAACGTGTCAACGAACGATGTGATTTTGGCGACAAAGCAGCGGATAGTCAACAAGGTGTTTTAATTGCCAATCAGCGGCTTGCTCAATTGGAGAAGACGGTGGATAAGTTAGTTTCTGGACTTAGTCATTTGACCCAAGCTCAGCAACCAAGTCCCTCTTCATCTAGCTCCAGCTTTCCATCTGGTTCTTTCACGCATCCACAAAAATCCCATAACAATACGGAATTTTTCTTTTCTGAGCCACCAAAAAACAATACTCAGACAAATGATATCGAACATCCTGCTGTCAATAATGAGAACTCTTTTTTTGCTCCAAGAACAGCAGCTTCAGATCCGCCGACATATGCACCACTTCAATCGATTCCTCGCAGCAGAGCAGCTTCAGAAGAACTACGTCCATCTTTTAGTCGTTCATCTTCGTCAGCTGGTTTAGATTCGCGTTGGTCCGCTGTACAGAATGATTTGGCTCCCTTTCCCGCTTTAATGCATCATCCATCTGCTTGGTCCGGTCGTCCAGTAGCGAGCAGTCCTGAAGATGGTCATACAATTCAGCCAGTAATAGGAATGGCACAGTATAAGGCGAAAGTGGGAATAAGCAGCGATCCTGTGTCAGAAGGAATTATGGATCGGTCGACCGCGTTAGCCCTATACTGCTCGTGAGCCCTTGTTTCTCATCGGAAGTCCCAATACAGTTGTATCATTGTGAAGGCTAATTTTTTTCGTGATTTCAGATTTTTTGACCACTGTCATCCTCTCTATCCCATACTAGATCATCTCGGCGACGCTAAAAATAGCTTCCAGACCACACAAACCTCTTCTCCTTTCCTGTTCGCCGTCATTATTGCAATATCTGCTCGGTTTCATGTTCGTCTATCATCGTCAAGTCCTCTTCGAGTCCCCATGATCACTCGCGAGAGTTCAGATTTGCTGAATGATCTAGCATATTCTCATCTGGGATTCGTTTCCATGCGCAAACAACATCGATTGGAAGATATTCAGGCGACTCTGTTGCTTTCATTGTGGTTGCTCAGAGGAAAAGGTCAATCTCCGGATCCTTGGATCATAACTGGCACCAGCATTCGTCTAGCATATCGTATTGGTATGCATAATTTATTGCAGCGTCCGGCAGTTGGCAGTATGATTAACTCCACACAAAATTGTGCTACAAGCGATATGGCAGCAATTATCAATATTTTGCCAGAATGGCACACATTATTGGCATTATATTGGTGAGTGAAAGAGCTATATTAACTTCGTAAAAAATGGAGCTGACCCGAGCACTTTATACAGTCAAGATGTCCTCCTAAGTTTAGGTTTTGGCAGACCACACATGACATGTTTCAGTATCCAAGATCCTGTACAGTATCGGAACGCGATCCGCAATGTCAAGCGCAGTCACAAATCTGATGCAAGCGCTGCCATATATATGACAAGTCTTGCAGAACTTACTATTGTGGGTACAGGCTCTTTGCGATAAACAAGCTGTATACTTATACACAACTAGATTGCAGCGGCATTTATACATAGCGTACAGCAAGCACGTCTGACATCGATGTCACAAGATAATAGCGGAAGTTCAGCTTCGGCATCTGACACTGATGTCACGAATCTTCTGATCAGTCTAAATACACAATTGGATGCGTGGGACAACCGGTGGACTTGGAGCGGTAAGTGAAAGCTTTTGCAAGCCAATAATCACAGCTAATGATGTCTTCGCTACAGGCTCATTGGACGCTATCGGTTTAGGCAAATATAAACGATTGGCCAAAATTTTCGGCGCACACGTACGATTATGTGTGAACTCTACACCACTTACTCTTCTCGCAAATACAACTTCACTCTTGGGATTAGATTCTGTATTATGGCAGTCGTTGACGAGAGCTTGTGAGGCTGCGGTCACACTCGTTCAGATTTATGCGGATTCAAGTGGAGAAAATCAGATAGTACTATATGGCTTTGACGTATGTTCCCGTATCATTTGCGAATCGTTATGAAAGAATTCTAGCTGATTCATTATTCAAATTGATAGTATATAATTTTGATACTAGCTCAAGCAGCAGCGTTTCTTGTACGAGTTTCTGTAACTCGCCTGCCTCAACCCCTACCGATCGAACTCCCTGTCCTCCTTCATTACCTCAAATCTGCGGTAGAAATCCTACAGAACAATGACATCTCCACTACGCATATCTGTGGCCACCTTGCAAGACTGCTCAGAGATTTGGCTCGAACTGCAGGACTCGCATTGAATGAGGAAGAGGCATCAGACACCGCTGATCATGGGTAAGATATTCGATGAGTTTGGCTAATCCAATTTGCTGACTAAGCTGTTTGCAGATTGGCTATTATCGACCACGGTTCCAACGATTCCATATTAGACTTTGATCTCAATTCTATATTGGGGTTTCCGTTTGCTGCTCCTGGAGACGTTTCAGATATCGATCCAGCTCACTATTTTGACTTTTCATTCCCGCTGTTCAATCCGCCGATGGCAGAAACCGAAAATCATGAACATAGTTCTTTTAGCGAACTATCGCATCCGTATCCGCCTTAACACATATTAAAAAAATAGAACAGCAAATGTGGAGATTGCAGTTTTGTGAAAAATCATGTATACATAGATTGTAAGTCCTAGGATTCAAATATAGATACATGTCATAGTTGTATAGTATATAAATGAAATGCGGATATGCTACAACGAATGTGGAATCTTAAATTCTTATACTTTCATCTCGTCATGTGAAATGACTGCTTTGAGTTTATTCAATTGGTACTCCTCAGCTGGAAAATGTGAGTGTTCGTACGTCTCTACAGTACCTTTCTCAACCGCCTGAACTCCTTTTAATCCTAAGCGCTGTATGTCACCTTGATTCTTATCGAAGATTACTGACACTTCTTCAATGGTATGATTTTTGGTTTCGGGATACATAAAATATGCGAAGATGAGGTATCCAATTAAAATTGCGATGTATACAGCATAACTAATGTACAGTACGACCACAAAAGGCGAATCTTATAAGTTATGGTACAGATACTGACTGACATTCACTATTTTGAAAACTCACTATCGCCAAGCCAAATGCTGTAACGCTACCGGATTAACAAATTGATTGAAAGCGTTTGCCATTGTACCTGTAGATGTGAAAAGAGCTAGACCTTTGGTTCGCATGTTGAACGGAAGGATCTCTGCAGTATACGCAACAGGTAAAGGTGTCCAGGCAATATCATAAAATCCATAATACCTAAAATGAATGCCGGTGCAGTATCAATGAGACTAAGTTATCATGACAAGTAATGAGGGATAAATGACTTTTATACTCACAGAAATAACATTGGTATAACAGCACTACCTAGACTTTTCTTGTGAGTAGTAGCAAATCCAGCTGAGAAACCCATGACAAAGCAGTAAGAAAACAGCATTCCAATTATTGATATTAAGAAAAGCGGTCTTCTGCCAAATCGTTCGACGTTTAAGGCTGCAGTTGTACTTAAAATCAGATTCCAGATAGCTACAGAACCAGATATGTGGTTATCAGTATATGGAAATAAAGTACAGTCGTGAATTAATTAGGTATTCACCAAGGCCTGAAGTCAACAGGGTAATTTGAACCGATGAAGTGATACCAACCGAACGGAGAACAGGTGTAAGGTAACTGAAACACAATGCGACAGGTTAAACTCGTTAGTGCATTCACAGGATTGTATCGAGCAGCCAGTCGAGAAACTTACTAGGAGATAACACCGTTACCTACCCAATTAGATCCTACAGATAGAGATACAAGAACCAAGAGTCGATTACGATTTCCCTTGGTCCTAAAAAAATCAAGATACGAAACTTGATGACGCTCTTTTTCTTGATTCAAAGCTGATTCAATCTCCCCTAACTCCCAGCTAACAAGTGGATCGTCTTCGTAACCATTAGCATGGTATCGTGCAAGGATCCTAAGTGCTTCGTCTCTTCGACCTTTAGATACAAGCCACTAGAAGAAAATAGGTAAGCGAAAATCAAGATCGTGAGTCTCCGTATATTGTGAGCGGAATGGGATTATGTATATTCGCTTACTCGAGGAGATTCAGGACACGATATGAGGGTAAAAAGGACTATAATAGGGCCCAATATTTGCAATATAGATGGCAGTCTCCAAGACCAGTTGCCGTTGATATACAATCCAGCGACTAATTTACGAATCAATACTGATCAAGGTCAGAGAAAAACCTGAAATATTAACCTACAGCATAACAAAGCCGACAATAGACTACCCAGGTAAAAGAGTGTATAGTAGCAAGAAGCTAACATTGGTCGTACACGAGGATGCGCAATTTCTTGTAAAAGAGCAGGTGTTGCTACCTTGATCAAACCTCCGCCAGCTCCGATAATTGCACGACCTATCATTGTGAGAGGACAGAACAGTATAATCAGCATACGATGTATGTAACACTTGATGAATTCATACCGTTCTCAATGTCAACACTTACCCGCTACCCACATTGCTACGTTCGATGCAAGGGCATTGAGAAAACTTCCTGCAAGAACGACGAGAGATCCGATGATGATAGTCTTTCTTCTACCAAGCCTTTGTGCGAGTATATCACCAATATATGCTGTAAATATAGTAGGAAGGTAGAAAGATGCGGCGTAAAGACCCAGAACATTACCAACGGGATGGTTTGCAAATCTACAGATTGAGGTTTCAGCAATACAGAAAGCTTCGCGATTAAGACATGCTTACTTTGCCCAAGCGCCGATGGCTTGAAGACCGTTAAGTAACGATGCATCATCTGCGAAATAACATTTTAGTTTGGGGAAATTTTTTGATTATCTACATCTAATACTGACACCCCTGATATCTAAGTTAGCCGGCGGGCTCATGCATGCAGAAACTCGTTAATGACTTACTAAGTAATAAATAACGCAAGATATTCCCAAGCTGATGGTATGGATGGTTCAGCATCCTCACTTAAAGATACATACTGAGAGTCACAACTTACCAATGAGCAATGTTAGCTCTGAGGGAGGCATCCTTGTACCAGGTTGCAGCAGTGTTGTCTATGTAAGCTTATCAATTGAAATTCATCAGGATTACGATGAAGCTAAATTGTGACGACTTACTTGGAATACTATTAAAAGCGTATGGCGGAGAAGACATTTTTTAAGACAGAATCGAAATTACACATAAACAGAAATGAGGTCGGTTCTGATGAATGAGGCTAGATCAACAGCGGAGGCCATTATATCTTGTCAAAAGAATCAAAATTTCAGATACTTTACATATATATATAAATCATAAAAATGCGATCGGGGCTAGCGAAAACGGGGCAAAAACGTCCCCATTCAGGGCTTGGCTCGGGGAACAGCCGAGATTGATTCCATTCGGGATTGTCGAGTGAGTCAAAGTTGTCGGTATTACGATACAGGTGTTACCTTGAGATGATCAATTATATAATGAATTGCTCTACCTATCGGCCTTTTGACATTTAAACTTATATTTCGGCTAGTGAACTTCGGGGAAACATCCGTAGAAAGCCAAGAACTGCGATTTAGCCGAAGAGATGGTATGTATAATAAAGTAGGCCATTGCAGGATTTTGGTGAACAGGCGGCATATAAATATATCAGCAGTTGACCGAACGCAGCTATCTTGATTCTCGATAATCTCAATTCTTACCAAACGCAGAGCAACCATCACATACGTCGAACAAGCAAAATGACCAACAAAGGAATGGATAGATCGTTTTTGAAAGTTCAGGTTGAGGATCTTGTAGATCAGATGTCAATGGGAGAGAAGGTGTCTCTGTTGGCTGGTGAGGACTGGTGGAGGTAAGTCTCCGTCAATGCACTACGTCGGGGAATGTCAGCTAAATACGTACGTGCTGTATATAGGACTGTATCGATCGCACGACTAAATATCCCTTCGTGCGTTGTGCTTGTTTAGGTTTTCGATGTTTACTGATTCATGCCTTTAGTGTAAAGTTGACAGACGGTCCCAATGGAGCTAGAGGACAGTCGTTCTGCAACATGAGTAAGTGAACAGTGCCTTATACACGGACACATGGGTTGACTCCGATTTCCTTAAAGCTAATTACTTCGTTAAAATAGCTCCAGCTGTTGTCATGCCCAACGCCACATGCCTCGCTGCTACCTTTTCACACGAACTTACATCTCAGGCTGGAAAATTGTTGGCTGAGGAAACCAAAGCCAGAAGTGCAGTATGTTTACTTGCTCCTACAGTCAATATTTGTCGAAGTCCTCTAGGTGGTCGAGCCTTTGAATCTTTTAGTGAAGATCCAACTTTAAGTGGTCTAATGGCGGCAGATTATATCAACGCTTTGCAATCTCGAGGTATCAGTGCTGCTATTAAACATTTCATAGCAAATGATCAAGAACATGAAAGAATGGGTCAAGATTCTATAATCTCCCCTCGACCACTACGCGAGATTTATTTACGCCCTTTTCAAATCGCTCAAGCACGTTCACAACCATGGTCATATATGACTTCCTACAATAAGTTGAATGGCACACATTGCTCCGAGAATAAAAGGCTTTTAGATGATCTCCTACGTAAAGAATGGGATTTCGATGGACTGATAATGTCTGATTGGATGGGAACATATTCGGTTGCTGAAGCTATTAATGCTACTTTAGATTTAGAAATGCCTGGTAAACCTGCATGGCGTCAACTTCCACTTGTTCGTCAATCTATCAACGCTCACAAAATCCTTCCCACAACAATCGATGCACGAGTGACTTCGCTTCTGAAATGGGTACAGAAATTAGCAATTTTCAATGCTGATGCAGTTTATGATCAAGATAATCACCATGAATGGACAAGAACAGATAGTCAAGAAAAAGATGCGACCTTGATACGAAGGATTGGTGCCGAAGGTATCGTTCTTTTGAAAAATCAGGATTCCGTATTACCAATCAAGAAAGGGAAAGTTGCTGTTATTGGTCCTAGTGCAAAAGCACATGTTATTACGGGCGGTGGAAGTGCAAGACTTCGCCCTGCCTGGAAAGTTTCACCTTGGCAAGGTTTGTTGGATAATAAACCTACAACTGTCGAGTTATCTTATTCCCTAGGATGTAAAGGTTCAAAATTCTTACCAGTTTTTGGAGAAGAATTCACCAGCATGAACGGTCAAACTAAAGGTTTCGACTTCCTTCATTTCCCTATAACAGCGGATGGAAAACCATCCAACGAACCCGTCCATACAGAAGTCAGACCGAATTCAGATATCATGCTGGCTGATTTTAGTCACCCAAAACTTGGCAAAGATTACTTTACCGAAGTTCGCGCTTGTTTCACGGCGCCTATCACTGGTGACTGGCAATTTGAAATTAGTGTAACTGGTCAAGCTTGGGTATATCTTGAAGACATATTGGTTGCAGATTTGTCAAAGGAACAAAAGAGAACTTCTTCTTTCTTCGGTAATGGCGGAAATGGAACGATCATTACTACCCATGTGGAAAAAGGAAAAGTGAAATCAACTACTAATTGTCAAAATGTATGTCCATGCTAACGTGCATTGTTTCTTTTGTTAGGTTTATAAATTCCGTATGGTTCACGATTCTCGTAAACCCCCCACGTCTCCCGGATCAGATAGTCAGCCACTACAATTGATCGCAATGAAACTTGGTTCTTTCCCTGCGATAAATGAAGATGATACAATAACTGATGCTGTCAACTTAGCAAAAGAGTCGGATGTAGCTGTATTGGTGGTTGGTCTTGATCAAGATTGGGAATCTGAAAGTTACGACAGGCCTAATTTATCACTTCCTATGAGGTTGGATGATCTTGTTTCAAGAGTCGCAACTGAAGCAACCAACACGAAAATTGTTGTTGTTCTACAGACGGGGTCAGCTGTCTCTATGCCTTGGCTTGATAAAGTCAACTCAGTCTTATGGCCATGGTATGGTGGAAATGAAGCTGGTAACGCGATCGCAGATGTTGTTTATGGTACAGTAAATCCTTCTGGGCGATTGCCTATAACTCTACCAAAACGAGAACTTGACATACCTGCCAATCTTAGTTTCAAGTCAGCAAGGACCAAGACTTACTATGAAGAAGGTATTTGGGTTGGATATCGACATTACAATGCTCGTGGTATCCAACCTATGTATCCTTTCGGTCATGGTTTATCTTACACAACATTTGAATATTCAAATTTAACCGTTACACCTTCAAAAGAATCTACACCTGATAAATGGCGACTTTCAATTTCAGTACAAGTTAATAATACTGGTAAAGTTGCCGGATCACACTCTGTCCACTTCTATGTCAATCCTCCATGTGCCTCTTCTACCGGACTCACTCACCCAGAAGTCACATTACAAGGTTACAATAAAACTTCTATCCTTGCACCAGGGAATTCTGAGACTGTTCATGTTGAATTTGATAAATGTAAGTTTGAGCATCATGATCTATCAATTATAGTAAACACATCGTATACAATTTTGGCTGACCAAACCTTTTTGTGACACAGACGCCATCTCTCATTGGGATGAATTGACTTCTAGGTGGAGAGCTGAAGCCGGTCAATGGCGTGTCAAAGTTGGAAAAGATGCTCAGACCATGTGCGTCGAGGCTGTTTTTGAAGTTCCCCGGAAGTTTGAGTGGATTGGCTTGTAGCGAGTTTACTTTGCTTCTGTCAGACCATATACAGTTCAGAAGATTTCGTTTGTATTATGACTCATGCATCTCTTTGGCAATTTTAAAGTCACGAAGTTGCTTGATACCCTCAAATCTTATAGCTGGTGGGATGATGCTTTAATTTCCACATTTATACGTATAAATGCAAGATCGGCAATTGCCGCTATGATGACAGGATGTTGCACGCGGTGTGCACGCTACTAGTTCGGTCATCATCATCGTCATTGCTTAGGCGTTACCCACCACTAGCTATGTCAACTCTGACCTTATAATCTAATCCGTTTCCTACAGATATAATACGATATTGGTACCTGCATCTAACTTATACCTACTTACCTACACTCATCAAGCGATTGACTGGCCTTATCCATAAAGAAAGATGTCAGCTCCATCAGGTGTAAAAGTACCTCAATCGTTGACATCGGCTTTCTCAACTGCCGTGAATGGAGGAGGGGATGTTAGAGCTTTGGTATTCACGATAGAAGGGGGTACGTAGTCAACTTCAAAGAATGCTGAGTATACCAAAGACTTATCGCTAACTTCAAAGTAATATCCCATATAGAATCATTCCAACATCTAACAACTGTTCAACCTAAATCAACATACAAAGATGATATTTCACTTTTACCTGATACTTTACCTTCGACCAAAACTCCAGCAAGTTTTGCTTATAGGTTAGATACTAAAGATGCTGGTAAATACGAATGGATGATGATCACTTATGTACCTGATGATGCTGGGGTGAGTTGCAATTCTATGATTGAGTTGCATATCAGATTACAATATCCTAAGTCCAAGCCATACGAGTTACCTTATACAGCCTTATTCTTCGGCTCATGCACATTCCTTATATGATAACAGGTCCGTGCGAAAATGCTCCAAGCATCTTCCAGATCAGGTTTACTCAAATCATTAGGAGCAAGCAATTTCAAGCATGATTGGTTTGCTACTTCTATAGTAAGTCTATCTATCTGTCATACATAGCTTTAGCTCATAAGCGACTTTTATGATATTTATAGAAAGACCTCACTTCTTCGGCATTAACAGCACACTTGAACCACCTGGCTTCCCCTCCACCACTTTCAGCTTCCGAAGCAGCTTTAGCAGAAGTTAGAGAAGCCGAAGCTGCTGAAGCTAAAAGAGCAGCACTTGATCCTGAAACAGAAGCTAGACGTCGAAAAGTTGTGGTTGGTTTAGGTGGAAAGATGGGTTGGGGAGAAGGTGTCGAAGAAGCTCTGAAGAAGGTAGCTAAAAGAAGTGATGAAGGTTGGGTAGTTGTACTTGTAAGTATTGATCGGCCTAGTTTCTGATTCGGACTTGGAAGATGGACCGAGTGGACGACATGGTAAGCTGATTCGTGTCCATCTACAGGAAATTCCTGCTTCTTCACCTGGCGCTATCAGCTTAGTCAAATCAGAATCAGCAACACCTTCTCAACTAGCATCTAAAATTCCTAATAAATCACCTTCATACATATTCTACTCTTATCCTACTCCTCCGTCAGCAGCTCCATCATTGAAAGCAGCCGCTAAAATGGCAGATCAAAGAAACACTTTTCAAGCTACTCAAGGTGGTGTAAGGGTAGTATCTGTATCCCACGCGTCTCAAGCTCAAGAAGAGGAAGAGGTTACGAAAGGCGAAACTGAGGCTCCAGAAGGAGAAATTCACGAACCAGCAGAAAATGAAGAAGAAAAAGGCTCAACTAGTGAAAGTAACGTTGAAGAACAAGGAAAAGTGATTTTTGTTTATTGTTGTCCAGCTTCATCACCTGTTAAATACAGAATGATCTATTCAACAAGTGTAAGAGGTGTTCAACAAGATGCAATGGATAAAGCAGGGGTCGTAATTGCTGGAAAGGTAAGCTTTCACATATTCCGCCAGAACACAACTGTCAACGTTGTATAGCTGACACCTAACTCTTTTGATCCACACCTAGATTGAAACTTCAGATCCTCTAGACTTGACTGAATCTCATTTCAAATCAACTCTACCACCTTCTAAACCCACTCACTCCAGCTCATTACCTACGCCTGGATCATCAGCCGGTACAAGTACTGGAGGTATATCTAGACCATTTGGAAATGGCTCATCTACATCAACCTCACAAGCAGCACCATTTGGTGCGCCAATTGGAGGAGCTTTCGGTAGACCAAAACCAACTAATTTACCTATAAGATCAGCTTCCACAATTCCTTTACCTGCTAGTGGACCTACAACACCTTCTTCAGCTACTGAAGCTACCAAAGAAGGTGAAGATGGCGATAGTAAAGATAACATCAGAAGAGCCTTCGATGCCTTTGGCCCTAGAGTGAACTCTCCAGGAGGTGGAGGTGGTTTCGCTAGACCTAGACCAGCTGGTAGACGATAATTTGACTATATATGCCAAATACTTCTCCATTAATCATGATCGAATACTCTTTTCCAAAGCCTTGTAAGCGGAAGGCAGTGTAGTTGTAGACAATATAAACCAAGGAATATACGTTCGATACTCATACGTAAAGGTATATGTATGTTTGACGAAGAACGCTATGTATGAATGCGATCACTTTATGAAATCTGAAAATGCCACAGACACTTCAGCATTTATTTGGTTGAGTCGTGCCTGAGAACGTGGTTGAAAGCTGGGAAGAATTATTTCTGGAGATTTTATTTTGGCTTAAGCATTTCGAATTCTCGTTCATTGCTGTTCTGATCATCTTCTTCTATCTGTCTTTGCGATTATAACCAAAAGCCTAAATCTTGGGCATCCCCATAAACAGTAATCTAAATTCTCCTCACTGATACCTATCCTAATTCTCCGTCAATAAATCTCTAAGAAAATGTCTCCTGCTGCTCAAGAAACTGCTACCCAAGGTTTACCTCCTGTTGGAGAGATGACTTCAAGGGATTAGTGAGTGTTTTTGCGTATGATAATCCAAGGGTCGTGTTGCTCATGTTGATCATTCCTTATAGCTATGCTGATAGGTAAGATAATGATTAGTTGGAGTTTCGATGATATAGCTAATTTGGAGACGATGTAACGAATAAATTATCAGTTACGCCCACTTCGGTAAGTATAACTGAAAACGATCCCTTCCAAAGCAGTGAAGAGGGCGAGCTTTGTCGTCAATATAGAGACAGCGTAACTGATGTATAGTCTCTGCACTCAATAACAGGTATTCACGAAGAAATGCTTAAAGATTCAGTTAGAACATTATCTTATAGAAATGCTATAATGCAAAATCCTCATTTGTTTAAAGGTAAAACTGTACTTGATGTTGGTTGTGGTACAGGTATTTTATCAATGTTCGCTTCAAAAGCAGGAGCAAAATTAGTTATTGGTATTGATATGTCAAATATTCTCGATCAAGCTGAAAAAATTGTTAGAGCAAATGGTTTCACCCAGGATCGTAAGTTAATTTGCTATTTTCATATAATCAAAATGAAGGAAATGATTGTATCATTTTCATCTTCACCCATTCTGTCCATGTCTAATATTATGCTTTTCTGAGAAAATACTGATCACCTAATGGAATATCGCAGAAATCGTTCTCTTAAAAGGAAAATTAGAAGATGTTGAATTACCTGTCAAACAAGTTGACATCATTATTTCAGAGGTGAGTTATTTATTTCTGTATCAGCTCAATGAATTTTGTTGTCGGACAGTGAAGAGCTGATCTGCTATTTTGTGCCTTCAACAGTGGATGGGTTACTTCCTCCTTTACGAGTCAATGCTTGATACCGTTCTCCTTGCCAGAGACAAATACTTAACCCCAGACGGTTTACTTTTCCCTGATAAAGCTACTATCTTCTTAGCTGCTATTGAAGATCAAGATTATAAAGAGGAGAAAATCAATTGTGAGTTGGCAATCCAACACGCTGCATGTCATGGTGACATTTTTGAAATCTTGATAATATGTGCTGATATTCTTGTTTAGTCTGGGATGATGTATACGGTTTCGATTACTCATGTATCAAAGAAATTGCCCTCAAAGAACCTTTAGTCGATTGTGTTGAACTCAAATCAGTAGTATCTCACCCATGCGCCATCAGACATATCGACATCAAAACAGTCACAAAAGAAGATTTAGCTTTCAAAGTACCTTTCCAACTTAAAGCTACACGAAATGATTGTGAGTAATGGCGCCTAACATCTACTTACCCTCTGTAAAGCGAAAGCTCATAACGCACCCAAACAGATGTTCATGCTTTCCTTGGGTGGTTCGATATCTCTTTCTCATGTTGTCATAAACCAATAAACTTCTCTACCGGTCCTCAAGCTAAAGTAAGTTCTATCATTGCGGGCTTTCGACTTGTCAATCAATACTAATATGAGTATTGAATTGGTAGTACACTCACTGGAAACAAACTGTATTCTATACACCTGACACATTAACAGTATCCGTGAGTTATATTCGCTTTTTCATGTGGTGATGTGGTATCAGCTGTTCGCCACATGCTCGTTCGTACCTAAGCGACCATTTAGCTGACTCGTATTATATCTATGTCAATAGGAAGGTGACGTTATCCAAGGAGAATTATCATGTGCACCAAATTCAAGAAACAACAGAGATTTAGATATTGAAGTTGAGTATGAGGTTGTAGGTGCTGAAGCTACAAAAGGTAAAATGGTTTACAAAATGTAAGTTCTCGCTTCTTCTCCTTCTGCCTAAGGCATACACATCCATTAGATAAAAGAGAATAAGCTGATGTCTGACTTTATAAAGGTCATAATCTCTTTAAATACACTGTTAACAACACCTCTTCTCGTCATCATCATCTACTATGAAATCCTGTCAACTCAAATATCATTTCCACTCGAACAGGTACTAAGCCTGACCCTACCTTACCCGCTTAAACCTGCATAACTCATTATAGAGAGGCTCAGTGAATGATATGTTTACTCAGACTTATAGTAACAAACATTAAATATACCCTTCAACAGATGCATTATATATGATTTTCCATCTTTTTTAACAACTAAAGATTTCACCGCTATAATAGTTCACCTTCCCATACCCCCCTAATAGCATGATATAAATCAGCTTTGACTGCCTATCAGATACACATGAACAACATGACTTCTCTCACCTTAATCCGTTAAACCCTATTATCCTACTATTTTCAATCTTAACTCGATTTAAGGTTTCTAAAGTGATATCAGCTTCTTCTATTATACCTTGTTGTAAGAGATATCTTCTCATTACTCCGTTCAAAAATGGTTTTTTATCATTTGATAATTTTGGTGTTAACCATTTTTCTTGTTTTGGAAGTAAGATGGCTATATTTGATGTTGTGGTTTCCAGTATATATTGATTCGTATGAAGCATCACTTCAGGATGTATTTCTGGGGATACTAAATCTATACCAGAATATATAGTAATTCAGCAACGACGAGGTGTCTGTTTGTTATATTCCGTTGGTAAAGAATGAAGGTAAATAGGAACACAGAAAATGACTTACTACCTCCTCTAGTAAATGCTTCGTCGTACATGGTTCTATTAGTAGTTTTATATAATCTCAAATCTATCTCATCAGAAGTTTCTTGTTCTACTTGAGTTATTTCTGGATCCAGAATTATTGGTCTTTGAGTTTCTGATCGAGATGTTGTGGGTAACAGTTTGAATAGACCTAAATCCGAGGGAGACAAATTTGAGGATTTCAGATTAATCAATATATTTATCTTTCGTATTGTGTGTATGTATGTATCAAACCAAAAAAAAGAAGTAAAAAAATATCACGCACCTGCATCTTTAGGTGCTGGAATTAAATTAATTTCGATTCTTCCACCTGGATGTATAACTATTCTGACCTATGTCATAGATGTATTCCGATAAACACATCAGCGTTGATAGGATTTTTGAAAAATTGCTGGTATTCCCAGTAATGTAACGATTGTACCAATTAATCGTCACACTTACTCTAAAATCTCCAGGCGATTTCTTCTCCATAATTTCTATATCTCTCTTTAACTCTTCCCAAATTGTTTCTTCACCTGGCCAATTCCCCCATTTATCTTTACCATCTCTTCTTGAAAGATATTCAAATGCTTCTTTCAGTCTTTCGAAATGTAATTTTAATAAAGGTAATGATTCTTTAGTTATAGGTGTCGTAGGTTTAGTAGTACAAGGTGAAGTATATCGTATAGTAGTAAATATAGCTTCAGGTAATCGGATATTCGATATAGAGTTTGATTCAGACTAAGCAGAAATGAGATTGAAATGAATAATTGTCAATGCATATGCTATGTATATATATATATGGGTGTATGATCTATAATGTTAAGAAAGAAAAATCAAAATCATACGGATTCAGCGTTTAATTTAGATTCATCACCTCCTGCACGTTTCTCTTTCAAACTCCAATCTAATCCATAACCAGTTTCTTCCTATAATTTGATAGTCAAATGACAAATTGAATCAGTCAATTATTTTCGGCGGCTGTATTGTTGATCTTTGCATTTACTTACAGCAAGTTCCCATTCATCCAAAGCTTTTAAAGCTGCTTTACCCCATTCTTCAGCTTTCGATTCATCTGAATTTGCTTTTTCACCACCTTCCAAATCAACAAGTTTCAATAAGGATAAATTATTAGGTGCAATGAATCCTGCTTCTACAGATGAAAGAAATTGTGCATAAAGATGGGTATAGAAATTACCAACTATATCAGTGGAATATGTCAGTTTAAAAGATCCATGACACAAACTGAGATAGGACGATGCAAAGAGATGATAGGTTTTTGAACTTACTATTCAGGATAAGAATGGGTAATCTATGAATACCTAATTGATTCCACGTAATCATTTCTAAAGCTTCTTCAAAAGTACCATATCCACCTGGTAAAACTATAAATCCACCTTGAGAAATTTTAGCCATCTTGAGTTTCCTCTATCACATGCATAAAATAACACTCTATTAGCTTTTGTATTATCGGAGAGAGGCGGATAGAATAGCTCACCTCATGCATACTTCCCACTACATCCGTAGTGAATTTTTCGTCATAGCCATCTGCTAACATATCTTCCCCTTGACCTTCTTTACTTTGATTTCTTGAGCTCGATGTTGAACTTTCTCCAGCAGGTGTACTAGGTGCAGGCGTATGTTCAGATGCTCTTTCAGTTAATGCTGAAGGTACAATACCGTGGACGTAACCTCCTGCTTTCAAACATGCTTGAGATACGACACCTACGAGACGGTAAATCAGCTTGTGATATTTCTTTGCTCTGTTTGGCGAGAATGGTCGAGCTGAACTAACCCATTATACCTCTTCTTCCTCCGCCATAAACCAAAGGTATATCGGCCTCTGCCAAAGCTCGTCCTACAGCTGCGGAAGCATTGGTGTAGAGGGGTAATGATCCAGGAGATGACCCGCAGCTATTGAACGGTCAGCTGTTTGCAAAGGTGATCTTGCCAACAACTGGACACTCACAATACACAGACGGGTTTCTTGAGCTCAGCTTGAGCAGGGAAAGGTGAAGGAACTGACATAATCTTGTGAAGTTGTCGGATTGTACCTGTTGATTGGCAACAAGAAAATACAGATAAGAAGTGAGAAAACGATGAGCGGTATATGTGCTTTTGAGTTTACGAGTCCTATATATCTTTATGGTCTATAAATTCCCTTTGTCTAACATAGATGCTAATGTTCAAGAATAGATCGGTATATCAACGATGAACATGACTCAAACGATTCAAGCTTGATTTTGCGTTTATTATCGTGGACCGGAATCATCGGAATATACTGGTGCCCCACAATACCAACGATCGCCACTAACGGCATTTAGCGGTGTATCCCTCTTTGAGTACGACTGGGAAGGTGGATAAGGCCGCTTCTCTAGGTGGTCGGTGATGACGATAAGATGTCCTTTGCAACACGCAATAAAGAACGAGAATAAGAACAAGGAATTCAGTCTTTGTTATTATTGAAATTGATAAGAACATTTCGATCATTCGCATCATATTGCCTGTACCTAAGTGAACAGACATCCCAAGTAGGATCGACATTGTGACTTGAAGTTACTCGAGGATATCAACTTAGATCTCACCGTATAATCAAAAAAATAAATAGGAATACAAAATGTTCATCTTAGTAAGTTATTCTATAACGAAGCCGAACAGATTCTCTATGATCAGTAAATAGATAGCTTGGAAGTGAGGTTATAGAAAGGGGCATGTACAGCTTGCAATTGCTCGAATTCACGCCTGATAATGATGGAACGAATATCGATATTTCAGATGGGATATATCCCTAGGAGTAATGGGGAAATTGGTGTGGAATTCATGCTGACTTGTTGTTGTTTGACAGAACTGGTTTTGGGATGTTCTCTCGCAATTAGGTAAGCTTGCAGCACATCTTCGCCATTTTGCATCAAGCTGACTCATGATCAACTATAGGTCTCATGAACAAGAGTACGTTGGCTAGCTATATATTCCAAATGCGACTAATATAAGGCGAATTGGCATGAACTAACATCGTGTTCAAATAGGTGCCAAGCTCTTATTCCTTGGTCTCGATAATGCAGGAAAAACGGTAAGCTATAGCAGAGGACTGTGCTTTCGAGATCTGGCTCATGTTTTCGTATTATGATAGACATTATTACACATGCTTAAAAACGATAGACTTGCCACCCTTCAACCTACTCTTCACCCTAGTGAGTTTCTCAGATGTCTGCTGTCTTTATGGTGCCATGTCATAACCCAAGAATATACCGAATGATTGGGTAACTGTGGGGAAGCTAAATGTATGAGTATTTGTACTGCATAGCTTCCGAAGAACTCGCTATTGGAAATGTAAAATTCACAACATATGATTTAGGTGGACATATGCAAGCAAGAAGATTATGGAGAGATTATTTCCCTGAAGTAGATGGAATTGTATTCTTAGTGGATAGTGCTGATACCGAAAGATTCGCCGAAAGTAAAGCTGAATTGGATTCTCTATGTGAGTATTTTCTCATGTCTTAAAATGGTCTCTAACCAAACGCGCAAGGAATCTGGGATTATGGGAAGATCAATGTTCGCCGCATTATTCTGTTCGGTGGAGCAAGCAAGCTGACATTCATCAATATTCCTAACAGTGTCAATCGAATCACTTGCTTCAGTACCTTTCCTTATTCTCGGAAACAAAATTGACGCGTACGGAGCTGTATCTGAAGAGGAATTGAGAATGCAACTTGGTTTATACCAAACTACCGGAAAAGTGAGTTTTATATTCAGCTACGGTATTCTCAGTCACCCGATTCGGATTAGTTAGCTGATCAAGCACACGCTTGACCAATAGGGTAAAGTACCTCTCAGAGACATCCGACCCATCGAAGTATTCATGTGTTCCGTTGTCATGCGACAAGGTTACGGTGAAGGTTTCAGATGGTTGAGTCAATACGTGAGTTGTCGTAAATCCACAACGGGAGGGCAGTTCTGACATTGGGTATTTGTAGATCTAAACTTAGGTTTGCTTGCTAGGAGGAGTCGATGACCAGGTGTTGCTGGGAATAGACAATTGTCTGGAGATGAAAATACACTATGGATGGGCACTGATGTATAGCAAGTGGTAGCGCATATCTTACTATTTCGTCCTTTTTATGATTTTCAATGATGCAACTAATACATGTTCTCGCAAATACAGTAAGGATCTATCAAGGCAGGAATACTAATTTACTAATATCAACATTTGTCACCTGTTCTTTCACCACAACTTCGACTTCGTTATTCTCGCCCACTTCAGCCGAAATGAATGTCCAAGAAAGGTCATCTCGTAGTGAATTTAGCAAACGCGGATCATCCACTGGCTGCAACATAGCCAAAATTTGTCGAGATCTTCTTCCAATTGTCACTTCCTCTTTTTCATCTTCGCATTGTGAAGATCTGAATTCGACCGTAACATTTTGACCTCTTGTATAAGGTAAATGAGATAGATGTACATTACGTATAGTTACATTTGAAGATTTCCGATAAATAGGTATTAATGGGATTAATGATAACGAGGTGTTAAACCATTTGAATTTATTCCATTCTTCTTCTAATTTGTTCTTTCTTGATAATTCTGATATACCACATCTCCTTAATACTTGTTCGTTTCCCCATCTTTGAGCAATGAAGTCTTCTTTTTGTCTATCGTTATACGTTGGATAATCATTCATGATTTCAGTTAATTTAGGTATAGATAATAATAGGAAATTGACAAATGGATGTTTCTCGTCTTTCTTAAGCTTTTGTCTATTTGATGTGATAGTATCCCATTTCAGATTTAACCAATTTGATAATTCGTACATGAATTTAGAAGTTAGGTGCAATTTTCTACATCTTAAAAAAGGTCTCATGAATTTTCCTTCTAATTGATTTGGGTAAAATGTCATTAATTCTCTTGAAACTTTATCACAAGGTAATGAATCTATAATCAGACTTTCTGTCATGGATAGATTGAGTAATTTGCGATGGTTCATTATCGCATCTGGACACATGCTACCTGAATAGACAGAAAATAAACAGTTGTTTTAGCCTATTCTGCTTTATGCTCCACAATGAGAATACAGTAAATATCACTGATAACGAATCCGACATACCTTATGAAATCCATTTCTTGGTCTCATCTGATTCTAACTCTGTAACATCTTCGGGAATAAGCGCTACATCAGGCCATAATGACCAGCTTCTTCTGATCTTTTCGCCAATTCTCAGCTTATCGCGTTCTATCTCATTTTGCGCTTCTTCATTTCCCTCACTTGCATGTGGTAGTATACCCCAAAATATCCCTGAAGCATTTGTTTTAGTGATGGTCAATTCCTTGTATACATGAGGATACAAAAGCTCATACATGGCTCTTGTAGTTCTCATTACTGAAGATAGAGTAGCTAATTGGTCATCCTCACGCAATGTTGAAGCTACCTCGACATAGATTTCTGGTAGGATAACCGCAGGCATTTTGGACTATCAAATTCAAGGATAGGTATTCAGGAGAGATAGTATTATCAAAGACATGATATATCGCCCTAAGATAAATGCAGATATATATGTGTTTATAGAGTGTGACGAAATACTGCAGGATATCACCTGCCATAGTAGTAGGCCCATTTCTTTTCATAAAGAAGGAATATCAAGCTTGAAAGGATGACTGCTAACAGTTTCAGTCAAATGAAAAACCTTGATTGTGCAAGTGGTCTCTGCTTTATATGACTTTGACTTACAAATGAGAATTGAAATTGAAAGAAAATGTTATTTAATGGGAAAAAATGATTTCTGCCACTACACGGTAAAGTTGCCACTCGTGAGATTATTTGAGCTAAAACGGTTGTCAAAACGAAATTAGGTCATTTCATAAACTCCTTTCATCACTTCTGACTTTTGAAAATCATTTCGCTATATCATACATAACACATACGTACATACAGTATCATCAAGCTGAGATTGATCTATTCAAATCATAGAGCATATACGAACCTTGATACATAGACAAAAACGGGTTGAGTAAGTTACATTACAGTAAAGAAATGGAAGTTGATGGTGATAGAATAACGGATGACGAGAGAATGGATGAAGATGAAGGATTAGCAAATCTAGCTCAAGGTGAATATTATCCAGTTGGTGAAGGCGAAATGATAGAACAAGAAGAAGAAGAAGAAGACGGGGATGATGAAGAAATGATGGAAGGTGATGAAATTCAAGATGATGAAGAATATGAAGTTGCAATGGAAGAAGAAAATGTTGAACCTATCATACCAATACAAGCTCAACCTGATCCAGTCAATCTTACATCTTCTAATAATATACCTTTTAGTACTTCCATTCCCAATTCCACTTCGACATCTAATGATAGTAATGATGGTACACCCAAACCAATGATTTCACCATTTCCAGAAACATCTTCAGTATCGTCAAGAACAATCTTACCGAAACCTTTAGAAAGTCCACCTGCACCTGAAACTGAAATGACACCAGTCGAAGAACTTGATCAACAACCTTTCATAAATGATATCAATGGAAATGCAAAAAAGGAAGAACAGAAAGATGGTGAAATTACCCATAGCTCTAATAATAGTAATCCCTCCATCCCAAGTTCAGCTGCAACCTCATCGACATCGATAAATGAGGAATATGCTAGAGACAAGATACCCTCACCTCAACCTGAACAAGTGGCGACTACAGAAGAAGCATTGAATGTGATTCAAAATAATCCTCAACAACAACAACAGCAACAGGATAATACTACCACACCATCAGCTGAAAAAATGTCTGAACGACCTAAACCTATACCTACTGTACCCGAACCTCAATCATCCACTTTACAAGTAGGTGAATCATCTAAATCGATAGAACGATCACGCGAACCTACACCGAAAGAACATGATAAACAAGAAGGAGAAGGAGAAGGAGAAGGAGAAGGAGAAGGAGAAGGAGAAGGAGAAGGAGAATGTTATGACGAAGATGCAGAAGGTGAAGATGATATTGATGTTGCAGTTGAAGGAGAAGAACATGAAATAGTTGACGAAGGAGAAGAAGAAGAATATATTATTGATGCAAATTCTTTACCACCTATAATAATACATTTACCAAATGATCAAGCTAGATATTTATTTGAAACCTATGAAAATGATCCAGACACTTTACCTGTATGGTTAAAAGATCGACAAAGTGAATTAGCTGAAGCTAGTTTATCGGATGTTTGGAATGCTATCAGATTGGAATGTAGTAAAGAAGGTTTAGCTAAGAATGGTGCTTTGGTGATTTGCGAGAAACAAATGGATCTGAAAATGAATGAGGTGAGTTTCCATCTCAGCTCCCCATATCATCGACAAAATCTGCTTTACATCTGTTTAAGGAATATAAGCTGATGACCATTGACCACTTAAATAGGATGACTTGAACTTGCAATCTATAACATTCCTTGAACTTATCTTGTTACATCGCGGTTGTGGATTACCTGAACCAGTTCAATTGTATCTATTATGGGAAGAATCCAGATTTATTACCAGATTCAATGCTATTCAAGCTGAGTTGGATGCAATTGAGAGGAGAAGTCAAAGTGTCGAATTTGAAGGCAAAGAGGTAGAAACACAGGAAGAAATGCCGAAAGTAGAGCAGCAAAGTGCTGTTCAACCTATAGCACAGGATAAAGATGAAGGAGCAGGCGAATATGAAGAAGAGTATGATGAAGATGAATATGTGGAAGAAGAGGAAATAAGGTCAAAACAGGGTGCATATAGTGATGACGAAAATGAAGGTGAGGAGCAAAATAATAAAGATAACGTGGAACAAGAGGAAGGAGGCACAAGACGAGATCAACTTGATGGTGAGTTTGCACAGGGTATGATATGATAACTTTCTGTATTTCTGCTACGCATTAGTCGCCTGACGTATATATCCTTTGTAGTTTACGATGACGCAGAGGAGGACCAATATGACGAAGAAGAAAGGGAAGACGAAGTTGAAGAAAGAGATCAATGGAAAGATGGTAGTGAGTCATAAATCATTCTTGACTTGTTCAATATATAAGGATAGAACTGATCATTGTCTTTTTATTCAGCTGACACAGTTGATGAGTCTTCATTAACCCAAAGCAAAGATACAGAAAACCAAGACGAAATGAACGGTACCACTGTGCCATTACCAGTTCCCAAAGACGAAGTAGCAAAAGTGCGAGAACAACGTGCTTTACAGTCAAATCGTCTGTTGGAATTAAAACATGAAGGATTAGGAGAGAAACGCACTATAGAATCTGATTCTTCAATTGATGCTTCAGCTTTACCTACGCCTTATGCAAGTACAGCCCCTGGTCGATCGGAAGCTACTGATTCAGAAATCGTTGGAGGGGAATCTATTGAAGATGTTCCATTAGATGAAATTGCTTTGAAAGGCGAAGCAGAAAGTGCTGTTCCATTATCATCTCCCGCTGTCACCAGAATAGACTCCACTTTACCGAGTGAATCATCTATACCAGCTACATCAACGATTCTATCCACTTTGGACGCGTCCGAACAGGATAAAGCGAGGGCTTTGGCAAGAGATGTAGTAGAGCCGAAAGTTACAGCTATTCCAGAAGAAGATGAACCGTTTCCTGACTTTGTTGAAAGGATTAATGAAAACAAAGAAGTGGAAGAATTGCCTGCGCCTGTTGAGGGTGTTCCAGGCGTAGGTATTCTACCTGAAATTTTTGATGAAGGCTACGACGAAGAAGATGGTGAGTAACACTTACAGCCATCCTTTCCTTTTTACTTTCCGGTGAGCTGACTTAGCTTGATTGATTTTTATTATAGGAGCTTACGCAGATGAGATAGCGCTCAAAGATACTGTAGACGGCACAGATGCTTATAATGGCCCAGACACTGTACCTGTAACACCATTAGAAACACAAGTCTCGGATGGTGTATCAGGTAGCATTAGTTATTTCGCAAACGATAACGAGGATGATGAAGAAGGTACTTTAGAAGCTGATTCGACCTATGGAGAAGAAACTGAATTACCAAGTACAGATGATACAAGTACAATCAATTCATCAAGCGGTCCTTTGTCTGCTAAACGACATCCTGAAGATGATGAGAATTTTGATGCTGAAAGTAAGAGAGCTAAACCGAATATAGTGAGTACCAACGTATAAACTAAGATTGTTTGCAAAACTGACTTGTGGACGCAGTAAAACAACGATATGTCGTATGGGCGGTAAAACATATCATGTTTCCGTCTCATCAACCGTCAAGTATACTTTACCTAATAGCTCTTTCAATGCTTGCTTTTCCCTATTCGACCTAAAATCTACAATATCATTGAAGTTCCGCTCATCCGTCTATAATACCGTGTCAGATCAAATCGCACACATGCAAGCCAAAGAAAAGGCCAAAAGAAAAAGAAAAAACCCAAGAAAAACAACCTAATCTTATCATAGAACGAAAAGCACACCTTCCACATTCATTGACTAAATCATCATCGACTTTTCATACTTTCTAATTCACCATTTTTACGATTTGTGTCAAATGCAACTAACGAATCTTGTGGAAATTTGGATAAACGAGCTGTCCACGCACCCAGGAAGTGCACAAGGACACTACATACGTTCTCAAAAGATCATGTTTGGGCTGATATTCCATTGGCCTAGGTAAGTCCTCAAGTAAGTTTCCCTTATCCTGTCTCTTATATGAACTCTAACTATATCAAGCGAGGATCAGAACCGTTTCTTTACGGTCTGTGCTCTATCTCTAATAACGTTCCGTTCTATACTTATCCATGATTCCGTATATTTTGCTATTTTCATTGTTTATACTTGCAACGAGACGCTGTGGATGGTTCGTTGAGTGGAGAAGATGAGGGAGTAAAAGGTATGCATACAGATTATCTCGAATCGAATGGTGACACAGCTTGACAACAAAAGCAAATTCTGTTTGTCTATGATCACGATGATCAGCCCAAGCTGTACAGAGATGATTCTTGTCCCTAAGTATCTTAGTACTGTAAGAGTAGCAAGAACAGAAGAGATCCATCAACGTCACAAACAGTTTTTGAGGTGTTTGAAGTGGGTTTTAAGCATACTTTTTCATTTGGTAATAAATGTGATAATTCAGGGATGTGCCACTCTGAAACGGACAATAATAATGGTCGCGTCTTTAGCTTTAGTTGTGTGTCATGTTACATGTTACAGCTTTGAGATCACCTATATGTACCATATTGAATAGCAAAATACCCCACAACCCTTTCACTTATCATCCTTTTCATCTTTCCTTTCATTATTCATACACTGATAAACACTCTTTGTACTCGAACACTCATCTTTTCAAGAACAGACGAATCAACCGAAACTTATACTGAAATTTCTCAAGTACCCTTATTCAACTTCACGTCGGAACTCACAGAGAATAGGGTAAATGAATAAAGGTTAGATAGATCTACTATCCTGAGCTAGACGCACGATGGACTAGATGGTCGTAAACAAATAACAAAAAGTTATCAAGATCTTCATATATCTATACTTTCCCAATATCTTGGCCTCCATTTTAGAAATCAACGCAACAAAGTAAAGCACATAAAGCATATGAAGAATCTGTGAGAATATCCCTAAAATAATAAGATCACAATCTCTAATCTGTATATACAACATGTCAATCAGTATAAACACTTCCAATCGAGGTTCACCTCAAACATATCGATCAACTCCTCCTCCTCCTACTGCTTCATCATCTTCTACCATAAGTAAATCAACATTTTATCCTGGATTCTTAAGTTCAAATGTAGATGATAAAGATGAATTTGATTATCCTAATGGATCACCAAGTTCAAGTTCATCTAAGTCCTCTTCACCCATTTCACCTGGTTTACCATATCTAGTTGAATCACCTCAAGCAGCTTCAGCATCATCATCCTCTTCAACAACAAATAATCACCCATTTCACCAGAGAATACCTTCACCTATCAAAGTAAATCATGATGGAATAAGTTCGAATGATGCACTTCCCGTTAAATCCAAATCAATACCGTTGGGTATAGAAGTAGGGAAAGGAGTGAAAAGTCCTGGTGGTCCGAAGAAAAGACCTCTTCCGTTGAATTTGGGAAAAGCAAGAGAAACGATGGGATTAGATGAGGAGATGGTAATTCAAAGGGATGGTATAGAGCTTCAAAGGCCGTTAACTGCTAGTTCTGTCTTCAGCGATAGTAAGTGAATTATCTCGTTAACACTGAAGATAAAAGTAAACTTCTCAAGCTAACATATGATTTCATCTTCTGCTGCTAGGCGCAAGTTCGCTCTCCAATGATTTACAGGATCTTTCGTTTCTTCGCAAAACAGTTCGCCAAAACCTTAAAGCCAGACCACTAGATTCACCTTTACCAGCTTCAGATTCGGAAAGAGAATCAAATGGATTTCCTACGCCAGAACTAGATTACTCTCAACAGCAATCTCTTATTCCATTCGACGGCGAATCAATAACAATCGACGATACGGTGAAATTGCTTCAATCGTCACCTCAACTGCTAGTGATAGATACTAGACCTTTGGGCTCTTTCCTTGAATCTCATCTTCCACGCTCCGCTAATATCTCTATTCCATCTCTGATATTCAAGCGATTAAGAAAATCACCAAATGGTCATGGTTCAAGCTGGGACTCATTAGGTGGCTTTATTTCGACTCAAGCTGGAAGAACTTTATGGGATAATTTAGAGATAGATAGGTATATGGATGTTGTCATTGTGGGATCTTCACAAATGGATGAATTAGCCAAAGTGTTATTTGGAATCATGAAAGGTCTAATCCAAGAGGGGAAGGTACAAGTACTTCGAGGCGGTTGGGGAAGCGCGATTTCGTCTTCTAACATACAAGATTTACTAGTTTTTGGAGAAACAACTACACCCATAGGAGGCCCCTCTTTAGCTACATCACTTCCTCCACCAAAATCGGCCCCGGCTTACGATATACCTCCTATGCAACCACTTCCAATACCATCTACTTCATCTCCATCAAAAGGTATAAATCATAAAACTTCGTTGCCTTCGCTCCGACCAGAAAATAGCATGAACAGACGTAATCTACCATCGTTATCAATCAACGGAGGTAATGGAGGTAGTATGAATGGACCTTCAACTTCACGTCGTACACCCAAACTGAGTTTAAATCTTGATAAACCCACAAAAAGTGCTACACTCGGCTCTTTCAACTTGGATCATCAACCTCCTCCTACGCCAGGTGGATCTTTTGCTGCATCTAGATCAAATCTGTTATCAGTAAACAATAGGTCGCAATTCGGATCCATCAAATCACCTCGTTCACCTGGATTTACGATCAATATACCTAAAACACCGAGTGCTGGAGGATCATTCCAGACTATATGTCATGCTCAATCCAAATTACCACCTTCACCAAGTAGTTTCGGTGATATACGACATCAAATAGGTCAAAATGAAGATATAGGACCTCAACCGCCTAAGACACCTTTACCTGGTTCATCGTTTAGTAAACAATCAATGGATTATGAAGAAGCGGATGTGTTGACTACTAAGAATGGTTTAGCACCTTTTGTAGTCTCAACGATTCTTCCGTCATTTTTATATTTAGGTCCTGAAATATCATCTAAAGAAGATGTAGAATACCTAAAGAAGATAGGAGTTAAGAGGATATTGAACGTTGCTCTTGAGTGTAATGATGATTCCGGATTAGGTCTAAAGGATGATTTCAAATATCATCGAATACCAATGAGGGATAGTGTAGAAGAATCAGGTGTGGGTAAAGGTATAAGAGAATCTTGTGGATTTTTAGGTCAGTATCGTTCGCGAAACCATGTACTCGACCAATCACTCGCGATATAGGCATCCTTATGATTGAGCTAATTTGATGAATGAACCATAGACGACGCAAGATTACATTCAGCACCTACATATGTACATTGTAAAGCTGGTAAATCAAGATCAGTCACAGTTGTTCTAGCATATTTGATACATGCAAATGCATGGACACTAAAAACATCTTATGCATATGTATCAGAAAGAAGAAAAGGTATCTCACCAAATATTGGATTTGTTGCTGAATTAATGCAATTTGAAGAAAATGAATTAGGTCTAAAACAATCTGGCGGTGTACATGGTGACTCAACAAATCATCATCACGGTAACAATAACAATTCAGATAAATCAAGAAATCGTTATATCGATGATGACGATGATAATGATTTGACTAAAGAAGATGAAAGAAGGAAGCAAAACAATAGAACAAGAGAAAGTTTACCTCCTACCTGGTCACACTCACTCAATATCACCTCTTCAGCGAATAGCTCCCTAACAAAATCAAATGGTTTATCTTCGATATCGTCTAATGACCCTGATAAACCGAATAATAAAAATAATGATAATGATAAAGATGAAGAAGATAGGAAAAGAAGACAAGTTGGTGATGAGAGAGAAGTTAGAAAAAACGGCCAATGGGTACATCATCGAAGGTGAGTTCTAATTATTATATCCACTTTTTTTTGATAGGACCACGATGTCATCGGAGGGACAACTCTGCTAAATTCGTTCATATTCACAGAGCTCCAGTTGATCGTACAACACTTCAACCGGGAAGAAGGGTTTCAAAAGCTGGTTTAGAGTCACTAAGACCATTGAAAACCACTTCCATCTCTCCCCAAAAACCTTCACCTACACCTTCGCCAGGAATAAACGGGGAATCAAAGGATAATAACAGGAAACATTCCAAAACTCCTGCTGGTGACGGACCCTTGAAATGGGTATAAATCGCTGTTTTACGTTAAAGTTAGCGATGAGGATGATGTCTGTGATATAAGATAGGAACATATCACTGCATTCGTCACAACACAACACAACACAGATCGGATTCATATCTAAGGTGATCGTACAAAGCAAGTGTCGATGTTTTTACAGTTGTATATTCATGTAGGAACACGGTTCAATCGCAAATGCATTTGTTGTATAGTATTCAATCGTCAATGATCCACTCAATCCTGCGTAGTTTGTCTTTTCTATGATCACCTGTATATGTGATCTCACAAAATTCCTCATAATCCTCAGGTATACGAATAATAAGTAATTGCAGAACCATCTTCTCTATATCGTCGATCTGAGTCCAATCAATCTGGTTAGCACCAATAAATCTTGGTAGATGGATGTACCACGCTGTACCAGGAAGAAGAGTTCTATCATCATCAGCACTCGCAAAAACAGTATCTGAAAGTGTATAATGTGGTTTTACAAGCTGATATACTATTTCAGCGAATTCCCGTATATTTTTCCAATACAAATATTCTGTGATAGTGAAAATATTATGACCTCCATCATCATCGACGATAGTGTGTTCTGGAGGAGAAGCCATATCATCTTCTCCAGGTTGACCGAGATATCCGGGAATGGCGAAATGACTAGAAAGTGTGTTTTTGGTTGTATCTCTATCACACTTTTCCTCATTACCATCACTCGTAAAGTTGACAATAAAGTGAAAATAGTGTTCAATTCCATTTACCAAAGGTTTCAATCTTTTCATATGGTCACCCATAATATAAATCCTTCTCAAAGTGTTTGACCATTTTTCACATAAAGTTGTAAATAAATGATACCAGTTTCTGCAGAATGAAGGACTATTTTCCAGATTATTAGTTGAAGGCTTGTAGATACTGAGAGATTCCGGCTTAGCCAAAATAAACAAGAATTGCGATAAAATATCCCCCAAATTTTGAAAGTCTGACATCTCCCAAATTCTTGATTGTAGCTCGATGCAAGCTTTTTGAGTGAAGTTGATATGATGACAATTGGGAAAGATGAATGAATCACTATCTAGCTGACATGTAATTGATCTATTTTCTTGTTCTACAGGGTTTCTGAATATCGAGAAGAACTCTTTTAGTAGGAGTGTAGGAGGTAGATTATCAAAAGTTATAGTATTTACGGATTTTCTATACAAATTATTTCTTTCAACTTTATTGCTTTGCATTTGACAAGCGTTTTCAGAGAGAACCTCACTTCTTGGTTGAATGGCGCATTTCACTAATTCAAATAGAGACTTGAATGCTGATAGAGTTTTGAGTTCTAAATCGCGATAAAGGATGTTGGTGGCAATAGGGAAGAATGCAGATGAAGTTCTTTGAAGAGATAGTAAAGTGTATTCATCATGTGAATCAAGAGGCAGGTAATCGATAATTTGTGGAAGTAGATCAAGGGGAATGGTCGAGCTGGAATTTCCAAACATTACAGTATACAAAGTGAAAATCAGTAATGGGCATGTACGATGAATTAGTACGTATATGGTATTGTACTGTATGATAATTCGGGTCAAGCAGATAGCTTTTATTGCATCGAAGCTTACCGCACGGTTCAAATTCCTGTCCATTTATTCATCTCTCCAGCTTGACCATCCGGTTTGCTACTAGCTCTAATCTCAATGAAAGGATTAGAAAAGGTCGAACAATCATGAAAGGAGAGTATAACATATACAGGTAAAACATCGGGAAAAGATAAATGACATCTACTGTATCTGCAGGGTATAACTGCCACTTTCGCAAGTCTAAAGTTTTTGTGGCGGTGTTTCACAAAACGAGGAATGATCATCAATTTTAGTGTAATCCAAAGGTATCTCTTTATGGATATAAATAGCGCATTGACCACAGGTACTGATAGGCACTTTGGTTAAACAGTACTAAAATATCGATGGATAATGCAACTCACACACAATCGATACCCTGAAATAGGGGTTTACGGTAACAAGTCAACCTTACCAATTTTTATTGCCTCGAGGCAGACAGACTACCAGTAAGTTTCTCTACGTTTCATTGTCCAGATACTTTATCCAACCTGAACCATCAGTTTAACTTGATCTATCCTATCACCCCGTTTCATCTGTTTTTATTGTTCAAAGGGACAATCGCGATAAATTGGTTTTGATGTGCCACAGTCTTCAAAGGTGACTGTACTCCAATCATGAACTGATCAATCGGCGTGATTACCGTAGGTAGATAGCAGAAGAGTCAGTTCAAGAACTCGACCCTGATCGAAAAGGATGGAAGGTAATGATGCTATTGCAGAACTCGGTGCGAGAATTAAACTGATGTTTCACATTAATATGTTTTTGGTAATAAATATAGCTAATAAGGCATGAATGGCAAATACACTACGAATACTGTTTAGGCTAGCTTGGCACTACCTTACTGTGATATCCAACCATCGCTCTTAAATCTGATAACATCAATCATTTACAAACGTTTAGTCACACACATCAACAAATGCATCACTGAATATAGCAAAACACATTCTCGTCAAGTGATAATTCCATTTTTAACATCGTTAAGTTTCGTTAATCATGAATAGAGGTATTATGCTACAAGAGTTGGGTTTTAGGCTGGAACTTCTATGAAGGGTGAATACTATTAAACGGTTATTTCAAGTTCAGATGAGATACAGCTCCAGATCTGACTTACTGCACATCCATCGTAAGTCAGGGTTTTGCCCATATTTTTCAATCTCTATCTTCATTATCGTTGTCTGTAAACGTTGCATTAGACTTCTAACCATGGAGCAATGTTGCAGTGTAACCATCAGTGGCAGCAAGGGGAACTTACCTATACGTGAAACGCTTGTCTCTCGATCCTCTTCAGAATCCATTCGGTTAGCTTACTCCTCGATATCATAGAGTATTATCAACCTCACTTTGAATACCAGCTCTTTCGGCATCCGAATCCATCGCTTCCTTCACTTGTCGCCGACTTGGTTCACCTGGATGCTCATCTTCAACATCATATTCTTCACTTTCGCCACCTCCTCCTTGCCCATCACTATTCACTTTTTTACCTCTACCTCTCCTTCTAATCCTATCAGCATACTTACATTGACCATCGATATGTCTCCTGGAACATTGAGCACATGGTATCTTACCATCACATTTCAGCTTCCTTTCTCGGCAAGGAAAACAAGATATTTGTTGTCGTTTAGCTCTTTTAGCAGGCGGATAATCAGAAGGTGATGAATTAGAATGATGATAAGCTGTACTAAAGTAGTCTGAGGCTGGTGGTGGATGTATAATAGCATTCGGATTTAAACCAGGTGGAGTTGGCACATTAGTCGTTGTTGGGAAACTCGATCTTCGGTGAGTAAAAGGAGATTGTAATGACAATTCCTCCCGCCGATCTTCCGTCCTCATCTGATGTCTCTGATGTGGATAGGCTTGTTGAGGAGGAGGAATATTGCCTACGGTATCAGAGTAGCTGTAACCATAATATGAGGGGTTGGCTCGCTTGTTTTCATGCATTGTAATCACCAACCCTTGAGACCATATAAAGCCTCGATCAGCATGGCAGACCAGCATCTCAATGGGATCACAACTCACTTTCACCCCTCTCCGTAACCGCCTGACCAGCCATGACAGCTTCCAAAGCATCATTATACCCTTCGAGATAGCGAGTTGTCTCACTCTGTGACCAGACTGACCGATCACGTTCAGGTATGTGACCTACAGTTAACCAAGCTTTGGACTGTTGTGGATGTAACCCCGATCGCTGAGAGACTTGCTCTCGCGTTACATTTGACACGACAAGCATATCGCGACTTGTTATCATGGCTCGATTAGCGGTTTGAGAAGGATAAGTGGCACTTCTCTGCATCTCTTGTGCTTGTTGCATGTGACTGTGAACTGGTTGGCTGGTCGGTAAGCTGTCAACCATTCTGGGTCGATCGTATTGACTTTGTCTCGGGGATCTACAACAACATATAAATCAGCTTAAAGACCTTCACAAGCGGTTACTATATCAACACTATCTGCGGATGAAACACTCACAGAACCTGACCAATCGAAGTTTCCGACAGATGAGGAAGATTTCTTTCTGGTCTTCCGCGGAATTCATATGCAGTTTGAGGTGTTGCAGGACGACTCCGATCAAGAGGCAACGTTCTAAACTTCTCTCTAGGTAAATATATCGCTTTTGACAAATCGGGTGTATGGAATGAGTGGCGGTTCCTAACAGGAGATCGAGACCTGAATAACTTTTCTCCAGCTTGTAGCGTATCATAAGTTGTCGTAGAAGGAGATGATGTTTCATTAAGCCCTCTGCTTCGATCACCATGGCCGACTTGATGAGAGGGTATATCCACTTGGTTGAGTAAAGTAGAAACCGATGTTGGCATCCTTGGTTGTGGCGAAAGAATACTCAACGAGTGTCGAATCAGGACGTCAGAAGTAGGATTGACCATATTAGGCAGTTTTAAATCTCTAACAGAGGGGAATTGCGTGGTCGAGTGGGAAGATGATGAGGCAGATGCCTCAACTTGATGACTGACTGGGCCAGCCGAAGCAGCCAGTCTTTTAGAATTACTTGATTTTTGCTTGGACCTATCGACATCTGACGATTCTTCACTTTCCGTCGTCATTATATAGTTATTCTAGGAAAAGTAGCCACTGCTAATCAGTGTTTTTGTCGCAACTACTTCGATTTGAACTTCCGCTACTCAAGAGAAGGCTAATCAGAACTTACTTTTGTGTTATTGTCTAAAATCAAAGGTTGTTGCTGTTTTAGCTCGGTGATCTCGCCAGGAGAGTCCGATGGTTGACGGTTAGATATGTAAGCTATAAAGCCAGATTACAAAGGTAAGCCAACGACATGTGAAGTTATATGTAATGACGAAGTTCTCGTCTCCGTAAGCCATTTTCATCGGAGATAATCCTTTGAGCTTGTCAGACGACAGACTGTGATATGTTATTCCCTATCGGCCGGACGATGTCTAGAAGGCCCACAAAGACACAATTGGATGATATGAATGACTCACCTCGCAATAAAATCTGATTTCTTCATCCGTAAAGGATATATGGGGGATCGAAGTACTCGTTTTCTTGATATTGCAAAAGAAATAGAGAAGGCAAAAATGAAAGCAAAGTAGTATTATAAATCAGCATTGAGCTATTTGTTGCTGTAGGATATCATATATACTAGCAGGTCACAATAAAATAAACCAATAGATCGATCGATGAAGAAAGAAGGAAACGATTGACAGATTGCTGTAGTATACAGCAGAGAGGAAGTTGAGTGGATTAAATAAGATATACAGGATTATGGCATTTATTGATTTGTGGCTGATGTTTGATTTTATGTATTCTGTATTGTACTGCAGTACAGTCGAAGCGAGGGTGACCAAGCTTTTCAAGTTTGATGCTGTATTTTCGGTTTTACCTAGTTTACCTAGTTTGGTACAGTTCCGTTGACGTAAACCTCCTTTGGAATGATCTATGATCTTTGTTTTCTGAGTTGGTTTTTTTTTTTCCTTTTGTAATATTAATGGAATTTCTTTCGTTTTTAGGTGAGAAAACTTTTTATCCACTTGCTTGTCTTACTTTGCTTGAACAAAACCATACGAAAATAATATGTTGGGATATTTATTGGATTTAAGCTTTAGCCGTATTGATAAGCTTGTTTAAAACATGTCTGGGATTGATTAACGAATTTTAGCTGTTTATCCGGAAGTAAAAGGAAACTAACGATAATAAGATTAGTGAGGGATACAAGAATGTATGGATGTGAGGTAGGTGGCAAGGTATGTGTATACACAGTAGCTGATGAAAATGGAAAAATAAGAAAAGGTACGAGAAAACAACAAGAAAAAGAAGATCAACGGATTCCCTATATTTAGGGAGGTACCCTTGTACACAGCATCAAATTAGAAAGGTAGGGTATCAGGGAAGGTAAAATTTCTGTATGAAGTAAAGGTATACAGTCGATTATACTACTACATGTACCAGAGTCTACAGAAAAAGATCGGTTAAATGCCAAAATAACATTGTATCGCGATTATAAGCCAATGGAAGAGAAACTTGAGCACGAATAGATGACGAGGAAGGGATGACTACTGTACCTGTATATATGGTTTTTCGATTGATTAAGCTGTTCTTGCTATGATCGTTTTCTTTTGCTTCAGGTCTGTCTAAATTCCAACCAGATTATCTGTTAGGATGTTGTGACCTGAATCTGCTAACGGAAAATTACGAGTTCTAGAATAAATCTTATGTCTGTGAATCGTAGTCAGATAGCACATCTGATGCATGTACAGTGGATTCCACTTAAGTCTTGGGCAAAGACATGAATTGCGTCCTATGGACTCGTTACTTTAGTATGATGATTTTCGGTAATGGTTGATTAGCACATGAGTCAGCTTTTATAGCTCCGAAGTGAAACGGACAGGGGCGAGCGGAACAAGACCAAAGGATCCTCTTAGATCCGTGGCTGTTTTCATCATATGGGTAAGACGGTTATTGGAGGCAAAGAATCTCCAATATAGATTCTATGCGTTTCTTTGAGTTACAGATGTGTTTCCTTCGGTGTCGCGATGCTATAGTGTATTATAAAGGGGAAACATCGTGTCATCTGTGATCGTATTAAAAAGCTTAAACTCGGGGCGAAACCTGTAACGCGCCAAACAGGATTCCCTACAGTGGATGTCAGTATGTTCTTTGTACCACGTCTTCATTAGAAGATAAACATTCGACACCGGTGAGAACCGGAAGCTGATATATATACTATATGACTACCATCAATCACAATGTGCTTTTGAAATAGTCTCCAAGGAGTCCGACCGATATTCGCCCTCCCCTTTCGCAGAAAAGCAAGGTCTCCAATATAGCAAGTACAGTGAACGAAAACAACGTTGTCCATGTCTACGGATAAGCAAGACATATAAGCAAGTTGTGACAGTATAATTTTAGCTTTATGAATGAACTTTTTTTTCGTAAATTTAGGATCATTTTCTTGCGCCTTCAATGCTTCTAGACATGTGGAAATGATATTTACGGGCTTTTATCCCCTAATGATTCTGAAACCTAGCTAAGAGTGGGGGCAATTAGCAACTTCATCAGTCCTCCATTCCTTCAATTTGATGGCGTTGGAAACTGAGTGTAAGTCCAAACGATCGTGAACATACTTATTCTGACTTGCTGCTCAGTACAAATGAATACCAGTTACATCCTATAATCACGTATCTGTTCTTGGTCTCATTGATTCGGGCTGGAAGCATGTGCGAGTATAACCTTTCTGCTGAAAAATTCACATTGATCGACGTTCTCTCGACTCCAACCAAGAGGTCAGAGCGATAAAGAAAGCGGCTATAGATCTTATTGTATAATGTTCAGGGATCACTTTCTTTGTATATCCCTGGGACCTGAAGATACCAAAGGAGGGGGTTCTTCTATTTTCTTTTTTTCAGAAGCGATCGAGAGGAATCTACTCTTATGCACCTCGGTCAGACCACAAAACGTTTTCGTTGCTTGCTCTTAAAAGGTAAAAATGTTTTAAGGTTAATCGCACAAACCTGCCTATCAAATTTATCGATTGCTCATCATCCGACCATGATCTAGTCACATATGATCAAGCTGCATAAGCTTCAGATGCAGTAGATGAGTAAGATTCATGCAAGTATACCTCATCGACGATGACGCTTGCGCCACCATCAGCAGAACCTATGATCCGTGCTAAAATAGCTCCAAGCCACATAGGTACAAGTTTCAAACATCCTTTGGCATCCTTTGGTATCTTGTTCCGCGGTAATGGGACACGAATAAATCCATAGCCGCAGTGGTCGGATACTAGTGTATCCAAGCGACGAAGATCAATGACATGACTAAGATAGCGACTGATTTACATCGTTACGATCGAAAAAGGGGAACAACGACGATCATCACTTAAAGAGGAATTTTGCTGTGCATGAGAATCCCCCAATCCCATATTACGCGTGCCGAATAGCTCAAGCGAGTACTGCTGCTGCTCTTGTAGGAAAACTGGGTACAAGTAACTTTGATCTATGCATTTTAATTGTAATTGAGAATGACGGAGATATATGAAAAAAAGATATAGAAGAAACACGTTATCATTTCAAGAATAAATATCACGATTGGGGAAGAAAAAACGGAGAATAAGAGTTCAAAAATATGGTATGGGATTTTAGTTGAAAGAAAATCGTTTTATTTGTGTATAAAAGTGATGTAAGCGGAAATATAGTGATGAAAAGAGAGAATATGAGAATGGATTATTCGACAATCGTGTTGATTTGATTGAAATTGACGTTTTGTTTTCTTCGTTGAGGATATGTATGTGTTTGGTAGATTACAACAATTGGAAAAGGTAATTTCCTATTACAAAGAAAGCTTTGCCTTGTGTGATTTGTTTGTGAATATTGATTGTTCCTTTCGGTATGATCTTTTTTATAAGGCTGATAAACCCATTACACCTGTACAACCGGCCCAAAGTAGATCTAATATTTCTCTACCTTTTTCACTCAAACCTGTACCTCTCCATTCTTCATAACCTGTTGGACCCCATGCAGATTCACCTTTACATAACCCTAATCTATCTAAACCTTCTAAAACAAATTCAACACCTTGTGATCTTGAATGACAAACTGCTATTACAGTTGGCATTGATTTACCAGTTTTTGAAACTTGATCGGTCTTTATCATTTGTGCGTCATCTGAAAATGGTGAGATTTCATTCATGGTGTTTGAAGGACTTGTTGTGATTTGATTGGTCCCACTAAGTGAAGTAGTATTATCTGGAGATTTGAAGACATTTTGATCTTTATCTTTTGACCATTGATCAAATGGTGATGTACTTCCACTTGTTGATCCTTGATTATCTAATGATTCGGGTTCAGATTTCAATTCTTGTATATTAATTACTTTAGCTACCATTCGGAAAGACCTAAATGGTAGAGGTGGTAAGGCTAGTTCAGAATTATGACGTGAAGGTAATCCTACTCCTGAACCGGATTTGTGTATTACAGGCGATGAACCAATATGGTTAACAGAATGATGTGGATGTTGTGGCGTATTTGAATCTCTTTTCATCACATGATTCTCTTTACTGGCTCTGCGTCTCAATAGTTTTTGGAATTTAGGTAATGAACCTACTGGTGCGGTTGAGTTGGGTGTAGTTGCCAAAGCTGAAGAAGAAGATTGTGAATTCGAAGAAGTTTGCTGATCTGATAATGAAGCTTTGGAAGATGCTGTGGAAGGTCTTTGTTCCAATTCATCATGTTCCGCATTGAATGGCACATACCATACTAACAAAGCTTGTTTTGATCCTTCTGAGAATAACGGGTGAGATGAGGGTTGTTGAGAATTCAATAAATGTGGTTTAGCTGAAGTAATATCTTCTAGTGGGACGATCATTGCGACAGCTTCAGGAGGTACACCATTCCAAGCTTTACCTTCTCTAAATTTAGGTAAGATACTTTCAACCATATGAATATCTTCTCCACTAGTTGTTGATGAAGGTGTTTGTCTGGGATGATCACCGGATGACCAAGGTCCACTATCGCTTGAACTTGTCGCACTGTTACTAGAAGCTGTTTGCGCAGATGTTGATGGCATTCTGGATCGACTTTCAGTAGAATGAGGTTGACCTTTATATGGTAATCCATCTGGACCTCTTGAACTTCCACTAAACCAATTCTGATGGGTGACATTAGAAGCGCCAGACCAAGAATGTGCTTGAGCACGTTCTCTTTCCCTTTCTTCTCTTTGAGCTTTCTTTTCATCTGATGATGAAGATCCACCTAAACCAGAGTGCTTCAAAGCTCTTTTGAAGACTCCACCTAGTGATTTATCTTTTTTAGGTTCACTACTAGAATCGGTTTCTTTGCTTCTTGTTCGATTCAAACCTTTAGATCTGGATTTCTCATCTTTGGTGGAAATCGAACCTCTTGACTGCTGTTGTTGCTCTTCTTCATGAGGGTGTTTCTTCATCTTGGTCACCAATGCAGCCATGGTACCCATTGATGCATTACTTTGCGATAAAGCAGGAGTCATGGTCATGGTTGAGGCTTCACTATCTAATCGTTCTTTTCGTTCGTTAGCTGATGAGGTGGTCGGGGAGTTGAGGGTTGAGTGAGATCTACCGATTGAAGAGGCTTGAGAGTGTTGTCGTTGCATTAGGTGACTGGTGTTGCAATGAGGTAATTTCACACCACCTTGATCACGATGAACAGATTTACCAGCCAAGGCATATCGTTCACCACCAAAATGTGCACCGGTGGGTGATAGAGGACTTGGCCCAGCAGGAGCACTAGTGGAAGCTTTCACTTCTTCCAACTCATACTCCCTGTTGCCCAATCTGTATACACGCCATGAACGACCGGTGACAGCTGATTTGACTTCTCCGTTGGGGAATAACTCATATCTTCCCGCCCCACTAGATTCCCATTCAGCCTTTGGCCCTGGACCAGATGAAGTGTCGAGGGGATCTCGAGGAGATAAAGTCCCAGGATGACCAGCTGAACAAGCTCTAAATGTCCATTCTCCTCTTCTATCTCCGTATTCGTCATCGAATTCACCTACAAACTTGGCGAAGGTATCCTCTTCATCACCACCTAACTTGAGAACAGGTGTGAGAGGATAGTCTGATGTACTTGATGATCTCAATATATCGATTGGGGCGTTCTTTTTTTTCACTTGACCACCAAGTTGAGCTTGAGAACCTGCAAGGATGAAGTCGATATCGAATTCCGATACATCGACAGGAGCAGGTGGATGTAAGGATGGAGGAAGGGGGTGAGGAAGAGGATCAGATTGTAAATTTCGTGACTGTAAAAGGTGGTTGGCTCGATGTAATGCGAGAGTAGATGGAAGTAGGCGAGGGCCAGGATCCGATAGCGGTAGCAACGGCGGTAGCGGTCTGAGAGGTGCAGACAGGTTCTACGAGAAGTTGTCAGCTACAAAGTTTTTTTTGATCATTGACAAACTTTACACACTCACCTGTCCATCACCAAGTTCACCCGAGAATTCATCATCATCTTCGTCCATCGCATCGTCATCATCCTGCTCATCTTCTTCCTCTTCAGTTGGTTGTCCTGCATCAGGATTGATGTTATTTGATGGAGGATCTTTTTTGGTAGCTGATCGACGTGATGTACTTCTACCAAGACCACCACCAGGTATAGCAATAGGTAAACTTCCTCGACGTTGGGAAAGATCCCCTTCCGCCAAGAGCCCGTTTGGAGGGAATAGCTGCGATGGGATAGGAGGCGCAGAGCTTGGACTGATCGGACCTAGTTCACCATCGCTAGGCATTTTAGCCATGCCCATTCGTTCCCATAATAGTAAACTTTGTCTTCTAAGACCACCAGCTGGTGTGCCAGGGGGACCTTGACCACTCTGACCACCAATACTCAGCCTTTCTCGGGCTCGCTTTCCATCCTCACCATAAGTAGCGGCTAAAAATGCACGTCTCTGCCTTTCAGCTTCAGCTTCTTCCGCTTGTTCGAACACGTCCATTTCTTCTCTTTTTCTGATCGAAGCTCTTCTACCACTATTTGGTGATAAATCTACCGCTCGAAGAGCAGCAGTTGCAGGTGATGTTCCACTACCAAAAGCGCTTACATTTTCACTGACTGAACCAAATTTGAATCCTTCGTTGGGCAACTGAGTTTCTTCCAAAGCATTTTCACCGACACTTCCCCTTGGTGGTGGTAAAACTGGATTCCACGTTCGATGACTTGGCCCTGTCCAGCCACTATATCCTAAATGAGGTAAACTCCCTCTTCTTGCATAACCTTCTGCAGGTGCACCTGAGAATGGTGAAGGGGCAGTTGAATCAGGCGGTAGATATTCAGTTCCATTCTGTCTATATCGCGATGGTAAATTTGGGGTACCATTGCTACCATCACTACTGACTGGCCTTGACGTCTTCCCACTGACATGTGTTCTAGTAGGTGAAGGCGCAGCAAGTGATGGCCCAGAAGGTGTGAGAGATGATCGTCGTCTGCCTGGGTTCCAATCAGGAGGATAAAAGGCATGAAGTGGTTGTTGTGGTCTAGATTGCGTTAAAGTTGAAGTTGTACTGGCTGCTGATCCACGACGTTGAGCTAAGGATGCACTGGCAATAGGCGACAGACTATTTTCAGTAGTAGGCCAAGGTTGCTGAAAGCCTATACTTCGAGACGTGGAAGCGTGATTCCCTTCTCGAGCGACGTGAGGCGGGAGTGGTGATATAAGATTTAAACCAAGAGGTGTCAGGGAACCACGTCTTGGATGATGGGTATGTATAAATTGTGAAGGATGAGTGACAGCTATTACTGATGGTGTAGGTGGTGCTGACGATGGTGATTTGGGAGGGGAAGACCTGCAAGAATTGTTTAGTATAGATCTTGGAGTAGAGATGAACATATCACAAGACCATTAAAGACATACAATGCACTCCTTGAGGATTTTCTAGGTAAAGCACCTTCTGAACTAGGTCCTGCTACAGCGTTGGGTCCCATTTTGTTCATCCAGTTCACCGAAGGTGGAATAGGTATAGAAGAAGGGAAGGGAGTGGTATTATCATATGACGGGGTCGAGCCCATCGTCACGTTAAGTTGGCTTGACTCTAGATAAGTTTGTCTTCCTCTATGTATTTTGAGTACTGCAGATTTTGACGAAAGCGATTATTGGTGTAATGCAGAAGTGATCCCGCCCTGTTTGACTTGAGTGCTGTTGTTTATGTTGCCTAAATCATTTGTATAACGAAAAGAGGTGAAGTCACGAAGGTGTACAAAATACTGCTGAGAAAGGATGTCCTGAATGATGATCGACCTTTCCTTTCTACCTTGTTGTGATTACAATTCTCTAAACTCGATTCTCCTTGTTGTTGTTGAAAAGCTTGCTGCATCCAACTTTTCTACTGCAGTATTGCAATGATGTTGGGGGATTTGAGTCACTTGGATCTAACGTTCACTTTGTTGAACTGGCTGATTATTCTCCTTCTATATCAATTGATTTCCAATGATCTTCTAGGTTGAGTTTTTCAGGTCAAGATTAAAACGTGTTCTTGATGAAAAAGCGGTGATGATGAAAGCTGAAATTGTTATGATTATGCTAATGTCGATGAGTGAAGAGTACGATTTGGAAAGATTATTGTTTAGTCTATGAGAGTACGAAATACGATAATATTAATGGTAGTATGTAAGAATATGGTTGTATGATTTAGAGGATATACTACAACTGTATGCAGAGAGTGGATGGTGTTTAACTGTAAACTACGCTAAACAGTCTCAACTGTTCAGGGTAATTTCAACTCCCAGCAGTACTTAGTCCAGGTTGAGTTGACAAATTTTGATTGATCATTAGGTGTCACCATGAAGGCATAAACTCTGAGGAAATTTATCTATTTATCTTTAAGTCTTTTCAATTACGAAAATCACAAAAGTGGCAGTACCTTAACTCGTTAGTGGGATTTAGTGGGATAAAACTACGCTAAAGATCCTTTTAGTCCCAAAGCAATGGTCATTTTGTAATGGTATCAATTCTTGTTATGCCGCTATTACGAATTTGCTAATGCCATATCTTATTATTAAATATTCTGTATTACATGCCTGTGCCTCGTCAGCTTTGGAAAAGTGCAGTTCCTCTTTGAAAAAGGCTAAAATAACAAAACCGCAAGCTGATCTCAGGGTATTAGTTTTGTGGTACGGTACAATTCCTTTTTATAGACATTTTATATGGATCATAGGTTGGGTTAAAAATTTGATCGAACAGATTCGACAGACGGTGGGGTGGTAGTTGGGATAATAATAACTGATCTTACCTTGCTTAAAATGGGGTAAAAAAAAGAGGAAAAAGAAAAAGACTCATAGAGAAAAATTAAAGTTTACCCATTCGGACAACGTGTTTAGCTTTGACCGTAAGGAAATTATAGCTTTCCTTTTCCTCGTGCTCTTCCCCATTTCGATAATGAGGGAGAAAGAGAAAAGAGAGAAATAAAATGTAATGAGGCGTATCATCAGAATCATTACGCAAATTCTAATAAACAATTTTCCTTCCTAGTTGCACTCATGTTATAATGATGCATCGGCAATCGTATTGTGTTAGACTACCGGAACTTATTTCTTTTTATCCCCTTTTCCTATTATGTTAAGTTTCTAACTCATCATTTTTCTCTCCAACTCTTTAGTGGTGAACCAAAGGCGTCAAAGAGAAAGATAGATATATCATATGCTATAAGCTTCTCAGCATACATGAACAGGATATGGTATGTTGAACTGTCAAGAATCACTTTCAATTCCTTGATACTGATGGAGGAGAAACGGAGATCATTGTCAAGTAGAATACAAGTATGTGAAAAATTTTGTACCCATGGGCTCTTTTACGGGAGATCTCCGTTTCGGTAAATTGAATAAGGTTTTCCTTGTTTCAGGCTAAAAAACCCAAGAAAAGGAATTCCTGTTCTCAGTAAAAATAGGTTCTCTCATGTTGCAGCCAGTAGTAATAGGGGACAAAGTACAATTAAATCAAAACAACGATAATCAGTCAGTCACCTCTTACCAGTATTTGAATTTCGATTACTGTATGATGATGTGATGTTCGTAACCCGACATCATGCTTGGCAAATATGTACCAGCACACGTCTCGCATAGCTCAAAATTCAACGTATACATCTCCATGTATAAGGAACAAATCGGTGCTGGTCGGGACGTATTAAGTATTCCATTGTCGTTGATTTTCAGCTGATGTCGCGAAACAAAGAAAAAAAAAGGTACTCAATCGTACACACGCTCAGAAAACGGTTAACTTTCCTATCTGTTTTTTTTTCTTTCGCTCCTGACCAACTTTATTTGATCCACTTGTTCGCCACCTCCCAAAGTCTTGAAACCATTGACATCATCGTTCTCAAGCTCATTCAATACAACGGAATAAGCCCCTCCAACTGGTTCAACCTAACAACGCTTGTTCTACGGATGAACAAAAAGGCGGCATGCATAGAGTTTTCAGGACTCGCCTGATCAGCTTCAAACAACATACAGATGCAAACAAGTCCAGACCCTGCCAGTACTCGAGTGTAGTCGACCTTACCGGTCGATCAGTCTAGGTTACACACGGAACTTTGACGGATTTAACGGGATCGTCAGGATTGACACATCTGTGGTCACAACACATACTACGTTTGCTTCGCGAGGAACAGTTACAAGAAGAGGACAAGAGAGGAAGTATAGTACCAGGATGACGTGTAAAGTAGGAGATACTTGACGTGACGGATGACTGATGATCAGGCACCGGATCCAGAAAAAGGACAACATGTAAGAAATCTTTTGAGAAAGATTTGAATGAATGCGGCAATGCCAAAATAATTTCTTCTGTATTCATCTTGTTCCGTTGCATATTGAGAAAATGGTTGTCACAAGTCGCAGAGAATAGGGGAAGCGATGGTTGTCTGGATCTGAGAGATCCCATCATATTTCCATACCAGAACAATCTGCATCAAGGGTCTCTTGCTATCATGTCATTTATCCGTGTCTACCCTTTGCTAAGGTACGAAATATGTTGACTGGTATCTGAACATGCTAGATAGAGGACCACTTGAAACCGAAAAATATTAGCAAAGGAAATTGTTTCCGAGTTCTCAATCCATGTCAATAACGTTCTCAGTCCCTCTGAAAATGAATTTGACAAGAATTGACAACTCATCTCCGCTGGAAAGCAGAATTAGATCACCACGAGGTGTCTAATCTGCTTCCGCTTGGTATCACATGCATAGTGACTAAACTTTACTCAATTGCTCACAAGTATTAACAGGATTATGTATTCCGATGACTTGAAGCGGTTGTCCATTCACCATATGTGAGCAGTAAATATTTGCGAAAGGTAAAGGAAGCAAATTGTGGTTCCGCTATGACTGACGACGTTCTGACCATTCCGAAATTTAGGCTAGAAGAAATAGCTTCTGTCGCTTCTACGCCACCGCAGACGACCTTTCAAAATAGTGTTCATTCACCGATAAACATCACCAAGGAACGCTAAAATTGATTAACATATGTTTTTGATCGTGTGTTTATCGTCGTCTATCATGCTTGTCGCGTAAAATTCTAGTCGAACAAGATGAGAGATGGCAAACCTCCAAAATAACAAAATGATGTGGCATTCCTGAACAAAGAGTAGGCACTTGTATCACAGCTTGTTGTCCATGTCTTACATAATATGGTTATCTTCGTGTATGTCATCGCTGTGATGTCACTACGAAATACCTCACCACCTTACCGCCTTGTCGGAATTCGATTATCTGTTTCTTGGTGCGATACATGACAACATTCTGGATACGTCGACAAAATCTTAACAAAGCTAGCTGAAGGACGCTTTAAGTTAGTGAGATCTCCTGTTCAAAATCGTAAAAACTGCGTTTAAAACTCATATTTCAATCAGAAAAAGAAGCTTAATAAAGCGATAAAAACAAAATGTCAGAACAATATCAAATCCTAGTTAGTGGATACAGAGATACATATACAATTTTATCATTTGAACCATCAACATCAAAAGTTAAAATTGTATCAGATTCAAAAGCACCTGAAAAAGCATCATGGATTGAACCTGCATCAAAACAACATGATCCCTTGAAATCTAATCGAGTTTTGTATTCGATTTCCGAGGTTGAAAAAGGTAAAGCAGTTAGTTTAAATTTGAAGAATGATAAAATCGAAATTACAAGTGAAAAAGATACCCATGGCGCACCTGCTCATAGTGAGTCAAAGCAATGTTTACTTCCTGTCCTCGCATTGATGCCGTAGTATGGTCGTCTGATGATGAGCTAAATGAACCCAACCAATCTAGTTCATGTAATGAAAGATGGATCTGGATTGGCTGTAGTCAATTATATGGGAGGATCAATGATTTTTTTCCCATTTAATGAAGATGGTACTTTATCAGATCATCCATCTGAGTTACTTAAATTCGAATATTTATATAAAGATGGCAATGCACCAAATCCAGAAAGACAAGATACCCCTCATGCTCATCAAGTTATCGAAGGTGAAAATAACACACTTTATGTATGCGATTTAGGTAATGATAGAATTTGGGTAATCGAAAAGAAAGGTTTAAATACTTTGAGTATCAAAGGTTGGTTACAAGCTCCACCTGGAACTGGTCCCAGACATGCCACTTTTAGTAAAGATGGTGAGTGACTTTGCTCATCTATGATAGAGTCAATCATGAGTAATCGCTAATCAAGTCAAGATTATAGGAAAACACCTTTACGTACTTACAGAATTGACCTCCGATGTATTAGTATTTTCATTAGAAAGTCCAACATATCCAATTATACCTAAACCTGATTTCAAAGTTAGTATAATACCATCAAGTGTACCAAAAGAAGCACATTCATTTATGAATGCAGCAGAATTAATTTTAAATCCTTGTTTTGGAAATATATTATATGCATCAAATAGATTAGAAATGTCATTAGATGAAAAATCAAAAGGTAAATTCAAAACTTTAAAAGATGTTAAAGGTGATTCAATTGCTATAATTGAATTAACAGAAAATGGTGATGATGTAAAAGGTTCAACTGCTGAATTTTTTCAAACTGATTTAAATAATTTAAGAGGTATGACAATTTCAAATGATGGTAAATATTTAGTTACAGCAGGTAGAAAATCAGGTGGTTTAGAAATTTTCTCAACAGGTAAAAATGGCAAAGAATTGAAATTAGCTGGTAAAATTGAACAAGGTGTAGATAATATTACAGATTTAACTTTTTTATAAGTCAACGTGGCTGAATTATACTAAATTCAAAAAACATATTGACGAGAGGTGTAAAGGTGTCTTTGAGAATGATAGTTGATTAAGAAGCACAACCTCGGAAGTAAAAATGATGTAACGACATGCATGCTATGGATACTATATACGGTAAAAGGAGTTTAGAGTAATGGAAAGGACACTGCTAGTCTGTGCGCATCATATCATTTGTGTGTGCGTGTACCCACTTATAGCGCTTTGACCTTCACCAATCAAACACGTACCATCAACGCATGACTGTACTCGACGTCATCCTTGATGTCGACCATTATTCTTACCACTCCCTCACGATTGTACCCCCATTTATTCATCTTTCAATTTCCTTCCTCCAACTTCTTTGCTGATTTCACAGCGAGTATCACTTTTATCATGTTTCCTTACCTTCAACTGTTGACATACGGAGATGACCTATTCAACTTACCTCAGAAACTGATAAACACATTATCAAAACAACAGAATATTGAATCGTTCATACCTATAGCCATACGAGCGATTTTAGTCGCTATCATCTTCTCATTGGCCAAGAAAGTATTCAAGTATGTCAGCTCAAGAATCAATCAAAGTAAGTTGAAATTTAGGCATCTGTAACATATGCGTATCTTTTACCGCTCAGCATTAAGTACCAATAAACACTTGTTTTCAACGACTATAGGACTATTCCCCACAGCGTATATAGCATCATCAGACCCATCGTACCATTGGATAATAGCATGGATAGCGCAGGATGATTATGTACAGAAGCAAATCCACGATTTCCAATTATGTACAGTTGAATCACGTTCTCTTAAAAGAAGAAACAAAAATACTTTAGGCTCAAACGAAACGACAAGTAGTGGGAAATCATTAGGTAAACATAATTCAACTTGGTCAAGTGAAGAAGTTATAGGTCAAGTCTTACCTACATATAGTGAGTTAAGGACTCTATAATTCAGCTGAAATAGACATTGAACAGACTCCGTCCTATCTTTCTGTGCGCATACTGATATGTATCCCTTTCGGCTTTATGTCCAGGTCATGCTATAAGGATTAAGCATAAGGGAAATTATCTATGGGTCAGGAGACGAAGTATTGGATTTGGAGGTAGTAAAGCTATAGATCACTTTAGAGTTCAGTAAGTTGACCATCACAAGGTGTAGCTCTTGACTACTAGCATCCTACAAATATTAATCCAAGAAACAAGCGGTCACATCAACTGAGTCAGCGTTTTCTCACAGGACAATTGCTTTTCGTCCACATGTTTTGCGCGATTTTCTGATTGCTGCTAGAGACTCATTTTTCGCTAAAGAAGAAAGAGAATTACTCATCTTTCATGCTCCGTAGGTTGTACACGATATCCAATTTGTTCCTTGCAGGCGTTGCAGTACATCAAGTATGAACAGAAATGAGATATATGCTTATAATGTTGATGCTAGACGACTTAATTCGACGTGGCAAAGTCCAGTTTCTCGCCCTGCGAGGCCATGGTCTTCCGTTATTTTACCCAATAACCTGAAAAATGACCTCTTGAGGGACATCGAGAAGTTTCTAAGTGAGAAAGAGATCCGTTGGTATGCTGCGAGAGGTGAGTAAGGTGAACTAGGCGCGTGTGCAATAACGGCTCATACATCCATACTCTAGGTATACCGCATCGAAGAGGTTATTTATTTCATGGTGCCCCGGGGTCTGGTAAGACCACATTGGGTGAATTATCTTTACGAATCTCGCATACATGAGGAAGGATCTATCTCATCAATTACTCATTTGCAGTAACTGCAATAGCGAGTAAATTGGCTTTGGACATCTACGTTATTAATCCTGCGCAAAGAGGGTATGTTGACTCATTGCCCTCTGCAGTGGGATATTGACTGTACATTGTTTGAGCAGTATGGATGATGCGAAATTGGCGAAATTATTTCGAGTATGTCCTGCAAAAAGCGTCATCCTCATTGAAGATATGTGAGTGCTTCACTTCGATCTGTATGACTAACACATGGGATCTCGCTGATGTTATTCATCCGTGCTTTCGTGTAGCGATTGCATCTTCCCTCGTGGGCGGGGTCAAAATACAACAGCTTTAGAATTTGAGGATGAGCTTATAAAGGGACATCATGATGATGCCGATCAGATCGATTGTCAAGTACAATCTCCAAATGCGAGTATAGTGGGAGGAGGAAAGCATGATTTGGCTCCTTCAACAGTCACAATGTCTGGTTTGCTGAATGCTATTGACGGCGTATCAAGTCAAGAGGGCTGCATTTTGGTGGCAACTACGTGAGTTGCCTTTTATGAATGGACTACTTCGGGCCTTAGAGATTGACGAAAATGTGCGTTGAGATAGAAACCATTCTGAACGATTGGATCCAGCACTATCAAGAGCAGGTAGATTTGATATTGAAATAGAATTCACCTTTGCTACGCCTTCACAAGCAAGAGATTTGTATCTTCACTTCTATCCTTTGGAAGAATTTCGATCAACATCCAAAGCACACGAATCAATAATATCTTCAGCAGGCGGATCAGATGACCTGAACGAGAAGGAAAGAATCTCAAGTATGAGAGCGATCAGCAACACTAGTCCGATCTTTTTGAAAGATCAGAGTGAATTAGAGGAGTTGGCCGATAAATTTGTAAATTCTATATTCTCAGACGAAGCCGAGGTACCAGACGAAGATAATCAGCTGGAATACCTGAAAGATACTCAGACGTCCAGAGTGGCTCAACCAAAATTCTCGATGGCTTCACTTCAATCATTTTTATTGAGATACAAGGAAGATCCAGTTTCGGCTTGTAATCCCAAGAACCTGGAAGAATGGTTGAAATGCGAGACCAGCCAAAAGGTAAGTTTCTAGAGCGTCCTATCGCTGGTCATAACAAGATAATATGAAAATACCGTTTATTTTCTGCTGATACTATGTGCTGTCCAGAGCATGCATAAAGGCAAAGCCGTCTCGCGAAGAAAGAAAGCATCCAAGAAACCCACCGAAATTATGGTTGATGAGGAGAATCAAAAGAATACGGTGAATAACCAAAATCCAATCACTCATTTGGCTAATACGGAAAGTGAGAAGGTTGAATCAAGCGAGAAATAGATGATCCAGCTTAGCTTTGCGTAGAAAATTGGGTTGTGTAGGTGTATTGAGATGGCAAAGTTGTATACAACATACACATTAGTGAAAAGAGCGGAGAATCTGATAGATGCATATGCAATTTTGTTTTTATGTTGATTTTTTGTTTCGTATTCAATAGTTTATCTCAAGCAGTATCCACACTCTAAGATCACCATGACTAATTCTAACACCCAAATAGATAAATCCTTCCTGTCACTTCTCAAACCCTAATAGCCAGTTTGAACTGATTTATTCGTTGATTTTAGCAAGAATTTCGGCATCTTTGAAGAGGTGGTATTCCTAAACAACCATAATGGCATAGAAAGTTAGCATTTGGCATTATTGATATTCGAAAGCACGATATTGATAATGTTTATTTCGTGCCATATCCGTGTCATTCTAGTACGCTAACAAGGGGGCGACCATGACTATCTTCCTACAAGATACTCTGCCCCTACCCACCCCACACCCCAAACCAAAAAAATCAAAATTGATATGACAAATCAAATCAACTCACCTCTTCTCCAACTTTAATAGGACTTCCACCCCATCCAGGTAATAAAACTCTATCACCAACTTTTACACTAACTGGACTTACTACACCTTCTTTATTTGGTGCACCTGGACCTACAGCAATGACTGTAGCTTCTGGTAAAGGTGATGAGGTTGCTGTTGAAGGTAGGAAAAGACCTGTAGCTGTTTTCTATTGTGCAAATGTCAATTTACAATCTATTAGCTTATATATCTTTTACATAAATAAAGGTTAATACGATATATTGAGATTGTTGATTTATGTATTGTTTAATGAACGCTTTGAAGACTTGACTTATGATGGGGATATACTCACGGTTTCAGCCTTGAATCTTTGTACTAAGACTCGGTCAAGAAGAGGTTGAAGAGATCTGATTGATTTAAAGGTGGCGGACTATATGATCAAGCCGATAGGATTGTCAGTGAATGCTTATACTTGATACTTCAGTATACCAAAAAAAGATCGTCATGTTGAGAGGAGTATCCCTTCTTAGATGTATATCGTAAGCTGGTGGGTTTGAAACTCACCATTTTGGCTGAATTTCGTTATTCCTGGAAGGATGATCTTGATGCAAGTGCTAAATTACAATTTCGAAATAAGAGGAATTCAATTAACCTTAGCTGTTTATCGTTGTTCAATTGTTTCAATCCGTCGGCGATGTCATGCAAGCTGACTTTTTGGTTTTGACTTTGTGACTTTGTATTTCTAGACATTTCCTTTTGGTACTCATTATAGTGAAATAATCAAGTTTCTCACGGTTGACTGAATAAAACCGAATATTTCCAGGGCGTAGAATTATAACCGATCTTTCTAGTAAACCTAGTAAACCCATCGCTACTCTATTATAGTATTTGACTTTTTTCGGATCTGCTATTCTTTACATCGATTTATGACTTTTATCTCTCCCTCTTCATCCTTCTTTGCCACTTTTTCAAAAAATCATCAAAATATCAAGATGAACTTCCTTAGATCAAGATCAGCTTTACCTAGACCAGCTAGATTATTACAATCTACTACTACATCTACTATAACAAAAAGAGGTTATGCTTCAAAAGATGTTGTTTTTGGAAATGATGCTAGACAAGGAATGTTAAAAGGTGTAGATATTTTAGCTAAAGCTGTTAGTGCTACACTTGGTCCAAAAGGAAGAACCGTCATTATTGGTTAGCTTTTCTCCCTTTATCTAATAGGGATTCATAAGCTGACGAAAATTGTTATATGTAAAACAGGTCAAAGTTTCGGTGGACCAAAAATCACAAAAGATGGTGTATCAGTAGCTAAAGCTATTACACTTAAAGATCCAGTAGAAAACCTTGGTGCTCGGTAAGCTGACTCTTACTCATCCCCATCATGGACATCAGCTTATGTATATACGGTGATTTATAGTCTCGTTCAGGATGTCGCTTCAAAGACCAACGATACCGCTGGTGATGGTACAACTACCGCTACTGTTCTCGCTAGAGCTATTTACTCTGAAGGTGTAAAGAACGTTGCTGCCGGTTGTAACCCAATGGATCTTAGACGAGGTGCTCAAAAAGCCGTTGACAGAGTTCTTGAAGTTCTCGAACAAAACAAACGAGTTATCACTACCAGTGAAGAGATCGCTCAAGTGAGTCAAATCGTAACATGATAGTTCTCTGTTCGTTGTGCTTATATTGGTCCATTTTAGGTCGCTACTATCTCAGCTAACGGTGATACCCACGTTGGTGCTATCATTGCTCAAGCTATGGAAAAAGTTGGTAAAGAAGGTGTTATTACCGTTAAAGAAGGCCGAACCATAGAAGATGAAATTGAGATCACTGAGGGTATGAGATTCGACCGAGGTTTCCTTTCCCCATATTTAATCACCGATGCCAAAAACCAACGAGTCGAATTAGAAAAACCATTTGTGTTATTATCTGAAAAGAAAATTTCAGCTTTACAAGATATTTTACCATCATTAGAAATTGCCGCTCAAACTAGAAGACCATTATTGATTATCGCTGAAGATGTTGACGGAGAAGCTTTAGCCGCTATTATCTTAAACAAACTTAGAGGTCAACTACAAGTTGCTGCAGTTAAAGCTCCAGGTTTCGGTGATAACAGAAAATCAATTTTAGGTGATATCGCCATATTAACAGGTGGTACTGTTTTCTCAGATGAATTGGATGTTAAATTAGATAAAGCTACACCAGATTTATTCGGTTCAACAGGTTCAGTCACAATAACCAAAGAAGATACGATCATCTTAAATGGTGAAGGTGATAAATCAAATATCCAAGCTAGATGTGAACAGATCAGAGGTGTGATTAATGATCAAACAACAAGTGATTATGACAGAACTAAATTACAAGAAAGATTAGCTAAATTAGGTGGTGGTGTTGCCGTTATTAAAGTTGGTGGTACATCTGAGGTTGAAGTTGGTGAAAAGAAAGATAGATATGATGATGCTTTGAATGCTACTCGAGCAGCTGTAGAAGAAGGTATTGTACCTGGAGGTGGTACAGCTTTATTAAAAGCATCAATTCAACTTGATTCATTGAATGTTGACAACTTTGATCAAAAATTAGGTGTATCAATGATTAGACAAGCAATTAGAAGACCAGTTAGAACTATAGTTGAAAATGCAGGTGAAGAAGGTTCAGTCGTTGTTGGAAAATTATTATCTGAAGAATTTTCAACACAAGATAAATTCAATTGGGGATATGATGCAGCAACATCACAATATAGAGATATGATCTCTGCTGGTATTTTAGATCCTTTGAAAGTCGTTAGAACTGCTTTAGTTGATGCTTCAGGTGTAGCAAGTTTATTAACTACTTCAGAAGCTTGTGTTGTTGATGCTGAAGAAAAAGCTCCACCTCCAGGTATGGGTATGGGTGGTATGGGAGGTATGGGAGGTATGGGTGGAATGATGTGATCAGGCTTAAATGTCAGGACATAATGCATTGTTGTTGATATGGACATAAAGGAAGGAAGGAAATAGAAAAAAACGTAAAATTTTTCATTTTGTAGGAAGATAAGTAGAAAAAATATAAAAATAAATAGTTAAAAATATGCCAGCAACAAGCAAATCAAGTATAAGGCATTCTTGTTATGGTAGTCATATAGTCATTATGAATATTCATTCACATCTCCATTGTAATGTGAAATCAAGCAAACTAAAAATGTGCCTTTGACCGCGGATGAGCAGTGTGTGAAAAGATGATTGATTCAGCAAATCATTCGCGTTATTCCCCTATGTTAATCGGTCACCTACGTCTAATCTTTTCTCATGTCACTAAAGGGTCAGTAAGATCATCATCATCAAGTTCAGTAACTTGTACTGAGACTCTGCTACTACTACTACGTGTTGGCAAAACGCTTGGTGATGATTGTAACGTGCACTTTGACAAGAAGCTATTCTCATCAGTGTTATTTGAATCGAGAGCGATACTGCTTTTTTCGGTTATACTTTTTTCACTGATGATCTGAACATCGAATCATCTAATTTAGTATGAACATCTAAGAAGTTTCTTAATTCACTTAATTTTTTTGGATAATATCTAATGATCCAATCACTTGAATCTAAAGCTTTACTTAATATAGTCATTTTATCATAAACGAATTTAATTTTTGAATTCGTCTCCGTCTCCGTCCTCGTCTCGGAATAAAAATCAAATAATTCATCATGTACTTTTTTATATTGATTTTTTAACTCTTCAGTTCTTCTACAAGTTAATATGTTTTCGTGAATTATAGATTTTATAGAAGATGATTCCATTTCATGCGATACGAGTGTTGGTTTAAGGTTAGGTTCATTATTAATAATTTGATAAATCGATCCATTAGAAGAGAAATCTGAAAATAGTTCATTATTGATTATGACCCGTCTCTTTAACTCTTCTTGAGAACCACTGGGATCATTCAAGTTGATATTTTTATGTCGATGGCATTGTTGATTATCACCTTCATGATCAATATAATCTTTCTCAACGGTTATATCGCTAAACAACCTCAAAAGGTTCATATCATCTTCTAATTGTTCACTTAATCCTTGTAAATATTCTTTATTATGCTTGATATAAAGTATTTTCTTCATATCAAATTCACTTGGATTACCATATCCTCTAGAACGTAGAAACTCTATACTGTCCTCTTCTTCATTCAAAGAACCATTTAATACTTTCATTACTGATTCTGCTCTAGATAACCATAATGAAGATGCTGAGATTCTATTGTGATTATTTCGAGATCCAGGAGATATCGCTGAGACTGGATTACTTGACATGTTTACCAGATTAAATTGAGATGAAATTGTTGTTCAGCACAGATTTAGAGATAATCAAGATCGATTGGTCAGAAAGATGTGGATGAAGGTAAAATAAAGTAAATTACAGTCGACTTGAGATACAGTTTTTGTACATTTATACAGCGAGAAACCATCTATGTGTTCTTCTGTCTACCTGCTGTTCACCTTCTCGCGATACAAACTCAGCTATCTTCTTCAAATCACCACGCAAATCCTTTCAAGGATGCACTGGGCCACCTTTCATACTATCGTAGGCATTCTCGCTAACGAACGAGTAAGTCAATGGTCAGTAAATATCGGACTGTGTTATCTGATCCACTGATGATTATGCGCAGAATGCAGTTGTATCTCGATTCAGTTCGTTTGCTATCCATTGTGATCATGCATTGAATAATTAAACATGCCTTATCAATAATTCAACAGTAATCAATGCCTTTAAATATAAACATAAAAGTACAACAAAATATGATCGTGTCAATGAATGTATGATGAATATGGTTATATGATATAATGAATGCAAGGCATATTGGAGCAAATACCAAACAAAATAAAATGAATATGTCCTTATAAATCCTAGCCTAACATTTCCACTAATTCCAACATGATAGTCAAGACATTATTGATCATTATCATCATTTAAATCTCTTTTCCTACTTAGACTTCTTACTTGACTCTGTAATTTATCTGGACTTCTTGTTCGACTCCGACTCTTACTACTACTTTTATTCTTTTGTCTATTTGATTCTATACCTATTATACCTAATCCATTGGGTTGTTCATTAAAAGGTGGTAATAAAGGGGTTCTTTCATTATTATTATTATTATTATTATTGTCATTATGATAATTTGATTGAGTTTGTGAATATGAATGTGATCTTGTATGTGAATGTATGTGATTGTGATTGTGATTGTGATTATGAGTATGATGATGACCATCTTCAACATGTTTTAATTTCCTCTTGCTTGTAAAATAACCTCTTCGTCTGGATGATCTATCAATTTGATTCTGAGGGATTGGCATAGGTGGTGAAGATCCATATATTATAGATTGTATCATAATCGTTAAATCAAATACCAAAGTTCCACCTGATCCAAGAAGGTATCTAAAGTTGCAAGTTACGATTAGACCACACTGTCAGCATACCTTGCTACAGTTAATTACTTTAACAATGAGTAAGAACAATGATGCAAGGAACGTACGGTAAAGCCTCGAGTAGATAATGCCCAGCCTCATTAGGATCTCCGTTACCAGCGGGATTTAACAAGATTGAAGATACGTATGTCAAGTTTCCCAGAAAAGCCATTGCAAATAACAAAATTGATAGACCCTCGACTGATTTACGTTGAAACTGGACATCGAAAGCAAAGCTCAGTAGTTAGCATATTTTTGATGCAAGAATAAATTGAAAGCCATGAGTTTTGACGATAAACTCACATTCTTCCATATCTGTGGTAATCTAGAAGCCAAATACAAATTTGTACATGCCCAAGCTGATATTCTGCCCACTATCCTTTGGAAACTAGGTGGATCTTCAGGTATATGAGGTGGTGGTGGTATATGTGGTGAATCATTGCCATCTGATTGTTGCGGTATTATGACTTTTGTGATATGGTTGTTCTGGATATTCTGCAAGTTTGAGATCTCTAATTTATCTGCAGATACTGAACCTGGCAGATCTGATGGTGATGGGATTTGGTATGACATTATATACGGATTCGAAATTGTGTTGGTAGGTTCTAATAATACTCTTCCAACGCTCTGAGAAGTTCGCGAAATGCCGTAGGACGATCCACCTAAATTTCCATAACCGACCAATAAACCTAAACTCATGAATGCTACACCTGCAGCTCTTCTACCACCTCTCCCACCTGATCCCCTAGCTAAACTCAAACTTCTACTTGCGTTCCGTTTATTCTCTTTTATCTGTAAATCATTCTGATTGCCTAAAATCAGACCTAATGTACTTGATGTAGAAGGTAATCCATCCAATCCATCATGGTTTGGTAAAGGTGATAATTGACCCATAGGACTTCTAGTCGTTGTTCTCGTCATTGATCTACCTCTATTATCACCTAATAAAGTTCCTGTTGATTGCGTCATTCTATTTACCCCACCTATTGTTGAAGACGATCTATCTGATAAATCAGAATGTATACTATCTATCAAGTTCTCATTCGGTCCATTCTGATATTCATCTTCATTCATCCCATTTCCATTTGAATTCACATTTGTAGTTGAGATTTGTCTAGATAAAGATAATTTTCTTCTTTTTGCTGATTTACTTCTTCTATTTTGACTTGCTCTTTCAGCCGCTCTAGCAACATCTAATGCAGCTTCATATATCGCTTGATAAGTTCCATCATATCCGGCTGAAGGTGAAGATGAAGTTACATTTATATCAGGTGGTAAATATAAATGACTGTTTGTATATTGTCTTTTTGGTTTTGAAGGTCTAGATGTATTTGGTACAGAAGAAACAACTAAATTCGTTGATGACGATCTAGTTCTATATCCATTTTGATTAGAATTGGATTGTGATAAAGGTGGTGCTGTCGATGGAGGTAGTATTAAGGATTGATGAGGTGATGATATTAGGGTACTATATGATACATATCTAGGTGTTTGGTTTGCTGAGTTTGAAATAGGTATTCGAGTTTGTTTGGGTTTGTAATGTATAAATTGTCCAACTAGTGCTAAATCAATAGCACAGAAATATATCGCAAGATAGGTCTAAAAGATGAAGAACACCAAGTCAGATGGTAAATTATCACAGGACAGAGTATAGACTGACTTGAAATGGTAACTGATCAGTCAATAAACAACCTATCAGATTCGTTATATCACCTAACGTTATAATTGATATCAGCTATAGAGCTCAGCTTGTGATGGCCAATTAAACTTACCAAAAAGCCAACTGCATAGAAAAGGTAATGCTAAACCCTCACATGATTTCAGAGATGCATTCTTGATGACTTGACTAAATCAAGTGAGAGAGTTTTCAGTCAATCAACGTTATATACTTCGCCCAGATCAACGTACACTCCAACTCACGGTAATTGAGCGCATAACCAACATCCTATACTCATATAACCCAATGCATTCGCAATCATCACCCTTGATGGGTAATCTAGCAAAGCCACCACCTCTAACATCTCCTCTGACTTGGTCACCAAGACTTGAAGGAGTATAAAGGAGTTTGGAGTAATGCCTATAAACCTGTAAACATATAAACCTCTAGTCGGTAATTCCGTTAACAAAGCAATTTATGAAAGCATTGGTGATGGTGTTCGAAATGGTAAGGGTGGCTGGAGATGCGTTGATGATAGTAGATAAGGTATGATGGCACGGTGTATATATTTGTGTCTATGTGTTTATGTCCTGGTGAAATTGAATACAGAATAGATAAGCTTTCAGTTGTGATCTTGATATCGACTTTAGGTTTATCCCCACTTTGCGCCCATCACCCTTACTCGAGTACCGTATCTGCATGATGTATGTATGGCCATCAATTTGATTCCGTTCACCATACTCACTACACTCATGCTCTTTGGTGGGATAGTCCGTGTTCACGGTCACACGACAAGTCATCTTTGATATAAATGAAATCAAATGAGATAGATGCATTGTTGTTATTCTTCAATGTGTTGTACTCCTTGCTATCGATAACGCGGATATGACTATCTGTTATCGATAAGCTATCATCTCAAAATAGTGGAACGCTGATATAAACAAAGCTTAGTGTTCTCACTTCACAACCTTGACTTTCTCGGTTGGCCCGACCGAGATTTGATTCGCGATAAAATACGGCAATATTCGCTTCTTATGCATGATACTGAGCGTTTTTTCGTCCCGATAATCTGAGTTTTCTATCTTATCTTGATCTTTGTTGTCTGTATAAGTGAATAGCTCGATTGCCATCAATCGGATTTCCGTCGTCATCAACATTACTTTTCCAATAAATCACAAGGATTGGAATTCCGGGAATCATTAGCGCCGGATGAGACCGAATTAAGTAGAGATATAAATATCGTTATTTTTCGATATTTTCTTGCACTTCTGTCGAGATACAGTATATAAATCCATTGTCAAACGGTCTTCTTCATCGATTCCTGAACTTCTTCTTTGTTGCTTGTGGGCCGAATCTATATTGACAACACTATATCTTCAAATCTCACCTAAGACACAACAATATCAACTTTGCATCAGCAATACACCCCTCAATATCAATATAGTATATCGATCAATACCAAAATGAGCTCAACAACTTCGCGAGCATACGAGAATCTTTCTGCTCCAGCAACAAGATCAGCAGAAGATGGAAGAGAAATCACCGAAAGGACATCATTATTATCTTCTAACAAAACAACTGGAAACAAATCGAAACATCATAATATAGCAGGATTAAGTGCTATACGATTCAGGTTAATTTGTTTTTCAATATGGTGTGGTAGTTTTTTAGTTGCGTTTAATTCAACTTTAGTTTCAACATTATTATCTGATATTGGATCAGATTTTAATGCATCAACACAAGTTTCTTGGTTAGGTACATCATATTTATTATCAGTTTGTTGTTTTACACCTATTTATGGTAGATTATCAGATTTAATTGGAAGAAGAAATGCACATTTAATTGGAATGTTTTTCTTTACTTTGGGTACAATATTATCTGCTTTATCGCCTTCAATTTGGTATTTAATTGGTTCTTCAGCTATTTCAGGTATAGGTGGTGGTGGTGTTCAATCTGTTAGTGTTATCTTGATGACTGATTTAGTTGATTTAAGACATAGAGGTATTTATCAAGGTTATGTGAATATTTTATTTGTAAGTGGTAACCCCTTTTATTTACAAATCCGATTCTCCCTTTTGATCTGAATAATATGGTAGTTTTGAATGATCTAATTGTCATTATATAGGGTTTGGGAGCAGCTTCAGGTGGTCCAGTCGGAGGTAAGTACATCTCACTCTGATTTTTTTCAGAAATCTTTTCACTGACATCTAATCGCTCGATGTTGTAGGATTCTTATCTGATCATTTTGGGTGGAGAACAGCTTTCTACGCTCAAGTCCCATTATTATTGATCACTGCTTTATTCATCTACTCTTTCGTCCAATTACCCAGCCCAGCAACAAGCTTAGATGGTAATGATCAAGTTGTCAAACCTAACTGGAAAACTCAATTGGGTAGAATAGATTGGTTAGGATCATTATTTTTAGCATTAGGAATTGGTTCATTATTATTATCAATGTCAATTAAAACAACCACCACAAAATCAAATGGATCAGATTATAAATTTAGTGATTCATTAATTTGGGGATTATTTTCAACTTCAATCATATTATTATCAATTTTCATTTTAATTGAAAAATATATATCAAAAGAACCAATATTACCTCTAAGTTTATTAATTAGAAGAACACCTTTATCAATAGCATTATCATCATTTACAATGGTTTTAGGACAATTTTCAATTTTATATAATTTACCTTTATTTTTCACTATAATTCAAACTAAATCAAGTTCAAATGCTGGTTTACATTTATTACCAAATTCAATTTTAATTGGTTTAGGTTCATTATTTGTTGGTTTTCAAATGAGAAAAACAGGTAAATATTGGTTTTTAGGTTTATTTTGTTCTTCTTTAACAGTATTGACTGCAATTGGTTTATTATTTTGGAAAAAAAATTCACCAAATTGGTTAACTTGGTTTGCACAAGCTCCAGGAGGTTTTGGTTATGCAGGTGTTTTGACTACTTCTTTAGTCGCTTTAATGACTCATGTAATTAGAAGAGATAGATCAGAAACTGCCGTAGCTACAAGTAGTAAGTGACCTTTTTGGTACAAAAACCTGTATCAGTTTTTTTGCGATATGGAAGTTCCAGATTATAAGTGACAATCAGCTGACAATCTATTCTTTGCTTATTTAGTGTCCTATCTATTCAGAACAGTTGGTCAAGTGCTGGGTGTGGCTATAAGTGCAGCTATCGTACAATCTGTAGTACAAAAAGATTTAGAGAAGAATATAGTCGGTCCAGGAGCACATGATGTGAGTGGATGAGTTTTTTTCTTGATGAAGTGTTCATTCGCATCAAACTGACCGAGAGCATTCGATGATACAGATAATATACCAAATACGTCATTCTACTTCATCGATACCAAAACTCTCACCAGAATATAGATCAATAGCAATAAGTGCTTATGAACATGGTTTACATTCTGTATTCATATTCAACTTTATAGTTAGTGTTTTAACTGTGTTATTCTTATCTATGGTTGAAGAAGAAGAAATGACTACGAATCAACCGGCAGTGGACAACGAAGAAGAGGAGGGAGAGGACTAGTTGTCGGTTCAATCTGTTTTTGGATCTTTAGGGAAATGACTGGGTTTATTAACGGAAAATAGGATGCGAACCTGAAGAGAATGGATTTTAATGTAAACAGCGTTACAGTACAGATAGATCTAAATACATACACACATATATAGACATCTATTGACACAAATAAAACATCTACAATCCGATTGACAAAATATGAATGTGAGCAAGGGAGCAATGGAGATTTTACTTTCCGTGTAACTGACTAACTAGATTTTTATAGCTACATATAACAATCACAAACATCATCCGCGTAAGAACCATTATACTCTAATTGTTGTTGTTGAGATAATAAACCATTCTTTGAAGATAAAAACGTAATTTGATTATTCCAAAACTCATCATTTATAACACCACCACCTAAACCACTATGAGGATCAGGTTCTTTAATTTGTTTCATTAATTTCTCTTGATTATTCGATTCTATCTCAATATCAGATTTATTATATTTATTTTGATAATTATCATATTTTATACCTGATCCAATACCAATAAATTTAAATTTCATCTTATCTTCCAATTTATTTTCTATAGTTTTCAATAAAATCGATCTCAATTCAATTACTCTGTTGATTAATTCCATTCTACCTTGATTATGATGATGAATTGATATCATATTTTGTTCTCCAATAATGTCTCTGTTAGTTGTTTTATAACTTGGTTCAACAAAATGATATTCAATCAACAAGTTCAGGTGGTCTGATTCCGAGTTTGTTAATTTCGACGTTGTCGCTGTCGCTGTGATGGGTTCAGAAGGAGGAAAAGGATTTATAAAAGGTATATTTTCCAAAGTTAAATTATGCCAAGTGAATTTAGTCATTTTCCAATTAACCAATAAATTATTTTCTAATATTTCTTTTGTATATTTGAAAACTGTATCATACGGTATTTGAAGACCGCAATCTGTTGGGAAGACATAATCACTCAATTTCAATAATGATCCTAAAATTTCAACTTCAAATCCTTCATTAATTCTTGTACTATTGACATCATCATTTTGATCTAATTCACCATCTACGAAAGGTTTTTCTGACGTTGTTGTTGTTGTTGTTGTTGTTGCGGTGCCACGTTCTACACTAATATATCTAGGTAAAGCTAAATTCAAAGCAATAATAAAATCATGTATATATAATTTTGACCAATTCTTCGAATTTTGTGAACAAATAAATTTCCATTCTGATAATGAATATAGTACTTTTGAATTTATTATTACATTTTTCAAATTTGGAAATAATATCAATTTATTATCATTATCAACATTATCAACTATAAATTTGAATGATTGTGAAGTTGTTATATTTGGTATTTCATTTATAATTAATTTTTTAATCAATTTAAATGATTTCCTTTTTCGATATTCTGTTTTTTCATTTGGTTCAACTTGAACTTTAATAACTTTTTTTATGGATAATTTTGAGTTCTTTTTATTCTTATCATTCACTTCAGCATTTCCCCCTAATTTAAGGTCTTCTTCTTCTTCCTCTTTATCTGAAGTTGGTAAATTTTTCGGTGGTTTAAAAATAAAACTACCAGGTCCTTGTTTAGGTCTAAGTTTTTCATTATCTATACCCCATAAAAATTGATCCCATTGTTCTCTTGTTGAAATTTTAACTTTTTTATATAAAAAAGGTAAAACAATTTGATATACTTCAGAATTTAATAAACACATTTTCGCTAAAATTGAAGGTGTTATAATATCATCATTATAAGATAATAATAATAAAAAAACTTCAAATGGTAATATTGGCATTGTTCTAGAAAATGGTTTTAAAGGTGATTTGGAATGTCTGGCTGCGTTTGCTGATGAGCGAAAGAATGACATCTTGAGAGATTTGTCTAACCTAATGTCTGATGTACGTTTGTTGATGTTGTTATAGGTATAAGAGATGGTCGTTGCTAGTGATGAACTTTCAGTATTTGGTCTCTCCAACTTGGAGAGATTTGTAAGTGTCAATGATGAACAATTACAAGGATTGTCCTCAAGTTGATATTGCTTCACATGGACCAACGACCCCGTCCGAGCCAAAACGTTCTATAGCTATTCATGTTGATAACAATATATCTTGATGATGATCATTGCGCTTAAACTCTAATAGCCGGATAAAGCGGGAAGAGGGTAATGTTGATAGGTAATATTTTATTTATGGTATGCCAAGAGTAAGAATATAGCAACTTCTGACCCATAAACGTGCTCATTGTATAGGTCGAAGTTACAGTGTTCGATGCATGACTCATAAGAGGGATCATTCCCTGGAGACCTACCTTGATTTCGTGAATTGAAAACCAAAAAAAGCGGTGTATACGTCATTATTCCTTATCAAGCTTATTTATCAAACCTGCAGCCGAACGCCGACAATTGAAACTGTTTCACAGCCTAGTCATAAGTGGTTCACCATTCATATGAGTATTCTTAACTAGCAAGACAACTAAAAAGTAACAGGTCATGTATTAATTACAAATCAACAAAAACACACAAAGATATTCAACCGTATTGACCAAACAGTTGAATACAAGATACAAGATTACAAAAGTTTCAGCCAACTTGTCAACCTAAAATGACAATTGTGTGGTTGTCAATTACCCCCAAATCTACGCCAATTCCCAAACTCCACCTTCATCACCTCCATTCCGTCTCAAATCCCATTCAACAACCGTACGTTCCGTACCACTATATAACCAATCTCCAGTTTGATCGAATCCTACACCTGCTATTCCCCATGTACCATTTTCTACACCTTGTCTAGGTCTAGCTGATGCGTCTGGATCAGCAGTTCCCCAAGGTATATGAGGTACAGGTATTACAACGTGTGTATGGAATGTTTGTGCGTCAATCAGATGTATATTCGAGTTTTCCTATAAACACACACAAACCGTTTAGCATGAAATTATGTTGTTTGCAACAATGAGTGACTTTACCTCGGAAAACACCATCAAATCTCTATTACTTCCTTCTGGACTGAATTTGACTACTCTAGCAGCTTCTTTACCTGATGTACTCGTTCCAGTTCTTGGTGTTCCCGTGATGGGATCTCTCAGGGTTATACCTTCTGGACCAACTAAATTCCATTCACCTGATGAGGAAGAAGAGGGTGAATTAGATAGGTGAGAAGCCGAAATATCGTTCATGAACGACGGTTCTGACGGATTGGAAGACCTATCCGCAGACGTATGAAACATAGCTAATGGTTTCGATGATCTATGGTCCCAGACTGTGACCTGGCCATCTGCAGTGAATTGTACTGATTAGCTAAAACGGTAATTGCCACAACTAAAGCTTGTTACTCACCTTGACTGGCGACGGCAAACTTCCTACCGTCCTTGCTCCAAGAAGTGGAAAAACCAGCGTCGGTGGCGGCTGACAAAAATGAAATTCCTTAGCTGCCATCTCGATTCTATCAGGGGATAAAAAGCTCACCATCATACACAGCGATCTTTCTGAATTCTCTACCACCATCAATAATCTCAAAGATGCTAACTTCGGTAGAATCGCCCACTGATACCATCGTTTTCAGATCAGGAGATAGCGAGGCTAGTAGGGCGAACAAGCGCATTAGTCTTTCGTCTTAGTATTGAGCAGCACTCTACTTACAATGGTTGGTAGCAACCTTGAACCTAGTCCCGCCGACCTTGTTCAATTTCCTGACCTCCTTTGCGTCGTTTTCAAGCTCAACCGAAGAAGCCGAGTTCTGAACACCTGTACTCATACCTATGACTCTTTCGAAATTTTCTCTGTTTCGTCTGAGATTCGCTTGTTCAACTCTTATACCTTCCGATGCTCTTTGCAATTCTCTTTGTATTGACAAGGTCTCCCTTTCAGCTAAAGTGAATGGCGATGAGGTGGCTATTGGATGATGATGCCGATGCGTACGACTATTATGATCACTTGCTGAAATCCATTCAAACGATGTACCTGATCTTGACGAGGCGGCATGAGAACTTCTAGGTGCACCTAAACCCAATCTGTCCAACGGCCTAGCTGAAAGGGTGTCTCTCGTTCGTGTGGTGTGTAAATTTGTGGTAGATCTTGCAAACGGTTCGTGTCCTTGTTCATAGAATGGCGCAGCTATTGGATCTAGTGCTGCACCGCTTGGGGCTGTTGAGTGTAAGGAGAACATTTTTACGGTACAATCGTTATTTGATATGAGAATGCGTGGCTCGTCGATGGTTGGCTTTTTGTAGTTATTCGAGCGAGGACGACGGGGGTTTGGCGGTATGATACCTCTATGAACACGACTTGAGCTACTAGTGGATTCTGCTCTAGATGAACGAGGAAGATATTGACGCCGAGACGAGACGATTTGGATGGGTGGATGACCGTATCTTTGACCGCTTCCATCTACAGAGGAAAAAGACTGTCTTCTGAAATAATCTCTATCTCGATTGCGAGATGAGCTACTGAAAGACGCTGTGCGTCGGAGTGTGGATGGATCTCTATAACCTGATCTTGACGTCGATGTTGATATCGGATTGGCTAAATGAGGTATTCTAGGTGCATGTAAGAATGGGACTGTGTTTGGATATGTGGCTACTGAAGCGTCGGAAATTGGCGATTGTGCTGAAACCTCGTATTCGACTTGTTCATCTTCGTCAATTGACATGACCTCTGTATCGCTATCACCATCTTCGTCCTCCGCCTCATCCCCTTCCATAACCTCATCATCGTCTTCCATGTATATATCATCTTCTGCTAAATCCGAAAACGATAATGAGGGGTCTCTGGTAACCCATTGACCATTCTCAGTTTTACCTAATAGCTGTTTTCCTGCTAACCCGTATTCTTCCCATTTTCTAGATCCACGACCAATATAACCTAATTTTTTCTGTTCAGAGACTTTAGACCATTGATTTGGCCATGTGGGAGGTATGATTATACTGTTATTGATCGAACGGCCGGATAGTGTGGTTGATAACGTGAAAGGTTTGATCTTGGGTGGTGATGATATATATTTGTTTGTCAACGTGTGGTCATTCGTTGGAGGTTGTGGTAGATCGCATATATGTAATTCACCATGTTGACCACCACATGCAAGAATCGATTGACTAATTCAAGGGTATATGGGATAGCAGTTGATGAGTAAATCTTCTTTTTTTGTGAAAATCGAACTGAACTCACCTTGCGGTAAGACAGTTGGGCACAAAATTTAGATTTAACAGAGGTCTGGTGCTTCCTGTGATCTATCCGCTTTTATACGTTAGCTCGCTTCGATGAGAGCAAAGGCACCAGTCATACTTACCCCTCGCTTATGTATTCCTTCTTCCTCGTCAGACTCTGATGATGCAGCAGGTAACCATCTTTGCTCTTCTATTGTCATGCCCCTCGGGTAAAGCACCCGTCCTCTTTCGATAGGTAATATCAGATCTCGTAATTGTGGATGGATTATGGTAATTTTGGCTGATCGTACTGCTGTGGGAGTGAGCGAGATGTCTCTAAGCTCCGAAGACGACAGTAGTGAAGGTGGATCTCTATTCAAGTCAACTCGGATCTGTCAGCTGAAGCTTGTTACAGTCTTGGCATTAGGGAGTGGAGAAACATACCGAGCCATCTTGGAGGAATGATAGCAATGAAGATATATATTGTGATAGGCTATAGTATGATATTCGCCATGACAAGCTACTATGTGAAGCGGCTGATACAGAACAGCTAGATATTCATGGACATGGGCAGAAGGGTGAATAAATGGATATGATACAGACGAACATCAGGTGAGGATGTGGTTATGTGGAGGTCAAAGTGAATATGAGGTGATGATGATGATGATGATGTTATTACCGCTGTTGACCGGGTATCATCAAGCTTAAGCGTCGCACAAACAGACACTACGCGTGAATTTAAAGGTGGCATTAATCAGATAAGACGGCAAATTGACCATAGGGTATCTGATTCCGCTTTGTTCTAATAAGCAGTTTTGGTGGATACGTCAAAAGTTGAAACCCTCATGTTATGCATGTTGATAAATCTTGTCTGTGTACAATATCAATTGGGTAGCTATGCATTCAAGCTATTAAATTGTTGTCTGATTTCAACACAAGGTTACAGCTCGGCGAGCGCCACTCAATCTCGCAGGATAGGTTAATTACGTCATACTTGTCTTCCCTTTGGCCTTGTTGGAGGAAGAACACCTGATTGTTCGTTGTTATCTTTTTGTTTATCCTTTCCTTCATCTCCCAATCAAACATTTATACCTTGCGAGCAAGTCATACACTCATATCAGCAATCAACACATACAAACATGTGTAAGCTGCATCGTCTTCCGCATAGGAAAAGGTGAACTCTTAGCTAACAATTCATTCTGTATACTCCAGCCAACCCAACAGATCTTTTCAACCAAGCTAAATCAGCAGCTACATCAGTAGCTTCAACAGCACTCAACACTGCAACCAATTTAGCCAATCAAGCTACTAATTTAGCTACTCAAGCTGTAAACTCAGACGCAGCAGCTAACGTAACTTCTCAAGCTAAATCTATTGGTTCTCAAGCTGCTTCTACAGCTGGATCTTTAGCTGGACAAGCACATGCTCAGGCCCACGCTTTAGCTCCTAATGTGATTCCTAAACCAGCTTCAGGAAGTGTATCAACAACAGAAGGCGGTGTGGATAATAGAGGTGATTTAAGTCCAACAGATGAAGTTGGAAAAGCAAAATTCGAAAAATTGTTCGAAAGTAGACACACCGCAAATGAATTACAAGATAAAGGTATTTTAAAGGGTGAGTGGAAGTGGTTCAGAGGGATATTCCCGCATATATACATGAGATGAATTCTGCGTGAGATGCTAATGTAGCGGATTTTAACAGGTGCACCAGGTGATTCTCTTGCCGGTAAACGAGCGGACCTCGAAAAAGCTATGCACAAAGTGAGTGATCTAAGTGGGATGGAACTGTCTTCAAGAAGGGAATATAGCGTACTAACAAGTATCATTGTCTACAGGACCAGCTTGATAAGGAAATCGCTCAAAGACCTCAACCGGAAGAATTAGTCAAGAAGGGTATCTTGAACCGTGAGTTCTAGTCACGGAAATGCATAATCGATTTTTCATCACATCCCATACACATACTTGTCTCTCCACACATCTTATCATCACCTTACAATCCAGCACGTTGTCGTCCACATGAACACAACCCGCTGACACCGCTGCCTTGTAGCCGACGAAGCCCCACCCGCCTAATTGATGGCTCCGCATAATGAAACGGGGCCTTTCTTGCGATTTCAAATCGTGATGTGACCCAAATCATCCGATTGCGTGGTTTTTTTCGTAGTTTGCATGATACCATCTCAAGTGAAGTATAAAGAAGAAAGAAGAACATGGTGGAAGTAGTAGATACCCGTTCAACAATTATTAGTCGTATAAAATGCATATCCTTATCGTTATATTATGTCACTGTAGATCTCTTTGGCTTTGTTGGCAGCCATACTAAGCGTTAAATCCCTTACGGAGTTGACGGGGGCCGGGTTTAAAAATCCTAATGATCTCACTGATCATTTAATTTTATTCCCTTAAAATGAGTACATAATAATGGTAATTTGTAATTTGTAATTGTTGAAACTCCTGCAGCGGACTTAAGCTGAATTACAAACTTTCGTTAATCATCATTATGATTTTTATTACGGTATTCGCTTACCGCATACAATTCTCATTTCTTGCTTTTTTGGTCTGCTTGCTTCCACAGGTAAAGGTAAGATTAGTAGTAGTTTCTGTTTTGGGCCGCCCCCAACCGGGCCTATCTTGTCTATATCTCATAACCATTATCATTCATGACTATCTCTTCTCAAACCTGGCCTTGATACAGTTTAAGCAGGGTTTTTCATTTTCTCGTCGAAGCCCAGCTTAGTTCTTTCACTTTTCTGTTCCACCTATTTCGTGTCAATCAAGATGGCGGTTTCAACACCTCAAACATCAGATCCGGCTCAATATCTCCCGACTGACCGTAGAGATAGTAATCAACAAACAGCTTCATCATCTCAGATAGAACAACAACAACAACAACGTCGTCAATCATTAGTACCTGGAATGGAGTTGAAACCAATTGGTATACATAATGAGTCGAATACATGTTTCCTAAATTCAACTTTTCAAGCTGTTTGTATCTGTTTTTCACATTCTTGGCATGATATCTCCGGAACTTATCACTATTTTTTCTTGAGCTGACTTATATGATCTATTATAGCTGAGTGCAACAGCACCTATGATAACATTATTATCTAATTCACCACAATCACCTTTGACTATAAATACAAATTCATCTTTACCTGAACTTGGTAAATTACCAAAATTAATACCTTCATTACAATCTGATATTTTAGAACCACCTTTATACGATTTATTACCTGTTACAAGAGCATTTACGAATTCTTTACATAGATCATGGAGAATGAAAGATAATGGTGGTGGTACATACGGTCAAGGTGAAACATCATCAAAAAGATCAATGTCATTAAATTCTTTATTAAGAGAAATTGCAAGAAAATATGATCAATATGATGATTATTCACAACAAGATGCACATGAATTATTAAGACATTTATTAGATTCAATGGAAATGGAAGAAAAAGATGTAATTAAAAAATTGCAGCCTAATCAAAATAACAATTATAACGTGGAAAAAAGAAGAAAATCATCAAAGTATAATTCAATCAAATCAGGTACTACAACACCAGGTATAATATCAAATCAACAACAGCAGCAGCATCACCAACAGTTAATGGATCTAAAACATATCAGTCCTTTGCCTTCCCCTTTACCGTCACCCGCACATACGAGACCCCCTTCACCAGGACATAGGGAAGTAGATCCAATGGCTACTGCTGTACCTTTCAACTTGAACGGTGCAATGACTGGTCATGTACTCAACGAGCAACAGATATTTTCACCTTCCGATACCCCTATAGAAGCCTCTTCAATGCTCACCCAATCAATACCGAAAGAAGAAAGGTTGATCCCATTCGTTGATGTCTTGTTCGGCGGATCGTTGGCTAGTGTGGTGGTCTGTGAGAAATGTAAAGCTGTAAGTGGCAACTGCACGTCACAAATCATTCGCAAGACAGTCATGTCGATACACATCACAATGCTAACCATGTCACCCCTTAAAGGTCTCACACACATACGAAGGGTTCCTTGACATCTCCCTCTCGTTAAAAGGCGACGACCCTAAACCGCGTAAAAGAGATCGTCTGAGAGCGATGGCACGGAAATTCAGACCAAAGAAATCACCTGCAGCTTCATCCACCGGATTACCAGATATCCATCCTTCAAGTTCTTATCAATCAGTCCATTCAGTCGTATCAGAGAGCGAACTATCAGACACTGAAGGACCTAAAGAAAAAGATCGAAGGAAGAGTATGGATTCAGATGATCGAATAACGATCGATTCTTCAAACAGTGGACTAGGTAGAAGTAGTTCTTCAAAAGGATTTGGAGGATTGAAAAGTAAACCTAGTTTTTCATTCAGAAGGAAAGATAAAAAAGCTGCTTCTCCTGTAATTCCTCCTCAGCCTGTAATGGAAGAGGATAGAACTCCTCCAGCTTCAGCACCTGGATCACCTTCACTTCATGGCCAAGGACATAATGAAAAAAGGCATCACCACAAACAACATGCACCGGGACCTACACCTGCACAAGCTGCATATATCTCTAGAATTCTAGCTCCTCCACCAGGTACGATAGATTTAGATGACCCATTAGCAAAATTACGTGCAGCTCAATCTGGTCAACCTATCGATAATTCCACATCTGGATCAAGTGAATATGGCTTGATTGAAGCTTTAAGAGCTTTCACTTCGGTGGAAGTGTTGGAAGGTGAAAATGCTTTCGCTTGTAAGAAATGTTGGAAAATCAAACATGGATATTACAACAAGCACGAAGCTACAGTGAAAGAAGAAGATGAAGAAGAGGATGAAGATGCTAATCGAAATGGTTTACCTCAAACTAGTACAAGAGGGTCTGTATCAACAACAGCATCTCCATTATTGATTTCCAGTTCGAAAATGAATCAACCACCTCAAATATCAGTTATGGAATCTCCTTCATCGGAAAAATCAGCTCAATCATCTTACTATGATCCATCTGCTTCACCCGATGGTAGATTAGGTAGATCGCATAGGAATACTTCTATAGCTTCAAACGTGTCTAGAAATTCAATGATAAGAGCTCCCTCTCCCTTACGAAGACAAATAGAGTTACAACAACAACAACAACAACAACAACAACAACAACAAGCAGAATTGAACCAACAGATGTCATCAACAACTTTATCTTCGACTTATGGATCAGATTCGGCTTTAACCATGAATAGTTCAAATACTTCCATAACAGAAGATAATGATATCACTACAGGTGAAGAAGAAGAAATAGATCCAGAATCTTCAGAAGAGAGTTCAGATGGTCTATCAGATTCTGAATCTTCGATCAATGAAGATGCGAATGATACTACTCATAAATCGAAATCTAAAAAAGATAAAAAGAAAAAGAACAAAACGAAGACGAAAAATAAAAATCATGTAGTCATGGGAAGAGCATTCAAAAGATATTTGATAGCTAAAAAACCTGAGATTTTGGTTTTCCATTTCAAAAGGTTTAAACAAACTGCTAAAAGTTATAGTTTTTCAAGTTTCTATGATTTGAAAAAGTGAGTTGTCATTTTAGACTGTGCAGTTGTTCGAAGGTATCTAATGATCACTCTTCTTTGTCATCTTCGCAGAATCGATGATTTCGTTTCATTCCCTGAAAGTCTCGATTTAGCACCTTTCTTAGCACCTAATAGACAAGATTATAAAGTACATCAAACTACAAATGGACCAAAAGCCACATATATGGAATGGCCAAATCCTGAACAAGGTCCTGAATTAGATCCTGTCATGTATAGATTATATGGCAAGTTACCATTTCTTTGTACGATCCCGTTGTCTTGTAAATACTGATTTAACGTGTTTTACCAAAATTAGCTGTGGTGGTTCATTTAGGTACAATGATTGGAGGACATTATATCGCATATTGTTTGGTTGATCCTGAAAAAATGTTTACCACTACCACCCATGAAGAACAAAATGAAAACAAAACACCAACAATTGAACCTAAAGATCAAGATCAGTTCATTATAAATTCAAATTCAAGTATAAAATCACAACAAAGTGGTTTAAGTAACATGAGTGGAATTGAAACAAGTGATCCTTCTGTACCAGGTGCAAATAAACAAAAGAAGGATAACAGAGTTTGGTGTTTCTGTTCAGAGTAAGCCTTCACCTTCATCGCTGATCTCCCTTCCTTGGTGTGTACGATGAAAACTAATTATATCGTTCCCACCGTAGCACTTCGGTTAGATTAGCAAGTATCGAAGAAGTTTTAAGTCAAAAAGCTTACTTGTGTTTCGTAAGTTTGCCCACCTTCTGAACCACATCATAAACAATTTCGGAATCACGAATCGTCTTGTGCTGATTATATCTTACAATCGAACAATAGTACGAAAAAGTATCACAATAAATAGGCAAGTGGCGTTTGAGAGGTTTACTGTTTGTCTATGATTCCTCTTTGATATGCAAGGAAATGTTAACGGAGTGTAACGATACGTACGAAATAAGGATGAGATTTGTGATTTCAAAGTGATGATACTGGAAAAGAAAGGAAAAAGGAGAAACGGTTAAATGAAATATGTATATCTATCGTGTATATGCAAGGAAAAGACACTGCTACCAAGGCAAAGGTGCATTTGGAAATTTTATTTGTACTTGTATAAACATTCATAGAGTATACATAGGGTAATGTACATTTTACATATTGCGTGTCATCACTACAAGTATTCTTCGCCGTATTCTAGCAAATTTATTTAGTCACTATCATATACATATATTCTCCACATGAGGTGAATTAGTTTGTCGCAATCCCAATTTCCAAGATTGTCGTTAATCGTCTTGATCATCTCCTCGTACTTCCTCATCAGCTCCAGCATTAATTTCTTGATCATCCTGATTATCTTCTTCTCCTTCTCCCTCTACCTGCTGTCCCTCCTCGTCATCGTCTTCATCCTCCTCTTCTTGATCATGATCACCTTTCTCATAATCTTCAATTATCTGTCTACATACATTATCAGGTGCAGGTCGATGATTTTCCCAAATATACATATATTTTGTCCTAATTAAATTTCTAATTAATTTGAATGATGATGTTGTATACCAACCGGTCTGGATCTATCCAGTCGATAATAAAGTAAAAGTTACCATGATTATAACATGATCAGTTTAGATCACTCATTTAAACGAGGATTGATATATCACAAAGAAATAACAAACACAGGGATTGTATAATTAAAACTCACAGAACACTTTGATTTCATTTTATCTGTATCATTTATATATTTTGAAATGAATGGATCAGTCACGTCACAAAATTGATAATCACCTCTTTCTCTATAAAGGTATTGACCATCGAATGTGTGCGATTTACTATCAACCGATCGCAGTCAGCCAATAGTACATCTCTCTGCCAGCCTATGTCAATGAAACTATTTTTTGCGCTTGCGTTTGAAGCCGTGGTAACTCAACTTACATTGGATCCAAAGGTGGTCTGTCCCCTTTCGCTATCAACTGTTCTTGTTTTTCAATCCACCATCCTTTCTGTTTATTTTCAGTAGGATCATTCTCATTCTCGTCTTCAGAATCTAGTGGATCTACATTAATAGGTGTTTTCACAGTCTTCTTATTCGGATAAAAGTATATCCTTTGGTACCTATTGATGTGAAAACAATCATAACAATTCTCAGTTCCACCTCAAATCAACAGATTGTATAATTCAACGCAACATGCTCACTTACCGATACGAATCTCGATCTGCACATGGATCATATCCGAACTTCACTAAACATTTCGAGAATGGTCCAGTACCCATTATATAAGCAACAGTAGGTATATATGCCTTGACTCTAAAATATGAACGTCAACAATCGGAACTTGGCACAATCCATTGAATCGCTAATGTCTGATATTTGGACTCACCTTTGCATCTCTTTACGTTCTTCGTGGGTAAATCTAGCAAATAAAGAAGATCTCATCCATACAGGGCGTTCCTCGAAAAGCTACATTGATTGGTATCAAGTAACGGTTAATCAGACAAACTTTTTTTATTGTTGATATAGGCAGACTCACATCGCTCAACTTCTTCAATATGCGAGCATCTAATTCCCCAATCTTGTTCTTAACTTGCGATGTAGGTTCCCTAGGTATTTCACCTGGTTTATGATTATGAAGAACGTTTATAGGTCCAACACCTGCAACTCTACCTTTATTGACATATCTTCTTCTCCAAGTTTGAGTTCTCTTGTCAAAGAACGGTTCAACTACCACTTGATTGGGGATTTTGTAGCTATGAAAATATAGTTTTTTAGATATTAGTGCAAAAGCTCAAGCACAAGATCTGGTTACTCGTAACAAACAAAAACGACTGTATACTTGGGAAAAGTCTGTACTCACTTGTATGAGTAAGGTAAGTTTCTCGAAGAGAATAAAGGTGCAGGTTGAAGGTCAAGTTTTGATCGAAATTTGATTTTAGGATCAAATGAATTTTCATGAGGTTCAGTAAATTCTTCATCAAGAGGTGGGAAGGAATAATCCAGTATTGCATTATCTGTAAATGTCATAAACCGACAATCGAACAACCTTAGCATTCTCACTCTACGATTTTGCATACGGTTGCGGTTAAGCATCTCAACTTACAGTCTAGAGATCTAAGTGAATCTGCTAGATTTGCGATAGGTCCATTTGGATCAGGTGTCCATTGAAAATCTGCCATAGCTATAGAGCAAAGCATGTGTAAGCGTTATATCAATTACCCGACAAAGCTTTTACCTACATCTGAATCTGACAGTTTGTGGGATTGAACCTAAAACTTCCGAAGTAAAAACACCTTCATCCTTCTCTTTACCTTTTTTTCTTCTTTTTGTAATTTTTAATAACAATTTTTGACTTGGTACTCTATGACCTTTTACTGGATTTCCCACAACATCATCTAATCCTCTATATCTCATTTCAAGTATAGGTCTATTATTGACATTCTGACCACCTTGATTTGGGTCAGAAGTTGAAGTTGAAGCATTGAAACATTCATTTATATCTTGTTGATGAACAACTTTTAAAATTGATGTAGGATGAGAAATAGGTCCAGGATATTCAATTGAACCAAATAAATGTTTGGGTAAATATTTGAAAGGAGCTTTTGACGATTCGCCTAGATTCTCTTTTACACCGTTTCTGCCATCCTCGAAAGATCCTCTTCTGGATGAAGTATACGAGCTTCCTGATTCTGATGACATTGCTGCTTAGTTGTCACCGTGCTTGTTGAGGTATACAAATATAACGTGTAAACAAAGATGATTGCGTGGTGACTGTTTTTATCTCTTGTATGCTTAACCGCTTATTGTGATTGTATTAGCTGTATTATGCAGGTTATTAACGGTGTCCACCGCCAAAGTAATGTCTTTCTTCCTCCGGCCTTAATCATGCGCGTCAGAGATCGTTCGAACAACAGTTCCTCTCATCTTTTTCGAAAAAATCCGCTTGTCCGAAAAGGCTATCGATCAACTTTAAATCCCTCTTTTTCAATCAAATCGTGCCATCCAGTGACATCCACCGGACCATTCGATCGAGAAGAGTTCAATCTTTCGAATGATAGTTTAATCAAGTGGTAAAGTGGAAAACAAGATACTTCAACTTAGGTCCGAAAACAATACAAGATGAAAGTGAGTTGTCTTTGCAATTACACTATCTTCAAGCTGATACAAGTACTGATTAATCTATGCATCCAATCCAATAGTACCTTCTAAACTTTCTAGAAGGTATACCTGACGCACCTAACCTTTCAGATCCGGAATTCCAACAGTTATTACTCGAAGTTCAAGCTGGAAAAGTGAGCCTTGTTTCATCACTGTTTAACCTTTTAATTGCACCATAGCCGGTCCGGTTGTTTTTGACTACTATCTTTGAAACGGATAATTTTGGCCCTTTTCGACTTTCCTCTTCGAAATCCGCGAAATATTTACCATATTGAAAATCAAAGACTAACAATGAAAATGATGTTGATGATTGATTAGAGCTCGAACAAGTCATCAGCCGATGCATTCTACGATAGTTTAGAGAAAATAGTCAACGAGTTGAAGAGTACTGTAAGATTAATATCTGTTTACTTTCCTCTGTATTTCAGGCTAAACAGTTCTGAACAATGATTTGGTGGATACTGACTCTGCTGGGTCAACTTTGTAGCCCGAGTCTCTAGCATTTCAGAAACCAGTATCAAAAAGAGATTATCCTGATTACTATGAAGGTGTGTCTTTGTGTTTCATTTGATCTCTTTACATTCATTGCCCGAACATCAAACCAACCACTTTATAATAGTCATTAAAAAACCTATGGATCTGACAACGATTCTACGAAATGTCAAATCTAAAAAATACAAGAACAAATCCGAGTTTGCTTCAGATCTGAGTCTGATATGGGAGAATTGTTATGAATATAACAGTCAGGAGGTAGGTTCCTTTTATCCACTACATATAACACTGATCTTGTGCCATCTTGTTGGTTCCATTGGAAGATCTAATGACTAACCTGGCCACTCTTTTAATCCTCAGACCCACCCAATCAGAGCCGCAGCAAGATACATGAAACAGAAGGCAGAGCATCATTTGGAATTTTTAGCTGACAAAAATGAAAAACCATTAAATCCATTACAAGCTTTATTACCCCAAGGATTCAACCTGAATGGCTCACCTATGCCCGGCCTGAGTAGTAGCTCATCAACAAGAGGCGGATTAGGTGAAAATAGCAATGGCTTGAATGGCGACAGTTTGACTGTTACAGGAGGCGATGAAGATGCCGCAGGTGAAAGTGACGACGGTCAAAATGCCGATGATCAGGGTTTTCGCGAAAGTGGGGGGACATTAGATGGAGGAGGGACAATGAAAGATCAAGAAGGTGAGCAGTCGAATCATGGCAGTAGCAATACGCCAAACATCTGACTTGACCCATTTTTCCATACCAAAGATCAAACTCGGGGGAATAGAAGAGGCTCTAGTGTAGCTTCAACCTCAAGATCAAGAATGAATGGCACTTCTCGACGAAGTGTGAGTACAGATGCCCTCACAATCAATCCTGTTCGAATATACTAATACATTCCGTAGCCTCCCGCGTTTCGACCACAATTGAATAATTCACTTGATGCAGCTCCAGCATTGATCCGAACACCATATACCATGACTCATTTTATGCCCGTATCCCTCAATCAACCTGGACCTTCGTTTCAGGATAAAGGAAAAGCCAAAGAAATTCTATATGGTAATGCTCCACCATCTTGGTTTCCTATGCCTTCTGCTTCTTCTTCCTCCTCTTCTACTGGTGCTTTGGCAGGTAATTCAGGTCTAGGTTATGACGATGAAGATTTAAAGTTGGAAGGATATTGGTGGGGTGCAATGTCAGCTTCTAATGAAGATGCATTGATAAGTGGAATGCCTTCAATACCACAAATGGTTGATCCGGTTCCAACAAAAAAGAAACGGATCAAGCGGTTCAAATCATGTCATCAAAAATCACCTCTACAAGCTCTGGTGTCGATCGATGGTGTACCAACATCAACAGTAAGCACTTCACCAGGAAAGCAGGCGAAAAAGAAACCAAAACCAAAGGTTATCAATACAAAACGGATGATATATGAAACAAATGAAAAATTGCATGAATCAAGGAATATAATAAATCGTATACAGGAATTTCAACGGATTGAATATGAAGGTGGAATACTACCTTCTAACATATTAGAAAGTAAAACAGAGAAATTGATAAAGAAAGAAGAGAAATTCGAAAGGATACGTAACAAAAAGGAAGAAAAGTTAAAATCGATAAAAAGAAAAAATCAAGGTGGTGAAATGGGTGAAGAACAAGCTGTTTTACAATTAAAGAAATCTTCTGCAGCGTTATTAGCACATAATGGATTTGAAGGTGCAAACGAAGCCGCTCTAGATCTCTTCACTAGAGTAGCTGTTGATCATATAAGCAATATGGGTAGGACGTTTAGACTGTTGATAGATGGGTTCTCAAATCGGATGACGTCGGAGGTGAGTCGATTTCAGTTATAAGCTGGGTTATTATGTAAAGGCTAAAACTTCTCATATGTATTGGTAGGAAATTATCCTTCACGCTTTACATGAGAATGGTCAGATAGAAACTCAAGATCTAGAAGCTCATCTGAAAGATGAGATTGAGCGTGAGAGTGTCAAGGTAACTGAAATGCAAAGGAAAATCCGACAAGCTTTCAAAGAGGTGGTAAGTCTGCCTTAGCTACCAAACAAACAAGCTGCAAGGCAGATAGCTGACAAACAAGTCTAATTTGCAGACTACTGCACCTGTTATCGATAACGATATGCTGCTTGCCAATAATGGTGAAATGCTTTTAGAGTAAGTAGCTGTGACAAGTAGTTCCACTTACAAGCTAATAATTTAACCGCAGCGGTAATTTCGCGGACGAATTGGGAGAAGATTTCCTTGGTTTGAGAGATCTAGGTATAGACAAGGAATTTGGATTATCAACGCTTACTGTGCCATCTTCTCTATTCTATGGCAGAAGAAGAAAGCTTGCAGCGGCAAATGGAGAGTGAGTCGCTTCCATCTTCAATATCTTTTTCAATTGACTAATTGAGACTTGAATTGTGTTTAGGGGGAAAGAAGATCTACCGGATTATCCACCACCACCTACATTCATTCCACTCAATTTAAATACGTTATCTACACAATTACCAGGACTATTACATCAATTTTTCAATACACGTTTTTCAGATTCTGGATTAACGATAATTGAAGATGATCTATTTGATCATTCACATTCTCAAATCGGTAGTTTAGGTCAAATCATATATAGAAATAACCCTACTGGTACTACCGGTGATCATAAAACGGTCAATGGTAATTCAGGTACGGGAGCAGGAGGAGGTAGTGGAGTCAACAAGAAGAAAAGAGAAAGAGAAAATAATGAAAATGGTATTCAGGATGGTCACGATGAGGAGAAAAAGAAGAAAGTCAGTGTAAAGGAAAAAGTGTACGTCGAAGTATTTCCCTTTTTTTCCAAATCGATCATATTAGCTAATGTATATCACGATTTATTACTGTAGACCCGGTGTAGGTAAAGGTAATTGGGGTAAGTTTTCAGCTGTGTATCATAAATTTCATGTTGAAAAAAGTGAAAATGAGCTGATTAAATACATATTCACAGTGCGACCATCGAAAGAAGAAAAAGCCAGAAGATTAGCTGAAAAACAAGCTTTAATTGATAAAGACAAAGATAAAGATAAAGAGCAAGATGCAAATCAGAAAGATGCTATATCAAATGGAAAAAGTAGTTTCAAAGTAAATGGCACAATCAACACGAATGAACAGGAAGAAGATGCAGAAGGAGAAGAAGGGGAATTCAAAATAAGAGAATAAGAGTTTCCTTAAGTTGTATGCGTGGCTTGTATTGTATTATCAACATATCTTAGATAGACACAAACCTGTCTCTGGGCTTGTTTCATTTAGGATTCTGTCATTCACTTCATTGTTCTGTTAAAGTCATATGGTACAAGTCATTTATCGCTTTGTTATACATATTCGGTTTTTCAGCATTTGTATGGGAAAGGATGAGCAACAACCCTCAATAGAATTCATCGTTGTATGCATATAGCGCAGGATCACGATTAATAAATCATTGACCGAGTATGCAGTAATATCAACACACAATCGAGTGTGTCACACAGAATATGGATCTGGTTGTAGCACTTATATACTCATCGGTAGTACCCCTTGAGGTCTGTCGCGATGGTATCTACAAGATGCTCTAAAGCGATCAGTCATATCAACCCGAATGATCATGAGAATTACATACCAGAAGATTTAAATATCCATATCGTTACTGTATTCCCCTGTCACTTTCTCGCAAGGGTATTGATTACGAACATGGCATTGATTACCTTGTCGAATCTCCAAAAGGAAAGATGCGGCTCGCAAAAGGAAGGGATTTCCAATGTGAATCGATTTCTCCTTTTTTTGGATTGAATGCATTGTAACAGAGTATTCATCTCATTGAATTATAAAATGTGTAAATATAGATAATTTGACTTCTTCGATACGTTCGTGTTTCCGAATAAACCCCTGATTACTACCATCTCTAACTCTCCTTTGTGGTAAATACATTTTGTCTAAATTGGTCGAACTGAAACCATACGTTGTAACTAATTGTACTGAAAACATGATTGATTTAATTACATTTGGTTGGAATGTTGTTTATTTGCCTGGAGGGGGACCGGCTGGAGGCTGATAGCTGGTATTGTTAGTACCTGTATTTTGAGCGCCTGTGATGAAAGAGCAAATATATTAGCCTCCGATAGAGTATCAAACGGATTTTTCCAGGTCTTCAACCACAAAAAGGCGTCCCTTTTCAACTCTTGCAATCCCACTTACTTGTAGCGACTTCATAACCTGGAGGAGCAGGCGCGTTTCCACCTGCTGCTGAAGCTTGTTCTCTTTCTAATCTTTCAGCTTCTCTAGCTTGTGCCCATTCATAACCATGTTCATGATCATTTTCACCTGCATTACCTGTTGTTGCATTATCTTGACCTGATCTATATTGGCCTGCCATAGAAGGTTGATAAGTCTGTTGTGGTGCAGTAGGATTGTTTCCGTATGGGTTACCATTATAATTTGAATTACCATAATATGATTGACCTGTGCCATATTGACCTGTAGGTGGAGGTGGATTATTCACATATGGATTTTGTCCTTGTTGGTTATTGTTGGAATATGGTAATGCAGGTGGTTTGTATTTACCAAATTGATTTCGGATTTGTCTAAACATCAAAATTATTAATAACATTCTCACTTTTGTGCCAAGAAGGAAAGACCTCTCAAACTCACTTTCTTCGCCAGTAACCACATAATCCAAATAGAGCAAAGACAAGTACAGCTACACCAAGCCCAATACCTAATCTTGCTCCCCAAGATAGCCCATTATTACAGTAATACCTTCGGCCTATTATATGTTTTGATCAGCTTATGAAACACAAGGAGAGATCGCCACCTATCACTTTCGTGTGTAGTCTAACTTACCATAACCATCATAACAGATCGCTGCAGATACATTCTGCGCTCCTAGCAGTAAAACGACTGATAATAGCGATATTGTCGATAACATGTTGATTGTTGAGTGTTGTAAGAGTGATTAATGGATGAAATATAAGATGTTACAAAGAGGTAAAGAATTAACGATCGAGTTTAAGTATAAGAAATATAAGAATGGTGAAAATGAAAGGTGGGGCTATGTTATGATGCCAAGTTTGATCATGCCAAGAAATATCATTAAACTATCAAATTTCCTAATCGGAATAAAAACATAGATTACGATTCATACTACGTCATAATTACTCGAGTAGCCCTATTATAGCGGTGATCCCCGCTTGTGACCGCTTTAATCACACTGTACCGGGCGACACAGCTACTGTACTACTACAGCTGAAAGTTTGATGATTATCCTTCTACATATATATGCATGTCGATGCCTGTTTTTCTATGAAATATCTTTCATGAACGATACATGCCAGTCCCGACTAAGACCTAATGGGATTCAGGAAGCATCGGCCTACATGAGCCAGAAGACCCTTATCTTGGTGAAAACGGTCACTATGAATAACCTCCACTTGAGGAACCAAGTTACCACCATACTAGTAACCGGAACGCTCGCAGATCGGTCAAAACATTACGACATGAAATGTTTGCCTTTTGAACATTACTTGTTGCTTTTGAACACTACTCAAAAATATACATTTCTGCTCACAACAAAAGGCTAATACAGAGTCGTACTTGAAACAATGCTTACCAAACTTTGCTCTCGATAACAGTCCCTTTGGTCACTAAGGATGCCCTCAGATCCTGGTGGTGGTGGTCAACCATCTACACCTGGATATCCATCTTCTCATCCGTATTCGTCGCAATCACCAAAAGAACCAGTATTGAAACTACGCATAACACATATCACATCGACTTTATCTACGCCTTTAGCTAGTCTAAGAGAATTATATGTACCTAATAGATTTTCAACATGTATACCACCTGGAAATTTACCTGAAAGATTACCTGTTTTGAGGATATTTGGAACTACACCAAATTTACAAAAAATATGTGCAAATATACATCTATGTTATCCATATTTCTATGTACCATTCCCTTTAGAAGGTGAAGATCCATTAAGACCTGAAAGAGTGATAAAACTATGTCAAAGATTTGCTGTTTCTCTCAACCATGCTATATGTTTAGCTTCAAGGCAAAATCCGAATTCCACCACAAATTCAACCAAATATGGTGGTGGAATTGATCCAAAACATTTACATGTTATTTCTGTAATGTTAGTTAAGGGTATTCCATTTTATGGTTATCATATTGGTTATTCTTATTTTTTGAAGATATCTTTAGCAAATCCAGGAAAAATTTATACAGCTTTAGAACAATTAAGGAAACCAATTGTTTTAGGTAGAATTTGGCAACCTCATGAAGCTCATATGAATCATGTTTTACAATTCATGTGTGATTTCGATCTCTATGGTTGTGGTTGGTTAGAAGTTGGTGGTGGGAAATTCAGAGAACCTCTGCCTGGTAAGTGCTTCACAGCTCTTCACACTCTCAGAGCTGTAAACATAATCGAAGAATCGTAGAGAATACTGATCAAGGTATACATACATCCAGAAGGAGATCCATATGATTCTCCTCCGTCATCACCTAGTGGACCACCAGAGATCTTCAACGAGTTGACTGTACCTGAATCAATGTTATATCAAACAGCATTATCACCACCAAAAGATACATTTACACCTTTAGAAATTGATATTTTACCTCATCATATACTAAATCGAAATAGGCTAAAATCTAGAAATTTACATCATGATTTTATTGAATTATTACATCAACCGTTAGATCCAAATGAAAAATTAGTTCCTGCTGTAGCGGAATTATGGGAAGATGAAAGAAGAAGAAGAATCTTAAAAGGTTTAAGTTTAGGTAGTGATGCTATGATGCCTGGTTCAGGTGGTATGGGTGGTAGATCAATGGAAGAATTAGGCTACAAATTGCCAAATAAAGATTACACTTCACAAGAAGAAAATAAAGGTGGAAATTGGAAAATTTCAAATGAATTATGGGAATTCATAAAAGAAAGAATGGATGATGAAAGAAGGAAAAAAGGTAAATTGTCTTTTAAAGGTTTCTCAAATGAAATCGCTCAAGGTAAAGGTGGTGAAAAGAGGAATTATGATAGGGTGCGTACTGTTCTTCTCCTCGTTTCTTCAGGCTACTTGCTTTTATTTTCTCCTTCTCCTCTTCTAATACGGACATAACTGATATTCATATTCACTCGAACAGTGGATCATGACTACCTTTCAAGCAGTCTCTGCTCATTGGCCTAGGCCGCCCCGTCCACCTAAATCCACTCAAAAATTTCGACGTTCTGCTAAATCGGATAAAGCTTCATCGCAAACCAATGGACTATCGTCACCCGCAGAAGCTTCAATAGCTTTAGCTTCTTCACCTGCAAGGCAAGAGCCATCCTCCCCAACCCAAGTTGATATACCTCTGGTGAACCTCAAAGGTGAAGATCCTTTTCTGGTTGAGGCTGGTCATCAGATCAACCCTTCTGATATGAATGACGATGATGTATCGTCAGAAGAGGAAGAAGAGGAAGGTAACCCATTTGAGATGTTCGCTATGACTCAAGCGTCTCAACGAGTACCTATAGATATGGATGTCAACTCTAGAATGATACAGCGAAATGCGCCAGACGCTGAAGAGGAAAATCGAGAAATCGACGATTACCCAGACGAAGAGAATGATAATGTTAAAAGGCATGCGGAAGATGTCAGACATCATGCAGAAGAAGGTTTAAAATTTCGTGCTACTCAAATACCCAAAAAAGTCAACAAAGAAGAAGAAGAAGATAGCGATGATATGTATGATGACGAGGAGATAGATGAACTATTCAGGCAGACTGTCGCGGCTGGTTTTGGAAGTAATCAAACCACTCCTCGTAAGAATAGATTTAACACTGGATCTATTACGCCAAATTCTAGAGCTAGTACAAGTGGTGGTGGTACATCAAGTGGTGGGATGTACGGGAGAAGAATGGACAGACAGAAAAGAATGATGGAACAAGCTGGTTTAGGTGACTTGGAGTAAGTTAATTCGATTGACCAGTCGTGAAAACATGACTGATATCTAGATCAGTACAATAATGGATCGATCATCTGTCTCCTTGTCCTCGCCACAGAACCCATGGGATAATCGACCTGTGACACCTTCCAAACCGAAAACTCCAATCAGCGAAAAGCCTACCCCTACAACTCTGATGCGAAATTTGTTCGCTAAAGCTCGACAACCGTCCATTTCACCTCTTAATACACCTACCAAGAAACACGCAGAATTATCATATGATTCTCCAAACGTTATCATGTTGCCGCCTCTACGAAGAGTAGTTGGAGATATATCATCTTCGCCTCCATCATCAATATCACCTTCCGTTTCACCTTTACCTGATGAAATACTTGAAAACCTTTCCCAAATGCAGCATGATGTGACAAGTAAATTAGGTATAAGTCAAGAAGATTTAGAAGATGCTAAAGATGAATTAAAAGAGATCCAAGCTGAATTACCTGAACAAGATGTTGTAGATGCTTTTTTTAGACCTAATCAAAAAACACCTACATCAATACCTTCTCGCTCAACAGCAACTACAACAACAAGCTCGAATGGTAACGGTCAATTTCTCACACCCACTTTGAAAGGCACTAAAAGAGCGTTTAGTCCAACTTACAAGGATGACGATAACGACAATGAAGATACACCAGGTGCTACTATAATACCTTCTTCAGCTATGAGAAACCCAAATGATCTTACTAGTACAATACGTACAAGAAAAAAAGTCAGATTGGCTACACCACCTGGGATGGCCTCATCACAGTCTTTGATTCCTGCTATCTCTACGCCTGCACCTACAGCAACACCAAAATCTACAAATACAACAGCTACAATTACACAATCTTCACAGAAATCACAACCTACCACAAATTCAGATACCACTACAAGCGATACAACTCGCAAACAGTTTTCCAGTAATTCATGGCAATTTCATTTATCTCCTCCAACAAAGTATCAAGTGATGAACACGATGGAAGAAAATGGAGTTCCTTCAGCAATTTATCAACAACCATATTATTCCAATCCTATCGATGTACCACTAAGAGCTAAGATGTTCGCAGGTAGAATGTTCACTCTGAAAGGAGACACTGTCAAAGATTTACAAGATTTTGAATCCTCTTTCAGAAATCAGTCGTTGACGAGTAGGAAATGGCTAAAAGGTAAAAAAGGTGGACATAAATGGAAATTTGGTTGGGAGTATGCACTCACTCCGCCTACAAATGAAGAGGTTACTCAATGGTGTGAGAAGGAAGATCATTCCAAAAGAATTGAAAGTGAGCATTGATCAACCTTGCTGTAAAGTCGATGTCATAACATGCTGACTGGGGATGTTAACCAATTTATAGTGGAAAAGCGTATCCTCTTGACATCACAGGTGAGCAGATTTCTCAGTCAATTGTTCTTTCACTTTGGCAGATCCACGTTTTCTCACCAATCTTCACTTCTGTAATAGCTCGAAAGACCTACCCAGAAAAGCAAATACGGATTCAAGTTTTCTCAAAAACAGAAAACCAAAGAATCTGAAAGAGAACATCAGAATATGTCTGTTCTAGCTCTTGAAGTATTTGGTGAGATATAATCTCGTCAAGCGTCATTTGAAAAGAATGAGCTCATTTTATCGTGTACAGCCCAATCGCGACATCAATTGTTACCTGATCCAGAAAAAGATGCAATTACAGCAGTGTTTTATTGTTATCAGAATGATGATCCATCTTTAGAAGATAACACTATACATAAAGGATATCATACAGGGTATATATGTTTAAAATCTAAAACTTTGGATGAATCAAGATTACAGTTACAAAATAATATACCTTGTATTATAATGGAAACTGAATTGGATTTGATTAATTATATAATTGATTTAACTAAAAATTGGGATCCTGATGTTTTAGCTGGTTGGGAATTACACAATTCTTCTTGGGGTTATTTGGTTAGTAGAGCTCACGAAGAGTTTTGTGAGTTTCTCAGCTTTCCCATCCAAACTACCCATTCTCCGTGGATCTTGTTGCTCGTACTTACATATCCTGCGATCTGTATCACTGACTTGGGTTTCATCAATTAGCCATAGATCTCATGGACCAATTATCAAGAGTTGTTTCAGGTCATACAGGACCTAAAAAAGATGGTTATTCAGCTCATCACACATCAACTTTCAAAGTTTCCGGTCGACATATTTTGAATATTTGGAGAATCTGTAGATCTGAAATCAACCTGAACCAGTATTCTTTCGAAAATGTTGTGTTTCACCTACTCCACCAAAGGTACGTCATAAGCATCTAAATTACCTTTCGCCTTGAAATGGATTGCTGATCATAGTTGATTTCCAGAGTACCCCACTATTCCTCTGCCAATCTGACCGCCTTGTGGAGAAGTAAAACCCCTGAACATACACATAGAGTACTCAAATACTACTTTCAAAGAGTCGTCATGTATATGGAAATCATCGATGCTGCTGAAATCATCACCAAAAATGCGTAGGTCAAGTTTTGACATCATCCATTCTGCGGTATTAGCTTACTTTATCTGTTCGTCACAGTGAATTCGCTCGGGTTTTCGGAGTTGATTTCGCATCAGTCATGTTCCGAGGTTCACAGTATAAAGTCGAATCTTTCATGTTCAGAATCGCCAAACCTGAAAGTTTTGTTCTAGTTTCACCTTCCAAAGAACAGGTAGGCTCGACATTTTCTGTGTATCATATCAGGATAGCTAGCTTATTTGACTGATATTGAGTATAGGTCGGATTGCAAAATGCTCCTTTCGCTGTACCATTGATAGCTGAACCCGAATCGAAATATTATACTCATCCGATTCTAGTATTGGATTTTCAGTCTCTCTATCCGTCAATCATGATAGCATATAACATCTGTTTCTCAACTTGTTTAGGAAGAGTTGAAAAGTTTAAAGGAACAAATAAATTCGGTTTTACAGAATTGAAAGTTGCTGATGGTCTTCTGGAGCTATTGAAAGATTACCTTACTGGTATGTACTTGCGAAAGAGCTAACATTCAGATGTTTGCGAATTAGCTGATCATTGTCTGTATCTCTCATAGTCACCCCAAATGGGATGATCTTTGTCAAGCCTGCTGTAAGAAAAAGTCTTTTAGCTAAAATGTTGGGCGAGATTTTGGATACTAGAGTAATGGTAAAACATGCTATGAAAGGTTGCAGGACTGACAAGGTAAGCTAATCGTGCGGTGAAACTCAGCAACCAGCTGATACTCCTTTCTTCCAGTCTTTGACATCTTTGCTCAACGCAAGACAATTAGGTTTGAAACTCATGGCGGTATGTACCCATTCTTCGATCAGTATCATTCTCAGTGCTGATTATTCTTGTAGAACGTCACATATGGTTATACGAGTGCCACTTATTCAGGTCGTATGCCATGTATCGAAGTTGCAGATTCCATCGTTCAAACAGGTAGAGAAACACTTGAAAAGGTGAGCTTATGTTTTCTGTAACCTTGTGAATCAAGAAGAAAGCTAAACTCGAAACCAACATTTAGGCCCAAGAGCTTATCCATTCAAGACCTGATTGGGATGCTCAAGTGGTTTATGGGGATACTGATTCCTTATTTGTGGCTTTACCTGGAAGAACTAAAGAACAAGCTTTCAAGATTGGTAACGATATAGCAGATGCTGTCACTGCGTTAAATCCTAAACCTGTAAAATTGAAGTTTGAGAAGGTAAGCTTTATAAATCTATAGCAAGTAGAGTCGACAACCAAGTGGAGCTAAATTGTGAGGTATACATATTATAGGTATACATGGGCTCGGTTCTCATGGCAAAGAAGCGATATGTTGGTTTCAAATATGAACATCCAGATGATTTAGAACCTGTATTTGATGCCAAAGGGATTGAAACTATTCGACGAGATGGTTTCCCTGCTCAACAGAAGCTTGAGGAAGTCTGCTTAAAGTGAGTCCCGATGGAAGCAGTGGGCATGCCTCCATGATTTATCTGGCTGACCTCGTTGTGCGCAGAATGCTCTTCCGCACTCAAGATTTATCACAAATCAAGGATTTTTGTCGAACGGAATGGACGAAAATCTTGCAAAATAGAGTTTCCATTCAAGATTTTATAGTTGCCAAAGAGGTCAGACTGGGTTCTTACTCGTAGGTGTCCTGATACAATGTATACGGGGAATTGGCTGAGACAACCCATCATTGCTCGTAGTGAGAAAGGAGTTCCGCCACCTGGAGCAGCTGTAGCGTATAGGAGAATCTTGAAAGATCCAAGGGATGAACCACAATATGGTGAAAGAGTACCTTATATAATATCGAATTCCGATGGTAGAAGATTGATTGAAAGAGCAAGAATGCCTGAAGAGTTGTTAAACAATAGATCACTATCGATTGATTCAGAATATTATATTAAAAATCTATTGATTCCACCATTATCGAGAATATTTAATTTATTAGGTGCAGATATCGAAAATTGGTTTGATACGATGCCAAGAATCAAAAGAGTTTCAAAATATGAATCTATAAATCAAATGAATGGTAATACCAATAATAATAATCGAAATAGCAGATCAAACAAACTTGTAGGTAAAAGAGGTAAATCTACAAAGAGTGGAATGAGAATTGATTCTCATTTTAAATCAAATCATTGTATTGTTTGTGGTATCGAATCATCTTCCAGTGAGTCGTGTATATTTAGTGAAAACTTTTCTCAACAAATGAAACACCACTAATTTAATATCATGATACATAAATAATAGATTTATGTCAAGATTGTTATGATCAACCTTCAAATACAATACATTCATTATTATCAAGAAAACAAATTTCATCCAAAAAACTATTAGATTTACAAAAAATCTGCTCATCATGTTCGTCCACTCCTCCAGGAGAGAAAATCTTATGTGATTCGATAGATTGTCCAATAACCTATTCTAGAACTCAAACTGAAAGAGATGTTGAGGATTTACAAGACATTGAAGAATTAATCCAAGATTTAAATTTGGATTATAATGATCATAATAATGGCGATCGTGATAAGGATAATCATGAGGATGGCATTGAGTTTATTGATTAAACAGACCAGTCAAAGAATATAGAAAGGATCTCTATACAAAAACCCCCTCAAACCGAGAACGCCGTCCAGTAGAAATAGTAAGAACCTGTATTGTATTTCTAGGCTTCATTCTCAACAATATATAAACATATATACCATTGCATTGATCTATAAATAAATTGCTTAAGATAATAAAATAATCGTTGTACACCACCTAAATGGTATTCTTACTTTATTGTTGTAATTTTGTACGTGCCAATGCATCATGACAACATGCTAGAATAACTGGAGTATCCTTATCTGTAAGCAGTTTCGTTTGACAAGGATTTTGCCCGAAATGGTGAAGAGGCAGATTGTTCCTCGTAAGATAAACATACATGTGGAGATCATCAAACTTATAAACATCATTTACGGGTATATTCGTCAAAGTGGGTATGTGAAAGATTGTTCTACTCTTATATTTCTTATTGAATCTACATAATCTGACCGTTGACATACTCTACAAAAGGGGCTTTAATGTATCGTAGCAAATTTATTAATCTAGATTTTGTATCTCTTCGTTGAATTGGTCTTCATCGAAATCAACAGATTCCCCATGTACTCGAACCTATAGCGATTTCCATGTCTATCAGTCAAAAAAAAAAAAAAATCGCAATTGGACACATTTATCTAGAAACGATGACTTACTCTGTATAAACAAGTGAAATCACCACCATAATTACTTTCAATTTTGAAAATTACTATACCAATTGAAATTCCCAATTTTGGAATTTCTTCTGATATAGGGAAAGTTTGTATATTTGATATTGATTTAGCATCATATGTTACTGTACCTAAAGGTAAATGATCTGGTATGGTTGCGTCCGAGCTGAATAAGATGAATAGAAACTTAGTCGATCCCAAATCAAGGTAAGGATAGCACCCGACTAGACTTACATATCATTTTCAGTCCAATATTCCGTGAATTTTTTTTTATCCTCTTCATTATCAATTACACCCATCTACAAGGTCACGGAGAATCATCAGTCTTGAACGTCAAATTAGAAACGAGAGAAGAAGAGAAAACGCTTACAACTTGAATCACTTTTGGAGCAGATTTCATATCCAAAGCCAATTCTTTTGGTGCATGTTCAATTGTAAAATGTGTTGGAACGATTTTTTTAGTCAACATTACACCTAAAGAACCTCTATCACCTTTAAATGGCCAACATGAACCAACAGATATATCAGGATGTAAAGCAGTTGCAGGTGGTCTACCTTGAATATCTTTTGATCCAGTCAAGAATTTATTTATTTTTGATGATTTACTTAGTACCAATGTATCTGAAGTCAATTGAGGTATAATTCTTGCACCAGATGTAAATAAAGCATAATCTGTTTTTGCGATAATATCTTTTGAGTATTTCAATAATGCTAAATCAATCAAATCATTAAATAATGACGTTAAATCTTCACCTTGATCAGATTTTATTGTCACGCTGGATTTATCGGATTTGGGATATGAACTTTGTTGATTAGAAGAAGAAGGAGAACTGGGCTTCGATGATATAGCTAAAGATCTGATTGAAGTTATTTCCGTACGTAACGATTTTAACTCTGTTTGTAAGATATCTTGAAACATATCTTTTGATAGATACTCTGTTGTAGGCAATTTTTGATCAAAGACTTCTTCAGCCCAAGCTTTGATCTTACCTTCATCCATTTTGACATCCACCTTCTGAGCATTCTTGTCGGACTTTGAAGAGGATAATCCAGAAATCGCTTGTTTAACTAAGGCTTCAGTATCCGTTCGCGAGATCATAACTTTTTTCATCTCGTTCCAGAATCTAGGATCTATGTCGACAGTTCCTTTTGAGTTGATCTTGATTGGTAAATTATCAGGTAAAATCTTTTCTAATGCACTACGTAATCTACCATCATCTAAAGCATCTGTGACTTTCTTTTCGACTTCACCAACTCGAGTCTTCAATTCTTGGACATCTCGATCAACTCCAACAAGCGATTTCAATTTACCTTCTGATGATGTTATTGCTACTTCAGATATCCCTACTCTATCCACCAAGCCTCTAACTTCCGCTCTTAAAGAATCGAACGAATGTTGTAAGGCTCTGACACCTTTGTCACCTTCACCACGAAGAGATTCCACTCGTTTAGTTTCCACCATTAAAGCATTTTCTAAATCGTCCATTCTACCTAGCATATTACTGGTCGATTGTTTAGTGTCTGCTTCTTCACTACTCAATGATCGTAACATTTCTGAAATATCCGCCGTCACCTTCTCTAAAGACGTAATTCTAGCCGCCACTTCATCTATAGAACTAGGCGGTGCTTCCGGTGCTTTGTACGCCCCTTTAGATCTCCAAGGTGCATCTAAAGCTCTAAGTGCCAAATTGAGAGCTAATATCGCTCCAATATATTTCCACCAATCTTGTTTTAACCGCTTCAGGATACCTTGTCCGGAGCCAAATATACCTTGAGATGGACTAATCAGAACTGAATGAAGTAAATTCGTTATCGATTCCACTATAAACTGCAAACCTAAAACTATTCCATGTAAGATATTGGTGATGATTGTTCTGAGTGATGAGGGCTGTCTTCTGCGAGGATGGAAAGTTGGTGCCGGAGATTTGCGATCTGCTCTTGGACTCAAAGCACGGAGAAGTTGAACAGGAGTTGGTGATCTCGTATGACGACCATTAGGTATTTCTAATAAAGGCGATAACGCACGTTGAGAGTGATTTTCATACCCGTTTGTTTGACTTATCTGATCGTCCTCGTCACTTCCTTCAGCATAACCACCACTCTTTCTACCTTTCCTTCTCTGTCTAGGTTGAATACCTAAACCCATACCTAAATAACCTTCACCTTTTTCTTCTCTTTTACCTCTTGTATCAGCTCTTCCATCTAAAGCACCACTTCTAACTATACCTTCACCTTCACCACCTGAATCAGAACCATAGATTTCATTATCTGAATCAGGCCTATAAGGTAAATCTTCCGCTAATGATTTACTATTTCTTTTCTTCTTTATATCTATTGTTCTTCTATTTGTTTTACTTTTTTGTGCTTGTGCTTGTTGTTTAACATATTCTTCCTCTTCAGTATAGCTATAACTGTCTCCAGTCGCATTGCCAGAACGACCTCCAAGAGATGAGAATGATGTATATGCGTTGGAAGTGTCAAAATCACCATTTTCATCTTCGGTTGATTTCAGGAAATATCGAACAGGTGATAACGCTCTAGCAGCTGATGCTAATTGTTCAGAAGGCGATTTCGCTCTTTGAGACCCAGCTCTCTGCGAACGGGCAGCAGGAGTTTTATTTGTAGCTGACGAGAAGGACTGAAATGAATGATCATTTGGAACTGGCAAATGCTGTCCTGTTTGAGCAGCATGAAAAGCAGCAGCGACACTAGGGAAATGATTGTCAATACTGGACATATTATTGATTTATATCAGCAGCGTTATATACTTACTTGACACTCGTATCTTTCAGTCCGTAAGATAGATTACCGTTACTCTTCTTTCCTCGTGATGTCGGCATTTTGAAGGAGGAACTGGCACAACAAATAGGGACCCGTCAGCTTTGCATTACTTTGAGCTTTCTACCACATCGAGCTGTATGCATGTAATTCGTAATGGGGAGCTCAAAGCAGGACATGATGACTTACCTGGCCACGCTCACGTTATCCCAATCTTCATCGCCTCCACGATTGCTCCTCAGACTCCTGGCAGGTGATGGAGGCGGTACTGATCTTCGAGGAGGCATATTACTGTAGTTGTGTGGAAGGGAAGGTGATGTAAGATTGATATCGCAATGAAGGTTGGTTAAAGAAATTCAGTGGTTCTAGTGGCAAACACTATATCTTCGAATCATTCAGCATGTGGACGATGGATAAATGAGTATTGATTGTCTGAACTAAAGAAAAGGCGAAGACGTGTCTGTAAGTTGGTTGTCAAGGAAAGTAATGTTGTTTATGTGTTTTTCCGAAACAAAATCGGTTAGGTAAGAGCTACGGTTTGTTCGATCTGGGTCAAGGATGACAGGAGGCAATACTGGCTACAATGAACGGGGGAATGACTGATATGAGGATGAGGTTTTAAGCTGAATATAAGGAAGATACAAGGATTGATGTGTTTTTGACATCAGTAAGTGATCAAGCAAAGTAATGAGTAAGTAATGTTGGTTTCAAAAGGTCGCGACCAGGTTGATTGTGTTTTACTTATGTTTGATTTTGTTTTTAAGGGCCAGTGCGCGTGTATATCACGTGGCAATACTACCCTCTTGATTAGTATGTATTGGAGCGTTATTCTGCTTGTTATCAAGCAGTCTATAAACACAATTACGAAATACGGTCTGACGGGGACACAAGAAAAATTGAAGGCTGTAGCTTGTGTTGCAACGCTCAATAAAAGAAATAACGTCGGCGGTAGATGTGATAAGTGATTCAAAGAGGTTTGACTGAACCCTACTTCAGTCTTCGACGTCATTACTCCTCTTAACACTCAGCATGCAAGGTAATCTTAGAACTTTCCACTTGAATCAACCCTTATGCAATCTATAGCTACGAGCTAATGCAGCAATGATATTTCTAATTATTTTGTCATGATATACATCTCTCCCAAATAAACCAACGATCAAAAGATATTTCCTTGAATATTCCCATGAGCCAATTTTGTCCTTTCTGCAAAAATGTTGACTTGTGTGATATAAACAAAGAATAATAATAATTGACGAATGACTTATCGGTAAGACTATGTGAATGTAATAAATATCGATGTGCGTCAGTTTGATGTTCAGAGTTTTCAGAAGTGAAATAATATATTGTTGATTTAAACGAACCTTTTGTCGTCTTGCTCTGGCACCACGACCACCGAATTTCTTTGGTTCCATTCTTCTTGGGTCAGCAACGAGGAGGGATCTGTCGTAAGCGACGAGAGTCTTTTTTAATTCAAGAGCAGAGGCGGCATCTTCGTTTTTGGCGTAGAATCTAAAGGACGAGTATCTAGAGGTCAGCTACAGAAGTCTTTTTTACAATCTAGCTGTGTAGTCCTCTCTCGTGGAGGTTTGTTCACTTCTTGCATATCGTTCATTTTGATTTAGTGGAATCAGATAACTCACGCAACGATACCTTTGGCAATAGCTTGTCTAAGAGCGTATAATTGAGATACGTGACCACCACCTTTTACTCTAAGTCTGATGTCGAGGTTGGCAAGTTTCTCTGGACCGACAACAAGGATTGGTTCGTAAACTTTGTATCGGAGGACAACACTAAATATTCGTAAATGTATTGAATCAGTACACTATTCTTGCAGTAATTGCTTCTAGGTCATATCCAGCCTCTTCTGAATCTAGTATTGTTCCTAATGTTGTAATAGCGTCCTCCATTTCTTGATTTTCACCAGCGATAATAACTTTGATAGATTGTTGAGGATATCCACACCCTAACCAACTTATCCTGTTCCTTTCTTCCCTCCTACATTTGATGTGATCCATGTCCATCTACATCCATTTTTCCTTTCCCTACCACTATTTGACCAGATAAACCTTCAACTCACGGTTCAACGAGGGAGATAGGAGATCCATTTAATCTAATGAGACCTCGACCTGGGGTGACGTGAGCCACGGCGGTGGCAGTCTTCTTTTTGCCGAAAGTTTGAACGGCTGACATTTTTCTATTATTATAATTATTGATAATCCAAATCAAATCCAATTTATTGTCCAACAGTTGTGTTTTGAGTGTTGATGTATTGTTGATATTTAAAAACAGTGATAGGTGAATAAGGGAGGAAAAGATGATAACCTAGTCAGCACTCGTCCTCTCTAACGTTGTCCTTGTTGATATATGTATAAGAGTATATACTCACAATCTTGCTGTCTAAAGGAAAGAGAGAGAAAAAAACCTCTAAATCAGAAATGTCGGATTTGAAAACGTCGAAATGCTCCAAAGCACCAAAGCAACAACAACGAGGAGACTAGTTGCTCTACAGAGAGTGTATAGGTAGAGAGCATTACAGGGTGCAAAACGTACAAGATGCAAAACGGGGTCATGTCAAGCAAGCATGCACATACATACAACGGCAGCAAAGCATTGAAGCATGGGTAAGGTAAGAAGACCGGTTGTGGCACTTTTTGACGCGGAACAGTCAAGCTATACAAGGGAGAGTCAGGATTGCCTTTAACTCCGACATCAGCGAATCTTATCACCGATAATCGCGTCTTATCGTTTCCACCTGTTCTGACAAATCTCTTTTTGATCACATAAAATCGCGTGTATCACATTTCTACCTCTTATATCTCGTTCACTTGCTTCCAAGGTGTACACATTATATCAATTTACAAGCCTTTAGGTCAGCTTCATTCTCGCCGTGACCGTTACCTGTCATGAATACAATAAATTGCCCCTTTGACTGGTCCAGCAAAGCATAATCTCATACATGCCGAGACGCACTTAGACTAATGGAAGAATTAGTGAAATACTCATTGGTGAAGAGAAAAGTAATCTATCGGAGAAGGATGAATATCATTGAAGTCAATAATCATTTTGCTGAGTTATATGCATTGATAATTGCTAGACTAAATTTGTTTAATATCATTCATGCCCATAAAAATAATAAATATCACAAAAAACCTCTCTATTTATCTCCTAATCCTTTCTATATACAATATACACAGATATGTGCACGATAGTAAATCATATTCGTTCCCAATGAATAATGATTAAACTCTATCAATAAATGTTCAACCTCGTTAAAGAAGGTCTTCAGGATTGTATATTTTAAAAGGATTTTTGAAGGACGGAAAAAAAGGAGAGATTATGTATTGAGGAAATCGAAACGCTGTTGAAAGCGTATATAATGAAAAGTGTTAATTCTATAATTTACAACAACAAATAAAATAAATGAAGAAATGCCATTGTCCTTTGATGGTTAAGAAGATATCATATTTAGTAATATCTTTGATAACCGACTGGCCATCCATAAGCACCAACTGGAGAAGCTGATCCACCAATTGCTGCACCGGATGAAGCGTCACCTGATGATTGAAGGAACATACGTATCTTAGCAAGTATTTCAAGATATAAAACGAACCAGTGAAAGCCACTCACCACCATCACCAGCGTTACCTGATGCAATGTTCAAGGCATCCAAGTTACCAGCAGCAGCGGCATTATCGTAATACCATCTACCATTTTGGTAATATGGTCCAGCGTTGTTGTTTTGGTTACTAGATAATGATGCGCTTTAGCTGGATGGCTATATGCTGATAATAACATCAAACATTGTTTACTCACATGTTACCACCGTTAGTGTTACCACCAACACCGGAATAAGCACTACCACCGTTTGAAGTAGTGACGACTGGTTGACCGTTAACGTAGGAGACACTATCATGGTTTGACGAGATAATCTCATTAGCTTTTACTCCGATACTCGCATGAAGAGTAAGTGAAAGACATAAACTCACGTAGTAGCTCCAGTACCACCTAAAGCAGTACCTGAAGTAGCTTTACCACCATCACCTGCATTACCTGAAGCTACACCTAAAATATCATCACCACCTGCTAAACCACCATTACCATTACCTTGAGCAGAATTTTTTTCAGCTAAAGATCCACCGATAGCAGAACCACCTGCACCAGTATAAGCTGAACCACCATCTCTAATCATTAAGTTATTATTTTCGGTATTTTGTTGAGCTACAGGAGCAGCAGAAACAAAAATAGCTGAAGCTGAAATAGCGTAAAGAGCAAAGGTGATTGTAGTTCTCATTTTGTTTATATTTGTTGTGTTGTTAAAAAGATAAAATCAAGAAAAGAAAGTTTTGGTTTTGTTTAAATGAATGTAATGAGCTTTATTTGATAAATTAGCTTAAAGAAGTGTAATTATTTGTTTGTTTGATTGTTTGGGTTGGTTCTTTACAAAAGAAAAATAAAATAAAAAGCTTTGTCAAAAGGCTGGGAACTTGAAAAAAATTGTGATATCTAAATGAAGAAAATACTGAAAATTGGGCAAAAATGAAGAGAAAACAAGCGAAATGAATTTGTGAATGAAGAAGAGAAAAAAAAAGTGGAAATATGATTATACCTCAAGAGGTTTATATACCTTTTTTTCTTGATTATGCATCCACTTGTTTAGCTCGATATTCATGATCGGTAAACATAAACTACTATATAGTCGATTATTCCTCTCTAACCACAGTAAGGGTTTATTGCTAAATCAGCTAGACTAGTTTAGTTTCATAAAACCAACTCAATTCAATGTAAATATGCGTATTCAGTAATTTGTTTATCAATTCCAAAATTCAATTCAGTAGAAAATAAATTTGTTCGAGACAAGGCTTACTTTCACTTCATCTTTCCTGTATTGTACGCTGCCATATCTAGTGAGATTCAGACATAGTCATCATGCTTATTCATGTTCAATATATACCTTGACAATCGCTCTTATGTTTGATATGATGATGGTAAAGTTCGTTGAAGATGAACTTGATCGGCGAGCCATATAGTTTGAAAGACGACCCCACTTTCTTTTTACCGAACGCTCCATAGGAAGATATATCGGGTTGCTTCAGGAAAGCATTTGTCAATCATACCGGTGATTCTGCTTGTTGTTTTTACAGTCTGTAATCGCATTGGACAAGTAGCATTAAAACACATGAAATAGATAAATGTCTTTCATGCATTTTACGAAACACCTAAAATATACAGAGCATAACGTAAGCTAGATTGAACTGGCGGACAACGCCGCCAGTTCAGGTCTTCACTGCCTGGCCCTCGCTACTCGACGAATTCACGGAAAAGTTGGTTTTCGTCTCATGCTAGACTTGATTGAACATGATCTTAATATCTTGCTACCATTGAAATTACATCCAAACATATAGACAAGGATAAAGAGTCAAGTGAGACAGACAAGATGAAATCCGCTGCTAGATTAATACCTACATTATCTCAAGTAAGTCAATATATTCGGGTTTTCCATGGTATTTCGGAAGTAGCTGAATCTTTCTCATAGCCATTGAGATCCTCTGCACGACCTATATCACGTACTTTACTATCTAGATGTGTATTAGCTGGACCAAGTACATCATCACCTAGATTATATGCTACTACTTCAAGTATACCACCATCACAACAAACAACAACATCAAACTTACAAGAAGCAGTAGACGCTGATTTAGTAGGATTAGATGAAAATGATATTCCATCAAATATCAATTTCGAGGAATTATCTGAAGAAGCTGATGAAAGTATAAATAATGCTTTAGGTTATGGAGAAGGTAAGTCTAAAAATACTATTTTCTTGGGTTAGCATATCATTTTCCATATTGTATAGATAGCTTACCTTACCCAAAAAAAAAAAACATGATAATAGAATTCTCATCTATTCCTAAATCGCGATTCGATCCAATCTTATTACCAATTTCATCTTTAGCTTCTTCTACACCTACATTACCTTCAGAATCTGTAAGTCCATTTGCCTTCTTGCGTATAATGGCTTTCGTATATTTTGTTACTGATCTTAAGAATTTGCCTACATTATATAGGATCTCGTCGTATCTTTACCACCGGAAATTTTCGCTCAACCTATAAGAAGAGATATTTTACATAGATGTGTTGTTTGGTATTTATCACTTTTGAGATCTGTAAGTTACTTTCTGAAGCTGATGATACTCAAAGACGAGGAATATGGATCTAAGTAGGATTAGTGTGATTTACGTGGTACCAAATCTGATGTTGTTTATATGTAGGGAACAAAAACAACTAAATCAAGATCAACAGTAAACTATTCAGGTAGAAAACTTAGACCACAAAAAGGTACAGGTAGAGCGAGAGTGGGTGATGCATCAAGTGGAACAAGTGAGTGGGACCACTTCTCCCTTCTTCTGTTAAACCAATTACAGTAACCAAAATTTGAACATTGTATTGAGAAGGGTTGTTATCCCTTTTTGAGAATGAGCTAAATAATCTCTTAAACGTATTATAGGAAGAGGAGGTGCACCAATTCATCCAATTTTCGCTAAAGATTGGTCACAAGATTTACCTAGAAAAGTTAGAGCTTTAGGATTAAAAATTGCATTATCATCAAAATTGAATTCAGGTTTATTAAGAATTGTTAAAGATTTAAATGAAGGTGAATGGAAAGGTACAAATGAAGCTTCAAGAGCATTATCAAATCAAGTCATTTCAACATCAACAATCAAATCTGATTCTAATATTGAAAATCAAATTGATTTAGAACCAATTATCAAATCTTCCGCCGTTAAAGAAGAACAAGAACAAGGTCAAGAACCAATATCAGTAGAAAAAAATGAAGGAGAAGAAGAATTACAAGTAATAAATAGATTTGGAAATTCAAAAGATTTATCAATTTTATTTTTATATTCACCTTATAAATTACATGATGAAGGATTAAATAATTTCAAAAGAATAACAAAAAATTTAAAAGGTATAGAAATATTATCAATTGAAGATGTACAAGTTTATCATATTTTAAAATATAAATGGTTAATTATGGAAGGTGAATCAATCGATTTCTTAACTGGTACACCAGAAAGTTTAGAAACTGAATTAGAAATTTTACCTGAACAATTGACCGAGGAAGAATCTAAATTATCTGCTTAGATGGTTTAGTCATCATGGACGAGATTGATGCGAAGATGATGATTGAGTCCTGGTCGTCATATATTCAAGGTCTGATCAAAGTACATAGATGATGAGTACATAAATGTAGCTTCATAATGCTAGGAAATTATCATGTACAGTGGATAGATTAGACGAAACGTAAATCTCCTAATTATGCATCTATTATGACATTATAGAAACCGTAAAATAACCAAATCAACGCGGAACCCATCTGTGACTAATACCATTAATTATATCTCTACTTCTTTGGAGTAACCTCGCCAGACTTCAAATCTACATCATCATGTTCAACGCCTTCATAGTCACCAAATACATCCTCTTCGTCATTTTCCTCTTTATGCACATTTCGTTCCTCAAATGGATTCTTCTGCTGTTGCTGATGATGGTCTATTCTCCGATCATGATGATCTTCACCTTCATGTAAATCTTCTTCTTCATCACCTAATAAACCTCTTCTTTCACCTGTGCCACCTCTTAGTCCTCCAACACCTTTACCTTTTTTCTCCTTTTTCTCTTCATCGTCTCGATCAAGATCACGATCGGAATCATCATCTGATACACTACCGACTTCCCATAAAACATCTCTAGGTTCTCCTCCTTCACCACCATCCGATAATGCATCTATATCATCTTGATCATATTTCTTTTTAGGTGTTCCTCCGGCAGCAGATTCAGGATCGGTTATTCCTGACTGTGTTCTGGCGTGTGATCGAGGTCTCAATCTCATTGAATCTGATGGTTGAGCTGATACTGTATATGGATCAGGTGCAGCCTTCGCTGATGATTTGAGTGATAGTAGCACCTATAAGGATATAGTATCAGCCAGAGGTAATAGCTGAATCCGAACTGCTAACTCACTACTCCTGATATCAAAACACCAATGGAGATGAATACAGTTACCAGTACCTAGAAAAGTATGTTAGCTTGCAGTCCAGAAGGTTCTATCTCTTCAGCTTACCCATCGAGCATATTGACCCGTTTCGTTATAGAAGATAAGCGAGTTGATGAACCTAATTGGATGCCATGTAAGCTGGTCCCCGTTAAAGGTCAACTTTCTGCTCACCCGAACACGGTATATCCAGCATAAAACAAGGGCACCACCACAACGGTGTCTGCGCACTTCAACGCTCTATCCAGACAAACGATCTGTAAAACGGCCGTTATAATCACAAGAAGCAGCGTTATAAGAGCTGAGGGATGAACGAGCTATGCCATGGAATATGAATCAGCCCTAACCCCTGTAAAGGCATAAAAGTTCAAGTCTCCGTATGGGCTCACTTACAGGATGTCCTGGTAATCCGAACAACTTTACAGCAGATTTTGTAAAGACCAAACATAATCCAGCCAAACTACCTCCTGTGACAGCCCATCCTATACCTTGTAGCCAAATCAATCTAGCATCATCAGTTCTAGCAAAAGATACCTCTAACCTCCTTACAGCAGCTGATTCTACACGTTTGATAGAGTTGGATATCTTTTTGAAGAAGCCCACAATAGCATTAGGTGATTTCGGTCGAGAAGTAGGTAACTCTAAGGTTGGAGAGGGCAAAGGAGAAAATGATGCTCTAGAAGCTTGAAGAGAAGCGAAAAGTGATGATACGAGGAATGTTGATGCTGTGAACAGTACAATAAATAAGAAATATGCTAGCCAAGAAGCTCTGGTCCATAGCGAATTTAGCCTGTGAAAAAGTTAGCATGACGAGCTCATGTCATGTCAACAGGCAGGCGAGAAGACTAACCTTTCCACATCTATACTTTGCGTGAGACCGTGATTTATACTGGAAAATATGATGATCAAGATGACTCCAAGTATGATAATGATAGTACCGTGGATGTCGGTGGGTGTTACAGCTAAAAGGTGTATCATCGATATCAGCTTTCTGGGCCTGTGTGGATAGACGGGAAGACGGCTTACGAGTCCCTACTAGCCAGTGAGCAAAAAGAAAGTTGAATACTAAAGAAGAAGATCCTAGAGGTGCTACCCAGTCAGGCCGCAGATATCTTAAAGCTAGGGGTGATCCGACTGTACTGCAATATTAGCTTCAAATGTCGTAGAGTTTCTCCACCAAGAAGCTAACTTACACACTTGAGAAGCTCTAAACAAACCATGTCGGGCAACAGTCAGGGGTTAGCAAAGAGCTGACCAAGTCACATAGCCAGTGATAAACTCACATATACATCCCCATACCACTTAACCATAATATTCTCATCCATTCTTTCTTTCTTTGTCTTTTCGGTATACCTTGTTGCCTTACATGATCCAGCTTCGTCAAGTTCAGTCCTAAAGCATTAAATAGTGATGCTACCAATACTATGAGGAGCCCTATAAGCGTATTCTATTTTAATAATTTGGGATATAAAACATATAAGCTTCAGGAGATATCATATTGGAATATCGTGATTTGCGATGTTCACAGTTTATAATCAACTTACTAAAACATAACTTCCTTCCGAAGAATTCGATATACTACCTAAATCAGGATCTGATATAGTTGAATTATCAAAAACATCAAAAGGACTTGTTCCATTCGGATAATCAAATTCTATTCCATTATTTATATCTCCTCCGATATTATCTGATAAAGAAGTTGAAACTACATCTAATAATGTTGATGTTACTGATATTATATCGTCTAATGTAGGTGTTGCTGTTATCCCTTCCATTATATGAGCATCAGTATTCGAATCTATCTTCTTCTTATAAGATCCTGAGGCCTTGATATCGTAAATCAGAAATAGCCAACCGTATGGAAAGATGAAAATATTTTATCGTTGTTGAAGCAGTATCCAAGAGAGGAATGACAAAATGAAGATGACCGCCGGGTCCGGTAACAACAACTACTAGACTACGTTGACGCTTCTTCCTCAATTAAGGCACGGTTGTATAGTACTTGGTTCAAGTGGCAATTGCTATATCTTTGATAGTCATCTATATCATTGGGAGGTTCACTTTGCAGGCTGATATTAGTAGATTGTTGCTTAACATACTGTCTCTGTGGAGAGCATGGCGCTGGTGATAAGGATATGAGAGAGAACATAAACAGGTATAGCTCTTTAGTGGAATTTTCGGTCAAGAAATTCATCTTCTCGCCATTGAAGGGAATGATGATGCCTAACTGATGATGCCTGATATCTTACCTTTATCTAACCGACTATAGCCCGGCATTAAGAGAACCTTCGCGCTTATTCAGATTATATGTGGTATGCGAGACACCAGAATACCAATCCAGCGAAATTTGGAATCTAATTTTGTCAAACACAACCTAAAAGCTCCATTCAGAAATCACTCTTTTCGGATTTCCATCGGCCTCTCTGTTCTACTTATCGACTATTGACCTGGATAGAACGGGGATATTTTGTATAACAAAATGAAGGAAGGGGAACTCAATACCACAAGAGAAGCAATGACTGCTACTTACATGCCGGTTAAACTGTAAAATCACTACTCAAACTGCAGACGGTTTTCGGACTTGCGCGAATATGAAGTAGAGTGTAATCATAATGGATTTTGTAAGGATTTTGTGCTTCTTTTTGGGTTTGTAGGAGGATGTGGGAATGCCAACTAGGCAAAGCACAATGCAAGTCAAGTTGCCAGGAATCCATATATAAACTTCTGTGTGTATATAGAATATATTCTCGGCCGTATCTGACGTACATACTAGTATATCTGACGGTTCGATTGATTTTAGAAAGCCAAGAAGAACAGGGGAGAGAATAAGGGGATTCTTCTCAGCCCTGGCTTTTGGTTTTATTAGAGACATGGTAACTTGTTCGCACTCTTAACATTCCGGGCTGATCATTCTTCGGTACTACGGCATGTCGATCTTCTGTGGTTGAGAATATGCATGTGATTTATACTACAGGCGTACATCAAGTAGCTGTGAGCCTTCTCTTGAAGCCAGTTCCTTTCACTCATTCCTTTTTATGCTCTGAGAGGGGGTACCTTTTATCTTCAATGTGTATAACGTGTATGCTTTGTTCCTGCAAAGAAAGTGGGTACATACTTCTATAAATATCGGAACCGATCAAGTATCATCAATCCCGCTGGATACTGCCAAGACAATAATCAATTGAACGGGAGAACGAGGGTGTAGAGTATTTCTGTGAGGACTTTACTCACTATATTTGACCGGATCTTACAGGACCAACTTTAAATGAGAAGTCGTACATGTGTCTGTCATGGCGTGGAAAGATATAACGCAATTGAGGCGAAAAGAAGAGTTGCAATACCCTTAAAAGATAATTCTTTAGTCAGGTCCCATATCATAGTTAGTTATGCTACACATATAGAAATATCCCTTGTTTAAAACTTGAAACGTCAGATCTCTTGATTTTCACGTAACATATTATAAGATATATAACATCAGTTGGGACACAGAAGAAGCAAGAATATCAACATACATACAACATGTGAGAATTTACATAAATCAATAACGTGATGGAAACTAACTTTATTGGTTTTAGGAACTGGTTTTGTACTGTATCTTCGAGGCCATGTATGCGTACTCTATAAAAAGGAGTGCGCATGACGTCCTGTAATTCCTCACAAAATGGGACTAAGTGGAGACCCCTATGAACTGGTCCACAAAGAATCTTATATATAGATATACAGCTGAATAAGATTGTATACTTGCATGCTATATAGCTGAATCCCCTTCATCTCGCACTTAAAGTTATCAACACACATCTCGCCAATATCCATTCAAGTACTCTGACCGTTATTGTTTTCTCGTTACGCAAAGATGCTATCAGATCTACCATGCGCCCAACATCCTGTAGATATTCAACAGCGGCAGAATCATAATGCCGACGAAAAATATATGTACAGCTTTCTCCCAAATGAATTTGATCAATTCTCCACTCCAGTAAGTCACTACTGATTCCATGTAAAGTATTTCCTCTTGAAAGTATTGTGTTCAGCTTCTAATTTTATCTTTTGTTCGTCTTGCAGTCGATAGTTAGATGGAAACGTTCCCTCCATTCTAGTCAAATCGAAATACAGTGTGGTATTTCTAGCCTACCTATTCCAACCTATCCTTCGTCAAATATAACAGATAATACGCAACGGACGGACCTATATCCTCCCTCTTTACTAGGCTTATCGAATTTACCTTCTCCGGTGACATTCCCCATATCAACCATCATCACAAATAATGCAGAAGAAGAAGAAGAAGCAGAAGATCTATTTGAACATTCATCTTTTTTGTCTTCATTTCCTTCTACTAGAAGACCTTCGATCACAGAATATCCAGTTTCCCCGCAACTTCGTCCAATTACTCTTTTAGATGAACATGTTGATCCATATCATTTGGAACACTATGTAGAGACCGATGTCGACTTTATTATGGATATAGAAATAGATGATGAATCGGAAGCATCTTTTGGTACAGATACTGTTGAAATAGGATCTGAAGAATTCTCTTTCGCTCAATATGAACATGCAGGATCAATATCTACTCATTCAGGAAGAGAAGAAGATGTATCGCAGTGGTACGGAAGTAGGAGAAGTCTATCACTAGATTCATCTTTCAGTTCACCTGATTTAGACGAACTGATCATTACACCCTTTTCCGATATTTCAATTTTACCCAGAAATCAAATTGACATGATAGATTGGGAGGATGGTTATGCAAGTGATCTGGATCATCAGCTATACTCAACATCAACATCATGCTCATCAAGTCAATCAAGCTCGTTCGATAGTACTGCTTATCCCATACAAGATGACTGTATAGGTCTGGGTATCAACTTCGGTACGAATGATTCCCCGTACACCCAACTTTCGCGGCCCACCACCGATGTGTCACCTTTGATAGACAGAGGGAAATCAACAAACTGGTCATTATTTACTATCAACTCACTCACATCAGAAGAGACCCGAATAGAAGATCCTGTGGTCATCGATTCGACCCCACAGTTAGCTCCCTCACCAATTTCCTACAGTGGATCTCTGAGGAGGTGGTAGACATTGAAACGAACACCTTTTGTATTCTGACAGATGTAAAACCATAAACATGATGTAGCTATATCATTTGTAAAAATGAAAGTTGTTGTACAGAAATACTAGATCTACATTAAAGGATGTCTAAGTGTATGTATGATATGAGTAAAAATGCTTTACTATGACAGGATTACATAATAATAAGGTGACGATGTAATTACAGCTGGAAGTATGATTGGCTATAAGGGAACACAATCAATGACCGATAAATCTTGTCAAACACACACCCTTCGTCTCCTTATTGACGATTATGAGCAATCATTAAGGGTCCACTGACTTTCTCTTTCTGCCCAAAATAATCACACAGAACTCGTCTAGCTAGATTGTGTTCAACATCATGTAAAGAGCGATCGTTTCTCCTGAGACGAGCTGTGATTAGCCTCGGATCTGCAGGAGATAACGTTCAAGCACTCACGGAACAGAAAAAGTTTGTCCATTGATAGTGACACCGTTTACCAAGGTAGGAATCCCTTCATAAACAAAAGTTTGTTCGCGATACACAGGAGGTCTCCGACCAGTTCTTGTGCAAAACGCTAAAACATACTTACTTTCAGTTGCTGTGCTACAGCCCATCATCATCATCATCAGCTTACTTACCTGCAAGCTTACCTTTCCAGTCGATCTCTTGGATGAGAGCAAGCTGGGAGGCTGCTGGGGCCTTGTGGGAAAGTGCCTTAGTATCGGTGACATGTTGACCGGGAATGAAGGGTACTGCCTTGGCGGAAAGGGGTGGAGCCAGAGTATCCTTAAGCCACTCCATGAATCCAATAACATTCAAATCGAGTGCTTTCTGGCAAACAGCATTTTGAGCTTCTTCCGGATATGTATGAGTACACGCTTCTTGGTAGAGCTGAACATTGGGAGTAATTCCAACAGTAAGAGTAGAACCGAATCCTGCATGAAATAATGTCGTCAGCTGAACTGGCCTATCCCATGAGGTATGGTTTGACTCGCTACCGGTGAAAGGATCCCAATTAGGAGCGAAAGAGATAAGACTGGTCATGTTGTTGCTTTTTTGTCCGATCGTTTTGTGGAAAGCAGCCATAATCTTCTGGAACGGTGTTTCTCTATGTTCCTCTCCATGGGTGGGGTTCGAGCTGCTATCATCGAGCTGTGTTGAAGAACTAAAGGCTGGATCAATGTCGATCTCATCGATCTTGATTTCATAACTCTCGTTGTCATTTTCAGCCATGTGAATGTTGTGATGAGTACCGTCTGTGGCTGTATTTGAATCATCCTGATGCCTCGGATACAGAGATTCGAATTGACTCAAGGTAAAAGGTTGATGATTCACATCGTTCTCGTGGTTGACGGGGGTTGGAGGATTGGGTTGGGCGGGAACTGCCTCTCCCTTCCTGTGGTCACTATGGGGAGCAACATGGACTCCATTTGGAGCGAGAAGCCAGGCGACAGCGTTGTCACTGATACACTTAACCAAAGTGGTATTGGTAGCATCGGCCTATGATGACATCAGTGATCAATTAAAGCTGGACCATTGAGGAGGTGTGATGCACGACTGACTTTCAATTTTCTCGGCTCCCCTACCCAGCGTTTAGTACCGCCTAAAGCTTCTACCGCAGCCACATAGTTTTTCCTGTACTGATTTTCAGGTAAAGTGTAAAAGAGAGGATGATGGGTAATGGTGGGATGAGTAAGAGGAAGAGCTATCGTGAGCTGAGCTAACCAGAATGTACCTAGAAAAGAAATATTAGCATCTATGTAAGCCTAAATCTCAAGAGGTGTAACATACTGTCATCTTCTTCTACGGAGGGAATCTTCTCATAATCCCACTTTACTACAGGTTGTAATTCAGGTTTAAGTGAGTGAATCATCGAATTCCATACCCTTGCGGGATGTTCGATAGCCAAAGGAGGTAAATCGGGGTCGAGCGAAACGGTATGGGGTCCAATGTTCACTTTGTCCTCCTCGTTTTCAACTCTTGATAAATGGATTGGCGGTTGTGTGCAATATGGTTCTTTCACCATTGGAATATCACACCCTGCTTGGGTAACGACGATAGTTGTTGATCCATTTGGGTCATTTTGAATATTACCTATAACACCATGTCCAGACTCTTGACCTCCCATAACACTTCTACCGTACTCGTTTCGTGATCTTGCTTCACTCAAACCATCACTCAAACCATCAAGTCGAAGACGTTCGGCTGAACGATTCGAGTGTCGTTTATCATTCCTGTCAAGACTCGTAGATGTGCTGAGCACCGATTGTTCTCTGTTGTATGAAGAGGCCGGAGCAGCGCTGATAGAGTTCCTTTACTTTCGTGTGTAGGTAGAGGATTGAGCTTGATCTTGATTCAAAACATGGCTGTCTTCTAGAACGACTGTCTTGTCTTGAAGCAAATGCGGAAGCCTTGAGATGTCTCGATATCGCCAATCTTCTGAATATTGCTGTTGAAACGCATACGTGAGAACGTCATTTACTTCTTGCGCAGATGGAGGTGGGTTCTTTTCATCTTCTGGAGAAGGAAGAACATCCATACAGGGGTGTACGGGCTGTTTTGAAAGCAGACTGCCTTCGCCCTTCTGCTCTTCCTTCTCTTCCATTGTATCTTCGCCAGCATTGTCATCTTCTAACAAGGCTTTGAAGTCATTAGCAGCTTGTCTATTCTCGTTCAAATCATGGCCAATAATTTCACTTCCGATAGGACCAGTAATACTCTTCCCTTCTACCTTTTTTTCCTCTCTCTGTGAATCTTCCCTGTAATAGTCTGTAGCTCTCTTGCGAGGCGGAAATCGGCTGTATCGTCCTCCTTTTTTGCTGAAAGCCACAGTCGGGCCAGCAGGTGTTTGCGAAAGGTTAGGAGGCTGTGCCACCATGTTCTTTAGATAGCTCTATGATCGACTGCCCCTTTCGATAACTCACTTTTTTGCATCCTCCTTCTGACCCATTGAGGTATGCCTGTCGAATTTGAAGTGATGAAGGTGTATCACTAGCTTGAAAGGCAGGATCTTCAAGTGATTGTTTAGTCATCTTCTCCTTGTGTACGCCTTCAATGCAGTAGTACAGGATACAGGTGTAGCTAACGATATTGTAGAGAGGAAAGTGGGATGTTTAAATCGTAACTTGAAGAACAAAGATGAAGATACGTACTTGTTGACTACATACACTTTCTCTACCTGTCCGAGAGTGGACCAAGAAAGTGGAGGTTGCACAGACACCCACGAACGGACTCCAACGTAATTCCGGGTGGCAAATTGCGGAAATTGCCGTTTAGCTGGATGCAATGTGGAGGTCATACCAGAAACATTGGGTTTACGTCAACTCATGTGTGTATGTTTAGTATGTCAACCATCAAATATTAAGATCAAGTTATCGTATCCTTGTCAACCTTTATCCAGCTCACTCAACTCTCGTCCTTTCTTCCTAATCTCAAACCGATGTAGCTCTTTTCGATACCCAGCTCTCGTACTTTACGACAAGCGATAGAAGAGTGCTTATACTCTTTGCTTCTTCATACCCGATTTACTGCAACTATCTTGTCGATCGTCTTGACCGAAACTTCACTTACATACACATCATGTCAGCTATAGAGGTGCAGCCGGCTCCAAGAAGGAGGTCAGCTCGTATATCCGCCGCTTCAGCACTGGCTCACGAACAGGCAACCGCTCATGCAGAAACGCAACAAGATATTAAACCTTCTCCACCTAAAAAACAAAAGACAAGAGCTCGTAAATCAGCTGTTGTCTCCGATAAAACCTCAGAGAACGTAACTCAAAGTACAGATCTTCAAACTAACGGTCAAGTTCGAAATCTCAGTGCAGCAGTGAATGCAGAACAGGATGACACACCTCCTGTGAATCCATTAGCAGAGATGCAGCCCGTTAAGATCCAAAAGAAGAGGGGTCGACCAAGTAAAACGGCTGTAAAAGGTGATTCTTCAGCTTATTCACCAACTAATACTATCGTCAAATCAGAAGGTACATCCAATGGTTCCCTAGCTTTACCTGCAACCGAGATTATACCTGTTGCAGGACCAAGTCAAACGGATACAGCTGCCAAGAATGGAGCTGGAAAACAAAAAACTTCCGCGAAAGGTAAAGCTAAAGTGGAGAAGGCTGTAGACCCGAAGAAAGCTAGAATGGCGAGATTACGAGAGAAGTGAGTTTCATCGAGCATGATCATCAGATCAAGCTAATAATTCTGGATATAGGTGTCCTAAGACTATCTTGGATAGGTGTAAGTTATTATTTCTCTGTTGGTTTAAAGCCATCTTCGATAGCTGACTTTTTCTCAGATAAACGAGCGGTCTCACAGCGAATGGTAGGTTCATCAGATCATATGGTATCGCTCCAGCTGATCCATGAGGTTGTAGTTTATGATTGAACGTGAGCGTCTCGGTGAAGGGTATTCACAATATGAGCAGTTCAAGGTCGTAAGTTGTTATGCTCGTTTCACGCTAGTTATTTCTGATTAACCCCCGTATATCTAGCTTGGATCCACAGGCAACGTATATGTAAGACATTCGTTGGAGCTGGAAAAGCGTGATAGCTAAACCAGGAATCTTAGACCGTTGAGGTTGGTCGTGTACCTCGCTGTGATTGTCCCGATAATTTGAAAGGTAATAAGCCTTGTAAACATATAATTTTCGTATTGTGAGTACTGCTATCAAAATCAGCTTACCATATCTGGGTGACTGATGCTTGTTCATAGCATAAAAGTACTGAAAGTACCCGATGATGCCTCGACCTGGTATCAAATGTCACTGACAGTGAGTATTTCGCTTTTTGCTACGGCGTACGCCTATATTCTACGGACAGTGCCGACATCAACATTCTTTAGGCAGAAGAGGTCGAAGCTGTCTTTGCCAGCTCACCTCCCATTCCCAATGGGTCAGTTACAGTAGATGTCAAAGTTCATAAAGCTTTCTTGCATGCTACCGGTAGAGGAGGGGAAGACGAGGAAGTTGTCGTAGGTATCGATAAGGAGGTCAAAGATGCTTCAGAAGGAAAGAGAATGGATGCTCTGGGAGAAGATTGTCCAGTGTAAGTAGCAACCATTCAGCCGTCTATCTGAACTCAATAAGCTGAATTTCATTTCCGATCACAGTTGTTATGACGAAATGACCCAAGAAGATATTGATGGTAAGAAGTTGACTTATGATGAAACTGATACCGGTTGTGGTAAACGTAAGTTATCTGAGGCATCGGTGGTCAACTTTATCATTGACGTTGACGTGTCTTATAGCGCTTCACTCGCAATGTTTCGAAATGTGGGCCAAAACTGCGGTAAGCTAATCCTTCGTCTCAACTGTGAGATGTAATCGGTTAGCTGATACGAACTACCAAAGAAACTCAAAGGTAATGATGTTACTTGTGTATGGTGTCGGTCACCTTGGTCTACTGAACATGGTGGACAAGGTGCAGGAAACGGAAAAGCTGGCGGTCCACAATACACCTCCGGCGGCTAGTAAGTTCAGGAATACTCAAAGGGAATCTGTTGAACGAAGAAGCGCTGATGTCATCATCCTAGTCTCAATATGGCGGCTGAAGCTGGTATGTCTCGACAGCGCGACGTCAGGTGAGCGTTCTAACCCAACTGAATCAATACGTTCAGTGACGTAAACTATTGACTAACAATGGCTGTAGCACCTATCATTGGGGTAATCGCTACAGATGGTCAGATTAGACATCTTTCAAAAGCTGTGGCTAGAATCGTTCTATCCAGCAATAATGGTAATCCAACGTATCGAGTCAATTGGACAGACTCTTTTGGGTATTTTGCGATTTTATCCTGTATAATCAACGCGTGAATTGACTAAGGTGAATGTGCCTATAATGAAGAAGATAATGAAATAATGACATGAGATTTGACTATATATTTTGAACTACATACTTCTTGTTGATGATCATAAAAAATTACATGTATTGTATATAATCGATGCTGGGTATATTTAGCGTAAGCAAGATCGGTACTATAATTCGATATCGTTATGATATTCGCTATTACTGATTTTTTACATGTCGAGCCATTTCTTCCCATTTGTTCATAGCTGAAATGATCAATACCCTTTCATTTATGGATATTGTCATTGCCATATATTGATATTTGTCTTCAGGTTTCAGCGACTATGCAGAGAATGCGAAATTAGTCAGATATGACTATGTTCCATTCAGAGAGGCACTACATAAAACTTACATCCCTTAAATCAAACAATTGGTCTTGAGTAAATTCGTGTTTATGCATCTTACTTAATCTTGTTTGCAACAATTCCCTAATTCTCCTTATGACTGGCGATTTGATTTTGTTATTCGAAGTCCTTGGTGTTTTACCGGTATTCTGATTACTATCACTATCGATTTGTAACCAGATATCCTGTATCTCCCTTATCTCCTTTACCAGGAGACCTCTTATCTTGTTTGAATTTGTATCGATTTCTGAAATTGCGTTCTTTTCAAGATATTCAAATAATACTGACAAGCAAAGGATGTTTATTGATAATCTTCCAGATTGATCTAAATTCAATAATTTTTGATTTTTTTCATTTTGTCCGCATATAAGATCATCCTCGCCATCTTCTTCATGTTTCTCCTCATCCTCTTTATTCATTTTATCTATTTCAATATTTTCTGCCACTTCATTAATGATTTCCCATATCTTATCCATCTTATTCTCAGGATATCCAATATTCAAGTCCTCTAAATCCCATATTAAACCATCACCTGTAAATTCATCTAAAATAAATCCCCATTCAACTAATAATTTTGAATCACTCAAATTATCACCATATGAATTAAAAATTTCTACTTTTTCTTTTTCTTTTATACCTTTTTCGTTATTATCTTGAAGTAATCTTAAAGGACTTTCCAACCTTAACTCTACCGTATCATCATCTTCATCACTTTCAATTCTTTCTATATCCTTTTGATCTAAATGTAATAATCTATATGCGATACCATTATTATCATTAACTATATCGTGTTCTTGACATGTTTTTAATGATCCACATAAATGACAAACGAAATCATCTGAAGATAATGATGTATTTCCATTACCTATTGAATGATTAAGTATATCTGCAAAAGGACATAATCCAATTAAATGATATAAATCAATCATAAATGCTCTTGTTGAAATTAATGAAAAACAATAATAGAATGCTACTATAGGTGATCGTTCGGAATGTGTTGATGTTGGGGGAAGATGTGAAGCGTAATTTGAATAGAATTTTTGAAGGTTAGACTGTATAAGATTCAAGATAAATGAAGAATATTATAATTGTGTTTAAATATCAGTATCTTTTTTTGAGAATTTATCGATAGATAGGAGGGCAGAAATATAACGTACTAATCCTAATCCTTCATTTTCTCTTAATTTCAATTCCCTCTCACATTCAGTACCTTTTAACCATTTATAACCTTTTTCACCATCTATACCACCTATTTCAAATATATTCCAAAATATAGGTAATCCAATAATGACTCTTGGCAAAGATTGTAAATATCCATAAAATTTTGATTTTTTGTTTAATCCGAATTCATGTAATAAGCATAAAGTTAAATGTAATATTGGATTCACTCCGATAGATTTTTCTTCATCAGACAGATGTATAGTCGTTTCAGCTGCTGATGGAACTGGAAATGGTAGTGGTGGTAAAGATGACGTGCGATGAGATAAGATTGATGTTTTAGGTATAGAGCAGACTATTTATCGTAAGATGTGTTAGAGATCCTTACAGCTGCTTGGGTTGTGTAGAACAGCTTACTCACTCAAATCACCCAGCTTCATATTAGTTCCAGCATCCAGTCTCCATCCACTACCATCTTCCATATCTACTATATCTAATCCTTCATCCCGTATAATACCTTGTTCATCTAACCAACGCTGTAGGATTTCCTTCGAAGGAGCACCTGAATCAGGCAATAACCCGTGACTTAACATATCCCGACAAACATCCTCTTTTGATTAGAACAGTTTGAGCTGGTAATTCATCGAAATGGGCATCAAGAAAGATATCATAATCAATATATACGATCTATCACAGGCTTTCGATAGCTTTTGCTTTTTTGACTTTTCATGCTATCGATATCGGATAAACCCTCTTCAGCTATCAAATCTATTTATCCGAAAACAGCCTTGCATTTGATAACCGGTGAACATGATGTCAAACTGAAGATTCAGCTAACTTTTTCAAGATCAACAATCTCAACTACCGTCTTCTCAATCACACTCTCCTGAGATACGGTGCTCTCAGCTAGACAGAATGAGTTTATTGAAAATCAGTATACGGCGCGCTGGAATATCACATTCAACAAAACCCCGGGTTATTTTCCGGTCATTCTCATCACCAGTTACAAATGTAGATGAGCGTCCTTTGGCTGGAATCAAGGTGGTGGATCTGACAAGGGTTTTAGCGGGTCCATTCGCTACTATGATGCTGGTTAGTGATCAGCAGCGAGATCTATGGATGTCATGCGGCACTGACATCTGTGCTCTCTCGCGTTATAGTCAGATTTAGGAGGTATGTTGTGTAAACTGTTGCTCCAAATAGGTTCCTATGACATCAAGCTAATCTTGTTCGACTCGCTTAGCCGATGTGATCAAGGTAAGTTTCGTTTTCAGGTTTTTTAACTTTACTTGAACTCACTACTCCATGTCTATGTCACGAAAAGTATAGCTGACCCATTGTTAACAGATAGAAACTCCAAAACATGGCGATGACACAAGATCATGGTTACCACCATCAGCAAAATTACCTACTAAAGATGAATACCCTAGACCTGATTTACCTCCCGAATCAGCTTACTTTTTGCAAGCAAATAGGAATAAAAGATCGCAAGTTCAATCTTCTAAACAGCACTGTCATTATTAAGCACTGATCTTCAGGAGCTAATCATTCAATGTTTGACAGTTTAACGCTGAATCTGAAATCGGAAAAGGGGAAAGAAATCATACACAAATTAGTCAAAGAAGCTGACGTTCTGGTTGAGAATTAGTAAGCTCAATGATCATGCTATTGTATCCTCAAGAGATATAATTCACAGAATGGTGGTTTTATCTCATGCTAATATCAAGATCTGACGATTTCTATAGCGTGCCCGGCAAGCTGAAACAATTCGGTTTATCGTATGAACAAGTTCAAATTATAAATCCTAAACTGATATATTGCTCAATCACCGGTAAGTTACTTGTCAATCAATCGCTTTATGCTCGAGTAATGTAAGAAGAGTATTTTTATTGATTTACGAGCCTACTGAATTGGCTGTCTATATAGGATACGGATCAACAGGACCGTATGCTAAATTCCCAGGATATGATGTGGTTATAGAGGCTGAGGCTGGTTTGATGCATATCACTGGTGAAAAGGGTGGACAACCTGTGAAAGTAAGTTTGCTCCTCTCCTTCCACTCATCTTCCTACGTTAACATCATCACTTGAGCTGTGAGCTGGCAGAAACTAAATGACATCTCTTCACATTTAGGTTGGCGTGGCAGTGACAGATATTTTAACTGGGCATTATGCGCAATCTGGAGTATTAGCTGCATTGTTGAAAAGAGGTAAAACAGGTAAAGGATCAAGAGTTGAAGTTAGTTTATTTGAGAGTCAAGTAAGTAGTACGATCATCGCCTTCTTCTGTTACCTATGGTGGACTGGAACTTATGATGTACACCGCATTATTCACCAATCTCGATATATCGTTTCAGATCGCATCATTAGCGAATATAGGATCAAATTATCTGATAGCAGGTAAAGAAGCTACAAGATGGGGTACTTCACATCCATCGATCGTACCATATCAAGTCTTTCCAACGAAAGATTCTTTTATAATGTTATCTGCAGGAAATGATATTCAATTTAAGATACTTTGCTCAGAGGAAATATTAAACAGACCTGATTGGATATCCAATCCGAAATTTAATAAGAACTCACAGAGAGTTGAAAATAGATTAGAGTTAGTAAAACTGATTGAGGAAACCCTCAAGGAGAATACCACGGAATTTTGGTGTGAGAAATTTAAAGGGAAAGGGTAAGTTTCGACTTGACACTCTCCTTTTCATTTTTATCTCAACGAAATAAATGGAAGATGATACTGATTAGTCAAAATCTCTGTATTTGTAGATTTCCTTTTGCGTAAGTCATACTAGATCTTCATATACCGTCAAAAATGCTTACGTGCTTTAATTTTCCATATAATTTCAGGCCCATCAACAACATAGCTCAGACTTTCGCTCATCCTCAGTCGATAGCTAGAGAAGTAGTGGAGGAAGTAGAAGTGAGTATCGTTATGTTCTTGTTGCCCTCACTTCGTTTGCTTTATTCAGGTATTGCAGGGGCTCTTAAACAAGCTGACATTTACCATATATAGCATCCACGAGCTGGTAAGATCAAATTAGCAGCCGCTGCTACTTCTTACGATGGACAAAAGCCAAAGGTAAGTGGATTCACTATCAGTGGGGCGATAAAGGAAGTTAATATTGACGATTTCTTATTACTAGCTTTATCGCCCGCCACCTTATTTAGGTCAACATACCGATGAGATACTGGAAGAATTAGGCTACGAGCCAACGGAGGTGATACAGATGAGGGAAGACGGTGTTATATGAGGTAGCCATGTCTCTAGCATAATAGTGATTATGTGTTTTGGTTTCATGTAAATGTTGTATAGAAATTACACCTTGTGAACATGCATATCAATACAGATCTTGTTATCACAACGATATTTATCTAGAAAGTCCGTTCTGAGCGAGAAATATATATCTCTCTGTCTAACACCTTTTATCAAGTTTTTACGCCACCATCAGAAGAATCAACTTCTTCCATTAATTGTTTTTCTCTATTCCATTTATGTAAATTACCTTTACCTACATTATAATTATAATAATTTTCAGTAGCATATTTAACTATACCTTTTCTAAAAGTTATATTTATTCTACCTTTAGCTTTACTTCTTTTTGGTATAGAATGTTGCCATTCATGTTGAGTTTTACCTTTCATTAAAATCATATCACCATCTTCTAAATTAAATTTTTCTGTATTAACTGATTTACCAGTTTTTGGATGATTTTTATAATTTACATGTCTTAATAAAAAATCTCGGGAATAACCTAAAGTTAAACTTGCTATGGTCGGATTTAAACCTAGAAAACTTTCTGAATCTGAATGATATGAAATTGAATCTTCTCCAGTTGAATAATAATTGACCAAACAAAAATTAAATTGAGAATTTGTAACTTGTTCAACTATTGAGTGGGTGGGAGGGAAAAATTAAAACAATTCCGTGGATCAGCGGTTAATTCTAAATTACGTATTAAAAGAGAGAGGGATAATTAGTTATAGAGTATGATTCATACTCACCTTTTCTCATTAATCTTTCTAAAATCTCAGGTATAGCTCTAGGTTTACATTTTTGATAACCTGACCAAGGTGTTTGAGTTGAATCTTTTCCAAAAACTGTTGTAAATCTAGGTGTATTTATATCTATACCTCTAACTTTATATTTTACTCTATACCAAGGTAAATTATCTAATAAAAAATCCATAATTTTCTTACTTGATAAATTTTTATCTATAAAATTTTTATAATATACTAAATCTAAATCCGTTATTGGATTATATATAACTTTTGGATTTAAATTAAAATGTATAGGTTTTAATTCATCATTTATAGGTGGTATAACTATAGGATGATTGTAATCCTTAGTAGGTGGTTTATGATACGGATGATCAATTCCACTTGGTGGCCACGGTTCAACTAAATCATCATCAGTGGATTTGGTATCTATAGCTTTGGCTTTACCCTTATCTATTATCGAAATAGATTTTAATTCTTCCTCTTCCTGCTCCTGCTTTGAGACCTCATCTTCATCGTCATCTTCAAGTATGATCGGTTTATCTTCTTTACCGATTCCTGAGACATGGTCAGATTTCACTTTACGTGGAGATCTTATCGTAGAGTCATTTTTCGGTTTCAGGAATCCAGCCAAACTAGCTTGTCGCTTTGACGGTAGAGTGACAGTATTGGTGGAGGATGAAGTGAGATCAAAAGAACGCTTCATGATTAGCTGGTGAAAGGCGGCTGCGCGAAATGTAAGGATCAAGTAACAAATTGTTCAAGCAAGAGCTATTGGATAGAAAGGTGACCTCGATTAATCTGTAATACTACTCCTAATCTATAAACATGTAAACAAACGATGAAAAGTAATGTTCCAAATCGCGTCTCTTTCATATGTTAATGGTAAAATATTAATCTGTGAACCTCAAAAATATGTCGTCATTTTGATATTTCTTTTCTCGATCGTTTTCATACTCTGTGATCGTCCGGAATATCCGGATTAGGTTTTAACCGGCAGTTTTGCCGCGTATTACGTAAAGATATCTTGACCCACGTGTTGAAAAGTGGAGAAGCGTAAAATAAAAGTTGAAAGTTGAAGCTTTCATACAGAAATTGTTTTCGCTTTCGCATGTCTTATATACCAGCACTGGAAAGAATGGAATATATCTTCAGCGAAACTACTGAAATTTGAACCAACTTACACAGAAGATCACGACAAGAAGAAAATGCCAAGAAACGAAAGAACTTTGGAAGCTGTATCGGCTGCTCAAGCATCTACATCACGTTCTACAACGAACTCAAAGAGGAAGAACGTAACTAGAGATGATGAAGATGATAGTGGGTCTGATTCAGGTAGTGATGTTGTGAGTTTGAGTTTTGAAGAGAGCTTCAATCTTTGCTACCTTTGAAGACTTTGGTATAGAATCTCTACAGGAATTTGGCTAATCACGTATTTTTTTTTTATCTCAATATCAGTCTATGATCAACGTTGATTTTGATTTTTACAACTTTAATCCTGATGTTGATCAGTAAGTGAATTGATCATCTGAAAGATTCGTCCTTAACGGGAATGTTCTAGAAATGTTGATGACAACGACATATACTGATAGACTTTATTTCCTGCTATCATAGAATCGCTATAAAACGATTACTGAGACAAACTTTATCACATGATGATGAATTGATTGATGTACATCCATTAGCAGATTTGATACTTTCCGAAGGTAACAGATTAGGTGCAGGAAGTAGTATAAAGACAGATGGTGAAGAAAGTGATCCATGGGGCTTGGTCGGTGTAGTTGATATTAGAGAGAATATGGTGAGTTTGAAAGGACTATCTCAACTTGAATATATAGACCATCAGCTTGGAGCTATTGTTATCTGAATAATCTCACTCGCGACATGCCTGAAATGTATTTCAATCAGATCTCATACACATATAGAACAGATATTCAAAGCTAATAATCCTCGATCTTGGTACGACAGAACAACCCGGCATTCTCACCATTCTTAAAATATCTAACATCAACATTACCTTCAATATCACCTTTAAGATTACTGTTAGACCCACCATCAACTCCTGCACATGCATCAAAAACAGGTTTAATATTTAGTTTAAGAATGTTAAATTTACCTTTACCTTTAATTCCACATTTATATAGAATGTTATTATCTGAATTACAACCTCAAGGTTTTACAGATTTTATTTTATGGGGTAGAGGTTATAGATTAGAAGGTGATGAAGAAGGTATGGGTTTAGATTTAAATGATCAAAAGTGAGTATTCCATGATTATGAGAATCTCCATAATTATCAATTTTTCATCACTCAAGATCTCAATAATCGTATTATCGATTTGCCAGCATTCCTATTGTACAAGGTTGATTACCATTACTTATACCGCCCGATTCTTGATTATGTATAGCTCAAAGAAAAGTAAAAAGAAAAGTGGTAATGCTGTTGTACCTTTAACAGCAGGTACTTTCACTTATCATCCAGAAGAAGAATTTATTGATAATGTGAGTCATAGCCTGCATCTTCTGGTTTATGAGATATACATTAAAAGAGATATCTGCTGATAGGATGAAATTTCCTCTTATATAGGTCGCTACTCATGTGCATACATACCCATTTAAAACTGCGCCTAAACGTGATGAAGATGCCTTTGGTGTGGAACAATTTGGTAGATTAGTTTTGATATCAAATGATAAACTTTCAGGTGCTGTCGAAGCTATGCAAGCTGCTTGTCAATAGAGGTCATCTATTCCAACTACATTTTCCATGATGGTAACGGAAGATCGTATAAGAAGATGACATAGTACTAGGTCTTAAAATCCCTTCATAGCGCATATGTCATTTGTAGAGCATCCATTAATGATTTCATATCTCATGATGCATTGTATTTCTGTACAGTTGTCCAGCAACGTACATCCATGACAGTGACTGGAAGATAAGGTGCAAATTTTCCTGGCTTCTTGCCTATTTTGGGGTTAAACAAGATTGCTTGATACTACAACAAGACTGGAGAATGGTTAAAATGACAGGACATGCTATCATTATGTGCAAATGGCAATGTGAAGTATACATATGGTACAATCCGGAATTCATTGATTATACTAAACTGCCCCAGTTTCAGGAATTGACTTAACCTGAATACTGATCTTCTTCAATCCGGTAAGATATGTATCATAAGCTGAAGAATATTATCACTTTGATTCAATCCTATAATCGACAGAGATTGAACACAAAACGATTCCATATGATACAGATCATTTGGATTCCGCCTCTTTAGCTTTTTGTTCAAATTTCTTCTTCATTTCAAAGTAATTTGTATGTAAACCACATTCAGTTTTTGATTTACCTTGCCATCTACCACTTCTTTCTCCTGCATCATTATTAACTGAATTTGGATCTGGTGGTGCAGTCGAATGTACATCACCAATTGATTTATAACCTTGATCTAAAAGTGGATTGTACGGTACGTTTCTGCGATTGAGTTTAGGACATAAATGTTAGCAAAGTCAATCACGAAACGATAGTAGACGATCGATGTATTACAATAGATATACTGATATTCTACCATGTAGGATTTTACTAGGACCTTTTATAAACTCACTCTTTATCGATATATTCTTTAACTTGTTTAAAATTCCAATTAATCAAAGGATTAACTTTAATTAAACCTCTTTCATCAATTTCTAAAACTTTTAATGATGATCTATCTGAACCTTGTGATTTTCTTCTACCTGTTATAATTGCTTTTACACCTAATTCTTTATATGCTCTAGCAGCAGGTTCAACTTTAACTAAATAATCATATGAAGATTCATCTGTTTCCCATAATTTTTTACCATATTTATTTGAAAATTCTTCTGTTGTTGATACTCCAGGTGGTGTATATACGTGCATTTCAGCTAAATAATTCTCTGAAGCTGTTTTGGATAATTGAACGGTCTCTGGGAAATGATGTAAAGTATCTAAAAATATCTATAATATTGGGATTTATATCAGTATCAAATTTATGCATAACTTCTTTCATAAGATCAGGGATGCAAATAAAATATAACTGGTGTTCGGGAGGCTTCTATATGGGATGCTGGAAAGACCAGTCGAGAAACTAAATATCAACGCAACTCACCAAAGGTACTAAATGTATCTCTTCCCTTTCCTGCGATATCTTTGATATCATATCTAAAGCTGCTGTACCTGTTCTACAGTATTGAGAGCGAACACACATTCAATCAGCATAAAGGGTTGTCTTCAGTAGGGCCGTTTTTGCGATAAATGTAACGTATTGATGGATGAATTGATTACTCACAATCCGAAAGCAGTGGTTTGGTATAAACCATCCAAATTATCAATAGCCCATTTTAAGATATCTTGGGGTGATTTATCTTCTAATTCGATATTGAATTTTTCGATTTGTTCTGGGGTGTACTGAGGTGTGAGTATTTCGTTATCTGACATTGTAAGCGATATTGTAGGTAATAAGGTAATGATGATATTGAATGTTCTTCAATTTTGATTTATAATGCGATTATTGTCTTGTAGAAAGTAATACTAGGTAGATCTGCTTCCCACTGGAGTTGCTTCTGATGATACCTATATATCCTTTATAGGTATTCTGGATTAGTCGTGATCAGTTAATCTTAGCCTCGTCTATTATCAGATCAATATTGATAGATACATTTGCTGAATAATATCAATTTTATCGTTAATATATTGCATGAGGTATGATGATTCATAAGAAATTCCAACTTTTTATCTTTTTAATAATACGAGTAAATAATTCCAGATTAGCAGCTAGAATGAGGTGATTTACGTGATCCGATTTGGGAATTGTAGTACCACGTGGTCTACACGGGTTCAGCCATGAAAATTAAACTTGCCCGGGAGTTTAGTTGTAACATGTTTGCTGAGTGAGACTTGTTAAAGTAGGAACGTATGAAGTACTAGTAGATCTTTCAATGTGCGTGAAGTAAGAGAGTGGTATCTGTCTGAGTGATTGATAGCATTGTATATATCTATCAGGGTCAAGATGTTTGCAGGTGGTAGAAAGGAAGCGTGAGTAGGTAACTCGTCCAGGTATACAGAAAGGTCACGTAAACTCCGTTGTATCATTAATGGGTCTCTCATCACGCGATAAAGACTGTTCGTAATTGAGCAACGCATGATGTGTCTACTGTACCGGCAGGAAAACAAAGCATTCCCGAGCGATCACAAGTGGAACTTCCAAAGAGGTGAGCGCAACATGATTGAGAAATGAAATACCGATTAACCTTTTATGCTAAAGAGGAGGCGTGATGTTTGATGTGATGAAGATCCTTCATTTATAATCGTTTTAGGCACTTTAGATTCATTCGCGAAGCTGGAGGTTTCAATCGCGCATCGAGGGGTCAGTCAGCATAGTTGAACATCATTTGGTAACCAACAGACATCATTAGCATTCATCTATTGTCAGACCATTTGAAACGTACATCCATCTCCCAGTTCATGCTAACCCAAATACGCGTCAAATAAGTTAGCTGTAACGCGAGCCTGATAAGGTTTAGGATAAGTCGGAACCATGGAAATCTCGTAAGTGAAGAATAACCCTTAAATATTCTTGTAGAGGAATTCCTGATGTGACATATCATTTTTTGATTTTTCACCTTTTATTAGTCGCGACTGTTCTTTTTTATCTTTCTTTCTTTTCACCCAAGTTTTTATCTTTTCTCTCTTTTACGCGTTGGTATCTAACCCTTACTTATTACCGATATCTAGGAATCACATAATGTAAATCTTTATTCATCTCCCTTGATTATCTTCAGGAAAGACTGATCTAATGCTGCAGAGGCAAACAAAAGAACCAGGAAATAAAATAAACATGTGTTTCCCTTTATTTTAGTGACGAACGTTAGGGTGAAAAAATAAAAGATTAAATTACAGTATTAGGATAAAGAGTAAGGTAAAAAGGTGCCAAAGGTTAATTTTGTGGAGACGAAATACTGCATTAAATCTTTGTTATGGGATGTCAACAACGCCTTAAAACTTGTTTGCATCGTTTAGAAAATCAGTCAGGTCTATCTATACATACTTACATATACTTTGACCTATACCAAGGAAAAGGAAAAAAAAAAGTAAATAACGCACTACATGGGATTTAATAGATATATCTAAATCCAACTGATCATCATATTCATCATCTTTATTCCTTTTCTATCCTTTCCATTCAACTTCTTTTTATTCTGACTGCCCTTCCTACAGTATACTAAAACATAACAAAAAGTACCTATCTATTCCCTTGATTTGATCGTCTTCTTTATCGTCGATTGATCTTATATCATCATCTTATCTATCAATTCCAGCAACTCAACTCACCCCACTACGGATCATATAACGACTGTTATCAAGAATTGACCACTGGTTGATCACTTTCTGATTATCTCATTACACGTCCAGTCAACACTCATTTATACAAACTACTATACAATATCCGATCTTTAGGTCTAAGTAACACGAGATAATAACGAACTATCATACGCCAGATATACATATATATATAACCTATCGTAAGTGATCAAGTATCGTGATCCAAAACGCGGACGTTGAGAGGATTATGCTGATCTGCAGCAATGGATGCCTGTAATCTATAGACGATGCCAAGAATTCCAGTACGAACAACGCCTTATCATGCTTTACCACGATGTACAAGACATTACAAATCTAAAAGAGATTTAATATTAAGAGCATTAGGTAAAGCATCATTCATAAATGGAAGTCAATTTGTTATCGCATGGATATCACCAAAAGGAGATACAGATATTTTCGCTTCTGAATTATTACAATCTGCTGTAAAAGATAAAGAAAGTAATGGTCAAGGTGGAGGTGGCGGTGTATTAAATAAAAAAGAATTAGAAAAAGAAGCTGCAAGAGTCAAACAAGAAATGTTAAGAAGATGGGATGAAATCCGAAGAATGGAAGAAAAAGGTGAAGCTGTACCTGTTTTAGAAGAAGATCAAGATCAAATTGATAATGAAGATGAAAATATTGATGGTGGTGATGAAATTGATCCTGATAAAACTATGGTTGATGAAGAAATTGATTTATCATTATCAACTTTAGAAACTCCATTAAAATCAAATGGAACAGGTTTAGGAATTTCTTCTTTAACTTTAACAAGTAATAGTAAAAAATTATCACCTACAATGACAACTACAACAACGAATGGTGGATTATATTCAACTTTCCCCGTATCAAATTCAACACCTAGATCATCAACTCCAGCTTCAGCTTCAGCTTCAACCACAACTACTTCAAGTATCCCAATGCAAACTATAACTTTAAAACCTGATGAAATTGAGAATTTTTATATGGATAGATTTACAAATTTACAACAACAAACATGTAAATTAGTTGTTAAAGCTTGGATTAAAATCATTGAACCTAAAAAACAAATGAAATTTCCTTATAATAAAGGTGAAGAATTTAAACCTCAATGGTGGCCTGAAGGTGTAAAACATAGAGAACCTGATCATTTACCAAAAGATGGTGAGTTAAAAATATTATAAATGACTGACTGCAAAATATAGATCATAAAACTAAAACTAATTCTTTATTTGATTCACTAATTAGAACGAAAATTACTTTTAATGTCAATTATCAGAAATTCATCTGTAAACGTTGCAAGATTACAATTATCTACCGCTGAAACTAGTGCTTTAATTTCAGCATCAAAATTAGCAATTTTAAGAGAAATTTATATTGTTGCTAAAGAAGAAGAAAGAAGAAGACAAAATAATGATACGACATCAGATTTAATAATTGAATTACCTATTGTAAAATCTCAACAACAACAACAATTAACTATTGGAAATGGTTCACCTGAACCTTTGACAGGTGAAAAGCGATTACATTCTACTCTTTTAACTTGTTCTGCTGTTGATAATAAAGAAAATATCAATTACGATTTAACGACATTCAACAACAATAATGGATATCACACAACCATTTCAAGTAGTAAAAAACAAAAAACCCATCCTAGATTACCTGGATTAACATTATCTGCACAAAATCAAAATCAACAACAACAACATCAACCATTCGGTGCAAACAATGGTGGTGGTGGATTATCACCATATGATTCACCATATACAACTTCACCATCACCATTTGCATATACAACTTCAACTTCACAACAACATTTATCACCACATATATGGGGTGAAAATAGATTATCTACTTCAGCATCTTCTTCAACAACAACTTCAGCAGGTGGTTCACATTTATCACCTTATGGATATTCAAATTCAGATTTACATTCAGATTATTCTAGCTCACCAAATCCTGAATTACAACAACAACAACAACAACATCCAGGTTTAGGTCAAAGACAATATTCAAATCAACATCATTTAGCACCAATTTTAACTCATCATCAACACCATTCACAATCACCAAATCCACATTCACCATTAGATTCACCAGCTTATACTACACAACAACCTAATTCTGCTATTGCTCCTACAACAGCAGCTTATTACGGTAGATCAAGTTTAAATAGTGGTACTTCAAATGGTTATATGCAACAACAGCAAATGGAATATTTACATCAACATCATCATCAACAACAGCAACAAACAGCTGCAAACGAAGCTTATGGATTTCAATCTCCTTATGTAACTGAACAAAGTTGGGAAGGTCAATATTCACAAGCTGCTTAGGTGTAGGTGACGTAGATTCAAATAGGGGAACGAACGATCTTGGTGTTATATCTGGTTTTTGATTATTTTGATTTTGTTCTCTCTATTTTATCTATTTCTTTGGGTATTTCTTGTTCTGTTATCTTACATCAACAACTATTTATTTTATTGTCTGGACAATATATTGAAAGTTATTCACGAAAGCTTTTATCTTACACTCTACGACCCCCCTTTCCATTCATATATATTTACCGAGTTATTATATACCTACAACTACTTACATATCCTATATATAACGAAAATTCAATGTCATAATGTAAACCTTTCTCTCTAATATTTCAAGTCTCATTTTGGAGATCAAACGGAAAGCGAAGCTAGAGCATCTGTTCGGAAAGAATGGCATAAGAATACATATCTAGGATTTTGGTTTATACAAAGAAAGTAAATGGAAATGACAGATATAGAATTTATTGTCCGTATGTATAAATCTACTTCCAATCAATCATCTATTTCAATAGCTATTTATTGTAATAGTGAGCGCTACATACAATAATAAGGATATTATCATTTCTTAAGAACATAAATCTAAGTTATTATATACTTTAGAAAAGAGCAGCTACACCAGCACCGAAAGCACCAACTACAACAGCGGCACCTGTTAACCATTCTGATCCTGCACCAATAGCGACTAAAGGTAAAGCACCTGATTCTGATGAGTTTCCAGCTGAGGAAGAGTTATCACCAGCAGCTACACCGGAAGTTGCGGCTGATGATGCGGAAGAAGCTTTCGAAGTTGCAGCTCCAGTTGCACCAGCTGCCCCAGATGATGCACCTGAAGCGGCGCCTGAAGCAGCACTTGAGGCTCCAGATACAGCAGCAGAGGCTCCACTAGCAGCACCACTAACAGCAGATGAGGCTGCAGTAGCGGCTCCACCAGCCGCTGAAGATACTTCTGAAGCTGCACCTGATGCTGCTGAAGCGACAGCTGATGTAGCAGATGCTACAGCACCAGAGGCGGAAGATTCAGCATCGGCAGCTCCAGACGCTGCTTCACCGGCAGCAGAAGCAGCACCAGTAGCGGCACCTTCAGCAGCGGTTGAAGCACCTGAAGCACCGGCATCGGCGGCGTCACCAGCAGCGAGGGATTCGGCGGTACTATGAACGCAAAGTCACATGTATGTCAGTGATGTGATCAAAAACATATAGGACTTACGTGCAATATAAGAGGGAAAGGATTATAAGGATTATGAGGAGGAAGGAATGATCGCGATGTATGGCATGAAGCAGAAAAGATGGTAGGACTCACCCGTCAGCCTCTGATCCATTCTCATTCTGAGCAGCTACTGTAGCAGCGAGAGCACCGAAAAGGGCGGTGAGGAATAATGATCTTTCGAATCTCATTTTGTATGATTTAGATTGAGTAGACTGAATAGATAGATAGGTATAATTGGTAAAGTTTGATCGTATTTGGTTTGATTCGATTTGGTTGTCTTTACAAAAGTCAACTGAGTAAATTATAAGTTAAAACTTGACTTGATCTCTATTAAAAGTGAAAAGAGTTACACAGGCGGGTCTTTCTTGTTTGGTCTGTGAAATGAGAAGAGAAGAAAATATTTTGGCAAGACTGGATGTGAAGGGTTAATATACCTTTTCCAGCTTGACTCACTTTTCTTTAGTCACGACATACCAAGAGTTTAGCTGACTACGGAAAACAATGCTATGAGTGAACAAAGGATCTATCCATACTAATCCGTACTATCGTCTTAAAGGGGGATAAGCGGATTGAATGGGTCATTTTTCCGCAGCGGGTAAAGTGAAAGGTTAGGCCAAAGGGGTTCAAACAGTCAATTGTGGTTGATTGACTCATCCAGGACGCCATTGATCAAAGGAAGTAAATGAAGTCGCTCGTCTGCGGATCGGTCGAGGTGAAGTCGATTTCGCTTCCTCGTTTCAAGTCGGGCCTTAACGGTAACCTTCGATAAAGCTAAGATAGGATAGACTAAGGTGTGATGTGAAACGTGATTAGTGTGTGTGATAAATGTTTGAACCGTTCAAAAACCTCCGGGATACCCGGACGTTGACATGATACATATGCATGTTGATGCGCTTCATTTGACCTAATGCGTATGGAATGTTATGTGTTATATGATACTAATTCAATCGACTGCGATATACTTTGTGTTAGACATGCTAAAATGATACTAAACAAGAAGAAGAAATGGAAAATGCTGTTCGTACTAGAATATATGATAACTTCGATGTTTCAGCTTGATTCAGAAGATTATCAGGCTCATTAACCCTTGATATCCGGTACATGCCCTAATGTGTGACAGGTGGCATCATTCCCATCATGAACTCTTGTCCGTTGTATTCGAGAGGTTGGTTCATAGGAACTGCTCGAATTACTGATTTAGCGACTGAAGACTTCTCCTTGATTACGCAGACTTACCATAACCATAGGGAGCAGGGATAAAACCTTCTTGATGAGAGGACCAAGCGATGGCAGGATCTACGTCGGGGGTCAGAGCTCGAAGTCTAGCTTTTCTGGTTGTGCACTCACCAATAGGCACCATTTCACCAGTTGTTGTGGGTGGGACAGGGACTGGATTGAAGTTACCCATAGTAAAATTTCGACCATTTGGATGACCTACACCGAGGTTTGCTTGAATGACTGTTCGTGAATTAGGTCGAACCCGGTTGAAATTGACGCCACCGTGAGCATTTGTAGGCTGTCGTACCGAGCTGTGGATGGCGGTACTCAAAGGACGAGCTGTAGGAAATTCTGAAAGCTACAAGTAAGCATAGTGCACGTGTACTCCAAGAGTGTATGAATCGACTTACCTTGATTACCCGGATGAAGTGGATTACCGAAGGCGGTAGCAGCCAAAGCAGAAGGGATTTTCTTCCCTTGGAACATGCTACATATAAGGCGGGTAAGCTGATTGTAGGTCTATTTGGAGCATATACGAACTTGATCTGAAGGTAATCATGAAGCTTCATAGCGTTGTCTTTACTGTAGCAATTGATGACGGCTTGACTACAAGGACAAGGTATATCAGTCATGCGTGCCATCAGCTCCCGACAGGATAGACCTGCTCACCCTTTACTTTTACCATTGACTTTATGATCTAGAAAGTGTACATCTTTGGTTTCGACTTCGAAACCAAGATCTCTGGCAAGAAGAACAAGATCGTAATCTCTTGTCCACTGTCGCAATCAATTGGTAAATGTCCGGCTCCTCATTGCGATAAATGGTACTTACCCAATGAAGATCTTGGACGACAACGGAATCGATCTCTTCACAGCTCGGATCAAGACCTGTAAGCTTCTTGTGAAAAGATCCAGGTGGCGGACAAGGGGTTGTAGTGGGTCTGCTGTGTGGTCGAGGGTGTGAAGACTGAAAGTGGAAACAGCCAGCGTTAGCGTCTGGTATTGATTGACTTGCCGTCAAGCGTTCACATTGTCTTGAAAGCCGATCTTACGTTCTGTGATCTAGGTCTAAACTCATTGATCGGACCCCGATTAGAATTCATGGTGGACTGTCATAATACATACAAATGAGCAGTTTTCCCCTATATTGAGGAGACATGATATATGCTATTGCCACCGCACATAGGCGATGTTAGGATGATTGTACTTACCTCAGTTGGTCCAGAGCTCATTGTTTGATTAGGCTTTGACGAGAGTGAAGCAAGATAATCAATCAAAAACGGCTAGGATTTTGTCTTTGCAGAACCAGTTAAAGAGAGAAGATAAGCGAAGAGAAGGGAAAGAGAAGAGAAGAACAGATTAAAGTACAAGCATGCATGGGTGATATATGGTCATCTTCAGTCTCTAACTCTCGCCGGTATATCATCGCATTCGTACTCCCATAGTGATATTCGAGATACCTTAATAATTAACAAGAAGGTTGACTGGACTATTTTGACCATCAAATAGTTACCATCACACCGTCATCTCTGGCTGTCAACAACAAAATCGCACGCGTGGCTGTGGCCCTATAAGATCTGTGGCACTGAGTGAGATACAAGACCCAACTTACCATCAACACGATGCCTGAAAACACCATTACATATTAATCATTGCAAGAAAAAAAGAAACAGAGATCTAGTTAAACAAACGTTTGAGCAGTGCCAGCACCTATGCCAAAGATATATATATATTTGTGCAAAAAGTATGATCACCATAGCATGGTCACGTGATGGAGTTGGTCACCATACCTGTCTAACAATTTCTTCACTCAGAAGATCTTGGCTTCACAGGAGGTCGGCAGTTCGATCCTGCCCGGGATCATTTTTTTCGTATTTTTTCCTCTAGCCGCCCTCTATCTGTTGAATTTTCCCAATCAAATTTCGTCATTTTTGCATAGGGAAATCGCGAGAGTAGAGTAAAAGAGAGGGGCTGAGGAGGTATAGGATCAAGTGTAACGGTGCGGTAGTAGAGTAGGTTTTTAGTACACCAGGCAAAGACTGTTGAGCGAATATCAGCTGTATGATACTTAAAGCATCTATACCTCAGGCTCCCTGTGCGACTTACGATCTATTGCCCATCCCTCTTGATCTGCTGCCGATTCGGGATTTCGGGAAACCGAAGCGCCGTTGTTCTAGTCGGTCAAATCCGATGACGATGAAAGCTCTCTTTGTTCGCATCTCATTTTATGGTACTCTTCTTGAGAGTTATCGTAAAGTACCCACTTTCAGGGCTTTCAACCTCTCAATCGATTCATGTGCTTCCTCAGTTTTTACAGCAAGACTCAAAAAAAGCCAATCGAATGATAAGTGTCTAGACCCTTTCTTTTGTGATTCCCAAAATCCGGGGTAAAACACGATCAGGTATCATAGGTGAGGCAATTTCGCTTTTTATAGCCCAAAAAGAAAGAGAAAGACCTAAAACAGAAGACTTGGAGCAAAGTTGGAACTTAAGCTCAAATCAAGATGCATTCATTCATGTGTGGAGGCGCGTCCACACCAAGATTATGAATTTTGATTTTGTTTAGATTACGAGTCATACGTTAAGATCAAGAATCAACCGCAAAGGCTATTGCGAATAGGCATTAGCGTGATAAGTTGCAAGAGTGTTTACTACAACATAACACACTATCTAATCTTTCAAAAGGTGTTGCATTTCTCGATAGGCCAATCAATCTTCTTACCCCTCATCATATATTAATAGGGTAGTCGACCAGCTGAAATCTTCATTAGGCTTTTCATTGGATCAGAAGTTTATGAAGATAAGACTGTAGAGAGAATAGTCAGAATTGGTTTCAAAGTCTGAATAATACATTTCCTTTAGATCGAATGGATCGACCGATACATTCAAGGGGTAATACGGATCCTCTACAGCATAGATTATCGCCAAGGCCAGATATACATAGAAGAGTATCACCTATACCAAGATCAACCGATACTGCAAGCGGTAGCGGTAGTGGTAGTTCCAGTCCATCAAATGTCAATCAAGCGTACAACTTACCTCACCATATTCGTAAATCCAGCAAGATGAAATTGAATAGTCCCACTTCCCCTTCTAGGATAAAAGGTCAAACTCCTTTACCTTTTGCTCAAATTGCTGTTTTGATGGGGGTTAGATTAGCTGAACCTAGTAAGTGATATGCGAGATCCTCATCCCTACAAGGTCTTTATCTAAACGAAGCGACGAGATTAATTCGCTAATAATTTTTCCTTACATATCAGTCGCTTATACAGGTTAGTCATCGTTCTTTATATTGAAGGAGTAAAATGTCAAAACTTCCTGTTAACGAAAATCCTCTTTCTTAGTGATATTTCCTTTCGTCAATCAAATGGTGGAAGAGCTAGGAGTGACGGATAACCCAGACAGAGTAGGATTCTATTCTGGTTTAGTCGTGAGTTTCATAATAGTTCCAAAACCTTTTACAGTCCTCGTGGATCAAGAATTGATCAGTCATTCTTTTTGTTTGATAGGAATCGGTGTTCGCTTTCGTGCAGTTCTTTACAGTATATCATTGGGCTATACTGTCAGAGTAGGTCATACACCATTTGATAAATATTCCGAATTGAAGGTCTGAACTAAGAAAAATCGTTAATTTACAGCAAAGTGGGGAGAAAGCCTGTTATACTCTTTGGTTTGGTAGGAGTGGTGATATCAGGGTCGTTGTTGTGAGTTTCTAGATTATCAAATTCATCTCAGGTGGCCGCTGACGAATGGCGATTTCTCAGTGGTTTAGCAAATTCATTTTGGATGATGATATTCTTTAGATGTCTAAGTGGTGCATTAAATGGAAATGTAGCTGTAAGCATTACTCCGTTCTCGTTTCAGGTAAATCTTCAGCTTTCAAGCTAATGGCTGCGTCGATTAGGTTGTCAGAGCAGCTATTGGAGACGTAACAGATTCAAGCAATTCAACAGAAGCTTTTGCAATGTATGGTATGACTTGGACAGTTGGTGCTATAATAGGGTATGTCATCTCAGTAAACTATAGGAAATTGAGAACTAATCTGATATATCTTTACCGATAACAGTAATGCCCTAGGAGGATCTCTATCGCATCCTTATGAGAGATTTCCAGAATGGTTTGGATCATTTGAGATTTTCAGGATACACCCCTATCTATTGCGTATGTCCACTGTTCTGTGCATATCTTCATCGAACTCAGTGAAACATAGGACTAATCCAACTTGAATGTATGACTAGCTTGTTTGGTTACAGCCACAACGACGACTTTAGGTATACTATTTTGTTTATTGTTCTATAAAGAATCATTACCTTCTTTAGCAAATTCATCTTCATCCAATTACGGACATAATAGGAAAGGCTCGTTATCATTTTTACGACAATTCTCTTCCAACAAGTCGCATAAAAGAAACATGTCGACTTCTTCGGTAATATCAGATACGGAAACTTTGATTGGCGATGATCACTCAAGTATGAATTTATTATCGAAATTACCTAGAGGTGAAGATGGTTTAGAACCTGAAGTGATGGCACCTACACAGAAAAAGGATTTCGGGTTTTGGCAATTGATGAGTATAAAACCGGTTCGAATTATGGCCGTAACTGCTTTCTTGAACTCGTAAGTATAACTCTTGTCATTTGATTGGGTTTTAGTACGTATGGTCTTGCAGAACTAATACCATAGTATAGCTTTGTTCAGGGTGCATGGAATGCAGCTGCATTACTATTTTTCTTTGATAGGAATAAGTAAGTTACGGATTTCCTTCTTAAACCAGAAGTACCAGGGACTAATCTCAAACATTCTTCCTTTGTTTTAAATAGCGGTCTAGCAATGTCTACACCTGCTATAGGAGGAGCATTTGCAATAAATGGATTAGTTACTATATTAGTTCAGTTAATATTATTAAAAAGGATTAAAAAATGGTTAGGAATAACATTAGGTTTTAAAGTATTGTCATTTGGTTGGATATTCGTTTGGTTATTATTACCTCCTTTAAGAACAATCTTATTAAATACCGAAACACCAATATCAACTACATCAGAAGGTCATTTAGTATTTGGAGAAATTAGAAAATGGCCAATAACAATTTTCATTAATTTATATTTATGTTTCTGTACAATTGTTAATATGACAGGTTCTTTATTAATGGTTTTGATTAATACTTGTTCACCAAATAAAAATTCTTTGGGTGCTATAAATGGTATTATGATTGCTGTTGGAGTGAGTCAAAACTTTATATATTTCTCATTTCCCCCAATGATTGTAAACGATATCAAGTTCTGACGATAAATACCCTTAATATTTCTTTAGTGTATGGCAAAAGTTACAGGACCATCTTTAATTTCAGCTTTATTTGCTTATTCAATGGATACACAATTTATGGATGGTAAAGCATGGTGGATTTTTATGGTTATAATGTCAATCATAAATTTCATAATTACTTTATTAGTTAAACATGATGATCCTTCAGATTCAAATGATCTAAACGAACAAGATGAAGTTGCACTGAGTTTATTAGAGGATCATCGGGAAGAAGAAGAGGATGACTATGATCAAGAAGTAACTCCTGTTGATGATAGAAGACAGCCGTATAATACTGGTAAGAAAGAATCATCAAGCTAAAATAGAAGCTGTTCGAGAAAAAATACTTTTGTAAAACATATATATACAACTCCTCCTTTTTCATTTGTTTAATGCGTTTGTACCATATTGATAGAATTGTTGGTTTAAGCCGTTCGTTAGCTTTTGTTTATATGATACGGAGTTCTGTATCATTAGTCAACCACAGGATGTTTGTGACTGCGAATCCGGACAAGGTGATTATAGTTTGTGAGGTTCTATGCATTATTATTCTGCATGATTACAAATCCATCTATTACAGATAGGCACTTCTATTAATTATGCTCTAACTATGTGCTCTACCAAGGCTGTTGCTGATACTGAGAATTGTACTGCGATTGCTGAGAAGAGTTGTTGTTATTGTCATTTGCGTTGCTATTATTATTATTGGTGTTGTTGACGTTAGTATTATTATTATTTATGGTTCCATTGCTAGTATTCCAATTCCAATCACCACCATTTACATTTTGACCACTAATCGTTGCAAAAGGAAAACAATCAAATTTGATTCAGCACATCATCTATCACATCAAAAGACTTAAGCGAAGGAAGGACGAAAGAACTCACGTATAATCAGTGAATAATTGAGTCCAAATATCATTTTCAACACCTTGACCCGTGAAATCAAATGCAGAAGAGCCTAAATCGAATAAAGAATTATCTAATGTATTTTGATTTATACCTAATAAATTGTTGTAATTGTTCTGTGGATTTCCACCGAATATTTGATTGATCGTATTCGATATTTGATTTTGATGCTGTTGCTGTTGCTGACTTTGGCTTTGATGATAATTGGAATTGTTATTTATAGGTAAACTACCTCCCATAAACGTTTGGAATTGATTATCATTGTCATTGGTGTTATTACTGTTATTGATGTGATTGCGTCTATCGATGTTATTATTGCCATTACCAGAATCATTATTATTGTTGTTGTTTCTGTCAACTACCATTGATTGACTTTCAGTTGAAGTAGTTTTGGTCAATCTCGATAACAAATTAGTCATATTTGACGAGGAAGGTGGAAGACCATCAAGGCCAGATGGAGGTGCAGCACTTGTGATGTGTGAAGAAGCGGGGTAGCCATTTTCATGAGTTGTATTTTGAACTTCGACATATGGTTTTCCAAACATATACGAAGCATGAAAACCTGGTGGCGTAGGTAATCTATCTATAGTAGTTTCTGTCATTTGAGACGATTTTGTAGATTGTGAAGAATCATTAATTGCAGGTGTAGTAGCTGATAATAATCTTGGTTCGTCAAAGTTCGGTCCAAATGATCCATTCAAACGAGATTGCGTTGGGTGTGGTTGATGATGAGGATGTTGATTATGACTTTGAGGTGTAGTGGTAGTTTGACTAGAAGGTGATACTGAATGTGGAGAACCTTGATATGTTGGTGAATTATCGAAACATGCCTGATTGAAATCTGATGAGTGTCCTCTCTTTTCACCTTTTGGAGTTGATACAGCTGATGGCATATCATGTTCAGAAGCTAATTCAACCATCATATCAGTCATTTTACCTGCTTGTCTCCAAACCATTTCCATTTCTCTTGATGCAGCTACACATCTTTTAATATCTGATATAGCTCTTTCTCTTTCCGCGGGTGATTGTTTTCCCGAATATACATTAATCAGTAAAACTATAACAGCTACCCAACCAGGTAACATATATCCAACATTTAATGCTCTTCCAGGTAATGCACCTTCTTGTCTACCTCTTTTCAACGCTGTGTCTACTATATTACATATTGATCTTGCTGCATTGGCACAAATTGCTAAAGATGGTAAAAACACTTGACCGTTTTGTCTGTTTCTCGGCGTAGGTATGAATGGTCGATGTACAAGAATTTGACAGTAGTAATAATGAACATATAGTAATGCTGATTGTTGGAAAAGCTGATAATTGGCTCTTGTTGGATCCCATCGTAAACCATCAGGTACATTATCAGCCCAAGAATTCAACGCAGAATCCAATTCTACCACAACTGCACTTTGTGCGGCTACATCAGCATGATGTTCAGGTAACTTGTTGATGGCGTAGATTGTACGTAAAGCAGCTCCAATGATATGATCTAGCTTTAGAGTTTGTATGAAGGCCGCTATCGACGATATTCCAGCTTCTTCAGGTTGTTTGAAATCTTTCTCCCGATCACCGGTATCCCAATATTCATCATCCACATCGATAGGATAATCAGCGTCGAAATCAGTATCTTGAAGAGCGACAGATCTACCGACACCCGCACAGTTGACTCTATCGATGTGGTATAAACACCAAAATGCACGATTATATAGTGCACGTTCTACGGGATCCACATGTGCGAGGGTTGATCGTACATGTATACCGATTTCTTGAGCTGATCGAAGTCCGAGACCAGATAAGATCCACATTAGATGAGGTACAGCACTTCCAGATAGGAAATTGCACAAAAGTACTTGGGTTTGGAACTCGTACAAGTTTGGGCCTTGCATGATAGATCTTCCCATTCGGAGTAGAGCATGAAGGTATTTCCATCCAGCGGAATAACGTAAACTTCCATCTTGATCAGACTTTAGTCTTTCTTTCCCTTCTTCGCTGAGAGCTAGATCTACTGGCCAATATACACGTTCATCATCTACAAATCTGGATCCATTGGCGAAAATCATCAAACAAACTTTCGCAAACCAAGTATTCGTTCTCCATAAGCCAGATTCGTACTGTCTTTTGAACAATATACCATTGAGTAGAGGTAAATGAGGATTTACATTTTCGAAATAAGCATCAATGAGATCCATATCAAAACCTTCTTCTGGCCATAAAGCTAAATCTAATGATCGAATACCTTCATTTGCAATAACCAATTCCCATTCAGGTAGTAGCCAGTATTGAGACCTTTTGTTCTTGTTGACTTCTGCAAGAAAATCCTTTGTTTCACCTTGACTTGGGTTCATATATTTTAGTTCGTGGAAAGTTCTCATTAGATGAGCACCTGATGCTTTACCATGATATCTCCAAGCTGTATCTTTGACATTCAACTTACTCAAAGTATCAGCAATGGAAACATGCATGTGAGCGTCATCCTGATCTTCACTGGTAGGTTCTCGGGCGGGATCCCGCTCATAGGCTTTCCATGGTGATGCACCTAAAACTTGGACCGGTGGTGATCCTGTTCCAGCTGCTGGTGATTCCGTTGAATGGCGTCCGCTAATAGAAGGATAAGGCTTGAGTGAAGGGAAAGGCGGTATATGTAGTGAGCGTAGCGTATCTTGATATGAGGGCAAATCGAACTCTTCTTTATCCAACGGAGGTCCAACATATTCGTTAAGGTCGATATTCGGTTGAAGCTATAAAAGCTGAGTCAGAAAAACTGTCGTTTTCGTGGTTAATGGCGGACTCACCTGATGCAAAATTCTTTCCAGCCGACTACAACGCTGCTCCAATGTTTCTATATAGCTATGCGAAGGAATCGTGTTAGTCATAGCAGTCGATTTATGTGTGAGTAAGGTGGGTCACTTACCCTTTCGGTGGTCCTCTACGTTTCGCCGCTTCCACGTAAGTACAATCTAAGCCATATTCTTGACAGTGTGTACATTCTGATTTCGATATGGGTCAGCAGCTTGTGCATGAGGTGAAAAGTCCATTTTGAAGGAAAATTTACTCACTACTATCACTCAGACTATTCATTGGTCCTTCGCATTTGATTTTTTTCCTCCTACAAGCATCACATGCTCTCTATGAATCAAGATGATCATTAATAATCAGTAATCAAATACAGAACGAGACTAAAGTTATTCACTCACCTGTACTTTCCTCCTTTTAGCTTCGGCTTCAGCTAACTCTTTCTGCTTCTGAGATAATGATGTATTGGCATTGTTAGATGTTTTCCTACCCAATGCTGCTGTTTTCGGTTCCAATGTCGAACCTGAACCTGAAGCTGAACGAGGTGTTGAGGTTGAGTTTGATGTTGATGTTGTTGATGGTCTTCTAGGTTCTTCACCACTTGTCCTTCTACTTGAACCAGCAGATGCTGAAGGTGTAGTAGAAGGCATTATTGCCTAATCAATTATTGAGACCGATATCCCGAGAGGAATTATGACGGAATGGTACAGCTAATCAATGAGAATGCTCGACTCGTTCCAGGATTCTGTTGAGTTGGAAGTGCTCTTGGAGTGATGAGGTAGGATTAACCTAAATTCGAGATCTACCAGAGAGAGATCTTTTTGGTAACTATTACTAATTCTATTTGTTATTGTGATTTTCGCTGAAGACGACTATTGAATTGACCGTCGGGGATAGTAAATGATCGTTGACTATTCAGCCGCACGATCCGAGTATGCGTTTCTACTATATCGGCATTCGTATAATATACGAGGATTGAACGCAGCAGATACCGGCGAATGATATATGATATTTTGATTTATGCAGTTGCAAAAAGAGTTTGTTCTAGAATTGATCCAAGATATTGGTGAGACGCAAGGTAGATATTAGCGAAAAGATTTACGCCAAGTATTCAATTAAACTATATTATGCAAGTACAGTAGTACCTTATGATAAATCACTTTGACTGCGGTACTCTACTACCAAAATTGTTACCGGATCCGATTACGTTTTGGGTATTTATCACTCTAAACCGAAAGCATCATCTACTCGTACTTTTGTATGGTGATGACGCGATGCTTTCTTTTGGGTTTCGGTGCAGCCGCGGCGATTATATATAGAAGATCTCTTTCATGATGTCTACCTCGGGGGGTTTTTTTCTTGATCTTGCAGAATCGAATGTAAGGTATACACATATACATATATACATATTGTAGTGCGACTGTACTTAAGGTACCTTGCAAGATACAGAAGCATTAGCATTCCATGAAAAATCAAATCTCGGCGATGGAAATGCAAACCAGTTCGGTGATCGATCCTAGCACACTGTTAGTAAACTTCGGTCAGCGTACAGTCTAGTAATCTGATTACCAAAACAATGGATGCTTTTTTTTTTTATTATGGTACCGCGCCGTTTATCAAACTGATCTTCCCATGATTATCGTTCAGCTTTAGCGTAATATTGCTAGTCTCGAAAGATTCACGTTAACAGATGACGTTTCTCAAGCAAAATAGACCAAATATGATAATCACCAACTCTTTTGCGGTAGCTTGCTAAACGATTAGAGAGAAACCGACAGATCCTCTTAACCCTGGACAATCAGGTTCATGTACAATTCTTTTCACATGCACCGATATTTTCACCAAAGCAAGCTGTTGTACTGATACAGGTCAAGGTCCAAGCGTTGTGGGGACGCTTTGTATATATGAATGATGATTTTATGCATTTTAAACACTATTTTGTATAAGCAAAGTATCTGATCTATCTATCTACTTTTTACTTCCATCTCTAAAAAGAATCTGTCTGAACTTAAAATACTTTTATAATTCTTGATGTTTGGGTGGTTCTGGACCTTTATGAGTAGGAATAGCTTTACTTATATAAGTTGTACCCATCTTATCGCCTGTTTCTTGTGTTTTATCTTCTAACACTGGACCTTTATGCGTTGGATTAGCTAATGTAGTTGAAGAAAGAGTTTCTTCTGATAAATCAGGTAATTCAGAATGCGTTGATTCAGTAACTGAAGGTCCATGATGGTTAGTTGGATTAGCTAATCTTGTCGATGTTGTTGCTGTTGCACTAGAAGATGAAGAGGAAATGACAGGTTTTGGTCGACGTGGTGCTTTTTTATTGATTAAACGAAGTACCTATTCAAAAGAAGTAGAAAATGAATATGCGTCAGTTATCGTGACATATCTCAAATTTATCAGGATCATTTTCAACTCACAGTCATTTGTAATTTTTTACCTTTTTTATCTAAATCATCTGCCCAAATAACAGGATCAGAAGTTAAATCATCCTCCAATAAAACCTGTTTCTTCATTAGATCATCCATCCATAATTCATTTTCTTTCATTTGAGTTTCAACATCTTTTAATTCTTCTTCAGTGTATTTTGGTGGTATAGCTGGATTTTCTGGAGTTTGCTTTGAAACATTCTCTAAAGCTTCCGTATTGTTTTTGGTAGCTTCAACCAAGAATGATCTAGAAGAAAACATTGCTTGTTGAAATGCTTCAATAGCTTTTGGTCTATGTAATGATTCTTTAAATCTCGTTATTATTGGTAATTCGATTTTCCTATTTTGACCAAGATATATATGTCAATGTCAATATCAATCTTCTAACTGCATGCAAACCGACAACTTAGTCATGCAAAGTCCTTAACTTACTCTATATCAGCCCGTTTACCCTTCAAAGTTTCCTCGTCAGCAGTTTCAGCATGATCACCTAGCCATTCCATCGTTTTATCGACTATAGATTGTAATGTGATTCTTTCTTCTTTTTTAGCGAAATCATGCAATGCTCTATTTTCAGCATCTTCACTTAATAAGCCAGACAATCTATATAAATAACCTTCTAAGAGATTTCGAGCTTCCTCTCTAGCAAACTTAGCTGATTCATATGTAGCTATGGATCTCAATCTGTAATGAGTCGCATGAATGGGTTAGTATACGTTGTAAAGATTCCGTTCAATAGGGTAGAAAAGGAACACGGCGGAATGAGAAAAGCAGTCATGAACTCACCTAGCCTGTGTGGTTCTTTTCTCTTCACCGGTCATTGGTCTTATACCAGTATGTTTTTCTTTGAATTTCAAAGCAATCTTCTGCTTTTTGGGTTGTTTTTTCTCTTCTTTAGTATCAACCACTTCATCTTCTGTTGGATTCTCTTCCGCTGGAACGGAGTCATCTGAAGAATCTTTATCTTTCTTTGAACCAAATAAACCTTTAAGTGCACCTGCTACACCACCGGCATCCTTTGTAGTCTCTTCAGATCCAGTCGAATTCGACGTCAAGACTGCATTGGCTACTGATAGGTACCCTCTTGGATCTAATCTCAATGTAACTTGAACAACAGGTAAAGGATTTGTAAAGTTCTTCACAGAATTTTCAATATCACTAATCTTGACCGATAAGATAGGTTTTGAAATAGCTTGGTTTCTCTCTGTTATGGTTGTTGATTGGCCAGAAATCAAATGTGTTGATTGAGTAAACTCTAATGTGATTTCATCTTCTGCAGAAGGTACAGGTAATGTTAAAATCTTTCTTTCACCTAATTTGGTACCTTGTTCAAAAATAACTTCATCACCCATTTTGATATCATAAAAACTTCTTTCAGTTACATTTAAATTTTTCATTTTGAATGTTCTACTTAATGCTGCACCATAATAAGCTGCACCTAAAACAGCTGCTTCGTCGGTATTGACATTTTGAGCAATTTTATCATCAGTTCCACCTAAAGCTGATTTTAGTGATTGTTGTACTAAAGGTACTCTAGTATTACCACCGAATAAAATAACTGAATTGATGTCGTTCAATGTAAGACCGGCTGAAGCGAGAGCGGAAGTTATTGGATGGGAGAATAAAGGAATAGATGACTCGACAGCTGATTCCAAAGACGCTCTTGATATTTTAGATCGATAATCAACATCATTGAACAACGATTCAATCTACAAAAAGATGAATCAGTATATGGTAAGCGTTAAGACAAAGATAATTGATACTCACAGCTACATTAGCTTCTTGATTTGCACTTAAAATATGTTTGACTCTATTGGCTTCTCTAGATAATTTTGCTAAAGCTCTTTTGTCACTGATAATATCTTTTTGACCTGATTTCTTGATGAAATCCTCTGTCAAGATTTTCTGAATCTCGGTATCTAATAAAACACCACCTACATTTTCATAACCAACTGATAAAACTTCAATATGTGTAGTATTTATTGAAGTTTTAGATTTTTTAGTTGGGAAATAAGAAGTTTGATAAAATGATAGAATAGTTGCTGTTGTAGATAAAGCACCTGAATCATAAATAATATTATATTCTTTTTCACCTTCACCTATTTCTAGATTGAAATTTGGGAATGTTCTTGTCATAGCGTAATTTAAAGCTACACCTGTACCTTCACCAATCATTGCTAAACATGTTAAACCTTGTAATTCTAAAGCATCTTTATATGCTTTACGTTGATAATGATCCCACCATGAAGGTACGGTAACTATAACTTGATTTATTGGTTCAGGTGTTGTACCATCAGGTATTAAACTTTCAGCTAAATGTCTATAATATGATATTTGATGTGCTAACAATGCTGTAGGTGTCCAAACTTCTTCAGATGATGAGGGTGAAGGCGAGATATGTGAAGGTGCAGATGAATGAGGAAATATTAACACTCCGTCATTAGTCATTGAAGGTGGATTTGGATGAAGTGGTAATTGATGTTGAGATGTTGAGCCTAAAAGTGGTTTTACATAAGGGAAATGAGCATCAGGAAATCGTGTTGCCTAAAAACCAAAAGATTTAAGAAATCAGCTCGTGTCGGTTGGAAATCGATGAGCAGTTGACGTATGTATATCTTTCTATGCTCGAACGAGAATAATACTCACTGCCATTTTAGCTTCTGCACCAAATACTCTATCATCCCTCTTCCAACCCACCACACTAGATATCTTCCTTTTACTATCTTTGTCCAATACAACATCGAATGGAACACCAGGTTTGATCAATGATAATTTTGTGAATTCTGCTCCATAATCTATTGCCAATACTGCAGCTTGTATAGCTGGAGCTAGCAAGAGAAGTAGTAGTGAGAAAATATGCGATGGACGCATCTTGATAGGCGTGGTTTGCGATCTTTTGTAAGTGAATAATGGAAATTGATTGATCAAAAGAGTAACCTGTTGTTATAGATGATTAGGTATCGTTTTCCCCGTATTCTGAGGTAGTTGATGAATTCAAGTGACACGTCGATAGTGTATTTTCACTGAAGCGATATCTTATCTTGACAATCAAGAGCTCTTGCTTTTTTTGAAAAGAAGCCTCTGTATCCTTCGTGATGCTTTATTACACGTCTATAAAAGTCATTTGGTTGTTAGATATTCTTGGTTGAATTTATCAATTCCATCAATTCCATCTAACGTGGAGGCGACACAAGCGAGACTACCTCCACGTCTAGCTTTATTTATATGTTCACCTCATATAATAAGTCAAAAACGTGGTGAAAAGAGGGACTCCACATACTGCGGTCATAGGTCTCAGCACTGACTGCTAAGCATATAAGGTTATGTCTTGAATGTTATTCGAAAAATCATCGTCAAAACTCATGTATAGCTGGTTGAACAGCCAAACAGCTATTATCGCTCGGTACATCCAGATCTCGTACAGAGTAGATAGAGAAGGACATCAACAAATAAGACGGCTTCATTTGTGAAAGAGTACAAAGACTTGCTGGAATCAAAATTCACAAGTCATATCAATAATCCCGTCTAACTTGGTCTTGGCGCGTGTGATAAATATTCTTCTACGAGAACCGCAGTCAACCACAATCACTAACTACTTTTCATCTTAACCGGTGACCGACATTCATCTTCCATCATTCAACAATCAACAATCAATCACTGGGGTTCAGAAATATACGCTTCCGATTTCAACTGCAGTGTTGTGAATATCCTGTCAGATCAAAATCAAGTAATCAGAGTAGGAATATCCTCAGAGAGTGTGTTTACGCTCAAGCGGTCCTTTCCATCCTGAACAACCACTCCTTCTTCCAAAGGACCCATTAAACTGCGAAGTCAGTCAAATCACATCGCAACGTTCTTAACAAAGGATTGACGATTGTCAAATAGCAATTATCGTCAAGAGTTTTTTTGCACCTCAATACGCCTCAAGTACAATAATAAGTGTATATAATAGATAGATCGGAAAAGTTGGCACATAGACAAGATGATGATACCTAGATGGAAGTACATCGGTATAGCTGGTGGATTTATAGTGAGTAAAGCGCCGTCATGATATGCATGATATCGCAATCTCGTCTTTGGCGGTGATGTCTTGCTGATAAATGTGATGATTTATGCAACATTAGTTCTTACTGCATTTATTAGCATCCATTCATCCAACTTATAGAGCTACTACATCACCTTTCAATCTTTTACCTTCGGGAGGATGGAAAGCCGGTACACCGCCAGACTCAGCTGTACCTAACTGGGGTGGAGATGGACTGCCGAGTGCAGATGATTTGAGAGACGATGATGCCTTAGAAGGCAGAAGAAAGGCAAATGCTGTATTTGTGGTTTTAGGTGAGTCAGACTCGATAATTTTACATTACATAGCTCTTGCTCTACACGGCAGGTGAAACTGATTAGACCATGTTTCTTACCTTTCTCAGCACGAAACTCAGATTTATGGCCATTCTTAGATTCTATGAGACAAATGGAAGATAGATTTAATCATTGGGCTAAATACGACTACGTTTTCTTAAACGATGATGATTTCTCAGATGAATTCAAAAGGTATACACAATCTTTGACTAAAGCTAATTGTCATTATGGTAAAATTGAACCTGAACACTGGCATCAACCCGAATGGTGAGTATTTATATTGATATCCAATTTAAGGAGATTTCAGTGAGCTTTTGGAGGATGTAGCTGAACCTTCTGTCATTTTAAATCCTGTTAGGATCGATGAAGACAAAGCTACCAAAGCTAGAGAAGAAATGATTAGGAAGAAAGTCATTTATGGTCATTCAGTACCTTATAGAAACATGTGTAGATTCAATTCGGGAGTGAGTAGATTCTCACTATGAGTTGACGTCAGCTTTAAGGATCCATCAGTCGGACATAATTACTGATAAGGCCTGCTTGTTTTTGTCCAATTAGTTCTTCTACCGACATCCTCTCCTTGCTGAATACGACTATTATTGGCGAATTGAGCCTTCCGTAAAATTCTTCTGTGACATCAGTGAGTGATCGCCCACTCTTATAGATTTGGACAAATGGGATTAACCATGCTCATACCGCGCTCCTAATCAATTAGATTACGACCCTTTCCTTGTTATGCAAGATGAGAAGAAAGTTTACGGTTTCACTTTATCGCTATATGAGTACATTGAAACTATTCCTACCCTTTGGGATGCTGTTAAAGGTTAGTCTTACTTTGTGTGTCTCACAAATCCGAAGTCATTGCTAAAGAGTCCATTTAATCATTTGTAGAATTCATCTCAGAACATCCTGATTACCTGCCCGAGGGAAATGCAATGCAATTCTTGAGTGACGATGGTGGTGAAACGTATAACAAGTGTCATTGTGAGTAATTTGTCGATCTCCAAATAATTGCGCGACTAAACAGTGTTGATTTTTCTCTATATTAGTCTGGTCTAATTTCGAAATCGGTATGTTTTGCTCTCCGGCGTTACTCATTCACCTAATTTTAGTCGACTTTTCGTAGACCAATACCAAATATTGTCACGGGTTAGGTATGCTGATCGAGTCAACCTCATTACATAGGTGATTTGAATTTCTGGCGAGCTGAACCATATACGGAATTCTTTGATTATCTCGATAAAAAAGGTGGATTTTACTATGAAAGATGGGGTGATGCACCTGTACATTCGATTGGTGCTGCGTTATTCGCAAAGAAAGAACAAATTCATTGGTTTGAGGATATTGGATATAGACATGAACCTTTCCAAGTGAGTTTACCATTCTCCCAATCCCACCTCTAATCATTCTTCTATAATCGTATATCGAATTCAGCGATAAACAAATTAAGAATCTTTCCAGGATGTTTTGTTTTCTACTTGTTTGCTGATCTGATTTATTCTCTTATATAGCATTGTCCACAAGGTGAAGCTCATACAAGAGGTAATTGTTGGTGTGATCAAGGAAACAATTTTGACTTTGAATGGTAAGCATGAATTTTCATCGCTCTTTGAATGTTCTTTTCGATTCATTGGTTTGTTAACATTGGCTTCTTTACTAATATTTCTTTCAATTCTCCAATCGAAACAGGTATTCATGTACAAAGAGATACGTTGATATGTTTTAAAAAGAAACGGGAATGAAAAACAAGGTTCGAAAATAGTAGAATGGAATGTTTTTTTGTTGAAAAACTTATACAAATAACAAACTTGAGTAATTATTTTTGAACAACTCTGAGATGTATGATAAATACGGTACGAGTACTCTATCTACTTGGAAAAAAAAATTCAAAAACCGTTAATTATCGTAATTGTAACTCCAATTCTTCAAATCTATCTCACTGCTAATTTCATGGGCATACAAGAGAAAGATCTCAGCAATAAGACAATTTACTGAGGTTAACATGAAACACAATAATATGGCGTGAGACTGTTGTGACGGTACATGTTGATATACTCTTTCCAGTCAGATTTTTACTACCTCATGCTATAAGTCAATGACGGATGTTCTGCACGCGAAAAGATCCGCATCATGGTATGAACGAGCATATATGCATATCTATATATAATGGTATGTAACAAGTCGTATGGCGGCATCTCAGAAAAATCTATATAATGAGATTGTAGAGAATTAAGAAAACAAGGGGAAGAAAATGAATGAAGAAATGTTTTATATGTATGATATTTAGTTAATATATTGAAAAAGGAGTAGAAACATTTACAAGATCGTATTGTTTTAATCGTTATATATATCGTAATCTATGAACTTTGGCATATGTAGGAAAGCTATAATATGATACAAGGGAATTTTGCTTTATGATAAGGGAGAAAAGCGATCAAGATGTTCAGATTTTCGCGAACAGATTTTGAACACTCCTAATAAGGAACGATAGGAGCAGGTTTGAGGATTCGTTCATTTTCGATTCTTTCTTTCTCTTTTAAACCTTTTTTCTTTTTCTTCAATTGTGAGATTGAAATATGTTCATTTTCCTCGAACATTTCAATTAATTTACCTTGATCTCTCAGATTCAAGATATCATGATATGATCCTAATGATTTACCTTGTAGAACTAATTGTGGTAATTCATCTTTATCTCCCAAATCTAATAATCTTGAAAATAATGGTATGATGATTTCTGAATCTCTTCTTTGATCAACATCAATTATTAATGGTGAAGGTGTAATTTTATATTCAGATAAAATTCTTTTAATTTCTCTATGATATGGATCTCTCATTTTACCTATTAAGATTATTGGATACATTGTATTTATTTCTTGTTGCAACAAAATCAAATCTTCTTTAGCGTTTGAATGAGTAGGATCGAAATCTAAGACTTTGTGAGGATCAAGTGGTTTGCTAGGATCAATTGACGGTAAGGCATTGGCTGTGGTGGATGTGATGAACTAATAACAGTGAAAGCAACTTAGTAATACTATAAGACGTGATAGACCTCTCGAAGATCGGTAAACTTACACTAATCAAAGCAGCAAATTCCTCTTCAGTATTTTTGAATTCTAATGCTTTCCCAGCGGCTGTAGTAGTCTGAATAGCAGCTTCGGCTTGACGGGCATCGTCGATCACATTAGCGATCAATGGGTACTGATCGTTGACCTGTGCATGTCCCGAGGATTGATCGACATATCTTCTTGAGAATGCCAAGTCTCTTTGATTGATGAGGTGGTCCATGTGGGTGGCCTGAGACATTGCTCGATTGAGCAGGACCAAGCCGAATGTGAATACACACACACCGATGAGCAAGACTGGTCGTAATCGCCGAGGTATTTTCAACAAGTAAGATAAGGTGGTTGAGTAAGAAGGATTTCCTGTTCCATATGGGTTAGTAATAGGGTGAGATTTGGTCTAATCAAGTAAAGAGAAAACTCTTGTCAGCATACACTGAGATTGCAAATATAAAATTACAACTCACACTAGCATCGTAGGCAAAATAACTACTGCCACTTCTACCTCTTTCTATTGGATGGCCTTTGGGAGTATGGGCTGGACTTTTCATGGGACTCGTGTGTAAACTGGCAGTATATTCCGGTATACTATACATTTTTGATCTGAGTGGATTGTGAGGTGGTAAAAGAGGGAAACGACCCATCGAAGAGGAAGAATATGACGCAGAGGAAGTCGAGGTTGAAGTTGAACCTTCAAATGGTAAGATCAATTTCGGTGTAGGTTGTCGTGACATCGAAGAAAGAATCGAATGATCAGAAGCCATTTTCGGTGTACTTAGGATTGTAGCTTGATCCCGGTTTGAATCATTGATATCTGGAGTCAAGATTGATGAAGAGGAAGTCGAACTTGAAGGTGAGATTTCTTCAGATAAATCTGAAGGTAATAGAGGTGGTAAACTCATTGGTGAACCGTTACCTCCCGTTGATGAACTTGGATCACTTAAAGATGATTTATGATATGTATACCTTTGACCACCGTAATATGATTGAGATGGTTTCGATAAATCAGGAGAATATGATGATGATGCAGTAGCAGCCATTCTAGTATCTATTTTTGGTGATAAAGGTGGTGTTTGAGGTAATATATATGTGGGATAAGCTTGTCGATGATATGTGTGTTGTGATGACTATAGGTAAAGTAGAAGAAATGAATGATTGAATGTTAGCTAACGAGAAGTTTCCATAGATACAATCTATATGAAGTTGAATTCGTGAAAGAATGAAAAAATTGATGAAATTTATTATTGTAAGGAAAGAAGCGATAAAAGTAAGTTTACCAAAGGGACTGTCGAAAAACAAAACAAAAGGCAGTGAGAAGATAAAGAGAAAGGGATGAAAATGATGGTAAAATAGTAACATTGTCAATTTGTCGTCATTATGTTAATATTTCACCATCACACAGTCATTAGCGTGAGAAAGAGGAATGAAAACTGTAAATCTTGATTGATCACAGGGATAGATGAACAATCAATCAAAGATGTTGAAAAGGGTAAAAGGCGATATTGATGGTAAAGGAGGGTATGTCAATGGGCGTCATCGTAATTGATTGATCGATTATATTGTATGGTAGTGTCATCTTTCCGTAATAATATTGCGCAGCATATAGTGTGTACTGTAGGGTTTGTTACCGTGTAGATTGTGTGTTTCATCTTTTATAATTCGTTGATAAGATGATGTATGGAGGTAGATGAGACATGATCGCGATGATCAATGCGCATCAAAAGGTACATTGACCAAATTGTACCGTTTTAGTTGATCTTGTCGGAGGTCGAGAATCCGACGAAGAAGATCAAAAGCCAAGTGTTGTTGATGATAACGCTCTGACCGGTATTGTCGGAATATTGTTTCATCTTCTGATTTAGGGTTCCCGCCGGCAGGGGAGACCACATGATTGGAAGCGATTAAGACGACATCCTTAAATGATCGGTCTCAGTTTCTGGTCTGATAGCGGTAGGTGTACGTCGCAAGGGAGGGCTTTGAAGGTTGAATGCTGATACTTGATGTTGGGGTAGCGAAATGAAAAAGATAGAAAGATAGAAAATGAAAATATTGGAAGGGGAAGAAGGGAGAGCGAACGGAGATGCAGAAATGCAGCCATATATTAGCTGGACCTAAAACTCACCATTACAGATTTGTCTCTTGTCGAACCGATATAAAGTGTAACTTGATAATTGCTAACTGTAAAGGGTCCCGCCCAATCAATGTCTATGATTCTATAGGTGTACTAATTCGGTGATGTTTTCTCCTGTTATTGTATTGTTGAATGATAGCTTGTGTTACTGATAATCCGTAAAGGCCAGGAGATAACCTTTGATGTTAACTCTATATATATATCTATGTCTATATCTATATCTATGATTTGCGTACTGTATTAGCGGTGATTTTCAATTATGATTGAAACATTTTTGAAAACGATATGGAGGAATAAGAAGCCTTAAACTGATAAAGCCATTAAGAGAATCAGGACCTCTTCATGTTGACTTTAATATGATCTTCTATTCTATTTTAGTCAAATGGAGTAATATATGAAACGAATAATAATCGAACAAACAACAAAATAGGTGGAAATTGGAATGGAATTAAGAATAGATAGATGGGATTGAGGAATTGATTGAGAATTGGTGAGTTATGGGAATAATGTGTTCAGTATGGTATGAGCCATTGGAAGTGGCCTTCATTCATATCTGGATCCGAAAAGGAACACACATGCACAGTGACAAACAGATTTGATTTGATTTTTGATTGTAATGGTAATTGTGATAAACAAAACTCACCAATTCAAAGCTAAAGCAGATCCCAACAGGTTTCACTTCAGGAATAGAAGTTGCTTAATCTTTTAAACTTTAGGGAATTTGTTGGATTCGCAATCCTTCAAGAAATGTCTTTTGTACCTTCCTAAGGTACAAGGTCGGCAGGCTTTTTTTTTTTGGTTTTTGGCTTGACGATAGATTCTCACGTTCAAACTGTGCTTTTGTGCAAAGCTAAACCGGTATCCTCTTGTATATTCTGAATGCAATCAAGGTGTAATCCGACGATGTTGAGACTTCGATTGATTGAAAGGATAGAAGGAATGGTTCGGAATTGTTTGGTATCGCAGGAGAGGAAGCCGTTTGATATCAATTATTCGAGGTATGTACAATTTTAAAATCACTTTCTTGAGAACTTTGTGTCTTTCTTTATCTTTCTTGTCTTATCTCTTGGACGTTTTTCAAATATTTTGTTCTTTTATTTGAATAGGTTTTGAATGAAAAGTCCTCTCTAGTGCAAGTCGTGATACGGATGGAACGGATGTTCCTTAATTATCTAAATTAGTTATTCGGTTCACTAATCCTCATAAAGATGCTAAAATATCCACTGAATTATTTTTAGATTTGTTCGGGTTTCAGATCTTATTGAATTCAATTTTACACAAGTCGTAGTATGTGAAATTTGTCAATTGATTGTTGAACTGGAAGAGAACGATGAGGAGTGTTGATGAAATTTTGATATGTATATATATATATATATATCGTAGTTGGACTATCGCATCATATATTTCAATCCATCTTCTAAATTTTTCAATCCACATATCTACCATAATCTATCATCATCATATCGAAAAAGATATGGAAGTCGACATGTCACCTTATAGTCACCGTTTTCCCAAATCCCGTACCTTAAGGTATGATGAGATGTTTCACGCAACCTTTTTAGGGAAAATTAGGTAAAAGCTGGATTTTATGTAGATTTGGGCTTTTTTGTCTGCCTCCTCTAAATCTCGTGTTCAGGGATTCAGAATCCGTAGTTCAGTACTTTCAATTATTTTGGATCTCCCGGTATTAGCGGGTAGGAAGGGAGAAATAGTTATATGATTTCCTGAAAGCCTAAGACTAAGTTTATGGAATTCGTTCTGGTGTAGGGATTAAAGAAAACTTCGATGCGAACCTATCTCCTAAAGCGAGACAACCAGATCGGAATTGGAATTTTTTTTAGCATAAGCATCAGAATATAGTTTGTCTATCACAGCTGTAATAAGTACATACAAACGGTTCAACGCACAGGTGACTGCCTGAGTCTTAAGCGTCAGGATAATGCTCTGAGATGATATTCAACCGAGACATCATAGACAGCAATGAATACTAAGATCATCGTCCAAAACTTTACTCAGTGATATTTACCGCACAAACAAATGTACAGAGTACCCTTTGGGCAGACTGCCTTGAAGTAGTAACCACATTTTGACTACATTGCGGCAATGATCTCGCAGTGAGGGAATATTGTAAATTTCCCATACATTCACGAGACCCAAAATACAATGCGAAGAGGCGTTCTTGATAACGATAGCGACGAACACGTGAATGATGATATCAGAAGCATAGGAAAGGCAAGCAAGCCAGTTTTGTATTTCGTATTTCGTATTTCGTATTTCGTGTTCCGTACAATGGTTATCTGGTTATCTCCCCTTTTCTCGGTGGGATAGGAGCACAAGAATCCTGAAACGGGAATCAAAATAATTAAAGCATTTAGAAGCCACTGACGATTTCGGAAACGATTTCAAAAATGTCAACCGGAACATTTTCTTCCTTCAATAACGTTAACCCTGGAAAAAGTAGTATCTTTTGCATACAATTTCGTTCTTGCGTTCTGCTTTTTGTCTCGGGTTAACCCATGAATTCATGCTAATTCAAGCTATTTAATCGTTCTTTTGTGGTAAATGACAGTTCACTGTTTGTATACTAGCATTTTAAAGGAATTGCACAATACTAGCGCAAGAGATTGCTGATGCGTTAAAGGCAATTCCGCGTTGAGCTCTATCCCGACATTTGGCTTGCTTTCTACGATAGTCATATTGGATACTGAACTACGAAGACGATTTTTTTGAGAATATCAATTGAGACTCAATTCGTCTCCTAGGGTATCCTCGAATAACCTGCTGCCAAAACGACCGTATAGCTACTGTTGTACATAATAGATCAATCACCATGACCTTTTCCTCCTGTATCGTCGGACCCAATTTGACATTAAAATTTTCATAAACAAGATCTTATGAATGCTTTTTTCGTACGATGTGTACTTACTATCCTTCCACCCACCCAAAGGGAGCCGAATAAAATACAGTAAGTATTCTGATTCCATCGTTGATCGTTTACTGGAATCAAAAGCTACATCGATAAGCGCAAAATGGTTGTCACCAGCATTACTACTGTACAGTGGCTTTGTACACCTATCGAAACGGCTATTACGAGTCAAGGAAACTCAGTACCTGTTCAAATGCCGAACTTCCCAACCTTTAAGAAACAAGCACGTGGGGCCTCGTAGATTGATCCCACATGTTCTAGAGAGCACATTTTTATCCCATCTAAAAATTCTGCACATGAGAGTAATCATCAACCTGCCAATCGATGTTGTCTGCTAGACAAAGACAAGGTAGGTTGGTCACTCATTGGAGTAACCCATATGAAGCGGACTTTCCTTCGGGTATTCCATATTCAATAGCGACTCGGTAGAGTTACCAATGATATTCCCAATGAATTGAGTCCGAGGGCTTGACGACGTGGAAAGGACTTGAAGTCGAAAAACTTGATCTGATGTTATGTTTACGATCCCCCTTTGAGGCGAAAGTGATAAGTGTCGACTACGCTAAGCTATCGGGAATCCAAGACAATTCGTCGACTTGACTGGCGATAGCTATTACTCGCAGTCGAAAATAACACTTGTCTCTGGTGACCATAAGTATAGAGCACTGAGCTACAGTGCCTCAGTAGTACTGCTTTACATCGGCATTCGTTCCAACAAGCAAAAACAATCTCTGTAGATTCAGACTTTTGAGTTCAATCGAAGTCAGAAGCAGAAGATGACGTAAGTGATTAAGCTTAACAGCGGTAAGAAAGGAATGTTCGGAACAAGCCGGTAAAGTTACCGTATAACCGTACAAAAACACAGAAACTACGTCAACGGAATTCACTTGAGTGGATTTTATTATAAAGTGCAAGGTATCGACTGAAATTTAACGTTTAGCTTCTAATAAACATCATTATACACTGATAGATAATCAGCATGTCAGAAGCACAGTGGCTCAGTCCGACGTCCATTGAAGAATGGTGGTCAACTACTTCTCAAAAGGGAGTTAAGAGACCTTATTCAGCTGATACAGTCGCATCTCTTCGTGATGTTTTCCCGGAAAGTCACCATTCAAACGCTATGGCAACGAAACTACGACAAAGACTGGGAAAGTCACAGAAAGATCACTTGATCAGCTTACTCAGTCAATCTGGGTCTGGTGAGTTGCTGCCATGGCCTCGAATCACACGTCTCGCAATAGCTGACTAGATTGGTATAAGATATCCTGTACGTCGCTGAGGACGCATCCGTGAGTGAGGGTTTGGAGTTGGTACCGAATGATCTGTAGGCCTGGCTCTAAGCGACCGACTATTTCGTTTGCTGATATTAGAATATCTATATACAGGCAGAACATTCAAACAGTACCATCTCTAAAAGGGTGTCGTCAATCTACCGCTCACAGCTACATCAAGCACGAACAGCTAGACAAAGTCAAGATGGTGACGGAAACTCCACTTTGATACCAATTATAGCAGACGCATCAATAGATTCAGGTGATGGCCAACATATAGCAGTAATGAAATTAGTCAAGAATCTAGTACAAAGTGGTGTATCAGGATTTCATTTAGACGATTTAGTTCCAGGTACAAAAAGGCATAGTTGTAATGTTCTAGTACCTACAAACGAATACTTGAAAAGATTAGTTGCAGCCAAATTACAATTGGACATCATGGGGTACGTCCGTGAATTTTCTTGATTTTTGACAATTGTTGCTGATGATTTACGACATTAATCAGGTCCGAAGTGGTATCAATAGCTAAAACAGATGCAGAAACAGCTACTCATATATCATCGACCATTGATTATAGAGATAGACCATTTATCTTAGGCGCCACTGTAGATTTGCCTCACCATTATAGACATGCTGAAGGTAATTCAGGCAAAGATGAATGGAAAAGGGAAGCCAAGCTGAAAACATTGGATGAGGCTTTCCAGTCAGACCATCCTGGTTTATACGAGCGTTTCATCGAACAAACTAAAAACTTAAACGCTTCGGAAGCTTTACTTGTAGCTGTCAAATTGTCACCATCATTTTATTGGAATTATGAAAGCCCAAGAACTTCTGAGGGTTGGTACGCTTATAAAGGTGGAATAGAAGCTGCTTTGACTAGATCAAGTGTAGTTGCAGATATCGTCGATGTAATCTGGAATTGCGCTCATACCTTTGATGTGATAAAAGCGGAAACATTTGCCAGAGGTATTCAGAATGTTCATCCAGGTAAATGGTTAGCGTATAGTGCAGCTGAACAGAATGATCAGGACCAATGTAAGTGTATGAAAACCTTGAATGAATTTTATTCAGGCTGCAAAGCCTTGACTAAATTCCATTTTATCCCCATTTACAGTAAAAGAACAGTTAGCTTCACTAGGTTACGTCTGGCTATACCTACCTGAGTCCAAAGGTTCGACTGGATCTTTCGCTCATCACGCTGACGGTACAAATTCCGAATGGTGGTGGAAAACTATTGGCAAAGTAGCTGATGATGCAGCTAGTACTATTAGTCGTAGAAAGTGAAGAATGTTTCACCTGAATAGATCATAGATGTTATACCAATGCTAAAATAGACGAAAAATGAGCTGATTAATCAGGCCTCGAAGAACGATGGCTATCCTATTGCGAAAGAAAGATGAGCCGTAAAAGTGGATGAACCGGATATCATGGGCGTAATAAGACACAACAATATAAGATGCATGTCACGTTTGCTGGTTCCACTAGCTTCATAGCTAAACACTTGACTGACACAAGTCATGCACAGGTGTTCTTGGCAGTTTCATTACAGACGCTAGTCAGCATAGCCATCATCATCACTCTACTGTTCTTCTGTGTGGCGATACTTGGATTATACCGAGTTAACCGTTGTATTTGCTGTTCTCGGCGTTTTAACTTGAATTAACAGGTAAGGTACACTTTAGTACGTCATCCTCATCCTGTTCATAACTAAAAAGGGGGTGAATGTCTTACGTAAATATTCCATTTTCTCTCATTTCGTCCCTCATGTTTTCATTCAAATATACAATAAATGGTTGTGCGTTGAAAAAGACAAAAAAAGGACTCATGCATCTTCTTCCTTACTCATCAATAATACATTCCATCGTCCATCATACAATCAACCTTCTATCAACGTTCATCATGCTCATCGCCATATACCATAGACCATAACAACCCTCAGCATCGCATCACTCTTGATTTCGGTATGATACCTGTTTTCTGACCTGTCAGAATGTCGAGAATAATATAATAGAAACAACCTAGTTTCACTTTTAGCATTAAAGACACGGAAACAAAAAATAGAGATAAAAAACCCTGTTGTAATACCTGAAACATTAATATTCGTCAAGAAACCCAACATACCATCAAAGCAATATAATATTATAAGAACATATCAACAAATCATAATTATTCTTGAACGTAAATCAAGACATCGATACTAGACATCATGACAAATCAGCCTATATCACCAGAGATATTGACACCTGTAACGGATCATCCTCATGATCCACCTACATTAAACATCAATTCAGATAATGATGAAAGAATAGTCAATACCAAGACCAACACTCCCCAACAAACACAACAGCAGCCTGTTTCTCTGCTCACAGCATTGATCCATTCTTCAGATAATAACAGCAATAAAAACATTAAAAATCAAAATACTGGTACAGGTATCTTATCATCCCATTCATCAACACCTTCAACTGCATTTTCAAGTCCACGTTCTCATGGTATACTACAGCAATCTCAATCACAAACCCAACAACAGCAACAAGGCGCATCCATCTTGCGACGTGAAAGTAATAGCGGTCTCTCAGATGATGGAAATATTGGACTTGGTTTAAAAGGTATGGAAACTCTGAAAAGTCGTTTAGAAAATATAGAAGAAAAGAGAGAACGTATTGGTTGGGCAGCAGATGTAGAACAACCTCCTGTGGTAAGTCAGAAACGAGGAATTTGCATCAACGTTCTTGACAATAACTAATCTGAGATTCTGGGAATATAGCGTTCAGGATTGAAATTTGCCGTTGCGTCTCATCCTAATCGACCTTCATCATCAACCAATCAAACCCCAAATCTAGAAGCTCCAGGCGAAGCTGAATATGATACTGATGAAGGATATCAAGAAGATGAAGAAGATGGATTCGATTCAGATAGTTCACAGGATTCACAAATTAATCCACGTTTCCCATTCGCACGCCCAACGAATTTTGAGCAACATCCTAGATATATAGGTTCAACACATATACCTACTATTACATCACCAGGAAAAAGGTTAGAGGAAGAGAAAGAAAAAGCTGATCCTGCTCCATCACTTCTACCACCACCTTCAAGAAGAGGCCGAGGCCATATTAGAGTAGATGAAAATACTGTATCTGAAAATGCTGCCTCGAAAGATAAGATATGTTCAAGACATCGTAGTCCACCTCCAGCAAGATCAAGATCTATATCGAGATCTTCAAGTCGACATCAATCTTCTTCAAAATCTGCTCCACATAGTCCAAGTAAAAGTCATCCTACTAGTGCAGGAAACGGAAGATTATCAGATGCTGGTCCAAGATCAAATCGCGCAGGTAGTCCAATGCCTTCTGCTTCCCAGCTTAGTGAATTAGATGATGATGAGGAGGATCTAGAAAATGATGATGATGATGATGAAGAAGATGCAGGTGGTGATTCACCAAAATATGATATACCATCCACAGGTTGGCGAAGTGATGATGCAGTATTTTATGGTCCGAAAGCTAGACAAGTAACACCTATAGCGAGACATCGACCTCGTCGACATAGTTCAGCATTAGACAGAGCTGTCTTTGTTGATTCAGATGATGATGGTGAAGGAGATGTTGTTGTGGATGGTGTATCACCACAAAACAGTGGAATAAGTGGGTTTCTAAGAAGAGCTTCTGAACATATACCAGGTTTTAGAAGACCTTCTTCAGGTTTATCCGCATCGGCAGCAATATCAGGAGCAGGAAATATAAGTGGAAATGAATCAGGTTTAAATAGATCTTCAACTACACGCAGTACCACATCACAAGCACAAATACCTTGTCCACCTGCATTAGATAATACACCAGCAATGGCACAAAACAATACACCTAGTGATTTGAATAATTCTACTGGTGGATTAACACATCGTTTAGAAAATGCTTTATCTATACCTTCCGTTCCGTCTTCAGCAGCAGTCTCAAGAAGTACTTCCCTCAATAAACCAAATCAATCGTATTCACGTCCCAATCAATTAAATAAACAAAGTCAATCAGAAAATCCCACTACTACAACAACAACAACAACGCAACATAATCAAATCAATCGTGTTGTAACTCCTCAATCAATACCAAATATAAAATTTAAAGATAATGAACAATTAGGTTGGACAGATGAGGCTTTATTGGAAATTCGTAAATCTAGAAAATCAGATCAATTGTAGTAAATTAACCATAATATAATATGATAAATACCGAGCATCTTATAACTTCATACTACTTATAAGTACAATAATTGTAGCTTTAGCGTTGTACCCATGAATGATGGTAGATTTATAATAATGCAAATAAATGTTCATGTTCAGACCCTTCGACTGTATGTAGCGATCACCCAATTGGTAAGAGATATAGCGCTGGTATTGCAAATCCACCGTATACATATCGAGTGTAGAAAAAGACAGAAACCAAAACAAACAATACAAATTAATACAATTATTACTCTATAATCCGATTCCGTGATCCTAACAATAGCATTTTATTTAGTCTTGAAAAATTTTTCAAGTACTTGAGAGAATGTACGAATAGCTTTATAAGTTTCTTCATAAGTTGCAATTGAGAAAGATAATCTGAAATAACCATAACCTTTACCTCCAATTGCATGTTCACCACCTCCATCAAAGTACCAACCAGGTGCAAATAGTACCTAAAAAAATCATAGGATAAGCCAAAATGTTGACAGGGGAAGAGAAGTGAAAAATCAACTTACTAAATTATCAGCTAATTCAGTCCATAATTTTTGGACTAAAACATGAGTTGCATCTTCACCCTTTCGAGTGAGTTTATCGTAATCTGGATGTTCACTGATATGTACACCCAAAAATACGAACATACCAGCTAATAGAAAAAATTGTTAGTCATTCTTCTTACGCCATTATACATCGGTACATATAGTGAAGAAGACTAACCAGTTGGAGGGGTGAAAGTGACTAAAGCGGGACCATGCAATCCTTTCTTCTCGTCCCATTTATTTTTAGGTGTTTTAGAATAACAAGTGATAGTTTTTGATCCATCAGGGAATAAACTTTTATTTTGATCAAATTCAAGATGGAAGACATCTTCGAAAGCATCGCACATCCATGTTTTTCTCATGTTGTATGTAGCTTTAACACCTCGAAGCCATCTTATATAACCTTCGAAACCCCATTTTTGTAGCATGACAGTTGTCAAAGCTGTGGCGAAACCACTTGGTGCTTGAGTAGAAGTTTCTGAGATTCTGGTTAATCGCTCTATGAATTGTGGATTGGCTGTGATCCAACCTAAACGAGAACCGGGAGCAGAAGTTTTCGAGAAAGTCTATAGTGATAATGAGCAAGATGACCAAATAGGGGAAACAGATTACACTTACATCCATTCGAATAACTCTACCATCTACATCGAAGTGAAGGTAACTAGGTGGCAGGTTCTTGATGAAAGCTTGATTACCTTCCGATCCTTCTTTCTTTTCTGCATCGGCGCGTCGTTGAGCAAGAATTGATTTATCGGATTTACTTCCTTTTGGTGTCCATTCGCCGGTATACTATCCAAAAGAGTCAGCATAGTTCAAGGGCAACATCATAAAGTACTCACCAAACAGTAGTATGGTTCATCCTCACAGATGATAACATCTAAATTATAATTAGCGTGAATTTCGATAAACCCTTGAAAAATTTACTTACCGTATTTTGAGCAAATTTTGTAAAGCTGTTTCTTTCTTTCAGCTTCCATTGTAGCACCGGTTGGATTTTGACCGGTTGGAATAGTATACATAATATGAGGTCTTTTCTTTCCGCCTCTTTCTTCTTCATTCCATTCACTTAAAACTTTTTCCAAATGTTCAGGTAACATACCTTCTTTATCCATTTTAATTGGTACAGTTTTACATTCATATGGTAAGAAAGAATTTACAGCAGAAGGATAAGTCCATTCTTCAACTAAAATAGCATCACCTTTTTCAGCTAAAAGATTAATTATTTTACTCCAACCATCTGTATTACCAACATTAACTAAAACATCCCAATCTGAATAAGCAGGTTTATAAACTTTTGAAACGTATTCTCTTAAGAATAAAGGTAATGCTGGTGGTCCAGTCGCAGCTTGATATTGTAATGAAGTTGATAGTTGTATAGTCTTTGGATCAACTGGCTTAGGTGACCATTTAGGTATAGTAAATGATGTAGTTGGTAAACTTGTTGGAGAGAATAGCCATTCGATTAATGATTTTCCTTTCTTTGGTACTCTGGGTGGATCGAGTGGGAATGCATCATGAGCTAAAATTGTAGCTGATAAGGTTTCAAATGGGAAAACTTCTGGATGTGGAATACCTCCAGCCATAGTGATCTATCATTTTTTGATAGACAAAGTCAGCTCAGTACTTCTACGATAAGAGATATTGACTTACCATTCCTGGAACACCTGCATATCTGTAAAGTTCTTTAAGAGTACTAGCTTCTCTGTTTTTGGTAGTTTGATTGAAATGGTGAGAAAGGTCTTTTGCCTGAGGCAAGGAAGCTGAAGCTTCACCTCTTGGCTCTGTAGCAATTTCGAAACCTGTATCCATTTTAGATGATTTCTTGCTATACCTATTAAATGTTTCAGTAAGAAGAAAAAGGCAGATGATAAGAGCTGAATCAGCAAATATACAATTCACATACAGTAGTAGTATCAAGAGGCGACGATCGATTACACCATATCAAAACTATAGTTTTAGACCGACGGTCATCGCCGAAATAAGTAAATTCGGTCGAACCCGATAATGACCAAAATGCACCATATGGTGAAATCATCTATAATTAACTAGTAGCGATAAGGACGTTCAATGGTTCAAATCGGATCGGATCATGACATACATCTACGAAAACCTCCACCTCGAGTGTCCATATTCTCATCTCCAATTCATTGCAGAATTGCTCACAGTACTCATATCATTTCATGCTTAGATCAGTAACAAAACTATTTAGGCATACCTATACGATGGCTTCAAGCAAATATACACCATCAACATATCATGCAACAAAGAATGAAGTAGGTGTGTTTACTACACCTGGATATTCCGATGATATCAAGCCTTTATGGAGATTCAAAAATGCTGAAGAAGCAAAGAAGAGTGCAGAGAGTATATGGGAAAGATTTGAGCGATATAGGGAGAAAGATGATTTTGTAGGGTGAGTATTATCTTCATCTATCATCAGTTGGACAGCTAATTTATTCATGTTTTGCCTGTATACATCTTGGTAGAATGGATATATGTAGAAAATTCATTCAAATGGGTCGAACAAGATCTTTAAGATATGCATTAAGACCTGGAGGTAGAAAATATGATGAAAAAACAGGTAAAGAAAATAAACGTACGGGAAAAGTTTACGATCAAAGTAAATTAGATGGTGCAAATATCTACGAAAGTTGGTTAGATAAATGTTGGAATGATGAACAGTATAAAAAAGCATGGGAAAATTGGAAAGATGGAAAGGATAATGCAAACTTGAAGGAGGAATCTAAAAGTGATGGTAAATTTACTACCTCAAAATCAAAAATTGCTACCAATACTGCTACGAATGCCAAGAGAAGCAGGTCAGAATCAGATGTTTCAGATGATGAATACTCAGAAGAAGAGGATGAGAAACCAAAAGTGAAACTTCGAAAAACACGAAAAACCACTTCTACATCGACGCCACAGAAGTATCCCAAATCGCCTGAAAATGGAACACCCAAGTCAAGGAAGAAGTCGAAAAAATCTTGAAAGAAACGTTAGTCATGGGATGGATAGAATACATGCTGAACAAATCTGTTATATCTTCCGCTTGAACATAGCGCGGCGAATCTGTGTAGAAATAGCCATAACATCGCTGTGTACCTTGGTTTCTGGGTTACCCATATTTCTGAGAATTCGCACAAGCTATACATAAAGTAGACGGCACCAGCTACTCCCAATAAGAATGGGTTTTTGGTATATGTTGTATATGTAAACAGATTACAAAATGCATTCTGGTTTTGACCGTTCAATTGCTCATCAATTTATGCTCATAATATGTTACACTCGGAATTTACTCTGCTTTCTTCGCATTTCGTCTCTTCGCCCAAACAATTACCACCAAGCTCCCTCTCCTCGTGAAAATCCTTCTCCAATGTTACTGTCATTAGTCCCGCCACCAGGATTTGCGAGTCTATTATCTACATCTTGGGGTAAGAAGAACTGTTCCAGTCCAACATAAGGCATCATGTCAAGTTGATTAGCTGATGCCCCTAAAGATTGACCATCCAAGAAGCTACATAAAGCAAAAAACGGAACCAAGTCAGCTATTGTAGACATGTAAACAAAAGATGATATCACCTACAGAGGTAATTGGTTATCTTCACCTAAAGGTATACCGGCTCGTTCCATGGTTTCTTGGGCAAAAAGGGAATCAAATTCAAATAATTCCGCTGAAGAAGGACTATCATTGATCAGTTGATTAGTAGCATTCATCAAAACGGCTGCTGAACTAGGTGACATTTTAGCTGAAGGTAGAACTCCACCAGGTGCAGGACTAGGATAGAATGCCGGATTAACTAATTGTGAGGGTGAAAATGCTGTTAGAGCCGAGGCGAGATCCACCGGTGTGCCATTTCGTGGACCAGATAAGTTTGGTAAAGCAACTACTCCTTTACTAGGTGAAGGCATAGCACTTGGAGCTGGTATCACTTTTTGTCTTCTAGCTTTGCGCAGGATTAATCGAAGTGATCGAGCATATCGTCCGGCAGGAACTGCGAGTATGTCAGCTCTCCATCGCTGATTACCTATTCATAATATAGTAGACTACTCACTTTGTGATAGAATCATAGCCAACTCTTCAATGTCTTTGGCCGTTTTCTTTAGGTTGAGTTCATGGGGGAATAGTCGGGCGATGCGGATCAAGAAGGAGGCGGCAAAGGCAGCGCAGACGTGTGTGTAATGTACAGCATATTTCAACCCGTTTCTATAATTATCCCCATGTAAACAAATATCTAAACATTTTTGAGCATTTCTCATGGCTCTGATAGCCAAGACTCGCTTTTCTTCGGGCATTTTAGCGACGTCTGCAGGATCACGAATACCCCTTAGGAGTTGAGAATTGACAAACAATTCTGCGTACTGTCTTTGAATGACTAATGATTCTCTAAAGAAATCACCTTTGCCTTTACCAAATCTATCTGATAATACTCTATCCCAATATCTTTCCCAAGCATCAAAGTCGTTGTTGGCTTGTTTAAGTCGTTTAAGTGTGTTGTCAGCAATAGGTGATTCTGGTGAAGATGTAAGTTCAATGTGTAAAGGTGATCGTAAAGCTGTCATTTCGACGGTAGAAACTAATCTTGCGTCGGATGGAATTGAAAATGGGTGTTCGAGGAGTCGTCGACATTGATGAATCGTCTCGTCTTCTCGAATGATAGCTGGACGTCCGGTACCATATGCCATTTGATGCTCCATCAGATAAAGACATAACCAAACTCTAGATTGCACTACCAGAGTTTTCTCTTGTTCAAGTTCGGCTTCTGATTTACCTTTACCCATTCCTGTTCTAAGGAGGTGAAGGAAAGAGCGATTGATACCCATATCTAAAGCCATTCTAACGGCATGACCTCCAGGCAACCATCCAGAATCTCTGAAAGCGGATAGAAGGATCATTCCTTGTACCGCTTCGACTCGGTGGACAGGGTGGAACAATGTATTGACAGCTAGAAGAGATTTTTAGCTTGACAAAGATATAGCTTCAGGAAAAGACATACCTATTTTTTCGGCATGAGAACGGCACAGAGTTTGAGTTGCACTATGTGGTCCACCACCGTCTCTAACACGAGCACCAACAAAGATTATAGTAGTTAAAGCAAATGGAGATCGTGATCGAAGACTAATTATCAGCTTTGCGCTTTTGAAAGCTTTACTCACGATTCCCAAGTGTCATATCTCGGATCAAAGCAAGGAATGAAGTTTGAAGAGCCCATGTAGTAGCTACGAAGGCAGTTAGCAAAGTTTCCACACCGTGATCAGCAATCCCTTACATTTGCAGCATCTCTCTTCCCTCCTCTTCTGACACTAATCCTTCTGTTACAGCATCAGGGAAAGCATGGGTATGTTGTCGTTTAGGTCCAGCCTTATACCCAGGACCAATAGCTACGGGAGGCAAGTTCTGATTTTCGTAAATGACAGGACCATAGGCGACAGGATGAGGAGGAATGAATCTAGCTCGTTTTAACCCTTTCTTGTCTTCATTGCCTGAACCTGATCTTTCCATTTCACTACCTGATCTTTTCATTGGAGTTCCACCGTTTGTACTAGTTGTTTTAGCTTGTTCTTCTCTGGCTCTTTCAACGGCTGCTTCTACTAATCCAGCCATATTCGACATTTCCCCGAGTGGATTAATGATTTCTTCTGGACCTAATATATCTTCAGGACCCATTGAACCAGCACGAGAAGGTGGAAGAGACATATGTCTGGTGGTATGATTAGATTCAGCTAAATGACCAATTGGCCAACCAGGTACGTTGGGTGGTTGTAAGTGAGCAGGAACAGTTTGTCTTCTTGAATTCTCATCGAGCACGACTTGTCGGCGAGGCATTTGGGGCGCACCATTTTGTTCAAAGTTTTGGTTGTTTGGAATACCGCCGCCGTATGGCCGGAAGGAATCAGTTGAACTACCTGGTTGTATAGGTACAGAGTGTATCATTGAATTGCCTGGGGTGTTAACCCCAAAATTAGACATAGCCGGCGGCATGGATGCACGGCCATAGGGATTGTGAACATCCATAGCAGATGAGTTCACTGTTGGAGAAGTGGATAGGGGAGCCATCATGCCGTGCATGGCTGGATTCGCGAGAGGCATATTGCCGACTGAAGCAGCATAATCTGGTGTAGCTGTGTTGACGTTGACGGGTGTGGGTATAGACGTATTGGAAGCACCCGAGGACATTCCAGCACGAAGGGTAGTGACAAGATCAGTCAATGTGTTCTGTATTGCCGAGACTTGACCTTCAAGCGATCGAATTCGGCTAAGAAGCAAATTTGATTAATTAAACACAATCGTCCTTTTTTGAGATTTGCATGACTCACTCTTCACCAATACCTCCATCACCCCCACCTGATTTGCCAGGTTTCTCCATAACACATTCAAGACCACCGTTCCGACATCGTTTGCAAGGTGGATCATCTGCACCTACACACCTCATTTTCATCCTTCGACAGTTGTTCTAGATGCATAGTGGTAAAGTTAGCTCTCATCGCAACGATACTGATGTTTTACGTCTATGCAGATTCTATAAAATGAATTCTATAATGTACTCACGCATGCTCCTTTGTTAGATAAAGCCAACATCGTTACTGAATTAGCCAAAGAAAACTACTGCGATATGTTGCTAACTTACTGTTCACTCTGTTTATGACGCCTTTCTTGTCACCTTTACCGTCACTTTTACCGCTAGCATCTTTCTTACCACCCTTCGAGTTCCTACTATCATGGTCTACCTCATCCGTTGAAAAGTCTCCATCGTGATCGTGATCCATCGTTAATGAGACATAAAATTTATGATTTGTCCTTCTTCGTGTACCGGGATATACCGGCCGGTTATGAACGATACAACCTTCACTGACTAAATCCTTCTGCTTTCTGTTCAATGTAACGATTGATACTGAGCAAGGACTGCGGACGTTGAGAGTTCTGGTTGCGTGAAAGTAATCTTGATCGCTAGTGCTTGATTCCCGTGAATGAATTTTAACGGACAAATAAGGAGGTCGTGAGTGATGTATGCACTACGGGGATGTTACGGATGGAGACTACCACGACTCAATGCTTTAGCTTTCATACTCTATTTCAATGCTCAAGCACTCGTCGGCGGCAATGAAATATCTAATAGGGAAAGTCTACAGTTTGGTTATTGTATTGTGTTCCTGACATTTAAGCGATCACGTGATAACGACATATTATGCGAAAATTAAAAGAAGCTGTTCGGCTTTTTCTCGGTGGGATCTAAAGCCAAGTGCCTGAATGAACGAAAAAACAGGCAGGTGAGCAAAAACAAGTCGAACACGCGCGCCTATAGTCAGCTAGCTTGACGCGTCTCATGATCGCGTGGTTGAGGTGTACAAATCGCGAACATGAGCGTTGGGATCATGAAACATGAGGAAATGCAATTATGGCAGTCAGTGAAAATACATTTATCCTTCTTTGAACACTGATGCAGACGATCATTATCTTACTCTTGACATACACTCACAAACTCTCAGGCTCGTCTTTCTACTGAACTGGACTGCGAGAAGCACTACCAAGATGCCTCTAAGGAGATTGGAATTGTCCAATTTCAAGTCCTATCGAGGTCAACAGGTAAGCTTTCTCTCTTTTCTGGCTTCCTAGATCTTTCCTTTTTTATCTGAGCTTACAATCTCTGCTTCAGGTTATATCGTTTGGTGATGCGCCTTTCACATGTATCATTGGTCCTAACGGTGCTGGTAAATCCAATTTGATGGATGCCATTTCTTTTGTATTGGGTGTTAAATCTGCTCAACTTCGATCAACACAATTGAAAGATCTCGTTTATCGAGGAAGAAGAGCTGCTCAAAATGATGATGAAGAAATGGATATTGATGAGGAAACTCAACAAACTCAAACTCAGACTGGATCAGAAAACGATGCTAGAACAGCTTGGGTAATGGTTGTTTATGAGGATGATAATGGGAAGGAATGGTCTTTCAGAAGAAGGCAAGTTCATTTCAGTCGCTCCAGAGACAGGATACTGATCCACCGCGGATATAGTATTTCTGCAGCTGGTGCATCATCATACTTCCTCAATAGTAAATCAGTAGCATGGAAAGAATATAATGGTCAACTCGAAAAATTCAATGTTCTGGTAAAAGCTAAGAATTTCCTCGTTTTTCAAGGTGATGTAGAAGGTGTAGCAAGTCAAGATAGTAAGGCTTTAGCAAGGCTTATAGATAGGATTAGTGGGTAAGTAGCTTTCGACGATCTCTCAAAAAGGATGCTACTAATGGTCTTGTATAGCTCCCTCGATCTTGCACCAGCATACGAAGCTGCTAAAGCATCCCAAGAAAAAGCGACAGAAGCATCTACAGCTAATTATGCCAAGAAGCGAAGTATCATCACCGAAGTAAAACACTTCAAGGAACAAAAGGATGAGATCATGCAATGGGAGAAGTTGAGAGATGCTAAAGTATGTCAAACGTTATAACTTCAATATGAAGCTGACCAAATTCAAACAGGATGCTCTCATTCAACGACATGCCCTTTGGAGGTTGTATCACCTTACTAACGAAATCAACGAATCCACTGCCAAAGTCGAAGAAGCCAACAACAAACTAGCAGATCTTCGGAAACAAGCAGTAAGTATTCGAGATTTATCGCTTGAATAAGTGACTGATCGATTTGGCACTACATAGGAACGAGATGATCGTAAACTTCGAGAATCTAAAAAGGAGCAAGCTCAAGCACAGCTTAATGTTAAGAAACGGGAAGCAGGTGTAAAAAAGGCTGAGAAAGCGTACGAAGATAAGGTAAGCTCAATTCAGGTCTTTTTGACAGATATGTTACTTACACTTACACTTTCATGCAGAAACCCGAACTTCTCGCTGTGGAAACTCAAATTGCCCATTCTGAGAAGAAAGTGAGAAATGCCAACATCCTCGTCGAAAGAGTACAAAAAGATGAGAACAGACAATCTGAAGCTTTAGAACAACTGGAAAAAGGTGCAGAAGATATACGTAAACGTATGGAAGAAGCTGGAGGTAAGTGTGATATCACACAATATAGTTAACCTAGCTAAATATCGGTATAGAGAGACAAAGACAACGTAGTCAGGCGGCTGGTATCACTCTTTCAGGCGCCGATCTTGAGGAATATCGAAGATTGTAAGTGTAAATGGTATGTGATTGAAGCTAACAACGTCCAAATAGACGTGCATCTGCAAACTTACAAGCCGTAGCTGAAAGACAACAACTGGAAACTCTTCGAAGACAACAAAAAACCTTACGGGATGGACTCGCATCCGTTGAAGATAGAATACAGCAATCTCAGAGACAACGCAGTAAATTGAATACCGAGATTGATGCGTTGACCGAAAGGGAGGGAACAGTGAGTTGACAAATAGCCGAATAGTGCTGACTTTCCTGCAGATGTCAGAGAAAGTCGATGAGATGAAAGAAGAAAGAGAGAGCATAAAAGGTAAATTAGATCATGCTCAGGCTGAGAGACGAAGAATCAAGTAAGCAAATTTTTGCATATGATAGGAGGACAACTGACTAGATTTATAGCATGCGAGAAACTGAAATCAATGAGCGATTACAAGAAACGTATAATAAGCTGTTACAAGCTGGTGTGGACAAGCGGGAAACAGAAAGAGAAGCCAAACTCAAAGAGACCATAGCTAGTCTAAAAAGAGTATTTCCTGGTGTTCATGGTCGAATAGTCGATTTATGTCGACCGGTCGCGTCTAAATACGATACTGCAGTCACAACTGTCTTAGGTAGAAATTTAGATGCGGTAGTTGTCGAACATGAGAAAGTCGCTATAGATTGTATCGAGGTGAGTGAAACATCACCAACTCCTCTCATGTTGGGCTGACTGTTCTCCAGTATATGCGAAATCAACGAGCCGGTCAAGCGACGTTCATTCCTTTAGACACAATTCAAGTCAAACCTGTACCTGAAAGACTCCGAAACTTTGTCAAGGGTGCCAGACTTGCTATTGATTGTATTGAATACAACGCGAATGTCGAAAGAGCTATGCAACATGCATGCGGAAGTGCCCTTATTTGTGATACTATGGATATCGCCAAATATGTTTGTTACGATAAAGGTCAAGAGGTCAAAGGTGAGCGGCTTTTGCGAATAGACGATTTTCATTGTGCTAACCATGCGTACTTCAGCTGTCACTCTTGAAGGTACAGTAATTCACAGAAGTGGTCTTATCACCGGTGGTCAAAGTTCCGGAGGTGCAAGAAAATTCGATGACCGAGAAGTCGAAGGTGAGTCAAATCGCGACATACCTTTAGAGGTTTAGCTGAATTACACTTCATGTACAGGTCTCAATAGGCAGAAGGAGCTCTACCTTTCTCAGCTCCAAGAACTTCATCGATCCAAGCCAAAAGATAAAGCTGATGAAGGTCTTCTTGAGAGTTTGACGCGTCTCGATGCAGAGCTGACTGTCGCTAAGGACGATTTGGTATGTCAAACCTTTCTAGAACGCTATCAATTGTGCTAATGAGCCTTTACAGACCGCCACTCGTACTCGTCTAACCGGGTTGAAGGAGGAACTTGAACATGTCAATTCTACCATCAATAAACTCAATCCCGATTTACAGAAACGTCAACGAGAAGTTGATAATTCCCAGAACAGACGACAAGAACTACTGGAAACCATTCAAGAGGCAGACGATGGAGTCTTTGGTAATTTCTGCGATAGAATAGGAGTTGCAAATATCAGGGAGTACGAGGATGTTCAACTAAAGATTGCTAAAGAGGCAAATGATGCTATGGAGGGATTTTCTGCTCAACAAGCAAGGATCAATCATCAGTAAGTCCACCTTGCTGTTCCTCTAAGCTCGTACTGATGTTTCGCGTAGAATCGAATTCGAGAGGTCTCAAGTCAAGGCTACTCGAGAAAGACTAGCTAGTCTGCAATCTACCATCAACAAGGAAGAGCGGAACATCACAAACCTTCAAGCTACCCTCGAAGAAATCCAAGGTGTTCTTACTGAGCTTCAAGAAGAGGTCGATCGTCAACGAGGTAGACTTGAAACTGCCAATACAGCATACGAAGAAATTGTTGGCCGAGTTGAAGCAGCTAGAGATACCGCTCGAAAAGCACAACGTACACTTGATAAAGCATTAAAAGAGATTGCAGGTTGGAATGATGAGATTGAAAGATCAGGATCAGAGAGACATGCTATCTACAGGAGATGTCGATTGGAAGAGATTGATCTGCCCTTGTTGAGGGGTTCGTTGGATAAAGTACCCATTGAAGTAAGTACATCATACCAGAGTGATGATGGGTACCGACTAATTTGTTCAATCGCATAGCCTCCCACACGGCCTGCTCAAGATGACGACGCGATGGATGTAGATGATGATGGGACACAAAGACCGGTTGAGACAACAGATTATGGTATAGAACCTGATTATGACAACCTTGAAGATGAAGATAAAGAAGTACGTACATCGGAAAAAAGGCTTCGAAATGAGAGAAGATAACTAATCTTTTTCATTCATAAGGATTCGGCTGAAGATGTAGGACGTGAATTCGAAGCTCAAATAGCTAAACTGAAAGTTGATTTAGAGAAAGTTGTACCTAATATGAAAGCCATAGATAGATTGAAAGATGTGGAAGCTGGATTAGAAGAAGCTGAAGAAGAAGCAGAAGATACTAGAAGAGAAAGTAAAAGAGCTAAAGATGAGTTCCAATCTCTCAAAAAACGAAGGTACGTCAGATATCCAACGTTTTTGAGTTGTTGTAGTTGACCTTTGAAGACGAATAGATGCGATTTGTTTAATAAAGCCTTTACGCATATGTCTGAAAATATCGATAGAATTTATAAAGATCTTACAAAGACAACAAATCAGGTTGGAGGTACCGCTTGGTTCACTTTAGAAGATGCTGAAGTAAGTAGTACCCTATGATTTTTCGAGACTCGACTAATAGGTCTATACAGGAACCATACTTAAGTGGTGTCAACTATAATACTATGCCACCTGGTAAAAGATTTGCTGAAATGGAACAACTTTCAGGAGGAGAAAAAACAATGGCTGCTTTAGCTTTACTTTTTGCTATTCATAGGTGAATCCCTATTTTATACTTTCCTTCCTCGAAGATTGGCAAAAATCTAACTTTTTCCCAAATAGTTACCACCCTGCACCATTCTTTGTACTTGATGAAGTTGATGCTGCTCTTGATGCTACCAATGTATCTAAGCTTGCTAGATATGTTAGAAATCAAGCTGATAAAGAAGTACAATTCCTCATCATCTCTTTGAAGAGTACATTGTGAGTATTGTAGCTGTCGAATGATCAAGGCGCTTAAGCAGTCGTGCTAATCCATGCTTGTTAATTTACAGATATGAACGAGCAGATGGATTAGTAGGTGTTTACAGAGAACAAGAGGAGAACAGCTCAAGAACATTGACGCTGGATCTCAGAAAAGTGAGTTGCAAGACTGTGTGATTAGTGAGGTACCGGTCACTAATACCAACTCTACGATCAGTACGCTACCTGATTTCGAAGAACAAGATTATATGGAGTGAATGAGTGAATGAGTGAATAATTTTGTACATCATACCGACTGACTGGATTACATGTATATTTTATTCTTCAAACAATACAAATGCTGCCACATGTAGTTGTAGTAAGCGGGAAGCATACGATGATCAGAAGCATGACCTGAAGTGTGCGGTAAGTGGTGTTTCTGGTATCAGGGTTCAACGTGAAGAAGTGTTTTTTGTCACTGTTTGAACCCTAACCTGCATAAGCGAGAAGCCAAAAGAAGGTACTGTACATACAAATGATTTAGAAACCGAAATTATAGACGTCATCAATTAGTAGCTGTTCTTACTTTACCCATGAGAAAACCCTATTAGATCCCAGTACCGCATACATACCGGCATTTCACTCTTTGTTGTCTTTGTGTTGTATACGTGCATCTTTTTTCCAAACGCATATACTTTGTATACAGAATCAGCAAATCCTGCATTTGGTTACTTTAAAGCAATCAATAAGAGATAAATCTTAGATCTACTTCAAATCAATCCATCTCAGCTTCCTTTGTCCATACTGGATCTCAATTTACTGGCTTTATACAATCTACCGACATCTACCAGGAACGACAAATTAGATAACTTGTCCGGTAAAAGGAGAACTTTATTGGTCTAATCCCACACTCACACAGAAAGAAGTCAAGCTTGATCAATTGTTTTGGCGAATTTACAGTAAAAAGCAATATATACCGAAGAGATCTTCTTTGCTACGACAAACATTCACGTTAGCATATTCCAATTTCACCGACTCAACAATCTAAACAAAACAGTGATATAAAACTCTTCAAAATGCCATTACCACCAATCTGTACGACTTTCGAACCATATTTCCTACTTTCAAATGACAAATTAAATGATATAGTAGATCATTTTATAAAAGAGATGGAAGGTGGTTTATTAGATTATGGTAAAGATGTCGCAATGGTACCAAGTTATGTTACTGGTGTACCAGATGGTACAGAAGAAGGGTAAGTTATGAAATTGATTGATTGATTCTTGTCTGTTCTTTGTTCGTTTCTTTCTTCTTCTGCAAGTTTTCTAACAATATTATTTGTATAGAACTTTCCTTGCTCTTGATTTAGGAGGTACAAATCTGTAAGTTTACCTTTTCCAGCTTGGCATTCCCTTTTTTGTGTATAAAAGCTGATTCGAGAGGTTCTAGTCGAGTTTGCGAAGTACGTTTATTTGGTCAACATAAATTCGAAATGAAACAACAGAAATATAAAGTTTCAGATGAATTGAAACAGGGTGAAGCTAGAGTATTATTTGGTGAGTCTATAGCTGAGTCGTAAAGTAATATGGATCATTGAGCTTAATAAACTGACCTTGTACTCTACATAGATTACATTGCCGATTCAGTAGATGCTTTCTTGACTGAAATTGGATCTGATATATCTTCAAATGAACCAATGCATTTAGGTTTTACCTTCAGGTGAGCTTCCCAAATAATCTGCTTATGGTTCTATTGTTCAACGTCAACGTCAAATCACGATGTAAGCTGATATGTTAATTGCATTTTAGTTTCCCTGTGGAACAAACAGCTATTGATGCAGGTAAACTGTTAACTTGGACAAAAGGATTCGCAGCCAAAAATGCAGTTGGCAATGATGTGGTCAAATTACTACAAGATGCTTTTGATAGAAAACATATCCATGTTAGATGTAGTGCTATTGTTAACGATGTAAGTCAATTATCGGCTTTATGTGTTCTGTGATTATGGTAGAGAGTTAATCTCTTTGTACCACTTTTAGACCGTTGGTACATTACTTTCACGATCGTATCAATCTGGACCTGCACTTATAGGAGCAATTTTCGGTACTGGTACAAATGGTGCATTCATTGATAAAACAAGAACAATCAAGAAATTAGGTGAAGACAAGATCAAAGAAGCTGAAGCAGGTGGTCAACATGCTGGTGAATATATGGTTGTAAATACTGAATGGGGAGCATTCGACAATGAAGTGAGTTACAAACAGTATCTTAATCGACCGCACAACAGGGGATGCTAATCATTCTCAAAACCCAGCGAAATTGTTTGCCCATATCTATATTTGACAACAAATTAGATAGAGAAAGTATCAATCCGTAAGTAAGATAAACAACCTATCTTGGAATCGATGCTTACAAAAAGGATCTTCTTTAGTCGTAAACAAGCATTCGAGAAGCAGGTCTCCGGAATGTGTGAGTTGCTTCAAACGAAATCAACATACACAGATCTCTAATATGACTTGATTCAGACCTCGGTGAAATCACTAGAAATATACTTTTACATCTCATTGACGCCTCAGTATTATTCAAGGGATATTCATCAAAGATAATCAATACTCATTACGGTTACGACACAGCATTTGTCTCGGGCGTAGAAGCAGCTAAATCACCTGAAGAAGTTAAAGATTTAATTATAAAGCAATTAGGCGTAGATTCAAAACATATCGCAGAAGGTGATGCAGAGATTGTTCAATGGGCATGTCGAGTGGTATCTGAAAGAGCATGTAAACTAGCTGCATGTGCTATAGCAGCTGTAGTCAAGCATACTGGAAATGATAAAATACCATCTAACGGTGAAGAAGATAAAGGTGTCGATGTTGGTATTGATGGAAGGTGAGTTCATAGATTTCCTCTCTTGATGACAGATATGATAAACAAATCGCTAACATACAAACTACTTCTGAATTTGAATAGTGTTGCTGAATTCTTACCAAGATTCGCTGAAAGAGTATCAGAAACCCTAGTAGAATTATTAGGTGAAGAGGGTGGAAAGAGAATAAGAACTGGTTTAGCTAAAGACGGTAGTGGTGTTGGAGGTAAGTTTTCCGATCATACGAAGTCTTTATATTCATTCGATCATCTAAAACCGTATAATTGACTGATAATTGATTCACGTCCACTTCTTCTCATAGCCGCATTAACAGCTCTTCAAGCTAAAAAAGCAATGGATAAACGTACAGAAAGTAATTCACAATTTGTACCTGGTAAAAAGGGATTCAATTAAAATTAGTATCAAACAGACTAGACTGTCACATGTGTTTTTCTTCGTTTATGAAATCATAATGCCATGCAAAAATTGTATAAATGACGATATGAGTTGACGATCGTCTATGAAAACGCGGAAATCAAACAAGATAATTTATTGATGTCGTTAAGGTATCATACATATCGTCATGAATATTATACAACAGTCACTTGGTGATCTTATCGGTATGGAGAATGAACTTTTCGAAGTCGTTATGTTTGATGCAATTTCCTCACTGGAAGGAATTTGACAGGATGCTTATTCAAAAATGGCCAAGGTGGTACGGATATCTATGGTTAAAAGCAATATATGTAATGTTAATTAAGGAAGACAACCACTAATCAAATTCTAGACCACACGAAGCTTACTAAGAGTATGACGATCAAACCACCCAAGAACACTTCTAATCCATATAAGACTGAACTTGTAGTATAAGATAACCCAAATGATACAACCTTAACATGTTGACATATTCATATTATTTAGCTAGATTTCACTCGAAGTTGCAAAAGACATGACGAGATGTACAAGTCAACTTACTGTTAAAGCGATAAGAAAAGTCTGAGCAGTTTGTTCGACAATATGCTGAGATCTTGGATCCTGCAATGGATAAGAGGTTCAGTCAAATGTGACAAGTTGGAATCGATCATTGCAAAACTCACTATTCTACCCTCTAACACCTCTCGCGCAGATACAGGTAGATTGTTCATTTTGTATCTATATCTTTTGATTAAGCAGCCCAATCGAGGATCTCTGAATGTCGAGGCTAGTATTGGTTGTTGTATAGCTTATCACTTTATCAATACCTTCTTTTGTTCATCTCTGGATACAGTACTCGTAGTGGACCTGACATGACAACTAGCAAGATTCGAAAGCTCGTGTCGTTGACTGTGCACGTGGCGACGCCACGGGATCAAATGTTGTTGAATGAGAAGTGCCACACTCAGTACAAATGTTACGGTCAGTTACCGGATATGGCAAATACATCAGCAAACCCGGCTCCACATGTCCCGGCGAATACAAGGGATAAGGGATACTTACTGTAGATATAGAACATTACCAGTCTGGGATATGGGATATGGGGGATATGTTTGGACTGACGTCACAGGAATGCATGGATAAGTGTAAAGTAAAATGTATGTATCAAAACAGGCAATAGCGTATGTCTTAGCTGTTTCCTATTTCCTAAAATTAATATCAGGTTCCTTGATATTCTTGATCCTTTTTTCTCGATATTTGGGAGATTGGGATATTCCCAGCGATATATACCTGGTAGATCATAAAGTAAAAGTAGGTCATGTTCAACTTCGTCATTTCCCATATCTTGTAGCCTACGCATTTAGCATTCCGTCATTTCTTTTTGCTCATCGATAATAACATATATCAACGCTATCAAACCAGGTTTTATTACCATATCTTTCCCCTTCTTTATCAACTTTATTTGCTGCTGAACATAACAATATTAGATATCAAAGCATATAGTCGACTTTGACAATAGTCGACATAACTTAACTCGAACCTCTTTTAAAGTCGCCCAACACGGCGTCCGAAGCTATTCAACTCGGCCTCGTAGGCCTACTTACAAGGCCAGTTATTCAAGCCGTCTTTCCATCTGGGAAAGAAGCAACTGCATTTAATCAATCAACCGATCTTACCAACAACAACGCTGAACAAGTCGAGAAACCTACACTGATAACTAGTTCAGAAAGCGTTTCTTCACCTGCTTCAACTCCTTTGGTTTCACCACAATCAACTGAACCATCATCGCCCAAAATTCCCGCTCTATTAGCTGCCAACTCTGTTCCTGCTTTAGGCGGTTCTATATACCAAAAAACTCCTCAAACTACACATATCCCTGCTCCTGTCAGACAAGAAATCGCACCTACTTATTCTTTCAGAGAACCGATTTCTACCAGATCACCTGAAGAGCAACCTCAACCACAAGTTCAACAAGAACAGTTTGAAACTCAACCGCTCCATCAACAAGAACAACCAGAACAAGTAGCTCAAAAAGCACCTGTACCAGTTGTAACTGAAAACGCTTTTGTTCCAATACTTTACACTCAAGAAGGTACTCATCCAATCAATATGGCTGCTGTAGCTCCCCAACAAGTTGACAATAATCAACATTTCGGTACCAACGGTATCTCTTCTTACGAAGATCACGATCAGTCTTTAGCTGAAAAAGCTCAAAACTTAGATCTAAACGATAGACCATCTAGTAGAGCTACTCATCGAACAAACAAAACCACTCAAAGTCAATTCAGAAATGATCCCAACCCTGAAGTCCCAAGTGAATACAACAATTATAACCAAGGTGAATATGTCGATGAACAAAGACATGTAGATGACGGAGGATTAGGATCCCATTTGAGTCAAGATCCTACTCACCTCAATCAAGAAGTAGATGAAGGTGTCGAAAATCAACAAAGACCTGGGTAAGCACATTTTAAATCGATAATCTGCTGTCGATGCTGATATTCCATTTACACCAGTTTTAACCAAAGAGCCTCACGATCATATGTCAAGCCAATTCCAATCGTTACTACATATGAGCCCGAATTACCGGAATCTGCTTCTGTCAGACAACGAAAATCAGTTGCTGCATCAACTAAAGCACCTAGTGTTAAGAGAGCATCGTCTAAGGCCGCCTCTATTCGATCCAACAAAGCTCCCTCAATCAACGGTCATGATCATGTCGCCAGACCCGCATCCAGAGCTGCGTCAATTAACAACGAGCACCACCTCAGACCTGCTTCCAGAGCTGCTTCTATCAATGATGATCAACACGTCCGACCCTCATCTAGAGCTGCCTCGGTCAATGGCAATTACCATGTTAGATCTCCTTCTGACGGTAACGAACATCATGTCCGATCACCATCTGTTGCATCAGTCCGAAGACTCCCTCAACTCGAAGAAAGAGACCAAGACCACGGTTTCGCTCCTGGACAAATTGCTCCTTCCCACAGACAACATGAACTTCAAGGTGGTAACAACAGAGTCTCTTTACAAGACAGTGGACCTATTTCAAGAGACAGATCAACTACTTTCGAGGAACCTGATCACTCACCTCAACGTGCTACTTCACCTAACAGACCTCACTCATCTTTCGGCTACAGACCTCAACCAAACTTGTTAGCTATATCCGAAGGTGATAGAGCCGAATCAAGAAACGATCAAACAAGAGACCTCCGTGCGGGTGTATTAAGTCGAAACGGCACCACAGTCAGTCGAGCTGGAACCTATGGTAGAAACAACAACCTTTCAAGAGGAGCCAATGGTGGTACCATCGGTAGTCGAAAAGGTGCTTTCGGTCGAGGTGCCGGAGCTAGTGTTGGTACTCAACCTGAAGATGTTTTAGGTAGAGACGATATTCATCAACGAGCTGAATTATCCGAACGAATCTTGGACGATGCCACCCTTAGAAAACTTTCTACTATGGAGAAAAAGGATGCCAAGCGACTTACCAAGGTGATTAAACTCGAGGGTAAATCCGAAGCCAAAGCAGTTGCCGGATCAATTAAAGAGCTCGAAAGGCTCACTAAACTCCAACGTGAAGCCGCTGCAGCTGAAAGAAAATCTCAACTTAGATTATCCAAATGGACAAGGAGAGAACACAAAGCTAGATTAAGGTTTTTAAAGGAGAAGGAGAAATACGAAAAGATCGAAGGAGAACTAAGAAATTGTGAAAACGATTTCGAAGAACGAAGAGACCATGCATCTGGATTAACTGCTCAGGTTGCGGAGAAGACTCTTGAAGTCGATGAAGCCCGTGCAAACAAGGCAGCGGACGACGTGAGTAATTCATTCTTTTCGAGTTTTATGCATCGAGAACGATGTTTAGAATGGCGATGGAGGATCGGATGATGACATGGAGCATTCGGAGGATGTTTTGGTGCGCTGTGGCAAAGTGCCACATTCGTTTTGGGCATTTCCGGACTCGCGTCACTTCAGAATCAAAACGCTGACTTACTTTTTGTTCATCTTACTCTAGCGGGAACGAGAAGTTAAGATACTCGCCCTCAAAAACCCAGGTCACAGTTAAAGAGTTTGAAACAGAACGTTGCTTTGCCTCTTCCTGCACCGTTTGTACCCCTTCTCTCTTCACATGCTACTACCTACTCCCCCTGTCTCTCTAGAGTGCTTGTTGCCTTTCCTTTCAAGTATTGCAAAACCAGTTAAACTTTGTCCTCGCTCCCCTATTTGTTTCTCCTATCTTCAACATTTTCACCAAAATTTATATCCTAATACACGAATATAATAAATCACTGTATGTTTAGATCGAAAAAGAAGAGGACTCGATAGTATATTCCCATATAATAATATATAACAAAATGAATTTCAATAATTTAATAATCTCCTCCTTCAATGATCATAGCCAGATTCATTGTGTATTTCAGTAGATGGCAATAAATTAAATGCTGTCTCGTACCCAATTTTTTCAATAACTATTTGCAGTGCACTGGGAGATAAGGACATATGACATTCGGCAAACACGCAAATTTTCACATCGTTCATGCATAAATACACAAAGAAATAAACATGTAATTGCTATATTGATAACTGGTTGTATATATGACTGGAGACGAAAAGCAAGAATGAGGAAATAAAGCACAATAGAGATCTTATATCTAGTTACATATATATTGAATAATCTGAATTGAAGATGGAAAAAACCAGTAACTGTAGTGATGAATCAGAAATTGAATTTGAATTGTTCAATGACATGCTATTCTACTGATCCTATAATATTGGGAGATAACTAATGGGAACCAAGTTCAAGTTTGAGTTTGGCGACTGCCTCCTCAAGTGAAGGGGGATCATGATGGATTTCATGTTTAGGTGCACCACCATGTCCAGAAGCTGCAGCTTCGGCTTCCCTTGCTTCTCTTTCTGCTCTTCGTTTCTTAGCGGAAGTAAAGTCGGGGGCGGGGAGGTTGAAGAATACCCAAGGCTATTATTGAAAGAAAGTAAGCAGATTTTTCACAACTATCTGATTGAGGGGTAGTACTTACAGGAACACAATTTGCAACAGCTCTTCGCATCCCGGTGGAAAGACATTGGAGACCAATTTGGTAAGCGGCTAAACAAAGGTATTTATTAGCTTATATACTATCTCGGTTCTACTTCCATATGGAATCACTAACAATTCATCCATCCGAAACCTTCTCTAGGGACATATCTGAAGTCGGTACCTTGATTACCACTGTAAAGTTGGATCAGAGTCAGCAAAGATGTGGATTAGCAAAACAAAAATTACTCACTACTCAGCATCAACCATATGACTGAGTTCCACAGCATCGAATTTCTCAGGTACAATACCGTTAAAGTCAACAAAAGAGAGTGTCATCCTAACAAGAAACGTCAGCAATTCCGAAGGGAATAACGCAATCAGCTTACATGTAAATCCATCTGTAAGCCAATCTGGCAGCATCATCAACGAAACCGTATCTTTCAAGACCAACCCAAGCCATAATTTGATGAGGTGGCCAAGCGTATGGGTAATCTATGTGAGATGTTAGCATATGAATTAGAAAGCAGAATAATCTTACTGACCCCATTGACGATTGGGTCTATCTAATGATATAATACCTCTAGATTCTTCTGTACCAGAAACTAAACCACCTGCGACTTCGAATTTAGGTAAAGCATGTTCTACAAGTTTTAGAGCTTGAGTTTCAGAAGCACAACCAGCCCATAATGGCCATAAAGTAGTGACTGATTCGTATCTAGCTTGTTTCTTCGCTTTGGTATCGTAATCGAAATACATTCCTGCACCATCGTTCCAACAAAGCTCGTCCATAACTTCCTTTCTTCTGGCAGCTCGTTCATGCCAATGTTTGGTTGTTTGGATGACTTGGGTAGAGGTTTGTCTTGATGCTCCAGCTTGGAACGCTTCAGGGGTGATTGGCCATGGTGAGAGCGGGAAATCTTCCTCCATATCCATTTCTCCATCAAATCCTACTTCGATAGCTGAACCAATATCGACCTCATACTTGTATAATAAGGAATTCAAGTCTACTGTACCAAGATCTGCACATTTTCTGTCAAGTCGGTAAGAAGTATCGTGACCGGATTCTCGTACACCTCGATCATGTAAGAAGTATTCATCTAATTCTGGTTCGTGGATTTTGAGATCGTTGTATCCGTCTATGTATTCGTTGACGGAGATACCAAGTTTTTGAGCGTATGGTTGAAGAATATGGGTGAAATGAGTGGCTTCAGTTTCAGGAGGGATACCGAGCCCTACTGGTCGGTAACGAGAAAGACCAGATACAGGATCAAGAGATGGCTCTGACATCCAGTATGAATGGTATTCTTTGATGGAAGCTTGGATAACTCGTTTCAACCAGGATTTGTTCTCTGCTTTTTGAGATCGGTCAAGTTGGTTGTAGATTTGTAAGGCAAGATCGGTAAGGAAAGGGGGTTGAGATCGCGTGAGATACTACAATAAGTCAGCAAAGTCAAAAGAGTAAGCAGACTCACGTAAGATCGGTTTCCGTTCAGTACTTTGTTGTAATGTTTGATCTCAAACAAACAATGTTCTACAATACCCTTGGCAAGATCCATCTTTCCATCAACCAACAAACCTAAGGCCATAAAGTAACTATCCCAACCATATTTTTCATTAAATCTAGCACCTGGTACAATGAATGGAATAGCTTCGAGTTTAGCTTTACCATTCGCGTCGACCTTCCTATCCATAGCTAAAGCTAAAATACCAGGCTTGTCGTTGAGACTTTTAACAAATGCTGGATCATCACAATTCTTGGGCAACATGTCAACGGTGAGGTTGAGATTTGGTTTCTCTCGACCACTACAGTTCTACGATCAGCAAGATATTAATCTAGCGATAAATATGGCTGCTTACATTTGTCTATAATGCTCTGCCATCTCCTCCTCTCCATGTGGAATGTAAATCCTGGCTTTAGTATGTTGACTTCGGTTCTTTGGATCAGCACAAGCAACTTCTAACCCTTCAGCATCGATTCTTCGAGTAAGCGCGTTCCAGAAGGAGTTCTTGATCATACGAGATAATCGGTCCACAGGGTTTTCGGCGAGACGAGCTTCATCAAGTACAATTCGTTTTCTACCATAATCCCTAGCAAGTGCAAGTTCTTGTAATAAGTTGGAAAGCATATAATTACCTCTAATATCGAATGTCTTGTGCGCATTGGAACTAGCTGTTCCAAGGGAAAGCAATTTGGGTCCAGAGTCGTAAATGGAGATTTGGAAGCTGACATTAGCCCTTATCATCGAACTTTTTGACTCACTTTCTATCAGTGTCCTCTTGTTCTAAAACAATTCTCATAGTCTCTTCGACATCGATCAAGAAACGTCGAGGTGCCGAAGCAGTACTCTCGTCTTTCCATGTCAGCGCATGCGACCAAGTGGTATCACTCACCATGTGAAAGTCTTCGATTTCGAGATATTGTCTCACCTCCCATTTGGGGTGGTCTTCGTTTGGTTGTTCCGGCAACACCAGACTAATGATGATAATTATCAGTACTATTCCTTTCAAGCTATAGAATTGACTCACATTACTGAACGTTCGTGCTCTTGTCCATACCTCAGCACCTCCATAGTATTCATGTGGTTCAGCATGTACATCAGGTAATTTCGTTTCGGTAAGACCTAATTTTCCGACTCGTTGGGATAAAGCGGGAGGACTAGTTGCACCATTCGTTTGAGGAAGTGGAGGTGGAATACCAGCACCAACGGCAGCAAGAGGATCGGCTATTGATGGATCAGTTGGCGTAGTGGATGCGGAAGCTGCAGTTGATGAAGGAACATCGTGATCGATGAATAAGAGGTTTTTGGGGATAGGAAGCTAAATCTGTCAGCCTAATATCAAGTTTATCAGACTTACCTTTGCCTTGTTATCTTGCAATGCTGCCATTTTCTGTATTATGCTTTTATGGATATGTGTTATCTAGTGGCGAGGAGAGGATGAATTTCTTATCTTCTTGGGCTGATACTCTCGGAACTTTATAGGCGACAGCTGAGGGTACAAAATAGGCGAGTTTGAAAACCTGATAAGCAGGGTCTTGAAAGGACAAAGTCGATGACGGTATTTCTGGAAGACCTAGATGAAGGAGGTAGCAAATATGCAAGGATGATCAGCTCGGATTTTCGGCCTTTCGTCGGAAAGGTTTGTGTGAGAAAAAGGTTGAGAAGGAGTGGAGCAGCAACAGAGGGTTCCTTATGACAGCGAATGCTAGGCTGGTTATGGGAGTAGATATAAAAAGCCATGATGTAATGATGGGAACCATTGACATACAAAGGAAAAAGAGCATAAAATTTAGCTTGGTCGTAAGACTTCCAGCAACCTCCAGGCAGAAAGGTTGACGATGTATAAGGGATGTTTAGAACGACAGAGAAAAAAGATAAAAAATCTGACAAACAACAAAAATCGGAAAGAAGAATAAGGACATAAAGGAAAAGTGGGGGGGTCAAGGTATTAAATCTTTTGATTTTATAAAGAGGTCAAGACTGCAGTGTCATTGTACCGATAATCGGGCTTGCCAATATGGTCATTCGATGAAAGGAGGGGTCAGATATTTGTATATTGGAATTTCGAATATGAGGGATAGATCGTCGAAGAATTCCCATCGACTCGAGCTCAGATCAATATAACGCCAAGCAGATGTCATGTCGTGTGACCAAAGATATTTTGGGGAAGATGAGATACAGTATCGAATGTCACGGGTGTACAAGCAAAAAGTAAAGTAGGATGAAGGCGAATGTGTTGTAGCTGATGATACGATAAGAGATAGCGACCTACCGGCCAGGAGCGTAATATTTCCAATTTACGTGTTTCTCAGCTTCTAAATGGTGCTTCAGCACGTCTTAGACTTCGAGAATACAGCTCGTGCGATGGAGAAGATATCTGTCAAAGCACAAGAGAAAGTCAGTATGGATGATCTTGAAACTTCCAATTCGAAAAGGCAAAGAGAACGTCCTTTGTCCTCAAACGAAGAAAAGGAATGGGTTTACTTACAAAATTCGAAAATAAGTGAGATTGATAAAATCACCAATCAAAAGATGAATATGGTGATAGGTTTATATATATCTATTTTCTAGGTTGGGAGCAAAGTCCTGTTGTAAGGGTGAACTAGGTTGATCAAGTGGAGGGGTAGTTGAGTACCGATCAAGGTTCGGGGGGTGTTTGGGATCCTTTGAAAGATAATTTGTTTCCTTCAAATTTGACGATACACTTGAATTGCGAGTTTCTGCTGAAGGGTATATAACAATGCAGATGTAAGAATAAGTAGAATGTAAGACTGAAGCGAATGATGAAGAATAATAGATTTAGATTAAATTGTCAAATGTACTTCTCTGAATATGTTAAATGCGGGGTAAGGAATAAAAAACCTGATTGGAGCTTAAACACGTTGTGCATTTTATATTAGGGTGATATATATATGATGTAACCACCATTCATTTCCCTGTAGACTGTCAACTAATCATCCGAGTTGCTTAACAACTCTATATTTTTGCTTTTGAACAACCCTCATATCATTGATCCGCCTAATACGGATATACAGCAGCTGATCTTGTATAAGCCCTCTTCTCTGTTCAGCCTCGCGTTGAAACAGCAGCTGCAACGTTTTGTGGTCGCAGATCTATGCATATTGCATGTGGACAAAAAGATTGATGTCAAATCTGCAATCCTCTGTTTTAAGGATGATCAACCCTTTATCTCCTTCCGTTTCGGATGGTCACCTTTGTCGCATCAACCATCATTCCTCATTTTACACAGCACGTCCGCTTTAGCTCTTTCACAAAGTATTCAGTGCTTTAACAGTTTGTCCAGATCGCTTCGAGATTATGCTGTGAAAAGAACGCTTCACATACTTATCCAACAAGTCAGGGTTGATAAAGATGCTCTGATAACCTAAGTAGTAAGGAATGACGGTTTAAGCCGCTTTGACCGGCTCGGTTATGCGGTTAACCCAACTTGTACGCTGTCAACATAAAATCATTTGAAGAATAAATTTCGAGACTTTGATTATCTTTAGTTGTCGATCAGCTAATATGCCTCAAAATCCTGCTTGGTAAGCTAACTTGATAGACATGTGATCAGTAATATTGCTATTAACAATTGTGTATGCCTGTAATATAGGGAGTTGATAGAGCCATATTTGGTAGATTCTGGGTTTTACAAAATACCAGATACCAGTCAGTTACCATGAATCCGTTATCAAGCGTTGGCTGACCATTTTTTCAGCTTATGGTAGATACACACTTCCACCTCATCCACCTCATCTTACGCTGATTAATGATCCTAACGTGACCAAGAAATATCGAAGAGTATTCTTACGACCTTATAATGCTTTTGGGGATAAACATGAGGCATACGATACCACTCAAATCATCCATGCTGAAGATGTAAATCTTACGGAAGATGAAATTATACCTGGTCTTGTTCGAGGTGGTAGATGGATCTGCTATAGTGTTTGGGAGCTCGAAGAAGAACCAGAAGGTGGATGGGAAGGTGGGGGCAAAGGAAGAGGGAGAGATATGGTATTAGCTCATGGTGAGTCAGTCCATCATTTTGATCGATAATGGGTATTAACAATGTTGATCAGGCTTAGGAGATTATGGATTGAGATATACACCTCATGTTCATCACTTTCTCAAAGCAGGATTTAGAGTGATCATACCTGATCTGCCTTCTGTAAGTTGCAAATTTGAGGATAATAGCTGATTCAAACAGTATGGTCGATCCACTGGAATCCATTCTTACCTACCCTCTTTACTGTTCCTACCGGCCGCCTTACACGTAGTCTTGACAGATGTAGTACAGCAAGATCTGACGCAAGGCAGACAACAGAGAAAGGTATTTTTGTGTGGAGCGTGAGTGCCCAAATGACACTTCTCATCGAATACAAGCTGACTTTCCTGCAGATCAATGGGAGGTTGGACGATGTAAGTCATTGTTCAGCATAACGTCAGCTGATTTATAGATTATATTATTTACTCAAATATCCTCCATCTACCTCTGCTACCAACATAGCTTCACAAGGATCAGAGCCGGATAGTCCTTTACCGGAAGAGGGTGAAGGTAAAGGTTATGATAGTCTTGAAAGATCAAGGCAAGATGAGAAGGTCAGAATACATGTAGCAGGTGCCTTTGTCATATGTCCTATGGTAGAAAGTAAGCTGCATAAGAATTGCTCGCTTCTTCACCCAGCTGATCTTTTCATACTTGTCAGTATCCAGAGAATCTAGACCATCGAAACTGCTCGAATATATTGGTAGAGCAATATCATTCGTTGCCGGCCCGTTGCCTTTTGTCAAAGGGGTACGAGGGAATGTGTCGGATGATCCTAGAGTGGAAGAGGATTTCGATTCAGACCGTAAGCTATTCTCATTGTACTTTGTCATTATGCTGATCAGATCAAAATAGCCTTATGCTACCATGGGTTGCTCAGAATTGGTACTGGTATAGCAGCAGTAGAAGCTATGACAGAACTTGAACGTCGAGCCAGTGAAATAGATGTTCCCATCAGATTGATACATGGGAATAAAGACAGAGCAACTTCACATCTCGGGACTCTTCGACTCTTTGATAGATTACCCAATGAAGATAAAGAAATTGAGATATATGATGGCTACGAACATGGTAAGTGATGTAGTTACAACGGTGTATCCATCGCTAAATTCTCTATGTTCAGTTATGATGAAAGTCGGGGTTGATGCAGCAGATGATGAAAAGCGTCAACGGGTATTGGCGGATTGGAGGACATGGTTATTGCAGCGATGTTAGATGGGATCATAGATCCTCTTGTATGCATACTTAAACAAGTACATTTAGAATTGTGTGCAAGAGCATATTAACGATAAAGCGGTAGATAGAAAAGTAGTCAAGATAGGAAAGTAGTCAAAGAGTCGTACTTGTATTATTAATATATTATATACCTTATCTCTCCCATGCAATCGTAATCGTAAATAGGCTCAAGGGTGCCACATTCGGGAAAACACTGTTAAAATGCCGTGGATCCATGCGTTGAGTGAGTATGGAGCGCGTCTTTGAATTGTCTATCAAGAGGTCGTTGTTGGCGCGTCAACAGTAACGCTAACAAAAGAAATAATACACTCTTACTATTACCCTTCAACATCTCATTCACCTTCAACCTCAACTGAAAACACTCTTTATCTACCTACTTTATTCGACCTTCACCTCATCCTCTTGACTTAACATCCTCGAATCACCTGTCAGTCTTTCTTCTTGTAAGTTTTGAAATCCATATCGGATCCACATCATTACTACGTGGCAAATGTTTGGACATAGGTATAGGTCATAGCTGATAATTGATTAATTTGATTCGATAACACATTGCTCCCCCTTGACCTGAACGCACACTCCCCTCTTCCAACAAAACAATATATTTAAAACTGAAAATCGACTCTTTATCAACTTTTCTTTGCTCGAATATATCCAAAAATCACATATATCCTTATAGTCGACTATTCTTTCAACTTTTTTCACTAACTTTTTACTCCAACTTTCAAAACAGCAATAAAGCAAAATGCGAGAGGTTATCAGTGTATGTGATAATAACCCTTCGACCATAAATAGACTGTTTGCTGACTGATGGATATCTATAGGTCCACGTTGGTCAAGCCGGTATGTTTGGATTAGTGATAGGATAAACGGATCGCAGCTAATATCATGGATAGGTGTTCAAATCGGTAATGCTTGTTGGGAGCTCTATACTCTTGAACATGGTTTAAGTGTAAGTTTCACATAGTTCACCATTATTCATGTCATGTCTGATAATCTCGGTGTCAGCCCGATGGTCGTCTTATAGAAGGATCACCTCACGGTGGTGATGATGGTTTCTCAACCTTCTTCTCTGAAACCGGTTCTGGAAAACACGTTCCTCGATCTCTTTACGTTGATCTTGAACCAAATGTAGTTGATGAAGTTAGAACTGGTACTTACCGAAGTCTCTTCCACCCTGAAACCATGATTACCGGAAAGGAAGATGCTGCCAACAATTGTAAGCAGATCCAACAGTTTTGATAAATCGATTGATAGCTGATAAAGTAATTAGACGCCCGTGGTCACTACACCATCGGTAAAGAACTTGTCGACAACGTTCTTGAACAAGTTCGAAGACTCGCCGATAACTGTTCAGGTCTTCAAGGTTTCTTCGTCTTCCACTCTTTCGGTGGTGGAACAGGTTCAGGTTTCGGTGCTCTTTTAATGGAAAGACTTTCAACCGATTACGGTAAAAAATCAAAACTCGAATTCTCAGTTTACCCAGCTCCAAAGATGTCTACTTCAGTAGTTGAACCATATAACTCTGTTCTTACCACCCACACCACCCTCGAACACTCTGATTGTTCATTCATGGTAGACAACGAAGCGTGAGTAGTTACCATTCTTTGGTGAACCTGGTGATTAATGTGTTTCTTGTAGTATCTACGATATCTGCCGAAGAAACTTGGGTATCACCTCTCCCTCATTCACCAACCTTAACAGATTGATCGCTCAAGTTGTTTCCTCCATTACCGCCTCTCTTCGATTTGACGGTTCCCTCAACGTTGACTTGAATGAATTCCAAACTAACTTGGTACCGTGAGTTGAATATGCGATGAGAGCTATTACGCAGTTGCTGACTCATCTTTTAGTTTCCCTCGTATCCATTTCCCTCTTGCTACCTACGCTCCAGTCGTGTCTGCTGAAAAAGGTGAGTCACGATATCACAAGAATATAGCTGAGATTTGTAGCTTTCCACGAATCCAACTCCGTATCTGAAATGACCATCTCATGTTTCGAATCCAACAACCAAATGGTCAAATGTGATCCAAGACAAGGAAAATACATGGCTTGTTGTTTACTTTACCGAGGTGATGTTGTTCCTAAGGATGTCAACGCCGCTGTCGCCAATGTCCGAACCAAACGAACCATTCAATTCGTCGATTGGTGTCCTACCGGTTTCAAACTTGGTATCTGTAACGAACCTCCTGCTCTTGTACCAGGTGGTGATCTCGCCAAGGTTTCTCGATCCCTTTGTATGCTTTCAAACACAACATCTATCGCTACTGCCTGGGCTCGTCTCGACAACAAATTCGACTTGCTCTACTCCAAGCGAGCTTTCGTTCACTGGGTGAGTAAAATTTCTCTTCATGCGGCCAAATGGGATATGCTTATATGTTATTATTGTAGTACGTTGGTGAAGGTATGGAAGAAGGTGAATTCTCAGAAGCACGAGAAGATTTGGCAGCTTTGGAGAAAGATTACGAGGAAGTCGGAATTGATTCAGTTGATGCTGAAGAAGAAGAGGGTGAATACTAGAATAGAATAATTTAGGCATTTTTCCTTGACTTGTTAAAAAAAGGGGACGGATTAAAAACAATAGTTCTTTTAGTTAATTTTTCTCTCAAGGCTTTTTTTGTGAAATATACCTTTCTTATTCACCTAGTATTGAACAAAAACCCAGTATCTTAATATTCCTTTCTTCTTCTCATTTCACTTGATCTTATTTAATTCCTACACCTAAATGTTTTTATGAAAGTCTTACGATTTGAACAAGGATGAGGCTGCTCGAACGTTGGTCTAGATCAAAATATCCGGCATGATATACTGATATTTACAGTGTTCCATTTAATGTTCTGATCCACAACTGACTATCAAGGTTGAGTGCATCAGAGATAAGTATAAAGCAATGGTAACGTACTGAATACAAAGTACGTTATATTCTGGTAATACTTATGCAGGTGACATACCAAGAGATGCATCATGGTTAATAATAAATACCCGATTAGGCAATTGATCATGTTTTGCTGTTTTGGCGTAATGGCCGCATTCAGTCGTGAGATCCTCTTCCATCATGATACTCACCATCCAAGGTTATAAACACCTGCTGATTACAAAGATCACATCATTGTATTCATCATATCTTACATCGCACAAGTCACATCTGACATACCAGTTAACGATAACATACAGCATTATCAGGTTGCATATCAGACATCGTTAAGCAATCCTTTACCTGTGCGACGGGAAATACCACTTTAAGGTCGATCACTTCATTACCCTGTCCACCTCCACTCAAATTACACTTTAGTCATCGTCTTCCAAGCTAAGGTCGTTAGACCATTACTCGAATCTCATACTTCATTCGGTACTCAATTTGCGCTACAACATCTTCGGCTGGCTGAGGATATTGATCAAGATAAACTAGTCGTTAACGGTGACAATACATATCGTCAGGTGAACGACAACAATAAGCAAGATCCCGAACAATGCCGTTCTCCTCACCTATACCTGGTCAACCAGGCTCGCAGCAACCATTATCAATACCTTCAAGTTCATCATCCTCACCAAATCATCATTATCCACATGCTAGTGGTAGTTTCCCGAGGCAGACTAGTTATAGTGGAACCAATTATCCACAGGGGTCAAGAGGAGGTGGCGGAGGTGAGCAGTCGAGGTGGGATAACGGGAGTGGGAGTACGAGTGGTAGTGCAAGTGGCGGTGGAATGGTTAGTAACCTCAGCGCATTAATGAGATCAAGAGGAGATGATATGAATGGCATGGAGTAAGTGTCACCTCAGCTCTGTCTACAATTGTCTGCCCTACATAGATTACCTATACATTGACTGTAATTGGACCACTAACTCGTTTATCTCGTTATCGTTTGTGATAGTATTGGTTCTTCACCACCGGGAGGATATGCGAATTCATCTTTATCATCAAATCCGCATTCAGGTTTTCATCCTTCATCTTATGGACCGAACTTACCTTTCTCAGCTATAGCTTTAGGAATGTCACATCATCAACATCCTTATATGGGAAATAGCATCGATAATATGGGAATGAGTATATCACCTCCTCATTGGGGTTCTTTAGGGTCTGGTAGTTTTGTAGGTTCGATGGGCCATCAATTTGGTACTTCTATGAATAGCAGAAATAGAGAATTGGAAGCTAGATATGTCAGAGATTTCAGCTGTTGTGGTAGAAAACTGAACGGTCTACATGAATTGTTAGAGCAGTAAGTTTGCAGACTTCCTTCCGGCTGTTCTCCCTCATTTAAGCCAGATTTTCGTGAACCTGACTTTTGCTTGAATAGTTATGAGGAAGAACATGCCAATCTGGCGCCGGATCTGAAAACAGCAGCAATCAATGCAGCAAATAATTCTATGAACCCACATCTACCTCCTATCGGACCACCGATTCCAAATAGAAATCCATATGGCGGTGGAGCGCCTGGACCAGGACAAATACCACCTACACCAACATCGCTAATACATCAAAGCGATGTACCTGCACCACCTGGAATGATGGATATCGAAATGGACGAACCTTCACCACAATATCCATCTACACCAAATTACCATCCTCCTCATCCTAATCAACGTAATCTACCTCATCATACAGGAGGTATGCCATCGAACCCATGGGCAGCAGCATTTAGACCTCAACTGAATAACCAACAGAATCAAGGAGGTCCACTACAGTGCGTACCACCAAGTTTACTTTCCTATGCACCACCTACACCAGGCTCTGCTTCTTCTCAGAATGGTCAACAACAACAAATGATGGGTGGAATGGGTGGTAATGGAATGGGAGCTGTTTTGACACCTGAACAATTACAAGCTAAAGCTATAAGAAAGGCGCAGAAGAAGGCTGAAAGAGCAGCAAGAGAAGAGGTTTCAGCTGATGATCCTGAAGGTGAAAGAAGATTCCCTTGTCCTATTGAAGGTTGTGGTAAAGTCTACAAACAGGCAAATGGTTTGAAATATCATCTGACAAGATCCATAAATTCAGGTCATGGTAATGTTGCTGCTTTAGGTGGTTTAGCTGCTATTTTAGGCGAAGATCATGGTATAAATGGGCCGCAGTAAATAGTGCTGTATTCAAGAAGTCATGCAAAGTTCCACCTTCAGAAAAAGGGTAAACTTGAAAAGCCTGTGTCTGAGATTGTTGTAGTTGGAGCTTGATAGTAACCTGCGGTTTTTGTTAATATGTGAAGAGATCGTGGGGCGTGGTCAAAAAATGTCAGAATATCTCGAAAATCTATCTATCGTCAGCCTATGTTCCTTCGTTTTGGTATCTCCTTATGTTCAATTGGATTTCGTTTGATATATTTTGTAGTATTGGGTATATACCATTAAAAACATCCATGTCGTATCATGAGAATGTATGTATGTATTACATGCAGTGTATAAGAAAGTGGAAAAAATTGGACAAGCAGAAAGCAAGGAACCGGGATATATGAGAAGGATAACCAAGTGATATATGACAATCTAATCTTGATCCATGCCATTCTCTTGATCACTTTCGTCTTCATTCAATTCTTTACCTTGTATGAAACCACCTTCTTTTGACCACCTTGAACCAAGTATTATTTTGAATTCCTAGAAAGTTGAAAGAAAGACATGTTAGCTTCTTTGCATTCATACGAGGAAGAAGATGTGACTGGTCTGAGGCATATACAAGATACAATCCAAAGGAAGGTTCGAACAATATTTTAGCATGAAAGATCATGTACTCACAGCCATTTGAACAGCTAATAATTTCAAAATTCTACATTTCTCACTTGACAATTTTTCGCCGTTCTTACATAACAAATGTGCGTTATTCAAAGATGGTACACCTCTAACTAAAGTTGTACTTAAACCTAAAGCTCGTAATTGAGGTTCCATTGAATGTGGGAAAGGGTCACCAGAATTATTCTCGTTATAAGGTGTTAAAAGGGGACCTGGAAAATTGATAACGAAATTTAGCCTTTTAAGCTCATGCACATATACATTCAACGTAGATATATAATTCTCGGACAGGGGCAAAGAAATAAATGTCAGCATATACTCACCTTCAGGTAAAGTGATTTCTGCAGTAGATCTTGCGCCCATTCTTGCATATTCTTTCTTTGACCAAGAGTCAAACCATTCTACAGTTTCGTCTACTGGATGCGATGTGAAGAATAACCCGAGTTGTCCTTTCAAGCGCTATATGCGTATTATGTGATTATCAGCATCTGCTCTGGTTCCATCGAAGTCAGACCTATACGTCAATGACCCTTTCACTCACCTTTGCTACATTACTTAAACCTTCTTGATATTCAGTTTCAGGAGTTTCGCCTAAAGCCTTTGCCATGACTTTTCCTTTACCAAAGAAAAATCTACCTGTACCTCTCCATTGAGCTCTAACTTCTTTCAAGCCATCGTTTCTCATATCACCCACACTAAATATCCAACAATGATCATATTTATCTACCGTTGCTCTGATTTCATTGACTAAAGCTTGTTTCGATGCTTTTGTTGATCTAACAGGTGTTTTCGATAACGTTGTGATCTTGGATCTTCTTGATCTAGGCATTTTGAGTAAAGTCTAATAGGAGATGTCGTAGAAAGTATAGTTGAACGATAGATATGATGGGGATTATAATAAAGCTAGGTATTTTAATGTCAGCAAAAATGGTTACAGATAATTATTGCTTTCTGGCCGTAACACAAAAATCAAAAGTCAAACCTCTTGAATATTGAAAATGATTAATTAAATCTTAGAAAATGAGGAACGACAAGGTGGAGGTGACCGAAACATAAACACGCATTAAAAGCCACACATTCGGTATTACGGGATTAACCTGATTATATTTATGATCTGTATCCTATATAATCAATATAATCATTTAATATCGCAAATATTGACCCACGCGTCTCTTGTGCCACACACAATCACGAGGGATACATGTTGTGTGAATTCATGTCTTCGTCAACCTTTTAGCTTGAATCGATACTTTAGTAAATGCGAAAGGCAACACGTGTATGTTTCATCGATATCTGTTCTTTTCACACATTCCTCTACCTTATAACATATAGCTTGACTTGACAGCGTTCACAGATTTCACGTCTACATCATCATCCAGCCCTTCAGCACTCAGCAACCCAACACAATGTCAGCTAACCAGCATCTACAAGACGATATCACTGTTTTCAGTAATTCAGTCCCCCCACCTCCATACTCGGCTGATAATGCAGACAACGCGCAATATGATCTTACCCCTATTCCTCATACTGAAAACAGACCAAGAGTGCCCGAAGAAAGGAGAAACCCTCTCCTGACCAGCTGTTAGTCCTTTCATCTAGATTATGGAAACGTTCAAACTTATCTTTCTTTATAGTATCCGATGATGTTAAAATAGTAAAATTTCAGACTATCGTAAGGGAAGGTAAAGAGATTGTTGTAGGAAGGATCAAGGTACCGACAGTAAGTGGCAACGTCAAAGTAAATGCAGATGACCCATAGTTGACTTAACTGCTTAGCCCGGTACGACGAGTCATGCTTTCATACTCAGAAGATACGACACCAATGCGATCTCCCTAACTACGATGTATAAAGTCGCTTTCCCAGGTGCAACAGACGAGGACGAAAAAAGAGAGATGGATTGGGTGAGCTGATTACTGCAAAATTCAGAAGATGCCAAACATACCGTTAACCTGATGTTTGTTAGGTCAAATCATCTTTCGATACAAGAGGTACCAACGGTGGAAGAGGTAGTGAAGTAGTCAGATTAGCCGGGCAATGGTAGGTCTCAGAAACACTGAATACAGCGTTGACTTTCTTCTTAGGGTCAGCAGACATCTTGCTATACACTTAGCTCCAGCTTATAACCTCTCCGAGTTGATCGCTGTGAGTCTATCACACTAGAAATGCGAAAATTTCGGTCTAATCGTTACAATAACTCCACTAGTCTCTCGCTCGAGCTGTGCCTGACCCCAATGTCGCCTATCGAAAATCACAAAGATCTCAAGTCGCATCCGAGGAAATATCTAGAGCAGGTCAAACTGATGCTACCCCTGCTCGACCTGTTGTTCCGTCGATGACTGCTACTGAAACTGCTTCACCCGCACCTAAACGACAAAGGACAACGCCATCGGCTCCTACAGCTGATGTTTCTAACAGTAACGCTATCACCGAAGAAGCTTCAGCTGAAGTAGAAGAAGAACAACCAGCAAGACATCTCACTCTCGAAGCCACCACTACCGTCACAGCTCCAGCGGGAGCCAATGTAGATATGGAAGCTGAGATTGAGTCCGCTAAACAGCTTGTGAAGGACTTGAAGAAGGAATTGAAACTCAGAGCAGCGGTTGGTGAAGAATTAGAAGACCAAGGTGTTGATGTTCCAGAGGAAACTAGAGGTACCAAGAGAGGTAAAAATGAGGATGAGGGTGTATCGATTTCAGGTGGTTCTGGTACTAACGGTAAGGACAGAATCGTTCGAAAGAATAAACGTGTTGTACAAAATGGTATATTGGGTGAGACTGGACAAAAGATCGCATGGGGAACAATAATCTTCGGTTTAGGAGTTGGTGCTGCTACGTGAGTGACGTTAAAAATATAACACATGGTCGACAGCTGACATAGCTTTCACTTGTAGACTCCTTCCTTCATACGTTTCTAGTTTCTTCTAAAACACCCTCACTGTAATGTATACTACTAACCTTTCTTCGCTTTTTTAACTTTTTTTTCCTAATTTCTTTTTTGTCTGTGAATGACTTTCCAACCCAAAATACCCAGAATCTTATCTAATTAAACATCTAAACTAAAACACCTTTTGTAATTATATAAACTATATAGCTTAAATAAGTCCATAGTCTCTTATAGTCATAGCTGTATATAATAATAGCAGGATAATTACGTAGTAATTTTATAGCTATATCGTATATAGGTATATAATTTCGATAGCGTATATAAGTATATAACTTTAATAGCGTATATAAGTATGTACCATTTTTATAGTGTATATAATTATATACAATAGGTAGACTATAATCATCCCTACTCTTAATTTGTTCCCTTCTTCTTTCCTGACCTTTTAGGGCTTTTAGATACGTATCATCAAATTTCGTTCATCAACAACACCAAAATCACCAAAAAAAAACTGAATTACTGATGTTTTCTTGTCTGTCTATCTATCTCCAATCGTTTATATAAACCTTTTTATACTTTTATAGGTAGATTAATTATGTACAATCGCCCTCTATGCAACGATAAATTCGACTGAACATGTCTGTTATCTTCTGCATCGAAAATTAACTCTTCAAATTATATAAAGAATTGACATTTGAAAATGAATATGCATAAATACTCTGGTTGTATACGAAACAATTCTATAATGGTCTATATGTCAACACAGTATGAATGATTAATCATCGTTTGATTCCATGCCATTTTAACGATTACTTAACATTGAACCTTTTCTACCTCTTCTGCTACTTCCTATGGAAATGGCTAAACCTTGATCTTCATCCTCGTCACCATTATTGTTATTGAGGTCATCTTGCTCTTCTAAATCGAAGACAGGTGCACTGGTTTGTCTACTAAGGAAATTCGATCTTCTAGGTGACGAGGATGATGTGGATAAGTTTGGTTCTTCCGGACCCCCTCCTGCATGATGGTAATGATGGTGATGATGATGATGTGGACCTAAGGGAGATCTTGCCCTTTCACCTAAGTGGGAAGACCTGAAAGGTGATTGAGATAATCTTGAGCTTGATCTCGAAGGAGTACGCTGTATAGTTTCGGTCGATGAAGAAGGTAAAGATATATTTATTGGGTTGCTGGTCGAACTGGGGGATGACGGCGATATGGGTGAGGGATTTGATGATGACGAGTTTCTAGTCGGTATCGATAGAGAAGAGGGAGCAGGTACAGGTGATCCATCAGGAATGGGGTCCAACGTTGGTGTTGCAGCCACAGGCACAGGTTGACTGCTTGTTGAGGGAGGAGGTAACTGCATATCTAGACCCAAGCCATCTCTGGAACCTCTTCGCCAATTCGATGGGAAATTAGGTGCGCTTGGTGTCAATGCTGATGATCTGGCATTGCCTGAGTTCGAATAATTCAATCTCGACGAGGAAGTTGTTTCAAGATTGATATCGTTATTTGGCTCTTCTCCATATTCGTCTTCATCGGATATAGGACCATTCCAGTCAACTTCTTCTTCGTCAACAGGTCTGTACTCTTCAGACAGATTGGATCCACGCCTTAAAGGTCCAGCACGTAATCTATTATCCCAGTTCCACTGCCCTGTGCCTCTTTCCGGACTAGGTGCAAATGCTCGAGGTTGGGAGGAATACGATCCTGATTCGAAAGTCTCCATACTACGTCGAGGGCCTTCATCTAAACTAATCCTACCAAGGGCATCTGCAGGGGAGGAAGATGCAGCAGATGGTGTCATAGCTGATTCTTCAACATCGGAAGCAGCTAGTATCTCTTTATCCGGTTGCCGTCGGGATCGTTGACTACCTGTTCGCAATAGTCTAGCTAATTTACTACTTATACTGGAAGCATTACTGTGTGCTCGTGGTCGGTACCCGGCTTCTCTATTGATTACGTCGATATCGCCTGAACCTCGCCGACGCAAGCTATTTTGTGGTGAAAGATCCGAATTGGTCTTGAATTTATCCAAAGAACTGGAAGAAGCGATGGGGCGAGGCGAACGAGGGGTTTCATCCGCGAGCGGGACCATAGTTGAGGGTATCGGGGGAACAAGGTGAGTAGAAGGTTGACGGTGAACCATGAAACTTCGACCGGAAGTAGATTGTGCGGAACCAACGGAGGGTGTACGATCGGGAACTTCGCCGTTGGACTCAGGTGAAGTATGACCAGATATGTTGGGTGACGCACCTTGTGGTTGAGGTGGACTGTCGCCAGGAAGTAATTTTGCTCCAAGTAAAGATAGGCGACGAGACAGCCCAGGTGCAGGGAGGGGACTAGTCATTGGCGAGATATCACGACTGGTGGGAACTATGCCTAGCAATTTCGAGCTTCGAGGTGTACCATGATGACTAGGTCCTGATGTGTGTGATTCACCGGGTGATTCGGTATCGTGATCACCGAAACTCTGACTCCTTGTCCTGCTTGATCCACTAAACAGTTTGTGAGATATCGACTTTATACCCTTGCGGAAACGATCTCTAAAGCCAGTCGATTTGGTGATGACAGCAGCGACTTCGTCGTTGGATACGGTGACAAAAGTTTGAGTATGAGGATCAGTCTTGGCGAGCCATGAAGTTGGATCGGTGATACCTCGAAGAGTAAACGGGTGTTTCTGAACGTCAGCGTTATCACGGAGGATCTTCAACTTACCTTCGCTTGCTCCAAAGTTATTCTCTTGGCTGGATCCTTTTCTAGCAGTTTTTTAAGCAGATCCAAACAATCTCTAGCTTCTTCGGATGCTGGCAGCCCACCCGTTCCTGTAGGGATTTTGTCTTTCCCTACGAATGGCGGCACAACGTAATCTTGGACAGGAATGACTTGCATTAGGAGATATTCGTTTGGAGCATCAAACGGAGTTCTGCCGAAAAAAAGGCAGTATAGCGTAACTCCTAGAGCCCAAACGTCGATAGCGTTAGTGATTGGTAGTCTTTCTCTGCGATGTATGGTGGCAGAGGATGAATGGGATCTAGCGGACGGCGGGCGACGTGGAAAGGCCGATTCGTTGCTGATCGTTTGACGCAGAGGAATACTACTACCGAGATTGGAGGGATCAGATTGGCTTGGGCGGGTTTCGATCGCCGAGGGGGGCCGAAGGGTGAAAGAAGGTACTTCATTGATTGGGGTAGTTTGAGGGGAGCTGGTGCTGCGTTGCGATATCTCAGTATCTAGACCTGAATAACACATTTCTGGAGCGAAGAAAGCTGGAGATCCAGCGGTTTTGGCCAATTCTATGTCGTCAACATATGCATCCCCTTCGGGACCAGGTTGAGCTGCTGCAGTTCTCAATGCTTCTGAGAAGTGTGAACAACCGAAATCAGATATCTTGACGGTGTTGTCGGCAGCCCTTAACAGATTTGAGGGTTTGATGTCTCGATGGATGATTCCTTGATGATGGACTGAAAGATTTAGCTTCATCCCACATATTGTTAACTCACGATATTCCAATCCTAGCAAGGTATCTCTGAAGATCTTCCTCGTTTCCCCTACTGTCAGAGCTGGACTACCTTCAGCTTCTTTCCAGTTAATTTCTCCATTTTCGCACCACTCCATTATCATGTATATTTTGCTGGACTCTGGGTCATCGATGATCTCCCTCATCCTGACAACATTAGGATGATTGACCTTCTTGAAGATGGCAATCTCTTTACGAATCCTGAGAAAGCAGTGGATGTTAAAAAAGATTGATCAAAAAACATTTTAAGCACTTACTCGGATTCGTTGAGCATTTTGGCACCATCTCTTCCACTCTTCATTCCATTTTTCCTGCCCAAGCCTGTCAGACGTTTTCTCTTAGGGTTACGATCAACTATCTTGATTGCCTAATAGGGATCAGCGCTGTACTTTCGCCTGTATGACTCACATAAAATGGTCCTCCCTGCGTTATTCCCAATCCCACATCACCTCCTTCATCGATTGGCACCTGCGTACTGAGATCTTCCCCTAGACGCACTCTTCCGTGAGTACCATGGCCAATTTCACGAAGGACCTAACATGAATTAGCCATATTCTCTTGAGTGTCCAACTTACTCTATACTGGTTAATCATCCATCTACCGGATTCATGGTCTTTCTGTACTCTAACAGCTCCTGTTTCGACTCTATGCATGCAGTTGAAAATTAGTTATCATGATCCGTGATGGATATGACGACTTACACCTCTGGACTACCATTTTCTGATTGTGGAGATTTGACACCATCGTCGCTAAGCTCTGATTGATTTGATACCTCTTTGATATGACCTCCAGCCTTTTTGTGCTTATCTTTCAACGAGCTGTTCCTAGAAAGCACCTTGAAACTTGATCTACGTGAGCTTGCTGGAATAGGTGGTCTGGGCGAAGGGATTCTACCGGTGCTGGAAGATGCTGCCGATGTTCTGCGATCTAAAGAAGATGAGGAAGGATTTGGTAAACTAGGTTGCAAGAATTGAGGTGAAGTCAATATAGTTGGTGAGGGTGTTGTCATTAGTTTTCCAGAAGATGATCCTGCCGGTTGACGAAATGTAGACATCGTTATACTGTTGTATGATTGTCAGCGTTAAAAGCACAAGTTATTCTGTGAAAATCGAAGGAGACGTGAGATACTTACATTTCGTGAGTTGCATAACCGTTTGCGTGGTTCTCTTTGTCAAGTGAAACGACTTGAATCAACCAAGTGAGATGTAAAGAAAGGAACAAAGGCGTGTTATCGGCGAGAACTATATGACGTTGGTTTATGCGTTATGCTAGTAGTTGATGGTCTCTTAGTATTATGTACATGTATGCCTGCTGGAGATAGTGATGGGTATGCAATGAATAATGATGGTATATTATGTATCTTGATGTAATTTCAAACTATGAACTTCGAGCGATAAAGGATTAGACAAACGATAAAATGGGAATATAAATGGGATTATGGAATAAATGGTTTTATACGCGTTAATGACGATGAGATAAAACGATAAAACTACAGAATAAGCCCGAGGATGATTTTCTACTATTATGGATTATTAATGGGATACTCTGTTACGTTCATCTCTATAGCATATTTTACATTGTCTTTCTTTCCTCTTACTGAGTGAAATGCTCTTCTGATCAGCGATCTGTAATATGAATTTCCATCAACTAAAGTGGTATTCATTGATATCTTATGAGCCGATATCTGGGCGAACCTTGTACTGTAAATGCAGTCATTTATATTCTCCTTCTTTAATGAACAATCATCTTCATCAAAATTTCATGTATTTTACATCAAGTTGCGCCCTTGTAACGAGATGGAACATGATCTTTCTTGAAGCTCATAAAGTTTATACATGCATATACTGTTTAGACCGCTCCGTGCTCGTCACTGAGTCATGAATGGGGAATACACTGAAAAAGATCACTTGGAATCCAAAATAGTGGAGGTTGTTCACTTCAACTCGAAATACTTCAACTCTCAACTTTGTTCTTGCAACTTTCTAATATATCACTCTTATTACTCAATTTGATTGATGAGACTATTTCTCAGACTCAATAGTACTGCAAGAATGGCTAGAAGAGTTGTACTCAGCGAAGTGGAAACCAACTTTGTTAATTTACTTGATGATTTCGCTACAAAGTTGACACCACCTGTGGAATGTAGAATCGCCGGAGGTTGGGTAAGAGATAGAGTGAGTCAGCACCATGTGTGAGCCTTCGTAACCATGCTGATAAGCAAATAGCTTTTATCTCTCCCTTCACATGACTTGGATATAGCACTGTCGATACCTTCTGGTCATACTTTTGCTGTAGGATTTGTGAATTACCTGAAAACAAAGGATATAGCTACTGGTTCGGTCGGTAAAGTAGCGGCTAATCCAGACCAAAGTAAACACTTAGAAACTGGAACCACAAGAATCATGGGATTAGAGTGTGACTTTGTAGGACTTAGAAGTGAAACCTATGCAGATAGTAGAATACCTCAAGTAGTAAGCGACATTTGTTCTTTGTTCTTGCATGTATACGTCAAAAAATCATAGATAAGGTAGGACATATCCACTAACAGCAGTCTTGACCTCTGCAGAAACCCGGTACCCCACTAGAGGATGCTCTAAGAAGAGATCTCACTATCAATGCATTGTTCTATAATGTTCATTCACGTCAGGTAGAAGATTTCACCAAACATGGGTTGTCAGATTTAGAAAATAAAATCGCTCGTACACCTCTACCACCAAAGCAAACATTCCAAGACGACCCGCTGAGAATTTTAAGGTGTATTAGATTTGCTAGTCGGTTTAATCTTGCCGTTGAAAATGATGTTATGGAAGCTATCAAGGAGGAAGACGTCAAAGTGAGTGACTCACAGTCATATTCAGTCTAACACTAATATCTTCGTTTGCTCAGGCTGCAATAGCTACAAAAGTATCTAAAGAACGTATAGGTATCGAGGTCACCAAGATGTTACAACATGATCCATATAGAGCTATGTCCTTGATAAACGAATTAGGTCTACATCCACATGTATTCGCTTGTGATGTTAACCCACCAAGGGAAACAGCTATTGCGTCTGCTCAAATTCTTCTAAACCTTTCTAAGAGATTCTTTGTTGACGAGATGTTGTGGTTGGCCACCGCTGCTACTCCCTTCAACAATTTGACCGTCAAGAGAAAAGGAAAGGATGTACGTGCTGCATCAGTAATCATGAGTGAGAGCCTCAAAGTGAGTTACAACTTGCATGAAGCTAAACGAATGTTGCTAATTGGTTCTTTAGGTATCCACCGAGATAAAAAACGGCATAACCAATTTGTTTGAAGCTGTCAAGATTGTCAACCCAGATAGCACCGTCAGATCGGAAATCGGTACTTGGATGCAGAACATAGCCGTCAAACCTTGGCAAAGGTCTCTAACCTGGTCGGCTGTGATGGCAATATTGCCCAGATGGAACGGACAATGGAACGACAACGCTGAACACATAGCAATCCAATATGAACAATTTAGAGAACGAATTGAGGCTTTACGTTTGCCGGAAGCAATTGATAAGTCTTTGTTACTGAACGTAAGTAGCTATCGCTTGATATTCATTCTGCTTGCCTTTTCTTTCTTGTCCTTGATTTGACTGATCAATCTGTTGTAGGGTACTGAACTTCAGCAACTTCTTTCAATTTCACCATCACCATTATTAACAACTATACGTTCAGGTCTTAATGTTTGGCAATTGGATAACCCACAAGGTACAAGAGAACAATGCGAGATTTGGTTAAAACAAATGTGGGAAGGTGAAGGCAGAATTGAATGGGAGAAAAATTCGCAGCCAATGAACAAGAAAAATCCTAAAGGCGAGAAGCGAAAGCGATAAATCATGTCGTCATCCCTATCCAAACCCCTATACCCTGTATAACGATCACCATACCATGCATAAATGTGTCCATGTTCATGATCTCCTGGCCATTGTTCTGTAGCAGCCGTGAGTTTTAAGTAAGCGATGCAGCAACAGGCTGGTAAATACCGCTCACTTCTGTCAGACACGCTAAATGCTTAGCATTGCGCTCTTTGTTTGCATCAAGTGTATGTTCTAAGGCAGTATGAGGTGATCAAGAAAGATCGGCACAAACTCTGCCAAAGGCCCGCAGCAATGTACTGACCGGTAACCATGGACGTAAAGAGAGAAATTCATCAAGAGAAAGAATATGTATTAAAGAATGTTCGTTTGATAAACGTATGAATTATGCGTTAAAATGTGATTGTTAATGGGGGTCGTATTGTGTCGTTTCTCGTCCAATTTTCTGTCGGTGCAAGTCCGTTCCATCGTTCAAATCTAGATTTCCGAGTACCTATTGTAAGATCGACAAGGTATAACAGTCAATCGTTTAAGCGAAGATACCCATAGCGGCGGCAACGAAACCCATGACAATGGCGGCAGGGCCGGCGTTTTCTCTGGTGAGGTATGCTGAGGATTTGGCTGAGGCAGAAGCTGAAGCAGCGGAAGAGGAACCAGAGGCTGAACCTGAAGCTTTAGCACTTCCAGAAGCAGCAGCAGCTGATCCAGAAGCGGCTGAAGCTGAAGCTGATGAACCAGCAGAAGCAGATGCTCCTGAAGAAGCTGAAGCACTACTACCGGAGTTGGTACCGAGACAACTGGTTGATGAACCTGATTGAACAACTACTGCTGATGAGTATTGGGTGGTACCGGTTGAATCGGTAAGTTTGATTGTTCTACAATATGGAATATAAATGTATATTGTCAGAATATATCATGAGGTACTACTGTTTAACAGGGGACACTCACATGTTTGTACCAGCAGCAATGTCAACGGTCCAAGTAACAGGTGAGGATTGGGCATTTGGAAGGTTCTCAAGCTATGTAAGAAGGTCGCGTCAGTAAATCCGTAAACGGGTAGAAGGAGCACAGCAGAACCGGAAAACAATGTGGGAAAGCACTTACAGCAGCAGCACTTGGTTGACCACCAGGGAGAATGGCGAGATAATAAGGAGCGGTACCATCTGAGAAAGTGATGGAAGCAGGTTGACACTCGATCAACGAGGCCTATCACGGAGCGAAACATGTTAGCTCATGATCATCTATCTCCCCGCTCTGCATGAGATTTGCCGCTGACAAGTAACTCACAGGAGTATTGATGGTTAACGCGTTAGCAACGGCGACAACGGTGGAGAGAGCGGCTAATTTGGTTGGGAACATCATTTTGACTGGAATTATTGATTTGAGCTGATGAATAAAGAGTTAAAAGGCAATAGAGATGATAGCAACTATAAAGGGTTATGTAAATGAGAATGTAGAAAATAGATAGGATGGAAAAAGCACGGTACTGATATCTTGTTTTATCTTTTTAAAAATGAATGAGAAGTACTTGTCGCGGGTTCTTTTTCTTTTCTTTTTTTTCGTTTTCCGATAAACAACCCCACCCTCAAATCTGTGCATACGGATTACTCAGTCGTCTCGTTCGTTACCTTGACATTCTGACCGAAGTTTGATTATACCTGTACATATACCAACTCCCGTGACATTCCCCTATATGGGGCTCACATTGTTACAGCATTCCAGCTGCGTAAGCTGTTTCCTCATTTTCGCTTGAGAACGGGAGAAGGAAGAGGTGAAACAAGAGAGAGAGAGAGATAGCGAAACCTCACGCGTCATGACCCCTATACATAACGAATAATAATGAAGCTTAAATATCACAATTTCGTGAACGCGTCTCATAGATCAAGTTAAATTAATTTGACAGCGGACTTTGCCGTAGGCTGTTGAGGCTGTGTTAATATGTTAATTATGGCGTATACTACGAGTACTGTCAGTATAGGACAGGTAATTAACAGAGAGAGAAGACGAGAGGAAGAAGAAGAGACCTTGCATTGCTTTTGCATGCTACATGCAGCAATCAATCATCCAACACAATGGGCAGCTTCCATAGACGCCTCTCTTCCAATTGTAATTACCATCTTCCCTCCTCATCTCCGTGGCCGAACTTCAGTCCGCCTCCTTGCTCCCTCCTTCCGACATCGACTCACCGCTGCATACAACAATCACAAGACTGCAACTTCCCGGGTTGGCATGTATCTGCATGTGTTTAACAGAATGCAGACGAAGTTGCGAAGGTTAAAGAGTAGGCTCAGCAAAGCAAAATCGATAATCTCTGTTATTATTGACCAATCTTTAAACCGATTATATCGGAGGCATTTCACGAAGCATTTCAGGAACAGCTTAAGATGTTAACGGTCTGAGGAAGGATAATGATGTTTCAAGCTAAGTACCACAAGACTTCAGCACATACTCACTTTTTCTACATTTTTCCTTTGACCATTACAACCTTTTCACTATATTTACACTATTCATTTATTGAATAAAACGTCAAAGCGTATAATTATTGACGATGCTCATGCTTATTGATTCCCATGTTATCTCTTCCACTCACATGTACTCGCCTGCCTTTGGTATCAGGGTGAAGATCCCTGCTGTCGGAGATCCAAGCGGTATTGCGAAGAGATCCAAGCAACCTCACTAATTATTGAGTGAAACAGTCTAGTATTGTTTGAAAATTTGGTGTAGAAGATTTATAATGGATCTCACGTATGCTTCAATTGCTTCTCGGATGTTCGTTAATCAGATCATTCCTTAACCCAATCTTTCTTCTAGTCAAACAGCAATATCAAGAAATCCACACTCAACTTCCCATGGCACCCAAATCACCTTCAGACCTCGCTCCCACATCAAAACCAAGAGGACCGGGGACATTAGGTCCACCTCCTCTCATTGTCGACATTCAACGAGCAAATTCTCCACCTCGCATGCCTTCCACAAGCAATACTGTAAAAGGGAAAATTCAAGCTCGTTCAATTACACCTATGGATTTTCTTAGTTCTGGAAGAAACAGAATTGACTTACAAGATGGTTTAGACAATCAAAGAGCGACTAGGAAATCTGTCGATCAGCGAGGTCCTATTGATTCATCTATCAAAGGTGTACCTCAAGGATGGGAAGATGAAATATTAACAAACGGAACTAACTTGAAATCAGGCTCGCATAGTTCTCATCCAGTTCCTCCGGTTCACGTACAACATCCTTCATCTATCCCTCCCCAGAAACTCGGTGTATTCAAGGAGACAAGAACCAAATTGTCTTCATTTAGTGGTTCAATGAAAGCTGGGTTCAGCAGAGATAAATCTGGGGATAAAGAGAAGGAGAAAGAGAAAGAGGAAAAGAAGCAAACAGGCGGACTCAGACTGAATAAAGGTAGTATCAGGTCAACTCAACGGTCTTCTTCCATGATGACTATGACTGGTACACCGTTGTCCTTACATCCTAGTAATCGCCCTAGTTCACCCAAACGGATGAATAATCACTACCTCACTCATTCAGTACATAGTGATAAGTCATTCAACACTCAAAACACTAATGAATCAATCCCCCTTATTCCACCTACAGCATCAGCACCAACAGAGTCAACTGAAAGTTCAGCTGCCGATTTTTCACAGCTTTTCACACCTACAACCCGTACAGAGCATGAATATCCTGCTTCTATCACATCATCTCAATCTACCCAATCTCGTGACAGAGTCATGGGTTTGGTCAAAGACTCGACTCCAGTGCCTCCACCCGGTAGGAAGACTTTTGGTAAACCGACTATAGATGAAGTTTTGCCTTTTGCTGCTGGACATCCTTTCGCAGCTTGGTCTGCTCCTGTAAGCGATGAAGCTCAACCATCTCCTGGGGAACATGGTGCTAGTGTAGTCAGAAGAGGCAGCGTATCTATGAGTGTATTGTCGCCAAAAGTTACCACTCATACCGATAGTACTGTCTCTGCGGAAGGGTGGAAAGAGATTCCAAGACCTAGATCAAGTATGCCAGGAAAGAAAATTTGGGTTGATGGAAATGGTGAAGCAGCAAATGGGGTCTATCAAGTAGGATACGAGCGGGATATTCTCGAACTGTGAGTTCTGACACAATCGCTGCCATGGACTGATAAACCACCTAGAGAATCGAGATTACATGAGACCATGTACGAAATCTTAGGAGAAAAACACACACTTGTCGAGTTTGAGGAAACTCCTACTGCAATACTTGATGTAAGTATCGTTAACAATATTCATTTAAGGTCGAATGCTGAATAATCGATCAGATTGGAACCGGTGCTGGTCACTGGCCCATTTCGATGGCCCTCGAATATCCCAACACAGCATTTGTTGGTTTAGACTCTGTGCCTTGTCAAATCGACCTTTCCGTGCTTGCTGATGCGGAAAGACGATGTCGATCGAGCAAAAACGGAGAAAGACCCCCAGGCATGGGCATGTGGGAAAATCTGGAGAGAAGAACACAATGGCAAAGAGGTGACTTGTGAGTACATTGTTTGATCGATATCGGGGGAAACATACTGACGATAAATATACTTTGTCAGTTTGGAAGAGCTGCCATTTGATACAGGCGTATTCGATTTAGTTCATATACGATTCACTAATCTTGGTATACCTGAATCGAAGTGGTTCAATATACTTGAAGAGGCCACCAGAGTATTGAAAAGAGGCGGTAAAATCGAGATAGTTGAAACAAGTTATACACTACCCTCGAATTGTCCAGCGAATCTGAAAAACTCATTCGCGTCCATCCTACTATCAAACATGATCCAACCTTTTCCCTTTTTGACCATTCAATTCAACCTATCTTCGATAGAAAGTCTTAATATCAAGAATATAAAACCAAGTTTCCATCAGAAATGGAATGGGAAAGACGAGATTATACCTGGGGGACTGGAAGATGCTATTCTGAATTGGGTTAAATCTGCTGTAGAATACAAAGGCACAGGTTTAATCAAGAATCAAAATCCACATCAAGGTATAGCTGGAAAAGTCCGAGAAGAATTGAAAAACTCAGGAGGTAAGAAATGGGATTTCGAGAATCTTAGTTCAGCGACTTCGAGCGAGAAGAAGAAAGTGGCTGTAACAGCCATTAAAGATAAAGAAGTGGACGAAGATGCTAGAGAAGTGAATGTTTGGGTGTGGATAGCTACTAAGAAGTAGTGATAGCTCTTTTATAATGTATCAATGTAGAAACAACAGCTAGGAAACGCATAAATTCATAAAGCAGTTTCCGAAATGTATTCTGTGTATAGTCTCAGGACGGGACACTGATCATTCAAGTGATAGACTATCGGGCCGGCATCGTGATTTACCTGCACAGTACTGTCAGCTGAAAATTGTACTCGAGTACACCGACACGTTGAGTGACGATGTGTCTGTCCACTCTTCTACTTGCAAGATCTCGCAAACATCAGTTCGTTATTTTGCTGCTGAGAATCCGTGTCTATCTTGCATTTTCTGATCCCTATTCGGTATCGATTGACGCTCAATATGTTTGGCTATTATCGATGTTATCGATGTTATCGCAGGGCGAGCAGGGTCAGGAGTTTGAGCAAGTCATTATTACCACCTACGGGTTTCGTTCGCGAACTCCACCCAGCCATAATTGTCGCAAGTTACTAGCTGCGCATCCGTAGCCAACATGTTTTTAACCTGAGAAAATGAGTGAGAGTCTGAGGTGCTTTGCTCTGTCGAGCTTGCATGGAGTTTTATTGATACGAGCGAAATTTTGAAAGCAATCGCCGAACTAGTAGCGATACTCGCAGGCGAGTTGTGGAGAGATCGTTCTCCTTCAGATGTTCAGACGGTACAGGCACTTGATACACTTATAGATAGCTTGAATCATCGCGGCTGCCCTCTTTTCTACCTACTGCTCTTGATTCCCTTTAGAGCGATGCTTTCTGGTACATTGCAGATTGCATGAGCTGTGAATCGGATCATCGCACATCTCTAGCATGCACTCCAGCACTCAAATATCTTCATGCTTGCAAGGGCAAGTACCTGCTTCATTGTGTCCGAGAGATACAAGCCAGCTACTGTGGAATCTCACTGTTTCACTCAGATACTGTATCGAGTGACGCAATGTTTCAGCTTTAATAATGCAGTGCGATCTTACGCGTAGGAGATGGCCGAGATGAGATCCGGTTACTGATCCTCAGACAGAATGAGATGGCCGACGCATTCTACAGTACTTTATGGGCTTATTTGCACTGAATGATCTTCTTCTTCTCCTTCCTATCATACATGCGATTGATTCACCATGTCAGAAAAGCCTTTATATACTATACCTATTGATCAACGACCCCCTCATGGACCGATAACCTCCAAGATATTCTTTCCTTTCATATTCAATTTTGCTCAATTAGGGATAAATTCAGCTCAATTCTTGCTATTACCTCTTTTGCTTATCCCGTTTGTGGGCCGTAGACTATTTGATAGTGCGATAGCCTGGACAAAAGATGGTTATGGACGACTCTGTAAGTCGACCTCATCGAAGCTGTAGCTGACTACAGTGATCGTCATTACTGTCCTGTTTGGGCCAACATCTTTCGTTCTGACAACTGATACACCTCCATCTATTACCGAGTTGGTCGAACGAGATGGAAAGGGAAATATGACGAAGATTAATCTGCCTGACAGGCTGGTCATCATGGCAAATCATCAAGCGTATTTGGATTGGATGTACATGTGGATTCTTGCATGTTATGCTGGACATTCTAGAGGGATAATCATATTACTTAAAGCGAGCTTGAAGAATATTCCGGTAGTTGGTTGGGGTATGGTGAGTTTCAGGGAGTCGTGAGTGGAACTGACGATTAGCGCTTCTTCAAATTCATATTTATGAACAGATCTTGGGCGGCTGATCGAGCGAATCTGACTCTTGCTCTTACGCAACTTGGTCATGATGCTCAATCCGGTCAAGAGGACCACTCAAGCGAAAGCTCCAGTTTATTAGGTGCGAAAAAGCGTTCACCTCTTTGGCTTCTCATATTCCCAGAAGGTACAATCACAAGTGACGAAGAAAGAGTGAAAAGTGTCAAATATGCTGAACGGGAGGGCATCGTGAGTTTCATTGCCTTCGGAACCTCAATCTTAAGCTGATTTCTGAATAAACATGTCCAGCCCGATTTCGTGACTTTGTTACATCCACGATCTACGGGTCTATTGTTTTGTTTAAGAACGTTGCTACCGCAAGTACCGGATCTGCAGTTGTTAGACGTTACCATAGGGTATCCAGGTGTACCGTATGGCAAATATCCTCAAGAATGGTAATTACAAAGGATTTCATGCAGACGTGTAGGCAATCGCTGACTTCCGAATTAGGTATGGCCTGTTCTCGGTATTTTTACGCTCTGTGCCACCACCAACGGTTCACATCCATCTTCATCTTTACTCGAACCTGACATCACCTGCTTCTGAAGTCCCTTCTCTGACAACCAAGCCATTGGCAACCGGTGATGATGAGCCTCCATCTGACACTGGTCTTGCTTCCCCTGCCGAGGCTCGAGCGTTTGAGCTATGGCTCAGAGGCGTGTGGACAGCAAAAGAGAGGAGAATGGAGCATTTCTATCAGTATCAAAAGTTCGAAAGTGGTGAAGGAGGAGCCAGAGAAGTCGTTCCAATCAGACAAACGTGAGCTCCGACGTGATTTCGCGCATTTAAGCGATCTGTAGGTAGCTGATTATTGGAATATTTCCCAGTAAATGGTATCATTGGATTTCAGCTTTTGGCGGTGGAGGTATGGGTACAGCAGCTGTGGCAGGAATAGCGGTTTGGCAGGTAATTTCACACCTTTCCTAGTTATAAATATGCATGTTGTTAAGTATACACCTTGACCAAACATTTGAAAACATCTACAATTGATAATACACAATGAGGAGAAAGTTGAGCGGGTGCAAGGGGTGGTGAAGAAATCGCTTCAAAGGCTGGTGAAACCAAAGGAGAAGGGGTAAGATCATTACGAACGAACACTCTCGAAGAAGACGTAGCTAGGATAAGATGACAAGCGTAAAGTAGCGTCGTGGAAGGCGGAAGGGTATGAACTGCAATGTCAAGGGTTTAGTGAATAATATTTCCTAGAGGTAGAAAACTTACTTGGCATACGTTCTTCACCTCTTTCTTTACCGCCAACTTCATTTGCTTCCACTAATTTGACTAACTCGGACAGAGCCATGGTTAAAGCCTTTTTACCTTCAGATGGAATAACAAGCGAAGCGCAGTCTTTTGCTCTGACTACACTTATTAAACCACCTTCGGTATCGTTTGTAGGGGCTAGGAGAGGAGACGAGTCATTGGGAGTAGATCTTTTATTTAGTTCACCTAATACACCCAAAACTCTCAGGCCATCACGGTTCATGATGTGCATTGCATCGAGTATGGTGGCTGTGCTGGAGATTGAGATCAAAGGTTTCAATGACAACCGGAAAGCTTTCGAGGCTATTTGTGACTGAAGAACCGAAGGAATCTGATCTTCAGATAAAGAGACCAAATATCGTAGAACCATATCATGAGAAAGTACTCCACCACCTTCAATCGCTACTCTATGAACGCCCGTACTAAACAGTCTGATGAAAGACCGGAGAGGGGTATCTTGGGAGATGAGATGACAGGGGTTTTTGCCAGATATATCTGGCGACAATCAGCAATTACTCATACTGCTAAACAACTTACTGCACATTGTGCCGACATTGACACTATCGCCTCGACGTAAGCAATCTACTGCCTCTCTATATTTAGCATTTGCGCTTTCGGGATTATTACTCTTAGCATCTAACACGAGTAGTAAGAATGTGTTGAGATCGGCATACTGCAAATATACTAGTGAGCCAATGATGAATTGCTAAAATGAAAACAACCGCAAGCACTTACATCGAAAAATTCAGGCGATTGACCATCACTGTTCGGCTCAATGAGCAGATAATATGTACCACTACTAAGGAGAAGCTATATTGTTAGTTGATTATATGAAAGTGCAACTTACATTGACAGCTTCCTCGATTCTGGTATCGCCCTTGACCCTCACTACTGTCTCCTCATCAGCTCTCAGAATATCTTCAGCTGTATGTTCAAGCCAGCCACCATCGTCTTTCTCGAAATCTTCGTCTTGCTCATCATCATCGAATACGCCGGAAGAGCGGGACAGAAATGCTGATCCGAGAGTTAGCGAGCCACTGAGACTGTGACTGGTAGACCCGAAAGATCCTCGAGATTGTCGTCTCAAAGAGGGTGAAGTCGATAGTGCGCCTGTTTCGTTAGCTGATCTAGGTGATCTGTTGGAAATTGTCCCATGACGTGATGGAATGAGGACAGGGTGTGATCCGGCGAAATGAGGTGAAAGCGTAAGGGAAGGACGACGTCGGTGTAATGAACTGGAACTATCGACAGTGAGAGGGATTGGTATAGTAGATAAAGATGTTTGCATTATATGTCCTGTGGACGAGACAACGTTTTAAAGATACTGGAGAATCGGGTTTGATAAACGCTTGAGGAAGTGTAATCTTAATGGGAAATGAACAGAAAGGGAGAGAAAGGAGTGAGTAATCGGTAATCACTCCACCTCCACCCGTACAACCGCTTATATACCATATACCAGTCACCCGGGTCATGGTCATTCCCTAACAATAATGCCACATCATACCATTTTATCACGTTTTGGTATTTGATACCGTTACTATTGTTTCTGATATTTCCGATATGTCTGATAATTCTGATATCTTTATTCCTTCTATTAAAATAGACTACATCACTTCAGGTAGCCTTGTAGCCTTTAACTTTCATCTATACACCGAATAACACCTACTTACCCATATCGATATCATCATGGGAGCCAAAGCTCAGGTCATCCGAGACATTCGAAAACGATTATCTGCAGAACAATTTGAAGTTCAACGTCGAGCATACCTATTCGTAGCAAGAAACACCACCTTACCTGCAACCGTTCGACATAAAGCTCAACTTGGTTTAAACGCATTGAATGGAGGAGAAGGTAGACTAGGAGCCGTAAAGAGTCGGTGCTGGGAAACTGGCAAAGCACGAGGTGTTATGTCCAAGTTTGGTCTTGCAAGAGTAAGTCAGACAAATATAGGTATTTTCATCGCTAACATCATGCTAGTTCCAATTCCGTTTAAAAGCACTTAATGGAGAACTTCCTGGTGTACACAAGTCTAGTTGGTAGTTTAGTCATTTGGTCATTTAGAAATGCATGTGTTGTATCATAGTATGGATTCTTAGAGCGTCCCGCGCTTTCCTTTAGCAAAATCAATAGAGCTTCTGAACCACTTGCAAAGCTGCAGTTACACTGACACTGATTAATGGTGTAAGAGCGTATGAAATGACAATAGTCTTAGCGACAGCAGTCTCGGTCTCCTCATCGGTATCAGCCATTTCAACAATCTATACGATATCAGCATGGTTCTCAGAACAATCAAACTCACCGCAGCCAAGGTCAACGCAGGGGGTCCAACAGGAGCGATCATCATGATAAAGTCCTAAATAATAGTCAGCCCAGTCTCAACAGGGAGCGCTTACCAGAACTGGGTCATCCAACATCCTATTTCCTACCGCATTCCGAATTCCATACACAACACTCAAGGAGATGACGGGCATAACGACAAATCGGATGACGAAGAGGTAGATTAGAGGGAAGATAGGAGGCCTTGAACCCTTCTTGGTTCTGAGATGAGCACCTATAACTAGCATTTGTAGTGCCGCATACAACTTTCCGATTTTCTCGATTGAATCGGAAAGACTGGCAGATCAGTTTAAATCTTTGTTCATTAGTACTTACGGACTGAGCACTGCGCCTTTCTTGAATAGCCAATTGTGCAAAAAAGGAATAACTCCGGCGATAATTGCAGCTAATCCACCATACATCGGTGGATTCATGAATCCAGCCATACTCTTGTGCAAAATTTTCATGATTTTCCACCCTTTTTTTCCACCTTGTTTGGCTCGATTCAGCAACGGAGCGCTCTCGGGATCGCCCGAATATGGCTCAACTGCAGGATACCCCTCATCGTCGTTGAGAACCTCTTTTACTTTCTTAACCGCATGAGGTGATTCAGAGTGCGACCAAGGATGTGGAATATCGAGTGGATGGGTTTTCATCATCACTGCTTGTCAGCTTTATTCAGAGTAGCCAAAACTCACTTGGGCCAAACGTAAATCGAGTCAAATTTGCTACCAACGCGTTTATCAAGAGATACACTTGACCTCGATCGAGCACGGAGTCGAGTTCATCGCCTTTCATCAGGGGTGAAAGGGTACCGTTTTTGCCCAGAGAGCTGAATAGAAGCAGTGGAAGTGAAGTTGCATTGTTGAAGACCATACAAGGGCTAACTGTCAGCTGTGTTTCGGCGAAAGTCACATACATTATCCATTGAGGCATCCCAAAGGCAATCACACCAATCATCCCAAAGATCCAGGAAATGAGTTGAAATCCAATCGCATAGACGATAATCACCCAATCTATTTGATTAGCGCGGTCGCTTGCAATATCACTCACATTGTTTAAGATTCTCCCATGAAGCAAGAGGTCCAATCTCAGAGAAAAGTAAAGCAGGAAGGAACAACGTTACGCATAATTTTGAAGCGCTCTGATGATCAGCTACAGCAGTCATAAATGGACTCACCTCTTCTCCTTCAGGAGAAAGTAACTTCCATTTACTCGCAAAGTACCCATACACCAGAACTAGGATAACCGAGATCGAAGCCTACCCGTCAGCTAGGATCAGTCATCAGCTCGCTCACCTCGACAGCAGACCAAGTAGTTGATAAAATTTCGGATGCGGATTGTATCATTTTGTATGGTAGAGATGCAAACGATACATGAAGGATACAGATTCAAATTTATCTATTTCCGATTACAAGAAGGTATATGACATCATCAATCCCGCGACTGCTCTATTTTAACTGTTGCCTTCTTTAACTCGAGACGTGTTGCACTTCTCGTCCGTTTCAATTCAGTTCTCGATGAGATAACCTCGACCTTCCGTTTCACTGGCACTGACGATACAGATTCTGTCTTTACTACTTTTGGCTTGGGTTTGGTTGATGGCAGATCCGCCGCAAACATGACCGCCTGGCACCATCCACCCATTGGACCCCACTTGTCTGACAGAAATTGCTGGGTTTCTTCGTAAACCTGCTTTGACATAGGCTTATTGCGAAGGCGTGATGGGAATGCGGGATGCCTCGATGCGATGGCCGCAACGTGTGTATCGATAGGGATGAGTGAAGGCTACAAGTCAGCTTCATTACGCCAGCAAAACTCACCTTATCCATGCACATTAGCATAACACAGTCTGCGACCTTTCTTCCTACACCTTTGAGAGCTATCAACTTGTCTCTGACCATATCCACCTCATTGTTCCTGTAAGCTAGCAAGCCCTCCTCAACCGTCTCATTGGTATCATCTCGCAAAGTCTGCAACGATGATTCGATGAACGCCGCACGATAACCAAACCCCATTGTCCGCAACAATGCCTCCGTTTTCGATGGTACAGAAGCTGATGAAGGGAACAAGTGATAGGTTGTGGATCCGCTCTCGTCTGGATCAAGGAGGGTGAGGAGCGCAGGAGAGAACGCTTGTGAAAAGCGATGTAGTAGAGAGGTTATACGAGGGATATGGTTATTGGTGGACGTGATAAAACTATGCTATTAGCTTGGTTATATCGTGCGCAACTCACGCTACCAGACATTCCCAGGGGTCTTGACGTAGAACTCGCACACCTACAGCCCTCTCATTCACTTCTACCTTTCCAAACAATTCCGGATCTCGCTCTCTCCATTCATCATACAACCTTTCTAGGTCTGGGTGTGCTTTCAGGTGAAAATAGTCATTTATCCAGTCCTTGGTAATCCCCTTCTCCGTATCTAATCTTGCATCGTCCTTATTGCTGTATATTGCAGTGAAATAGAGATGCGTTGGTGATTGTCGAAGGCAGACAACCCGGGGAGGATGATTTACTGCTCGAGAGAACTCTTCAGATGGCTGAGTAGACGAGGTTGATGCGATTGCATGTCGATGCCACAAGAAGGATTGGCCGACAGGTAATGTATTAACAAGAGTAAGGTTTTTGAGAGTTAACGGTATGGAAGACCACCCAGAAGGAAAGGGAGGTCGAGACATGTTTTAAATGGGTGAAGATGTAAACGATAAATACAAAGCGCGACTTTGACTTTGACTTTTAATTTATCTTTTGTTTTCACGTCACCATCATGAACAACGACAACCTCGCTATAGCCTTGGATAGGCTTAAATTTTATGCTCAGGATGCTGTAGTGACTCTGACACAGGTGAGTAAAATACCACGAGTCCAAAAGCTGACTTTCAGTGCATATGCAAACCGTAAGTTCACACGGGAAAACTTCAGCTCATTCAGTGGTAGTGACGCAACACTCAAGATCAACGGTCGTTCATATAAAATCGAAAAACTACTGGGTGAAGGAGGATTCGCGTTCGTCTACCTGATCCGTGATCTGTCATCAGGTGGGCTCTTTGCTCTGAAGAAGATTCTGATAACCTCGGGTCAAGAAGGTGTGAAAGAAGCTATGCGAGAAGTCGAGGCATATCGACGGTTTCGACATCAAAATATCATCAAAATCATTGATTCAGCGGTAGTCCAAGACGAGGGCGGGGAAGGAAAGATAATATACCTGTAAGTCACCTCGCTCACTACATCGCTGATATTAGATTCCTGCCATATTACTCCCAAGGCAATTTGCAGGATGCAATCGCTTTGTCCTCCGTGACCGGCGACCGTATGCCTGAACGCAAACTGCTTGAACTCTTCCACGGAACCTGCCTTGCGTGAGTGATCTTCATTTATTCAAAGCTAATGTCAGTGTTCGTGCCATGCATCAATACCACTTGCCTGCTGTATCCGCATCTTACCCTCCCACGCGTGAAGAAGACCCATTAGTAGGAGAAGCGGTGTTCGACCATGATGAAGAACTCGCAAATGCAGAAGAAGGAGAATTGATACCATATGCGCATAGAGATATCAAACCAGGGTAAGTTCTACCTTGTCTAGCTCACCGCTGACAACAGAAATATCATGGTCGCGGATGATGGAAGCCCAATTCTAATGGATTTCGGTTCGACGATCAAGTAAGTGAAGCTAGTTTGGGGATACATTTTGACCTTTCTCAGAGCTCGGATTCAAATTGAAACAAGGCAACAAGCACTCTTAGAACAGGTAAGTCCCTGCATGTCGAATATGGCTGACAGGTCAGGACATTGCGAGCGAACACTCGTCTATGCCATATCGTGCACCGGAACTTTTCGATGTTAAGACAGGCAAGACATTGGATGAAAAAGTGGATATCTGGGTGAGTTTGTACCATTCGTGCTTAGCTTATCAATAGTCTCTCGGATGCACTCTGTTTGCAGTTGCCTATGGACATTCGCCTTTCGAGGTAGATGGTACTTCCATTGCTATGGCTGTTGGTAGTGGGCGTTACAAACAACCTGGAGGATATTCTCGATCTCTGGTATCCCTTATAGATGCCATGTTGGTCGTGGATCCCGAGAAAAGGCCAGATATCCAAAAGGTGAGCAGAGAAATGCAAGACGTGGATACTGACTATACACAACAGGTCATCGACTTGACGGAACAAGCATTGAGAACAGTTTAGATTATCACCGACTCGCTCCTCCCCTGTACCGCATTTCCGCCAACCACCGAGCTCTCGCCATCCGAGCTTCCGTTTCCATCACCATCCTACGCATATGTAAATATCGTCTTAGCGGCGGAAAGCCGACGGAAGGAATAGGAAGGAACTGTTGTGATTGAGGGTTTGAAGGCCTTATGCCAGATCGGTAACGAGAATGCAGAATTTTTATGGTCTGCTGAATCAATTCCCGCTTCAGCGACAGTAAAAGTATATAACGACTCACGTGCAACCTTCGATGAGCTAATGCTCTTTGGCAGAACACTTCCGGCCCCGGCGAAATTGGCATAGTAAACGGAGGATGGAACGGCGGAGGTGGGAAAAAATCGCTTCCTGTAGAGCCTCCGATCGCTTCATGGTGTTGTTGCGGCAAACGGGTGGAATTTCGGGATTGCACCAATTTCTGATCATACTCTGCTTTGTCTCGCGAATTTGACATTATTTCATATGCTTCTGCGACAGGTCAATACCCTGGAACAGTCGTCGCGCTTATCACTCACCATGAAGCTTTTGAAAGGCGTCTTTGGCGAAAGTATCGTCCAAATGTTTATCGGGATGACAGACTTTTGCTAACCTGAGGTATGCTTTACGAACTGCCTATCAGCTATGGTAAGCATCATGAACTTACTGTCAGCGGCCTGAGCATTCTCTTGAATGTCTAGAATATCGTAATAAGTCGGCTGAGAGCATGTCCCAGCATTCGACATGTTGCAGGCTTAGTATGATGGTATCTGAGGACAAAATGTGAAGGTGGTGAGAATGCAAACACGATGATGAAATCTGCTGAATTCCACAGATTTCTATCAAACGTGCAATAGTCTGATGTATATGTAGTGATTACAGGGACTGCGTTATATAACACACAAACAAGAACGCACACACGTATATATACATATATACATAAATTTCCCTTAGGCTGATTATCCTTCTTATACAACATTATCCCCGCCAAAAATAAAAGATTTGTCATTACGGGAATCTCCATTGACAGCCTTATCAACTTGTTGATGAGTGAGCAGTGCATTACGCAGCTAGTTTCCTACATCAGCGTCCGAATACATCATAAAAACTTACCTCCAGATTTTCCCGTTCTAGCTTATCTGTCCTAGCCTTGGCTTGCTCCAACAGCTGAACATAGATCCCCACATCCTGGACGGGTTTCACATCTGTTCCTGAAGTTCCAACATCAGATCTTACGATGGTCGGTTTTTGGTTGGGAACCCTTCGTTCAAGTATTCTGTGACGAATCAGCCCAAGACTCGCGACACCGTACTCACTCGATAGCTTGAGCCTGTTCCAAAGTTTCCTGACGACTCGCCTTAAGCATCTGTTCAAGCTGCACATATCAGTTCATGCTTGAGACTCGTAAACTCACCTCATGACATTTGGCTTTCGCAGCTTCCGCTTCTTGTAAGGCTTCTTTACAACGCTGTACATCGTCGTCCCTAAGAGCATTAGCGAAGATCGTCAAGGTCTCACTCACCATAAACGCTGGGAATCCGTGAGCTGTTTCATCCTTGTCTCGTAGTCGGCTATGTGACGGATTTTGGGCTCCGCTTCCGTTAATTGGTTCTGTAATTTGAATCGTCTGACTTCGTCAGTTTGTCTATCGGTAGTACATTACTCACTCATTCTTCACCTCGGCAAGCTCCTCTCGTTGAGCTTTGACCGTTGCATATACTTCACTAAGCTCGGCTCGTATACGAGCAGCTTCCGTTTGCCAGGTACCCTTCTCCTCTCTGAAAGAAGCCACCTTATCTCGCAGTTGTCCTTGCCATTTAACGTGTTTCTGCTGTGCTTGAGAAGCATCGGTTCTCGCCTGAGAAAGTTGGGCAGTCAACTCGGCGATTTGACTGGTTTGCGCTTTCAGTCGATTCACCTAATAAGATGTTAGTCAAAGGATACGGACCAAGTCTTTGACCTACAAAACTGTGGATTTCCGCTTCATCATTATTTAGCCTAAGCGATGTTTTATGCAGTCGACCAATATCTACAAGAGAATTTAGTATCTGCTTCACCCATTCTCTGAAAATAGCTTACGGTACAGGTATTGCTTCCTCACTCGACTAGTGAACTTGGCTTCGAGTCGTAATAATTCATTCTCCTTGCCAAGTCTACTGCTATGCTTTGTTTGATCTACTTCGATTGGCGACTGCTCGTCTTCATCGAACAAACCAGCCCGTGGTGCACCTTGTTGATCCGAGTTAGATAGTGCTTGAGAACGAGCGATGAATTCGGCGGCATCGATTCTATCCCACCGCTTATCGTCTGCGAGTTCAGCTGTTGAAGTGAAAATGACGAGTGATGGGTGGAGTCGAAAGTCTCGTATTAGTGGTTCCATTCGGGTCGCCAGAACACCTGGTGGCCAGACTTTATCCCAATCAACAGCATATAGCGCAGACACGTTCTTCCCTCGTATGTAAGAAACTGGGTCTCGCACAAAAGCAATTACGTTTGACGGCCACGCCCCGTACAAGGCTATAATGTATAGTTGAGCTATCCATCGAGGTTTGAGATGTTCTGGCATTTCAATATCAGGTTCGGCTGATGAAGTAGCAACTTCCCAATCGAGGGAAGAGTTTGGTGGGGGCGTTTGTGTGAATCCATCTCGCACGGTCGAAGCTAGATCGATGAACGGTCGGTCGCGCCACGATATGGCTCTACCCAGTATGATAGCCATTAAAGGAACTTTGGAAGTGAACTCAAGGGGCGCATATGGAAGGACCGATAGGAGGAGTCGGAGGTTGATACTGAACAGTCGATTGCCGGTGTCGTGGGTTAGACTTTTGAGCAGAATGTCGATGAATGGACTGCTAGCGACCCGTGCCATGGCTGTCGAAGAAGAAACATCCGAAGGCTCATAAGGGGTCTCAAGAATAGCTTCAATCAATAAGGTTGCAACTGGGATCCGCAAGGTCGAGTGATGGTAGACTGTCGTACAAGCGTCCAGAAAAGTCTATCGGTCAACAATAATCATGATCGTTACACTCACATCGAAGTCGTTCTCGCTCCAAGCGATTAAAATACCCTTTAATGTTCTATGAGGATGGGTGTTAGTTCCCAGTTGTTTCAGCCACCTCTCGGCAGAAAATATCCTTGTGCTAAGACCATCAAGGGCAAATTTGATGATGTTTGCCCTTCCAGGCGAGATACCGTCTTCTTCTTCAGCCCATTGCAATGCGATGTCTGACCATCTACTATCAAGGGGTACCTTTGCGGCCGCCTGTAGGATAGTGTGCCTTGCTGCAGGTGTATCGTTTTCTTCCAGAATCTCGATTAATCTACTCTCATATATCTCGATGTCGTCTTCTGGAATGTCCAGCGGCTGAAAGGCTGTAAGATCCTGAGGGAAGGTGCGTACCTCGCTGATATCTATTCGTATGTAACTGGTTAGCGAGTTCAATTTCGCGGTTTTCTACTTACAGTCATCCATCTTCTATCATTAAACGGCTTTGCGTATACGACTGTTGATTCTTTGCTGTTTGTCTTGCAAATCGCCTGATGGACTGAAGACATGAGGAAGCACAACATATCACATATGCTTGAAATGCATGAAAACCTGACGATGAATTGGGATACTCTAAAAGGTTACGATGACATAGATATCCTACTTTCTCACGGGTGTATTCTGATATTTAACCGATTAACCGGTTTCATGTTTATTCGACTTCACTGATCATTCAACTGATGTTTCAGGTTACGCTTGTTGTCGAGAACATATACATCTTCCTCTCCCTCTGTTTTTTACTGATCTGCCCATCAAATTGAGGATCGCATCTTTCTCAGAGCCGCATCTATATCGTTGTACGTGACGTGCGCTGTCGTATCAATACTGTCAATTCAGTGTGAAAGAAATATCACCTCGTGCGAAGTTCTCTCTTTCCCATGATAGTTTGTGGCCTGTGCGGAACTTCTATCCAAGACCTTGGCTTCCGATGCTCGAAGTGCTCAGGAAGAGCGATTGGTAAGCTATCTACTTTCAAATGTATATTGTAATCAATCTTGACCAGCTTTTAGAACGCTCAAACTCCGTCAGAGCGCTCTTATCATCTCCCCAGAAAAGGGGTAGTCCCGATCGATGGGCTGAGAAGTAAGACTATCGTCACTTCAATATAGCGTTGAGTCTGCTGAGCATTCACAACAGGTACACGACTCCCAAATCACCCTCATCCGTTTCGCCCTCACCTCTCAGTCAACCACGAAGCCTGAAAGCCTCAAATCCAAATTCAGGCTCTTCATCACGCCCCGGGTTTTCCAGGACCGACACATTCGATGTTGCGCTCACAGCATCATCTGATGCAGAGTTGGCTCGAGGTAAGCCGAAAAGCGACGAGTATGCAGCTAATAATTACAGTGTATGGATCCGTTCTTGATCTTCGAGTACAACATCCACAGTGCAAGAAATGCGACACATACATTGTCTCTGGTATGAAGATTTATCTTGCTCGGTGAGTTTAACCAGTGATTCTGTCCCTGCTGATAATCAGAGTGGATCTTGCTCCTCTGCTCGCTGGCGACACATTGTGCAAGTCTTGTTACACAGAGACATTTCCTATAGGCACCTGTCATTATTGCTCATTGCCCATAATTGGTGATAGGGAGGAAGGATTAGGAGGACAACATATATCAGCTCGTACTTTCAAGTGGCACGGTAAATGCTTCGGATGTTCAGGTGAGTCCTCTTGGAAATGATGCACCCTTTATTGATAAAACGCAGTCTGCGGAAAGTTACCTACTCGACAATCTGTACCACTACTATTTCCTGATGCGAAACCGGCTTGTCACGATTGCTATGAGCAATGGGCTGCAGAGCCCAATCCCAAACCGTCTAAGCCTGCTGTCGATTCAATCAAGTCAGATTCTTCGCATAAGTATGGCCGTCCAGGTCAAGTTATAGGCACCACCTCCCTGCCATCGCAGCCTTCCACCACTGCTACAGAACTCAAGCAATTGATGCAGCCCAGGCCAGTCACAGCTGCCACCGAAACAGGTAAGTATCGCTATTCTTTCATCATCTCTTTCCCCGCAATCTTCATTGCGCATCATACTTCGCAAACCTCCAATTCAGTCTAACATTCAAAGTCACTACCATGTACATTACCAACGCCCTTCAGAATTGCTGACCTCTATCGTGTTTCAGGGTCCGGGTCATGTGAACTCAACCACATTACTCCCCTCAAGACCTCTCCTACCTTCAAATCGAGTACGAACCCCCTCAATTCATCCGCTCGCGAGAACCATAACCATCAGAACCCAAGGCATCTGGAACACGCAGGAAAACGCCAACCTGCTAATACCGGTTCCGTACTGGATCGAGTCCGACAGTTGAATGCAAGAGCCAATCCAATCAATCCACATGCGCGACTGCTTGCTACCCATTCATCTTCGTTCCACAGTTCCAATGTATCCGATCGACAACCATTACATCCCTTGCCAGACAATGATTGATCAAACCTACACTCGTATGCAGTGTAGTTTGTCACTCAATCATATTTACTCTTATATCAGTGATCGCCTTTTCATGTCAGCTTCGCCCTATGCTATCATCCATTGTTTAACGAAGTAGAGTAAGCGTTCAACTTGCTCAATGTCATTGAGAATGAGCTCACCAATGTATCGATATTCCCCTTTGTATTTCATCTACCTCTTGTCTGCCTCTTCTACCGTAATGCACGTATGTTCATTCTGTCTATTCAGCTGTCATACGTGAAATGCCCTGATCATACGGGCCGTTCGTTCCATCCATGTACACTCAAAATCTGCATGTCTGTTTCCTCCGAAGAAGCTGTCCATAGGATGCGAGCTTGACATAAATGTCAATTTATCTAACTAGTTGATGTGTCAGCCCGCGTAGGCGACTTGTGATGGAGCATATGCGTATTTTGTTCACCAAATTGGTCCAAGGGGAGACTGAAAGCTTGTTTATCTTCCCTTTGGAGTTGCTTTCCTACAGAAGGGCTATTACTGTTCCAAGCAGTCATTTTCAATGATTGACCATTTTTGAGACACTTTAAATGCTGAAATGAGCCAAGATCAAAATCTTGTTGTGAAAGTACACAGTGATGATGCTATATATGAGGTCAAAAGGGGGTGCCTGATTTTTTTCTGCGGATTGAAATCAGAATTTATATAGCAATTTGCTGGTCATGGCTTGAGAAGCTGAACTTTGAATCTCATTTTTCATCAAGATATTGATTGATCTTGGGTGTTATAAGCTGACTTCATGTTGCTGACAGCTATTCAGTGTTTCGCCTGTTGGGATGAGAAGTAGATGAAAGCTTAGGAGAGTTGAGCAGAGGTACATGAACGTTGGTTTTCTATATCTGAAAGCCCGAAAAATTTGCGACAAAAGCTTGATGAGACTTGGTTAAAAGTCTGTTGGATGTTCAATCGGTATTTGAGGCAATGAGATGTGCAGGTGGCAAATGAGTGTAATATTCTTGTCGAAAACAAGCGCATCAGTGTCCTGAGTATTTTTTATGCTTGTATCTGTTCTCTTTTGCCTGTCTTCTCCTTGATGCATTCATTGCGTACACTGAACATCCTACATTTAGGAAACACAACGCGCTTCCCTGTTTGACTCTTATCTATGACAAATAATGACGATAGAAAGCAAAAGGTTCATCCATGTGCGTCGTCATTGGCTATCACTGGTTTTGCCTTGCCGCATGTGTGATTGTGCTTTTATTTCCACTTGTTAATTCAGGGTGACTGGTTTTACAATGATGGTGGTGCCACACGGACCTGACATTATGAACAGCTTTACTGTAGATCGTGTTCCTCAATATCTCACTGTCGGATACTTGATCTGATGTTTTTTCGCATGTTTATTCATATTCACCAAGAACAGTTGTAGTTCACAACTCTCGACTAATTTGAAAGTACTGTGCTTCTCATCTATGATGAGCTCCAACAGCAAACCACAGGCTTTTGTGTCAAACAGTGCAAGGATGTGTGTCGGAACTAAGCGCACCAGTGTCTTTAGTACTTTTTTTACAATTGTATCTATTTCCCTTTTATCTCTTTTCCCTATGATGCATTTGTCTTGATATCCCTTGAGCTTAACGATATGAGCTATAACGAGTCAAGATAGGATTAGTCGAGCATCTAAAAGGGGGAGGGTAATCCTCTTTTCTAACTATTTCTTTCTTTTCTCTCTTTTTCTTCTATAGTGCCCTATCTCATTTTTACTTATACGTAACAGCACTCATATGCTCTAAATCGAAAAGACGCATATCTTTCAAAGGGCCCATGTTTTCTCAAAATGTAAAGATTGGCCATTGGCAATAGCTAGGAAGTGGCAGGTATGAGCCACAATAAGATAATTACAGCATCGAAGAAGCAGAAAGAAATAGATACAAAGATGAAAGGGACTCATTCTGGAACGCTTCATCCCGAGATGATTCACCTTCTGTCACAATCTGAAATACAAGTGATCCCAATGGTATGATTTCCAATTCTTCCCAATGGCTTCCTCACGATGTGTGTGTTCCCAAAGGCAACTTCTCAACGGTACACCCCCCACCGCGGTGACAGTGTTACACTTCTCAATGGAACATGACTAAGAATATCTCTTGATGGAAAAAGACAGCAAACCTACACAAGGACCGTATTCCTTGGAAGGTATATCAAGGCCAGAAGATTCATATCCTCTTCCATTTTTTTCGTTACAAATACACAGATGTCAAATAGTCTTCACATACCATAGCAATCAAGCAACTATTTCATCAACCTTAATCAACAGCTTATATTTTCTATTCTAGTAGATATTCTTGATCAAAGGAATTAGTACCTTTCATACCTTTGTCTATTTCCTCTTTCACCCCTTTTTGTTTTGACACCTTTATTTCTGACTTGACAGATACAATGGAACCAACTCTTCAAACTGCTAACCGCATTTCAGTCTCTTTTTTTCGGTCTTTGACTTTGCAACACTATTTCTGCAGACAATTGACCACCTGTCAACGCTACAATCATGCGTGTCAAGGAGGCAAGGTAAAGGAAAAAGAGATTGAGTGATACTTGATCTGTGGGATAGGTCGACCGCCTATCTGGCACACGTTTTACATCCTATTTTGACAGCCTCTAACCTAGTTATTCCGACACATCGGACTCGACAATTGTCATGTCGGTCATAACAACCAGTTGCGTTGTGTGACAAACGGCACTCGCCGCACGGGAGTTTCCGCTTAGATATGGCTTCGGCAAGCCTATATAGCTCCGAGCATGACGGAAATTTCGATTGTTCCCTTTTATGGTTCAACGGCTAAATAATCAGTTACGTTTACCGTTGTGACAATATTTCAAGTACTGCTTCAAAAGGATATAATGTTCTGGGAGCAATATTTGGCAGTAAATTCAGCTGAGAGGCAAGAGCGTAGTAAATCAAGGTATCTGTAATGTATGAAAAGTCCCAGAGTTTGGCTTGGGTGCTCCCTAATCCAAGATCAAGTATGCAGGGTTGGTACATTTCAACAGAAAACCCCTCTCCTGGAACTTAAATCAAAATCCTGAATACTATTTGTAGTCATCACGACCACTAGTTCTCACCTCATAATCGCACACAGTGAGTTGCCTGTTGCCGATCCATCCTCTGCCTGACAACCCAGCCAGGGGGTATTTTTCTTGCTTGTAGTTAGAGACTCATACAGCTTACCAGCCCAAATGAGAATGACTGACTTGTGGAGGTAGTCCAACAGCTGTGGTGGAAGATAGTCTGAGAGAGACAAGACAAATTGTTTACATTGAATTGTGATTGATTACTTCATTCAGAGACTATCTATCGATGTATGCCATGTTGGCTTCACTCCGCCAATGCCGAGGATTATAGTGTCATAATGAAAAAAGACTGGTTGCAATCGGCATAAGCTTCAGGGTTCAAAAGATATTGTTGACATCTCATGAATACAGTTGAATGATCAGAGGGTATTTTCTATCTTGAACTTTGGGGATCAGATATACATATATAACACTCGTGTTGTGTACCATTTCTTTTGGTTCCCCTATGAGTTTCCTCCATCGTTGTATCACCATTGTGGATACATACAGCATCACTTGCACTTTGGTATAGCTACAACATCTATAGTCCACCAATGTCACGATGATCAAGCCATACCTCAGCTAGAAGGCCCGATTCATACAACGTAACCAGTATTAAGATAGGGGAATTGGCTTAGACCAAAGGATATCCGACGATAGGAAGGATATCGTTCGCGAATGAGGGAATTCCTTAATATATGAAGGAAACTCCGTCGCACTGAGGGATTTCCTTGAAAACGGAACGAGATACTCAGTGTTCGAAGACCAAACTAGGACAATAGGCGTTGTAGCAGTATGGTGAGCTGAGCTATCGCGATTATCGATTCTGTGTTCAATAGTTATAGTAGAGAGACAACAATAGAGAATTCATAAGGAAAGGAAAGAGTTATGAATTCTAAGAATAATGATATATATAAAGTCCATCGCGTCCTGCTTTCATGTTCTCGAAGTGACTTCTAATGTTGGACGATGTAGAAGTTGAACCAACCAAGGATATCCGTAGTTTACGGAGGATATCCACCAATTGCGAAGGATATCCGTTAAGAGGGAAGGATATCCTTCGTTGTTGAACGATAATCTAAATGAAGTTGACCGAGTGTTGAGGTTACGTAATTGTCGATAGCGTGTCATGGAGGTTACCGGTGGTGGCCGACATGACAACCAAAGCTACGCATCTCGCTGTCTTTCCAAGGATAACGTTCAAGCCTCCACAATATTGTTCACACTTTACCTATGTCTGTGACTTCTTGCCTGTGTCTCACAGTCTCATTGTATGGATTGAGCTTCTCTCAGATTATAGTGACAATTTGGTGACATGATTCTTGAAGGGAAAAGTGGTATTTAATCTTGGTGAACGACTAAACCCTTTTCGCATTCAGGTTTACCTTGACCCTTATAAGCCGATCGCTGATCACTTTAAGGAAGATGCTGACCAAAGCTATGGAGATGTTGGCACTTCTATACCTTTTCAAGAATCCCAGGAACAGTACTACTGTACATGTATCACATTGTCTTATTGACATTGTAATCTCACTGTGTTAAGTAATCTACCATTGATGATTCCCGTCATCAAAATTTGTCATGTCACATAACAGTATTGCTTGAAGGGCAGAAGTAAGGAAAAGGAAAAGAGATTGAAAGGAGTTTTGATACAAGGCATGAGTACTAGTACACAGGTTTCATTCAATAGAGCTTGCACACGTTGTATGAGACAATGCAATACAAGACCATTTTGTCTGCATGAAAAATGACATTTCAAGTTCAGCTTCTCAAGCCATGACCAGCAAATTGCTATATAAATTCTGATTTCAATCCGCAGAAAAAAATCAGGCACCCCCTTTTGACCTCATATATAGCATCATCACTGTGTACTTTCACAACAAGATTTTGATCTTGGCTCATTTCAGCATTTAAAGTGTCTCAAAAATGGTCAATCATTGAAAATGACTGCTTGGAACAGCAATAGCCCCTCTGTAGGAAGGCAATCACAAAAAGAGGACATAGATGCACTGTTGCAGATACCTCAATGACCCATGATTGACTAGAATGCATGCGATCAGGGTAAAATTGCAATGATCATTCATCCTTGAGTGGTTTCACCCAGTTGCAGCTTTAATGCGTTTTGGATATATAGCTGATCGTGCGGTAGGGTGCTGTAACCACGGCTACACAATATGCATATAGGTATCCACTATAAAATGGTGATAGCTATCAAAGCCGTATGCTAAGGATCAAAAGCAGGTTGAAAAGCCCACGTGTGTCATAAAGCTATTGAATAAAAGATCAGGGGTGACAGGTATATGTAAGGTTGGACAAAAGGACTAGGAAATAGGACGGCGGGGTGAAAAGGTAAGGTATGACTTATACGAGGTAACTTAACGCAATGACCAAGTAGAGGGACATCACTGCAACGGGGAAATCGAGTCAGTTTGCATTATATATTGTTCTTCAGAACGAGATACGTACACATGACTCCCTCCATGTAGTTGGTTCGACCTAAGTAAGGTAAATTTAGCTTACATTGGAGTGTTATAAAACAGAGATACGTACCGTCTTGGAGCAAAAGGTTGACCAACATTACGGATACGAACAAGACGATGGTTTCAAAGTTGGCCTACAAGCGGGTAAGCATGTAAACCTCAAAGTCAAGGCGCAGTCGCACTTACAAAGAACAAGGTCAAGTTTTTGTGAAGAGGCCAAGCGATGATGACAAGCAAGGGAATCATTCCTGCAGCGATTTGGATACTAGATCCAACACTGACACCGATTGTGAGTTCCATCTTGCCTTTGCAAGCCATCCATACCGAGGTCACATGTTCTGCAGCGTTACCGACAAGTGGAAGCAGAATAAGACCGATAAATCTACGTTTGTCAGCAAGAATGTCGTGAACAATTCAACTCACCTCTTGGGGATGTGCCATTGTTGAGCTGTTTCATCGATACTGCCTACAAGAATGTCGGCACAGAATGCGGTTATCACAGTAATGATGACCAACCAGGCACTGGCACTCCATTGATCCATGTCGGCGACTTCTTCCTCTTCGTCTTCGGCTTGCTCGGCTTCGAATAATTGCGCGTGTGTGCGAAGTTGAAAGTAGAGATAACCCAGGTAGGTAAGCAAGAGGATGATGGACGTTCCTCGAGACAAGATAAGGAGGCCTCGGAGAGAGGCATCTGGTGGATCTGGTGCGCCATCTTCGAGCATCGTTTGGACTGTGTCTTGCAATTCACCCGAGTTGGATGCGTGGTCTGTCGGTGGGGGTTAGTATGGATAGATGTATTATTGTATGGATAAAGGCTTTGTGTTGTATGGATGTGGAGTCTGATAAAGATGGTGTTGACTCACAAGCGGCAGGAAGGATCAATGTGATGCAAGCGAGCGTCATGAGGGATGAACTTGCTTGAGCTGCTGTGACTTGGAAAGTTGATTCGTGATAGAAGAATCCTGAGCTGGATCAAAGGTTTTAGCTGTAATCGAGACGAATCAGCACTCACGCAAAGAAACTCATTCCAAGAACTAGGAGCAAGTTGGACAATACACTACCCAGAAGGGATGTTTGTACTAGACGAAGCTCATCTGCGAGGTAGGCGGTCAGTCTAGGAAATTCAACATGAGAAAGGAATGTGCTTACTTTGGGCAAGGGCAGCGATAGCGACGATAAGTTCGACGGCGTTACCAAATCTGCGTTATGTGTTTAGCTATCGTTTGGGGTTTGATTACTCACGTTGCGTTGAGAAGACCACCTAATGTTTGACCTAATTTCATCGAAAGTTGCTCGGTACTGTCTCCCAATAACTATTGGAGGTGATTAGCCGGGTGGTAGTGAGTTTGTGGATATAACTTACTTTGGCCAAAGGTACAATGGCTAAGAATGAGGTCGCGAACCTAGCGGCTGCACTCCAGTGTAGAAGATCGGCTACGACGAGGTATGATTAGTGAGTGATCATATGAATTGAGCTTGACTTACCTATGATAGAAAGAGGGACAGCAACGAGAAGGACATTTATCCATGATCCCAAGAGAAGATATCTTGTTGATTTAAGAGGGTTGAAGGGTGCTCTGGCAGGGGACCCATCATGAGAACGGTTGGATCCCAACAAAGGGGTTGTTTCTTGAGTTGGCATCCTGCATACACCTGTAGACAAGAGTGAGGCAGTATGGACGTGAGTTGTGTGAGTAATAAGTGAGTTGTAGTAGTGACCTTGATAATATAGATGAGATTGTACATGAGAAGTTGAAACAAACAAAGAAAGGGAAGAGGGGCGATGCGTAGTAGTGCTTTTTTGCCAAGCTTTGACTTTGTAATGTACTACCGGAATCAATTTCTATTACGTACGTCTGTAGTGACGTCAAAGATAACTACTTGACGATATTTTTGTTAAACGGTTTGTCGCTATTCAAAATTTTCCATTCTTTCATCGTACTTGACCAAGTCCTCCTACTTCAGCCTGATGGAGACGTACTAGCTCCTACCACCAAGGCATCAAGACGGATCATGTCCGATCGGCCGCGTCAACCACATACGCAGCAACCACACATACATCCCTTTCTCAAAGGTAACTTTGCGCCTGTCATCAACGAATATGTTTCTCATCCTTGCAAGGTAGTACACGGCGAGATACCACCGGAACTGGTCGGTGGGCAATACATCAGGAATGGCGGTAATCCAGTCTACCCTCCGGAACAAGGAAGACATTATCATTGGTGAGTTGCAATAAAGGGAGAGGATTTCTGCTGACTGGGATCAGGTTCGACGGCGATGGCATGCTGCATGGCGTTTTCTTTGGCTCCCAACCAATGTATACCAATCGACAGCTAGCAACGCCCTTGCTTTCGATGACCTTGTTGTTGTTGAGATCGCCCTTGCCATCGATCGCTCTATTGATCTCGCCTCTGTCGTCTTTACATCGAATCGTGGTGGCGATCATTCAAGCGTTTTTCATCGCTGTCAGGGCGCGAATGGGAGTCTTGAGTGTCGCCAATACAAGTGTCATTTGGTGGGGTCGCGGACTAGGATCGGGTGAATCGGATGAAGATGAGGTGGAAGAAGCTTTGGAAGACGACGATCAACGGTTATTGGCGACGTGCGAATCAGGCCCGCCTCTGGAAGTGCGATTGCCAGAATTGCAAACTGTGGGATGGGACAGGTTGAAGGATGCAGACAGTGACGAAACGTTGGCGTCTAGACGGGGTACATGGCAGTGGTGGAAACGGTATGGTCTCAGCCGCGTACAAGAGGTGAGTCAACTATGGCCTGGAAGGGATGATGCTAAGTCAGACCTTCCTTAGGACTGGATAACAGCTCATCCTCGGGTCGATCCGATCGATGGGTCACTCATTCTCTATTCGACGCAAATGTTTGATGCACCGCATGTGAGGTACTCGGTCATTGACAGGAAAGGCCGTCATGTGGTTTGGAAACAAGGGATTGATGTTGGGCGAGCGAAAATGTGAGTTGGTGGTTTGGAGACGAAAGGCTGAGACGATTACAGGATGCATGATTTCGCTGCGACTCGTACACGCACGATACTGTTGAATCTCCCGTTGACTCTGGCGCCTCACAATCTTTTCTCGCGCCCACCAGTGCCTTTGATTCACTTTGACCGGTCTCTCCCGTCCGAGTTTGTCATTTTCCCTCGCTTGTTGACATCTTCACAAGAGGTGGTACGATTTCAAGACCCGGAGCCCAGTCTGATTTTCCACACTGCGAATGCTTGGGACGAGCTCGATTTGACAGGCGAGCTAAAAGGGATTCACATGCTTGGATGTAGGTTCCGGTCAGCCAAACTGGTGTATGCTGCTGGAGCGGTGGATGTGCCGTTAGTGGAGAAGGACTATGGCGAAAATGATGTGGTTCGTTTGCAATATTACCGGTTTGACATGGAACATACCAAGGAGGCTCCTGCGATATCGCATTCGTTCCCGCTTAGTGCGATCCCATTCGAATTCCCCACACTTCCAGCTCATATGGGGATGTCTTCGGCAAGATATGTGTATGGCTGTACCATGCAAGCTGGATCGTTTGACGAACGTTTAGGAGGTGCTGCCAAAGTGGATTGTATTGCGAAAATCGACGTTCTTGAACTCATCCAACGGGGCCAGGAGCGTGGAAAGGGTAAAAACATGGAACCGGTAGATAGTCGATCTTCTGCTCAAATCCTGGCAGATTGGGAACAAGGTATCAAAGGTCCTATAGAGTTGTTCAGATTTCCACAGGGTTGGTATGCTCAGGAACCTCGCTTTGTGCCTAAGGAGCAAGCCCATAGCGAGGATGATGGCTACCTTTTGACTTATGGTCAGTAACTGGTGTAGAAGCGGAGTTTAGTTGCTGACGTTGGTTTGTAGTGTACGACGAAGTATACCTTGAATCTGATGGAACTCCTTCGACCGCTCCTTATGCTGGCTCAGAACTCTGGGTGATCGATGCTCGAAATATGGCTCAGGGCATGTCTGCTTTGGTAGCGAGGATAAAGCTGCCTCAGCGAGTCCCGTATGGGTGAGTTCTTTTGTTGTGTTTTTGATCAGGCTAACCGCGACCACAGCCTCCACGGAACCTTTGTTCCTGCTTCTTCTATACGCCGTCAACGCGGTCTCTGTGAAGGTTTGCCGCCACAAGACCTGCTGCAGGACCAGGTGGCCCGATCCAGGTTGCAGCACTTTGTCTCGATCGTTTTCAATCGTCCCATGTATAGGGAAAAGTCCCGAGTGGAAAGGATCATACTTGCTGTCATGCTGCCAGTTGGCTTGGCCATGTTCGCCCTGGCAGTGCAAGAAGCGGTGCTTTACGCGACAAGCTAGAGGAGATTTACCGTGTTTTGTCAGCCTGTTTGTATTATGCATGGTAGTGCCAATAAGCAGTACCAGTGGAATGCAGTGTTGTAGCAGGGGTAGTGGTATCAGAAATGCGAATGGTAGAGTAGTAGTAGTAGAAGTAGAAGAACGTGAAATGGTAATAGAAATCGTAGTGATTGTAGTAATAATTGTATACAGTAAGATTGTAATGTGAACTTGATAATCGTAAGTAAGCTATGCAAGTAATGATAATCGTAAAGATAATCCATAATCCCCGTTTCACTGAGGCGATCACCCCGTTACTGATTACGATTATACGATTTACGAATACCACACGTTTTATCGTGTACTGCTTATTACATTCACTACGATTACTGCTTAACGAGTATTAAACTCCCTAGACCGTTTTACAGCAGATTACGGCGATTAGAACAAATATGGTTATTAAGGAGCTTTTCGCGTTTACATGCTATTGCTTACGATTGTTCTGTTACGATTACTGTAATCACGGCTACTATGATTGTCTGTTATTGCTTGCTACGATTACTACGATTACTACTATTGCAGTTACTGCTATTATGGTTATTATGATTACAGATGCTACTACTGCTTATTACGAATCCTAAATTGCTATGATGTACTGCTTACCTCACTGCTCCTGCTTACTGCCTATACTACCACGCTCATTGCGATTGCAATTGTTTAATGGCACCACATCGCTGCATTAACGGTACCACGGGATATGCTATAAATTATCGTGTCGGATCGTAAAAGTTCATTCGAAAGGGTTAGTTCTACCTACTTGTCCACCTTGCCGATTCGACTCGTGCCCTCCATCAAGATCTGAACCCCAAGCACAAAGAGCGTGCCACCATCGATCTGGTTTGGGCGGTTCTTCTTCTTGCTGCTGAACAGCCTGACCACCTCTCCAAGTCGGACCACCATATGCAAAGCCTACTCCATCTGTTGGCGAAGATAGGGGCGAATGAGTGGAGCCACCGCTACTGGCAGACACAAGCGAAGGACGACGATGATGCGCCGCAGGAGGATCTGCAAAAGGTGAAGGGTTTTGTGGAGATGTAGGAGATATAACCATTTTGGGAACGGGAGAGAAGCTTGGCTGTGTATCGTATGGGTTGGGATAAGGTTGTGGGTTTGGGGGATGAGCCATAGGTAACTGTCACATTGTCAGCTCAGGTGTCGTCACCTAACGACTCACTTCTGTCTCATTCGGTTTGGGTGATCCAGGCCAAATACCCTCCATCATACCCATTATACTGTTCCTGTTTGTTCCGTTCATAGAGAAGGGTCTCCGAGAGAAGGAAGTAGTAGACGAGGAAGATTTCGGTGAAGCGGGTGGAAGTTGACGTGATTCACGTGCGGCACGACGGCGGGCCATATCTTTTGCAGCAAAACGAGCCAGATTCTATACCATCTGTCAATATTGCGAACACGAGCTAAACCCTATAACAAACGAACTCACCTCTTGAATCCTTCGTTCCTCCTCCTCGACCTCATTGACTGGAGGATACGCTGCTTGCTCATCCACCTTTCCCCGTTCAACATCCCACGCCCTCTCCTTGCCCTTGACCGATGACATCCGATGCATCTCTCCTATATCACCAAAATCATCCTCCACAGCTCTCTCTTTTCCTTTCCGGCTTGAACTTGGTGTTGGAGATAGCGTCTCGTCAGAGCCACCCACACGTTCTAATTCTTCTGAATCTGTAAAAGTACTAGTCAATGAGCGTTCACCATATACTATGGTACCATTGCGTGTGACTGTAGGTGACATATTGCCGAACGGAGGATTGACTTCATCTGCTAAAGGAGCATACGATTTGGAGGCAGGAGAAACTACTGAAGGCATGATGATACCAGGTAGGGATTGATAGCGTACTCCTATATGTCACGTGTAGGCACAGTATTCTAATTTTTGCTGTTGCTACTATAATTTGTTCAGAACATGGCCAGCCTCTTTGAATGGATTGGTTGGAGTATATGCGCGTTTTCCAAAATTGTAGGTTATATCTTGATCGCTTTGGGAGTGAAAGGAGTCGCTCCAGTCATGAATAAAGAGATGTTAAGAGTGTATCTCGACGGCTTAAATGGCATATGACACAATAAGTTAACTGAATCAACATTCAATACTCATCGCCACCCCCTTGAAACTGCGCGGTATTACCACCTCCACCTTGAGCCACGCGTCACCCACGCTGTAGCCTTCTGGCTTCTGGTCAACGCGTAATTCTGTCGACGCTTGTCATTGTCATGTTCGTTGATTTATCTTCTGGTTATATCTTGATCTTGATCAAACCCCAAATACAGTCTCTACTACCCGTAATAGCAACACAAATAAACCTTATCGCCATGGCCAACATTCACACTGTCGACATCACACGTCTGAAGAATGGAGAGGTCAATTTAGGGGTAAATCTACACACCTTTGCGTTACTCCAGTTGTACTGACCATTCTTCCTAGACTTCCATTATGGCTGTACAATTCGATGGCGGCGTGGTAATAGGTGCTGATAGTCGAACGACCACCGGATCCTACATCGTTAGTACACTAACCTTTATGTAAATGCTGACACCCGACCTCAGGCCAATCGAGTCACCGATAAACTCACTCACATCCACGACCGAATTTACTGCTGTCGTTCAGGTTCAGCAGCGGATACTCAAGCTGTGGCCGATGTAGTACATCAACATGCTCAGGTCTATACATCGGTATATGGTGAACCACCCACAGTATCAACAGCCGCTTCTTTATTCGAAAAGATGTGTTACGATAATAAAGATCAACTTTCAGCTGGTATCATCGTAGCTGGTTGGGATAAGGAAGCTGGAGGATCTGTCTATAATATACCGCTTGGTGGAGGAATGTTTCAACAACCATGGGCTATTGGAGGTGAGTAATGAGGTTTGAGACTGACAACGCCAACTCATTCATTTCGCTCTATCTAGGATCCGGTTCTACATACGTTTACGGTTACTGTGATGCGACATATAAAGAAGGGTGGAACGAGGAAGAAACAGTTCAATTTGTCAAGAACAGTGAGTTACGTTAGATTGACAGTCAGACGCTGACCGACCGCAGCTCTCGCACTTGCAATGTCTCGAGATGGATCATCGGGTGGTTGTATTAGAATGTGCGTGATTACCAAAGACAAAGTAGAAAGACACTTTATTCCTGGAAATGAATTGCCCAGATTCTGGGAAGGAAAGGAGATCATCGGAAGTATGAGTGGGCAAAAGGTTGGTATCGTAGCGTAAATCACGGTAGAACCATAAACTTTGTACATATATGCAACGACTGTTACTGTAGAGTACTGTACCACTCTAAAGACGTTGGGATGACGACTACTGTTCGATGGGATTCGGCTCAGCCACGTGGTCAATCCGGTCGAGTCGGGAAAACTGATTAATTCCAAAATACTTGTCATGACTCGTTCACTTTGTTTCTGTTGCATATATGTATATGTATATGTATATATAATATATATATATTATACTTATATAAAATCAGTACCATCACTTTTTCTATCTGGATACTCCATTACCCCTCCCACACCATCAACATGCCCATACTCGGCCTCAAATCCCCTGGTCCATCCTACCCTTCTCACTTCTCTCTTGAACCTCTTGTCCGACCCAACATCTTAGCATTACAGCCATACCGATGCGCTCGAGATGACTATTCCGCTGGTGTACTCCTTGATGCCAATGAGAATGCTATCGGTCCCTCCCTTGCATCAATCGCCAAACGAGAGTCCCAAGTCGAAGCAAACCCAATCGCAGCTGAGACTTTATCACTACTGTCGGAACATGATATCGCCAACCTTAATCGATATCCTTCACCTACCCACGATGAATTGAAACGAGCAATCGCCAAATTCAGAGGTGTGCCAAATGAGGAATGGGTTTTCCTTGGTGTTGGAAGTGATGAAGTCATCGATATGCTTTACAGAGTTCTCTGTGTCCCTGGTAAAGATCGAGTCATGACATGTCCACCAACATACGGAATGTACAAGGTCACAGCGAATGTGAATGATGTGGGTGTGTTAGAGGTACCACTTATCACTGAAGATGGGGCGTTCCAGTTAGATGAAAAGGCAGTAAGTCCGCCTTTTGCTCAATCTATCACAACTAATCAAAATTATAGATGAACGAAGCGTTCAAAGCCAATCCAGACCTCAAGATGCTATTCATATGTTCCCCTGGTAATCCTACTGGAACTCTCATCCCCCTCGATGTGATAAGACGAGTGCTCGAAAACCCTTTATTCAAAGGCGTCGTCGTAGTAGACGAAGCCTATATCGATTTCGCCCCAGAAAACAATAGTGCCGCTGATCTGGTCAACGAGTACGCCAATGTCTGTGTCACGCAGACATTGAGTAAGAGTTTTGGGTTGGCTGCTATCAGGTGAGTTTTGTGCTCAAATCACGATCAAAAGCTAACGATAACCTATCAGACTCGGTTACCTTCTCGCACCACCTCCCCTTATTCAGGTCCTCACCAACACCAAAGCCCCTTACAACATCTCCGTTCCCACTGCCTCGCTTGCAGCATCTGCACTTTCTATCGAAGGTATCGCCACCATGTCTCTCAACGTGGCCACCCTCAACCAAAACCGCAAGAATCTCATCGCATCGTTGAAGAATATCAAGAGTGTTGGCCGAATTCTGGGAGAAAACCATGCCAACTTTGTCCTTTTCGAGGTGCTAGGAGAAAATGGTAAACCTGATAACCAAAAGGCGGTAGAGGTATACAAGACAATGGCAGAATCAAGAGGTGTGGTGGTCAGATTCCGAGGGTCAGAACGAGGATGTGAGGGTTGTTTGAGAATCACCATAGGTACAGCAGAAGAATGTGCCGAAGCTATCAAGCAAATATCGTCGTTACTTGAGTAGATTACATGTAGACCATAGATAGCATGCATGATGACAAGCTGCAACACGATATTCTTGAAGAGTAAGATTATGGGATGCGTATAAATTATGGTATGCAGAGGAGAAAAGGAAAATAAACTTTAGACCATTTTTAAGGAAATGGCTTGGTATACCCTGAACACGAACATCACAACCTCTTGTAGCCCTGAATAATGTTTCCTCTAAAACTCACTAGGATAACATTTTATTACCTCTCTGTCGTAGACATCGCTATCACATCTTCATGCTTGAGCAGCACGATCAATCATTGTTGTATCCAACATACATGAAAAGGGTGAGTTGCAAGGATGATTTAGTCGAAACAATAAATGAAAAATACATGTTGTGCCTTAAGCTCACGTACCGTCCTACATTTCCGGTTTAGGGCTTTTACTCTTTATTGTCCATGTTTCACCATTGACATATACATTATTCAATCTTCATTGTTTTCAGAGCATCTGTATCTCAGCTTTGGTATCTAAGAGCATCAACCGAAAAAATTCAATCGTACACATCTTGCATGTAAAATCTCGCTTCACATTGATCAGCTTTAACATACCTCCATCTGCCAACAACTACATCTTTACTTTGTTTCAACGTAGCATATAGATCCTTTGGACTGGTGAGTACGGATGAGGATTCTCAACTGTGTAGAGAGTAGCGAACCGAGCATATATATAGAAACCCACGGTTCGCCCTCTTTGTTCCCCGTCAATTTCCTTAGGCTTCACGTATACAAACTCGGGAGTTCTGACTTTAATATACAGGATCAACTCTACAAATCTGCGTTTACCAGTCAAGCAGAAAGATTATTTCTCATCAGCTTGTAGACACTTCAACTACATTATAAGCCTTTCCAAAAGTTCAACAACAGCATACCCCACCATCTATATCACTTCTCAAATTCAAATTGGAAAGGTTAACAAGGTGGGGAGAAGCGCATCAAGATGGGTGCAGCATGCTGCAAACCAGAGGTACGTGCGAATATAAACCACCATCATACTAACAATGTACTTAGGCGATTGACTTTGAAGGCGAGGTAAATCTATTCCACTTCTACCTATTGCGGAGTGTGGGAAAGGGAGCCTTCGGTAAAGTAAGTCATACAGATTTCCAATGAGTGTAATTGCTAATTACTGCGATAGGTTCGAGTTGTACAACATAAACATTCAAAAACGCTATACGCTTTAAAATATATCAACAAACCCAAATGTGTGAAAATGAAGGCTGTAGCGAATATTATACAGGAGAGAAGGCTGCTGGAAGAGGTGAGCAATAAATTCAAAAGTACCACGCTGATGTATAGATCGATCACCCTTTCGTCGTAAACTTGAGATATGCTTTTCAAGATGATGAGAACTGCTTTTTTGTGTTGGATCTGATGTTGGGAGGAGATTTAAGATGTAAGTGATCTGTAAAGTGATGAATGATTTCTGACATCGTTCCAGTTCATCTCGATCGTGCGGGTGCAATGAGTGAGGAGGTAGTGCGCTTTTATGTTGCAGAAATAGCGATGGCAGTGGACTATCTGCATTCCAAGAGGATAGTGCATCGGTAAGTTCACTTCATCGATGTTGGCGCTTTATCTGACATCTTATACAGGGATCTAAAACCCGACAATATCCTGCTAGACGAAAAAGGTCACGCTCATATCACCGATTTCAACATTGCTGTCCATTTTTCGGAAAGGAGGTTGTTAACGGGTGTAGCTGGAAGTATGGCTTACATGGGTGAGTTCTGCGGAAAATACCAGACATCTAATGCTGACATCCTGCTCAGCTCCCGAGGTATTGACTAAGAGGGGTTACTCTGCACCTGTAGACTTTTGGTCTTTAGGTATTTTAGCGTAAGTACGATAAGAATCGAGCAGGAACAATCACTGATGTATCGCAGGTACGAGCTACTCTTTGGGAAGCGACCGTTCAGAGGCAGGACCAACACGGCTCTGACGAACTCGATATTGAACGAACATCTACTATGGCCCGAGGATGCGCCTGGGAAATGCTCTTCAGATGGAATGCATGCTATAAAAAGTGTGAGTTCCACTCTTCCAATATCGACTTTTGCGGCTAATATCCTTTCCTAGTTCTTGGAGCGGGATCCAAACAAAAGATTGGGATATCGACCAGGTGGCGGTGGTATGGAAGACATCAAATCACATCCTTGGTTTAGGAATATCAACTGGGATCAGCTTTATAAGAAAGAGGTAGTGCCACCTTTCGAGCCAGATGTGAGTAGTTAGATCTCCGCTTCTTGTGCACGACTGACTGTGTCCGTAGTCTAAACGAGCGAATTTCGATGCCACACACGAATTAGAAGAACTGCTTCTAGAGGAGAACCCGTTGAAGGCAAGGAAACGAAAAGAAGGTCAAGACATAGAGACGTTAACGCCAGAAATGCGAATGATGGAGGAGCAGTAAGTCGAGCATGTATCATTCCAAGCTGACAACCTTGCAGTTTCAAAATATTTGATTATACTAAAACACAGAGGCGATCGTACTATCATCCAGCAGGAGCGAGCGGATCTGCGGCGAATCAAACTGCTTCAAGTGGAACAACAGCTACAGCAGTATCTTCTCATTTATCTGCAAAAATGGCTGTACCGTCTCGACCAGAAACGCCGAGTGATAGGATAGGTCTTATCTCAAAGACAGGTATGGACGTGGAAGGACAGATATTAGACGGTGGTGGTATGGCGAACATGGGAGGTCGAGGTTTGCGCGTATCATCGCAGATAGATGGAAGGCAAGACAGTTTTGAGCTTAGACCAAATGTGGCAAAACAGCCTACGCCGTTAAGAAACTCGACGTAAGTCTTCAAGAAGGTGGTATACAGGCTGGCTGACCTGTTATCGCAGGAACCCATCAACAACAGAGAAGATGAAGGATGTGGGTAGCGCCATATGACCAAAGCCAACGCTATTCCACTTTTCAGACGCATACACTATAATGGTACGAACGAGGGATTTGTTAATATATTTTACTTGTATATAATTTGTGTTACCATTGGCATACAATTTTTCTTGCTATTTACGATATTGAATGATATCATGCATCGGATACTGGTCTACATGAAAGTCGGAATGATACATCCCCAGCAGGATAGCCAATATCACGAGGAATCTCAAAAATCACAGTTACTCAATTGTTAACTGCTCGTGCTTCTCTAATTGTACATGAGCTTGAGCCAATGGAGGGTAGGAATTGACGTCGAGTAGTTGATTGTATGGCAATTATGGTGGCACACCGGAAGAAGCATAAATGATTGCGATTACACTGTCGAGCGATGTCAAGAGTTGTGAGGGTTTCACCACTTGAAAGTCGACTCAAAGCAATGACAACGAACACGACTATGATTCAGCACTGCTCTTCTCATCGATCAACATAGAACGTTTTCTCAATCAAATGTGTTATCGATATTTGAACCAGCGTAGACTTCCTTGGCTGAGAGCTGGAATGTCAGAGTGTCTCCTATATCCTACAACTTGGAAGGTGAACACCAGAATGGTGAACACCCCGCAGCTTGTGAAGTTGGATAATTGGAGACAGAGCTTGGGAATTCCACGGCTGAAGACTCGTCTTCTCATAGCTTGGGATTGACAGTCACGGAACCGAATGATTGATTTTGTCTGATTGTGTCTTAAACTTCAAACATCTGAAAGGTGAAAATCCAAAAGTCAACCTCATTGCTTGCCCATTATATCCTTCCTACCCGACTACAATTGCGTTGATGTCAAATACCGCACTTTCGGTGAGTTCAATTGAGCCGAAGATGCATAAAAAGGGGAAGTTTTCGCAGACGTTTATTGGTTTGACTGAAGATCTGTGAGTTAGCGATACAACTATGGGCAGTCAGTGTCAAGTGTATTCAAAAACAGACAAATGCTTCTTCAGGTTTAACCGTATCTAGTCCGCGGTCCACCAAATCCTCATTTGAAGGTATGGGTACATGCGCGACATTTATGCGTTGGCTTTACTTATTTCTCCTGCAGTTGATTTCGAGACTTGATCTCTCCATGTTGTCAAAGAGTTGTTGGCGTAAACCTCGGGAGCTGGTCCAGCGAAGATCTTCAATCGATCCAGACGTCGGTCTCGGAAAGTGTTTTTTGGCAACATTCCTGATACTGCACGCCGTATGATCTACAGTAGAAATGTGGCGATGAGCGGTGAAAGGTATTATGAAGGGGCTTTCAGTCTACTCACCTCTTCCGGTCGCCTTTCCCTCATTCTCGTTATTGGCACTGCTTTTAATCCTCCCATATATCCAGTATGTGAATAATAAACCTTGTCTGTACCTTTCTTTCCAGTTAAATGGACGTTGGAAGCATTCGACACGACAACATAGTCTCCAGCGTCAACTAGGTGATGTATATGAGCGATATACGAACCATACACCGATTCAATCAACTTACCAGATGGATCATACGTTGGTTTGTGTTTACCCATAAGCACCCATGCTATTCTACTTGCAAGATTACCAAGCACCCGGTTCTGAGCATCGGTGTGATGCCATACGCGAGTAAGAGCGAGAGCGGTCTGCAAGGATAGATTAGTTATAGAAGAGAGTTGAAGAACTTTAAAGACGATACTTGCGTTTCCCTTGATCGCTGACATGTTCTAATAATCCTCCTGACGATGCTCAAGTAGTGGTCAACGACTGATATGGTCCTGGTGTGTTCGTTCGATGATTGCTTATAACAGAGTTTATCGATCTCACTTGAAAGACTATTTTGTCGGAAGATGAACAAATAACCTCATAGACTTCAACTTTTTGCGACAGGTAGACATCTTTATGCCTTGATCATCTATTTTGATTCCGTCGTGGTTTCATTAAATGAGCACCCGGTATAAAGTGCCACATGCGAGAATCAATGAATATTAATGGGATGTTTACCATTTTCTCTCCTCTTCGAGCTGCTTGGAATGCAATTTGTCTTGATGTATGATGCATAATCTGCTTTATTATCATGATAACCCTTTGATCCTTCAGCATCGCTTCCGTGACGACGACTAGAACTGATACAAGCTCAGACGACAGCTCGCCATTCACATTAGCAGACAACAGCACTTCAGTCCGGTCTTACTCTACGCGTCTGTCAAATTATACCTAGATCAGTGCTTTGCGCGTGTAATCTTTCTGGTCTGTTGATTTAAAGTCAAAACGTAACAATATCATCAACATTACATTCGACAGACTTGCCCTGGATATTCGGAACAAAGTTCACGCGTCGACATTCAATATTACTTGCAAAATCTCAGTATGCCGCCTAGATCAACAAGAGGTGCTGTCAAGGATGCGGGTAGGTCGTATTTCTTCGACCTGTGACTCAAATACTTACTGGATATCCCTTTTCATCTACCGCAGAAACGCCAGGCAGCAAACGTAAACGTCGGACAACTCCCGAACCAAACCTCAAAGTTGTTCTCCCCTCACCTTCAGCGTCGAGTCAAGCTGCTTCGACATCCCCTGAGAAAGCAAATGGAGGTGTAGACCATGAAGTGAAAAGGCAAAAACTGTCCATCAAGATCAATTTGATGACCGAGAAACCGAAGCAAATAGAAGAAGAAAAAGATGTCCAAGGAGCGTTGAGCAAGCGGATCAGAGAAGGTTTATCAACGGTCATCGCTCAGTGAGTATACATCGGTCCCGTGTCCTGCTAACAACCTAGAATGGCCGTCAACCTGCCTCCTCCACTCAACAAGATTCTGGCCTTATGGTTACCTCCGTCGTTTGATCAGAAACAAGAAAACACGCTTGGATATGTATTGAAGCAACCATTGCTCACATGGGATCAACTAGTTGTGAGTTGAACAATACAATTGACACCGCTGATTATCAGGATGTCATACACCTTTTCTCGGAGAACTTGCTTGTTCCTTGTCAATATCCCAATCCCGTTCCTGCAAGAGCTCAATTTCACCTCCCTGTTCCCCCACTTCCTTCCCACTTCCTTCCTCACATTATTTATAACTTTTGTGCATCGCTTCATTCACTACTTCTCGAAATCGAGCCACAGCATAACAGTAATGGCGTTTCCGCCGAAAGGTGGTCTCTCATGCAGAAAACCCCTCAAGCCGGAGAGTGGTTCACTGGTGCGGTAGACCACCGAGAGGTAGAAAAGCGAAAAAAGGATGAAGAAAGTTTACTACAGAGTATGGCAGAAACGGGATCAGCTTTTGGTAAGTCGAAAAACGATTTGAGCATACCGCTGATCTTTCAGCCAATGCAACTGCCGTGTCCTTACAATCCACTTTCGGTAGTGAGGCATCTCAACATCCACCTACTTTGTCCGATTCTCTCATTCGACGTGCGAGTCTGAAGATGAACAGATGGAAAGAAATGCGATCTCAAAAAGGTCTCGGAGGGTTTGGCAGTGTTCCAAGGGGAGGTACGTTACATCCTGGATGAACAGAGCTAACGAGTTAGTCACCATACCTCAAACTGCTGCTGTGCCGTTCACACCAAGCTTTGGACCAACTTTCGATTCTTATCATGCTACTGGAGGTCAAGGCTATTATTCTACCTTGGAAGGGATGCATGAGAGAGCGAGACATAGAGAGTGGGCTAGACGAGTATTACGAAGATCCAAGATCATTGAAGAAGGTGGATTTTATGGTATTATTGAAGAAGGCAAAGGCAAGGAGAAGGAAACGGTTGATGATATCCTGACAGGAAATGGTGACCTTATAGAAGAGCTGCAAGCTTGGCAGGAAGTGCGGACCAGAAAAGGTGTACTCAGCGTCACCGAAAGAGAACAGCAAGTCGGTAAGTATACAACTCCTTGTGCTACAAATGATTGCGCTTACAAACGTCGTCAGCCGAACAACTACTCGCCTCGCTCACTCAACTTACTGGCGATCTATCACCTGCTGATATGCTACTCCCTTCGACATCCAAAATCGGTCTGGCTCATGAACTTGCTCAGCGATTCCTGCCTGTTTCTGTACCTTCCATTCGAGGTACGCTGGATCCTCGAAGACCTCGTGCACTTCACGACAATGTCACCGTCAAACCAAGAGCACTGGCTGGGCAGGTTCTAGGAGGATCCTCCAATCCTGCTGTCGCATCACCACATGCACCCCCTCCCATGAAATTAGGTGTCATGCCACCTCCTCCGATACCTCAGTATGCAGCACCTCCTCCACACACACTGCCCGGTGGTGTTCGCCAAAACTCACAGCGGCCAAGCACGACACCATCTCGTACTGCTTATCCCTACTCCGCAACGGAGTACAATAATCGTGGTCCCAGTGTTTCGACACCTTCCTCTACAAATGTAGCCAATCCAGGAACCCCTCCGACTGTATATCCGAGATCCGCAGTCGGTCCTGGACCATCCAATCTCCGACAAAGTTTCGGACCAGGTACACCTGGAACACCTTCGAACGCTGGGTACCACGTTGGCGTGAGAGGTATGATGATGCCTGGGGCTTCGAGATAGTATTCGATCCCATTGTAAATATGTATTGCTTCTACCGTTCATGTGGGAAAAGATAGCCAGTTAGACATTAATTGAGTGAGATGTGAATATTATGCACACCATTTAACTATTCATATGTCGAAGCGGAAGCGAACGAGAAGATGCAGGGTAACAACTGTACTTTTTATACATGTTTACCGACCTTAGACTAAGGTACAAGGATAATCAGGGAAATGTAAGATAGTTGCGTAAGTGGGGGAAACGGAATGAACTCTTTCACCCTTTGATAGGCGATGCATTAGACAAATTATTAATGTTCAAAACAGCCCATATGCTCATCAACCGGGGCGGTGCAAATAACGATATACAACAATAACTCGACGAAAACCTTTGAAAAGAAATGATCGATTGTCAATCCTGCGAAAAGAATTTCTTTTAGATTAGTAGTGTCCGCTTACGCCCTCGGTCAGACTGAAGATCAACCAATTTCGCTCACTTTATTTGCTGGCTACTGCAGAAAGATAAGAGGTAACGTCTTTCCTTCTATTGACTACTCACCCATTTATTATATGTTCATTCCGGCAGTTCATACGATCAATTCTCCGATATTGAGGATCAAACTCTACACGCTATTTTCTATTCTCACTCTCAACCTCAACAAAGCTGTGCTAGTGGTACATCATTTTCTCATCGACAGAAGTTTACACAGCCTCAGATACGTGCAGAAGGTAGCACTTATACATCAAAGACTCACCTTCGGCGCTACTACGTCCTCACTTCTATTGAATCGGAACATCCGCAAGATTCCGAATTTGGTACCGAGCGCCAACACAGTTGATCTTGATCGACAAATAGTCGTATTTGCTTAATAAAGCTTGAGCGGAGGGATCAGTCACCGTGTATCAAGCTATCCACGTCACCACTATTATCCTTGGGTTTATGGTAGTTAGTTTCAAAATTTCCGCTCGATAGCTTTCTTCAATTCAACTACACACAAATCACATGAAAAGCGGACCCTTTTCTGGTATCAACTAAAGTCTATAACCAGTTGAACGATGCCCGAAACTCTCGATAATGAGATAATTCGAAAATCTCCAACTTCTTTCATGTCTGAAAATTCTGAACTTGATGATAATATGGATGATCAACATAAAAAGAGGAAAAGGTTGTCCCTACAAGAAGGAATTTTTGCGGGTCAATCAACGTCATACAACAAAGGCAAACAGCGTTCGGTTACTATGGGACCATTGAGGACTAGTCCGGAGCAAGAAAGTGTTGCGGAGAGTAGCAAGAAAGGGAGAGGAAAAGCTTCAGCTTCGGGTTTGGCTGGATTCACAAGTGCGTTCATTTGACCTACAAAGGATATCGGCTGACGTTACACTAGGCTGTGAAGCATGTAGGAAGGGAAAGTGAGTGGATAGCAAAAAAAAACAAAGCTAACCATGCAGACGACGTTGCGAACCTTCACCTCTCGTTCCTCCAGATCATCCCGACGCCGCAAAATTACCTTGTGCAAGGTGTAGAAGGTTTGCCATAGAATGTGTTAGGGTCAAAGCGGTTAGAAGGAAAGGTCCAGCTCCAGTGTAAGTGACCAAGATGAATGACAGAAGGCTGACAATGTAGTGACTTAAGGCAGGTCCATATTACCTCTTAGTCCTGTAGAAACGCTAACTAGAAAAATAGCGCTGTTTCCGATGCGGCACATGGATACAGTCACGATTCTTCGCTCATGACACCTGACACCGCTAGAAAATCGTCAATGTTGTCTGAAAATGGAAGTGCTGAGTTTGAGAGGAAGCTATCAGCAAAGTAAGTGCTGATCAATACGAAATGTGCTGACAATCACAGTTCAAGCTACTCGCCCTCGCTTCCAATACCTTCTCCCGCGAATTCCATTCACCACCTACCAGACGGTGTTGATCAAGTCGTTTCGGGACCGATCATTGATAACATCCTCAACTTGTTTTTCGACTATGTAAGTTAGCTGTATATCGACTCGGCTAACATTCAGGTATATCCTTTGACGCCTTGTCTGCACCGACCGACGTTTGTAGCCGATCTTACAGCGCGAAGAGACAGAAATGATCCTGTTTTCTTCGCATTGACCTTATCAGTGATTGCTTCAACGTTGGTACAGGTTCCGCGAGGTCTGGTCAACCTCGATAAGATGGAGGTGGAAGATCTTGCTAGGAAATGTGTCAGGGTCGCTAGAGCGAAGATGGCATACATGTGGGATGATGCTGTACCTATAAGCAGTTCAATGAGTGAGTTCACTTCAACGATGGATTTCACTAACATTCAGTTATCATTGCATACCTGTGAGAAGTTTTTTTCGCAGATCGTACGCTACAGCTAATACTTCGAGTAGTGAAGGTATTGTTCATCTTTTTCTTGGTAACAATACAGCGCATGTCGTTGTCACCGCTCAAGCGAATCAACTGGCTTTAGCGCTGAGGTTGAACGAAGAAAGTGTGAGTGGAATTGGAACAGGCATAAGCTGATAAGCAGAGTTACGAAGGACTCGACCCAATCGAACGGGAGATACGGCGAAGATTGTATTGGGTAAGTACACCGAAGAAGTATCCATCGCTGATAAATAGCTTCTGTTTCAAGCGGACAAGAGCACAGCTTGTTTAGTGAGTAGCAAAGGGTTACAAAGAGGGCTGACATTCAGCGAGCTCGAACAATGTGCCTACCTCTTGAAGACGCGCATGACCTGCTACTTCCAGCAGAAGTGGATGACGAGATGATCACTTCAGAGGGCATCTTGCAACAACCACCGGGCACAACCCCGTTAATTGCTGGATTCAATGTCAACACTCAGCTGTTCCGCATATTAAATGATACCATTGTAATTCAGCGTCGTAAAGCGCCTCGAATGATGGAAGAGATCCTGACTGATCTTCGACATATTGAAGATCTCAGAAATAGAACGATACACACCTATCTTGCGGTCCCCGACCCACTCAGACTGCGTAACGCATATGACTCACGCTCCGCTAGGTAAGTAAGCTGCTGTCAAGCCATCGCTGACCTCTGTATAGCCCTGCTATCGATTGGGAAGCGAAATTAAGAGCGCAATTTGTCGATTTTTTCCGTACAGCGGGTGATAAAAGTCATGCTTTGAACAGCTTTTTGGTAATGCAAGTGAGTTATCCTTTCTATCGCTCGTTTCATGTCACTGACTGCTATATGCGTTATAGGGGAACATTCTGGTCACGCAGCATGTTGTTCGATTAGTCCTCCTACAAACCCATCAATCATTGTTGTCACAACTTGCTATGTTTACACCAGTCATGCCACCAATGGGTCCCGAGGAGACCGCAGAGAATATTGCATGTGAGCTGTTGGATGGTCTGAATAGGTGAGTACAGATGTTTTCAGATCAAGCTGATATGTAGTCTTCCTGTTGAATGCGTTGCCACCAATGGTCCCTCTCTCGTTCAAAAAGGTAAGCCATTGCGTCTTCAAATCATGCTAATTACTATAGTCCGATTCGTTGGTATACATTTGATGGAGGCTTCGAATGATCTGACGGGTGCACCATCTCATTCGTGAGTAAGGTATATCGGGTTACAGTTACAAGCTAACCATAAATACAGTCAGAAACTGCTGATGCAATTTCTCTCGGTATTGAGTGTCATTGAGGGAATGTATTCGTTTGGAAAAGACATTTCAGCGGAATAAAGACAACGCAGAGGATTTTCGTATGCTCTTTGGCACATTTTGTAGCAATGCGAACATCGCACACTTCATGGACAATCGCACTTAGATCACTCATGCATACAAACGTCAATCATATGATAAGGAATCTGCATCCTTTCATCGAAAAAGAATAGAATGTTAGGCACACTGTGCTACATATTTGCGCTTGCATTCCTTTCCAACGCTTCTATCATAATCTTACGTTGACTTACTTCTACCTTTTCAGGAATGTCCGCTTAAAAGCGATACTCATTGCTCGCATATTTCTCCACAACCTGGGGCATCCGGAGTTCTTTTTGTGTATCCCTGATGATCCCTGCTTGTCCTGAAAAGTGACATCGACATCGTTCGTTGAAGCTCAGTTGTATACATCTGATCACTCACTTTTACATTTGCTACCGCTCATTGACCCTCTCGAAGTCACACATGCTATATAGGTTTCCAAAACGATGTCAAGGCAGTAACAATTCTACAAATCACATCGATAACGGGGTTGAGAAGAATTTTATAACGTATTCATCGCTAGGCTGCTGTGTTGTGTGGAACGAGATCTAGGCGCAATGTCGTATGTCCACTTGACCTGCTTGGTCGATCTGGTTTATACACTGACCAAATCATAGCAATAATATCCTTATGTTTTCTTCACGACATTCAAGGAATATTTCGGATCCATCTTTCAAGAATGGTCACGCAGAACCAGATACATTAGAACACGCTGTTGGGTTGGATATTCAGTTCAATGATAACACACTTGCAATAGCTTCGACAAAGGAGAAAGGTATAGATACTTTGCAGGCTATCAGAATACATAGGAATGCATTCCTATGGTGTCTTTGGGTATCTATTGGATGTCTCCTATGGGGTTACGATGTACAAGTAAGCAGCGGCTTACTATCGGCTCCTTATTTTCGACATGATTTTGGGTATAAATTTGGCGATGAATATGTTGTTCCTGCACGCTGGCAAAGTGCGTTCAACTCAGTCGGATCGATCGGAGGAATGTTCGGCGGGATAGCAGTTGGGTGGATAGCTGATCATATTGGGTGAGTCGCTTATATACCTTGCGATATGCTGGTTCTAACTTATCTCACAGGCGCCGGGGATCAATTGGGATAGCGTGCTTGATCTCAATCATGTCCATCTTTATTCAATTCTTTTGTCCACCACATAAGAACGCATTGCTGCTCGTCGGTAAACTCATCAATGGGGTCTCGCTGGGAATGTACATATCCTCCTCTTCCGCATATTGTGCTGAAATATCGCCAGTCACTCTTAGAGGAATCACTACAGGTTGTGTAAATTTGTGGATAGTTAGTGAGTTTACCAAAAGCAGTTTCCATAGCTGACAGGTCAGTCGGTCAATTTGTAGCGAATTGTGTAATACAGGGATTGGGTTCTAGGAATGACAGGACCGCTTATAGGGTTCCATTGTAAGTTTATTGTTACCCGAACTTAGCTGATTTTCAGCGCTATTCAATGGATATTCCCTGTCATTCTTTTGATCGGTTTGCCGTTTGCACCTGAATCACCATGGTATCTCGCTCGAAAAGGTCTCGAACATAAGTCGAGGAGGGTCTTAGCAGTATTGGGTATAGCGGATGTGGATCTTCATTACCGTCAAATACAAGAAACAATAGTTTTAGAAGATCACTATGCATCGGAAGCTACCTATTGGCAGTGTTTCAAAGGCACTAACAGAAGGCGTACCATAATTGCTTTAATGGTATTTATCTTACAACAGATAGTAGGAGTTATCTTTGTTTTAGGTTACAGTACATACTTCTTCCAACTTGCCGGATTTGAGATTTCTCAATCCTTTAAACTGGGTGTAGGAGTCACAGCCATTGGGGTAGCAGGTAATCTGTCAGCACTATATAGTGTCGACAAATTTGGTAGAAGACCCTTGTTCTTATCGGGAATGATTGGGTGTACAGCCATCAACTTTGGTATCGGCTTTTCGTCAATTTCGAATACAGAGGGAGCTAGATGGGCAGAAGCCATTTTTGTAAGTCAATTCAATGCTAGATCATGCTGACAACCTTTAGACTATCGTATTTGGATTCGTCTACCAAGGCAGTATCGGACCTCTGGGTTATGTGATATTTTCCGAAGTCAGTTCTGCAAAATTACGTAGTAAGACTGTTGGGATAGGGATATGTGTCAACTCTCTTTGCGGAATGTTGGCCAATATCATCATACCGTGAGTTTCTATATTGGTAGGCTTATGCTAATGATCAATAGATATCTCGTTAATCCAGACGAGGCTAATTTGAAAGGAAGAGTGGGGTATATCTTTGGTGGATTAGGTCTAGTTGGATCAATATGGACTTGGCTGTATATCCCAGAAACCAAGAATAGAACCGTTGACGAGTGAGTTAGTATATCTATAGACCCAAAGCTGATATAAAGACTTGATGCTCTGTTTGAGGCAAAGGTGTCGTCGCGAAATTTTGGCAAAACCAAGATCGATAGATAAGGAGAAGGATTATAGCCGAATGACTATTCCCCAATCATGTGTATTTGTGTATTTTATTGTACTTCTGTTCATCTGGACAATTGATCTCAATCTGATGTATGTATTACCTTTGTATAATTGTAATCTTTCGTCTCTCCATGCATATCAGTATTGCTCTACAATCAATTCTCTTGCATGGTCAGCATGAGTTGGGAGTGAGTGATGAGAAGTGCCACACTGACAATATCGCCGTTTGCCGGTGTACGCCGCCTTGATGATAGCTTCTTCATCGTATCTTTCGACACCTTTAACTTTGATGTTTCTATTATTATGTTATTTTGATATTTCAAACATTAACATCGTAGCGAGGAAAGAAAGTTGTTCCCAAATTCACTTTTAGAACCTAGATCCCAAGTCGGCAAAGCAGATTTATAGTAAAAATGAGGTAAGCATATCGTTCAATGGATCTTCTACAGGAGGAAAAGCTAATTGTTCAATCTCCTTCATTTATGGCATAACCAGTCAATACGCCCATGTACCAAAATCAGAACTTGATGAAGCACAAATAAGAGAGTTGGAAGATTATGAAATATCTCAAGGACCATTATCAGTATTACAGCAAGCTGTACGAAACTCGTCACAAGTATTAATATCTCTACGAAATAACAAGAAATTATTGGCGAGAGTAAAAGCTTTTGATAGACATTGTAATATGGTTTTGGAGAATGTGAAAGAGGTGAGTATTTTACTTTATTACTGATCTCGTATGATGCATATGGTAGCTATTCGTAGGAGGGGTTACTGATCAGAATAAACCGTCAGATGTGGACCGAGACACCGAAGGGAAAAGGAAAGAAACCAGTGAATAAGGATAGATTCATTTCGTGAGTGATTCGCATTTAATCTGTATTTCACTGTTGTCTAATAGTGAAAGAATATTGACACTTATGTTGCCATCATTAATAATAGAAAAATGTTCCTTCGTGGTGATTCAGTTATTCTTGGTAAGTGAAACGTTTTAGGATATCGTAGGAGTTACAGCTGACACAGCTTCCCTTTACAGTGCTTCGTAACGCAGCATAATCATCAGACGCACGGCAGGATTAAACTAGATGAGGTATATAAGTAGAGCAGAACTCGGGACCGACAGAAGTTCCGATAAAGCTATGTGATGTTGATATTTTTTTTTTCGGTCTGATATTACATTATATGCATTTCACATTGTATTCTCTAAAATGCTTGATGAAGGTATTCTGGACTACCACTATAATACAAATACATAAACAGCCGTGTCTCTTCTTGTCAACACCTCATCACATTAAACGAGAACTCCTTGACCCTTGCCTGAATGAGCCAGCTCTACAACAGCATTGACGGCTTTCATGTCTAAGTGCAATGTAGCTTGTCAGCTTCTAGTCCCGAAGACAAGCAAGGAGATGCATCTTACCAAGGTCACTACCCAGCTCGATATATGTGTGAGCTTTGATACTCAAATCGTCTTTGACCATACCAATTATTTCAACGTATCCGTCTCCAATGTGCATATCCTACAATCTATATCAGCAATCTAGTCGACAAGGATTAAGTGAGTATTTTCGCTTACTCTTGAAAGGTGAACGCCGAGCTATATAGTGTTCTCAAGAATCAGCTTATGAATGTTGGCATAATCACTAAATACATACAGTATTTCCATCACTGGTCTCGACAGTAGCTGTATCTCCAGAAAGTTTGATTACTTTGGCAGTCAATCGTACGGTCTCTCCTCGATGCTGAGTAAGGTATTTAGAGTTGATTCGAGCTGATATTAGGCACCATTAGTATTCAGGAAACAACTTTCGTTTGTCCGATGACCGTAGTCTTGCTCACGTTCTGGTCCAAGGCGAGACATGTTGGTTTGCGGTCCAGGATGTGGGCAAGGGAAGGTATTGAAGTGGAAAGAGGTTCGTTAATGGAACAGCGCTTTCCGAGTACTTTCTATCGGTGAGAGTGATGGTAGGGATGCCGTCAGCTGAAGATAGGTGTTGACTAGATATATGTATCGATGAGATAAAAAAGGAAAAGAAGGAAGATGATCATTATATTAATTTCTGTGAATTATTAATTAATTGGACGATTGTATTTTGATCATACAGACGCGTCTCAACATTATTATCATATTTGATTCCGTTACGGCGGCGATGACCGTTACATAATACATATATATAGCCAGGAACGTGCCCATGATATCAAAATAAAACTGAAACTGAAAATATTTTCGAAAAGTTGAAAAGTGGAGAGATCATGGTCTGTTGTATTTACTGTTTGTTATATTACTTCTTTCATCAGGTAGGACTTGTCAACCGTTATCGCATACTTCATTATTTCCAAGCGTCAAAATGGTCTCTTTTCAGTAAGTACAGCTGATTGGAACTCGTGTCTGCGATATCATAGCTAATTCTTATTTAGATGCGATGGCTGCGCTGATACCGTTAAAAAACCTAAACTTGATCAACATAGAAATAGATGTCATGCTCCTTTCACTTGTTTAGGTGAGAAAACTTATATGAGTATCACTTCGTCGATCACTGATCTTAAAATCTGCAGATTGCTCGACAACATTCCGAAATCCAGGAGAATATAAGTAAGTGACAAAGCACAAAAATTGGTACAATTACATCACTAATTGCAGATCCCTTTTTTTAGAAGTCATACATCATGTGTTTCTGAGGCTGAAAAGTACCAAGGAGCATTGTATAAAGGGCCCAAAAAGGTAAGTGACTAGTGTCCGGTGTGTCTGGAACAATTACCTAACAATAATGTCCAGAACGGTCAACCCCAATCGCAACCTCAAACACCTGCTGCCTCTTCTCCTGCTCCTACCCCTGTTTCCGCTTCAACATCTGAAGCCGCTCCAGCAGCTACAACCTCATCTATACATCCATCTCGACTCAATCAGCTAAATGCACCTGAAAGGGAATACCCACAACGTGGAGCTGGTGGACGCGGAGGCAGAGGTGGATTTCAAAGAGGTGGTGGACGTGGTGGATATGGTGGATTTGGTGGTGGACAACAATACGAAAGATCATACGCAACAGATATGAATAAAATGGCCCCTCAAACAGGAATGAGATCATGGGGCTCGACTGAAACTACACCTAAACCTGAAGAAGCTGAAGTTGCACCAAATACAGTTATAACTTCTGCAGCAACTTCTGTGAATGGAATCAATGACAACGGTGATAAGAAAAAGAAAAATAGAAAAGGTGATAAAGGTGGTACAGGTTCAAAAGCGAATTCTAAGAATCCAAGAAATGAAGAAACAAACGAAACCGCTTCTGAACCACAGAACAAGAAAAGGAAATTTGAAGAATCCGAATCTGTAGCAAATGGTGATTCTGAAGAAGTGTCATCGAAAATACTTAAAAGGTTGAAGAAACGAATTGAGAAATTAGACGAGAAAGAATTGACATTAGGTGCATGGATAACTGCATTAGGTAAAGATAAAGAGAAGAATGTAGATTCATCGGATATTTTGAAAGCCTTGAAAGTCTCGAAGAAAGATGGTCAATTCGTCCTTACCCTTTAGACCCGTTTCATAACGCATAGATCCCCCTTGATTTTACTTACATATACACATTCTTGTTGCTTTCATATTGTTCTGCTGCCATGAATATCTGTAACATTTTGCCTGCCTTTTGTCCAAGCCATGCATGTATATTGGCTAATGATGCAACAAATGAGTAAATGATGAAGATACAATCGGTGTGGAATCTTAGAAACAGGGAAAAGTTTTGATGAGAAACCATGTATTAAGGGAAAAAAACTGTCAAATGTGTTCAACCGATATGTAAAAATGTGTAAAAGTCTAATCGGGAACTTGGGAAAGGGGCAAAGCACACATTGGGATAGGCATTGCGAGGTCGTGAAAAGCATGATAGATAGACGGTTTTAGCACTACTCTGTAGGCAATGGCGGTAAAGGTTTATCCTCGATCGTATTAGAACCTGTAGTATAACTAGGCTGTGAACCGACATTTTCTACACCCGGGTCCAACTTCAATGAGCCTATTTGATTCGTCAATGGTGTTATAGCCCCCGTTGCTGAATCGGCAGACTGCAAGTCAGGCGCGATTGTTGATTCTGCTAATGGTGGAGGATTAGGTGGTGGAAGAGGTAATGCTGGAAGAGGTGACGAATGTTCTGCTGGATCAGGAGTAGGTGTTTGGATGTGGACTTGTGGAGATGGTGAGGCAGGGGCAGGTGAACGTGTTGTTTTTCTTTCTATTCGCAATCTGCTAGCGAGAGATTTAGCAGCTGCTTGAGGACCAAGGGCGAATCCTTTCTTCATCTCGTTTGCTTCTTTAGGATCAGATGATTTCCATCTTCGCCAACCATCGAAATCGATCAAGGCCTGATATGTCAGCTCTACCCTGACCAATAGGTAACTCACCTGCATACAACCCCACTCTACTATCTTCTTATCAAGCCATTTGAGCGATACAGGCTTGGTTAAGAAATCGTTACATCCTGCGGCTAAAGCGTTAACTCTATCCGACTGCAGAGATGAAGCGGTAAGAGCGACGATGATGACCGAAGATCGGAATGGCGATGCTGGAACTGGACCTTCAACGCTTGGTGCTCTAGTATGCTCAATACTAGGTGTTGAAGGGAACACGCCGATATTATTGAACCTTTCCATCTTCCTGATTTCTTTGGTAGCTTCAATACCATCCATGACCGGCAGTTGAATATCCATCTTAAAATACCTGTCAGCGTTGATCATCGAGTCGACCCGCAGGACTTACCAGAATCAAGTGGAACCCTCCTGTTCGCCATTTCTCAACGGCTTCTTGACCATCTTTAGCCGATTGATGCTTGATCTTCTTCTTCCTCAAAAACATACTCAAAATGTTTTGATTAATAGGGTTATCTATGACAAGTCAGCTTTACGTACATTCTCACTTTGTGAACAATCTGCTCACCTTCTACAATCAAAACATTGATAGGGGGAACGACCACATCAGTCTTGTCGGCCTTCTTGGCCGAACGAGGTATAGCTTTCTTTGGTTCGACGTCGGCGTCTGCAGCTGCGGGAGCTGCGAGACCGTTTATTGGTGGTCGAGGGGGCTGGAAAGCGCCTTGATCGGTTCGAGGAGATGGGATCACAGGAGATTGACCTGGAGTTGTGCGACGAGAATTTCGAGTGACAGTAGCCGAACGATCTCGACCGACAGCCACGATAGGTGCTTCGGAAACAGGCAGCGTCCTTCTTCTAGAATTGACACGAGCATGTCCAGGTCTTTCGGTCATTGAAAGCCGACGCTCTTCAGGACCACTAGAGTTTGAGATGTTGGAAACTCTTCTTGAAGTATTTGGCGAAATGGCTGGAGAAGGCGTTGCTTCTTCACCAGCACCACCCGCTGATGTTCGCCTACTTGTCGGTTTCCGTCTAAGAGTCTCGGATGGTATTCTATGTGTGGAGGCTCTACGCTCGTTCCTGATCGGTGGTTCGAAGAACATTCCGTAAGGTCTACCGTCCGGACTCTGCATTACAACGCCGGAAGCACCTGAGCCATTAGGTGTGCCTCTTGATGCAGTTGAGAAGTACTCGTTGGCGGGAGTAGCTAAGATCTCTCCAGGCGTAGGTAGAGACAAATGTAAACCTTGATCTGTTCTAACAATTTGTGCGGCCGAAGGCGGATGCTCACCCAATGGAGATCTCGCTTTCAGTGACCCTCCATCTGGTCTAACTCCTTCTTCTGGTGACTCTTCCGCGACAGAATCAAAGAAACCTCCCTCTCTTTCGGTTGGCGTACGCGCACCACCAGCGAAATATCCTCCACCAGGTGATCGAGGTGAAGTAGCGATGGGCGAGAAAAATGGGTCGATAACAGGCTGATTGACAGCGGTGTGCAGTGCGGTGAGGAATCGACGTGGTCCAACAGGTTTAGGTATTACCATGACTTCAGGTTGAACGTAAGCGCCCGATCCAGTTGACCAAGGTGCGCCGACAAAGCTAGATACCACGTCTCGGACTTGATTATATTTGGCAAGGGATGTGAAGTGGATAAGGATGGCACTTGCAGGTCGATGAGTAATTTGTCGAACATGAGGGGTTGACCTGGTTCTGGCTGATAATGATGGCCTTTTATTTAACCTGGGTTTCAGCGACAGCGGATGCAATTCAGCTCGTATCCTGAATAACTCTCTTCTAAGAACAGCGATATCGTCATCGACTATGATGAAACGACCTTGATCCCTAGCAGATGGTGCGATCGACATTGGAACATCGCCCGCAGGGGTGGATCCAGCTGTTGAACCACCATATCCTGAATCGTGTCTTCCGGTTGGTATGGCTTTAGCTCTATCTGATTCGTCCCCATCAATGGGTATATGCGATATATCCATTCCCCAAGCAGCCAAGTAACTCGTCAAATGTCGCGCGAAGACGCTGCTAAGGTTGGCATGAATGGCCACTTTCTTGGTTCTAAGAGATTCTGCGAATTCAGACAATTCATTCAACGTTGGTTCCCTAGCTAGACGCATTGATGTGAAAGGTTGTCGGATCGCTTCTTCTTCCGTTGACAAGGGTGTTGGTTCTACTATTGGTTTTCCACGAGGTAAAAGTATTGATAGTTCGTAAGCACGTCTTGGCATTCCGGATCCCGATGGAGAAGAAGGCTGAACATCGGCTCGGAGGGTTGCATTTTGGCCTTGTAATAACCTCTTGCAGAGGGTTGTGTTGAAGTTGGGTTTTACTGCTTCTGCTTCTTCAGCGAGCTTGGTGAAAGGGTTGAGTTCTGCTTTTGGTGTGACATGAGTGGAATCTACAGCTTGTGCTATATTATGTACAATCTCAAATACACATAGTAATGGTCCTTCGTTGGGTCCAGGTGTCTGTAATGAGGTCCGACCTGGTGAATTGGATCTGGAACTCGAAGCGGATTTCTGACCTCGATGTCTTTCTATTTCGACATCTGTTAACGTCTGACCCACCCGCGGTGTGAGGGATGGACTTTGAGGTACAACTTGTAATCCAAGTTCAATGGTGTCGTCCCGATTGGCGACAAGAAGGATTTGACGTATGACCTATGGTGACATCGGTATCAGATTTCTGTTATCAACAGCTAAAATCGAAGCAACTTACATGACTTAAAGCATAACTCAACCCTTCTCCATCTCCGTGAACGCTTACATGCTTTATTCCAACATCCCCGTGAAACAGAACGAAGTCTATCGCCTGTTGAGATGCCTGTCCACTCAGCATGTCCGCTACATTCTGCAGTAATTCTCCTATATCGAAGTCCTGACCTTTACGCATCAATGGTCCATGTTCAGGTCCTTCAACGAGTTCTTCCGCATGTGCCGATAAGAAATTGAGTCCCCGCATGGACGTCAATAAGGCTGAAAGCGATGTTGCAGGTACTTGTACTGTACAACCTGAATACTGTTCTTTAGCATTATCTAGAAGATGTGGTGGCGATAGATGAAGCAGAGTTTGAATAGCGGATTGTAAGGAGTCGGCGAATTCGAGAGAAACGGAATGAAGAGCTGTTGGAGGTGGTTTGGCAGTAGGCGGTGGCTCAGTAATTGATGATATGGATGGTGGATGAGCTGACCCAATTGGGTCGTATGTGGGAGATAAGGGATGACGAAGATAACCTAAACGTTGAGGCAATGGTGAAGAGAAAGTGCGGTTGAATGCTGGAGGGGGTTCAAAATCAAACCCATCCATCGGTGGACCTGCGATACTACTAAATTCTGGGTCGATCGGTTGACCTTCATTGATGAGCGGATCCGTTGTTGAGCGAAAAGCTGATCCTCGACGTCCTTCATACGGTTGAGGGATAAGATCATCTTCTGAACTAGAGCTGTGAGGTTCGAATGGGTCTAAGTGGTTGAAAGGATCACGCCGAATCGGATGGCTATAAGCTGTGGATTGTGAAGAGCGGGATGGCCAGTCGAATATGGGCTGTGAAGAGGATGATGAGGATGATGCAGACATCTGGATAAACATGTTATAACCATATAAGTGACCATTCTTATCAGACTAATGCTTTCTCACTCACTGGTATAGGTGGTTCTATACCTCCTTTATACAGATCGTTGTCCAAACTTTGACTGTTGAAACCCTCATGCATTGATGACCCACGACTACTTGACCAGTCATTCGGATATGTTATTATGGCTGATTGTGGTGTACCTCCATGAGAAGCCGTTGAGCTGTACGTTGGCGATATGGTATTAGAAGAAGATGGATCGGGAATTTGGAGTGGTGTTACTGGTGTATTTGGCGAAGATGCCATGACAGCATTGAATTACTTTGTATTGTCGTTCACCGGGTGTATTTCATAGATGTTTTCTACTGAGCTAGATATAGGATATATTCTGATAAGGTGACATGGTTCACGATGATAGTCATATAAGATATATGATGTATAATATATGATATATGATAATTAATTAGTAGCACTTATGATATGCCGTGATTCCAGTAAAGCAATTAAAATACACTGCAAATCACCAACACCCACAGTGAATCGCGTTTAGTGGCACTAAAAACGACTAACATGAAATTTTACCGTATCTTTCTTAGCATTTTATTATCAAACCTATCTTGGCATTTATAAACGATGATTTGTGGATCATGCACCAAGCTTGTTGATATACGCAGTCTAGGACTCCCTTAACCATGTGTGCAGAGGTACGTAGTGGAGCACTGATGCTGATAATATACTATCGTTAAGAAAAAAACAAGACAGTTGAAGATAGTCGTATATTTACGATCACCGGAACGGCGTCACCCTTATCGTAAGTGGCGCTGACTTTCACGATTACAACCAACCAAGCACGAAAATTCTGCGTTCTGCCTGGAAGTGCAGGTCCATGTATCCATGAAAGTCAAGCAATAAGCTTATAAGCGAGGGATCTTTGCCTCGCTATCCTCTGCGGCAGCTGGGTTGTCAACTGAAGTATCACAACAAGGTTATTCAGCGTCCTGACAACCAGCATATTCAAAACCACCCATTCACCATCATCTAGCGAGAATATATGACTAATTAGAGAATGGGTCGCTTAGTCAACCCGGCTGGATAATCCACAACATCGGATGGTAGTGGTACTTGATGTGAGTCTGAACGTGTTTATTATCTTGCGCTCATTAAGCACCATAAGAAAGGTTATATAAAACATCTAGACATAGAGGAAAAGCTAGAGAGAATAAGCCTTGGGCCAGGGATTTTCCAGGATATGAATCGTTCACAAGATACAATCTGCTATTGCTGTGGAAGTAAGAATGAATCGGCTAAAGCACTCCGAGAAACTCTGGATTACGCTTGGACATCTCGAAGGCATTGATGGAAAAAAGGTATACATGATAGGATTGATAACGACAAATGCATACAAACTATGAGGCTGGTATAAACTATATTTGAATGACAAAGTCAGCTTTCTACCTAGTTGAAGTTTTCGTGGGAAGATGAAACGGGAAAATATGAAAATAAATCTCAGAAAACCTGGAAACAGCAGTGCACAGAACTACCAACGTAGAACGAGCAAATCAGACGGCACTTCCTATATAATAAACTCAGGATGGGTTCGTCATACGTAAGAGTGAAGGAGGAAGGAGATAAGGATGGCGGAAAGTCCGATAGATAGTGAGATGGTAATAGGGGAGATAATGGGTTGAAAGCAGATAGGCAAACAGGCGGAATAACAATATGTGAATTATTGATGAGAGGTAATGTGGTGATCCTCTTACAAAGTAACAGCAGAATAGTCACACTCACTATATCAATATGAACACCTGCCGTTCTAGCCTATTGATCTATCCTGAAGTAATGATTCCAATGATCTTGTCGTAAGGTTAACGAAAAAGACAGAAAAAGGAGACATGCTCTTGGTAAGTAAAATGTTTAGATTCGCGCGTTGGTATGGTCAAAGGATAAGTTTGGTGCTATCAACTACGGTCACGTTATTCACCGAGAATGCCACGTCATGGTCGTCATGCTCGACCGTGGCAAACATCTTGTAGGTTAAATGATTGTGCATAGATGTATAGCATATCGTAACAAATCGTCTCATTTCATTTATTAATCGTTGTGGGGCAATCATGACTACGTGCTTGATAATATTTAGATAACCCAAACAGAGGGTCTGACTACAAAAGCGGTATTTCCAGCTAAGACTTTGATGGGAATTTCACATTCTACTAATTCAGTGTTCATTTCTTGCCATTTTGATGGAGATCTTTCTCCGTTGTATCCCTTCTCAACGTGCATTTCATTCATCTTGGGCGAATCTGATGTGTGATAGAGTGGTGTAAGAGTAGTAGAGGCTGTGTAAAACCTGTTGTCATTATCATTCGACACGCCTGTTCGAGGGAGAAGATTGATTGCTGTATTTTTGCCCATCAAGGGAACTAAGGACTTTTCACCTCTAACAATACTTTCAGATTTACGATGGACATTGCTTTGTACATGTTGCTGATTGTGATGCTTTGGTGGAATACCAACCACAAATTGTAATTTCACTTTCCATTCTAGTCCACCTTTTCCACCTTCTTCACCGGCTGCTAGACTGAAAGCGGGTGTGGCGTCCGAAGGAATATCTAAGCTAAACGCTAATCTTGATGACGAAACCGCATATGACGAGGAATGTTCTGCATGTAATCTGACTATCGTAGGTTGAGTATCGCCGGGTGGGGGTAACAGAGGCGGAGGGATAAGGTCATAGGATTGCAAGAATGCTGAAAACTGTATATATTGTGTTAGGTTTCTTTCCCATAAGGCATGACACCTAAAAAACATACCTTGAGTACTCTGCGTTTGTTTTCAGGTTCATTGAATGTCACCACACCTAAGACGGTCTCTCCAAGTCGATAGGTGGTTTTGATCAACGTCAATACCGCTACCATTTCACCATCTTTTGCGATATCATATGATGCTTTTAACGACAGAGGATAATTAGCGAGAAACGGACTAATTGGACATTTCCTATATACCCACCTTTAGGTGAATGACGACTCAAAATCTCAACGGCTTCACCACAGCCAGCATCTAAACCCTCCTCTACTAATTCATCATCACCTTCTAGAAAACTACCTTGTCTAGCTCTTGGCTTGAAACCCATACCCAATCCGTCTCCGGGAATTGTAAGCAGAGTTTCGGATTTTCTTCCGTTGAAATCGCCATTCTGAGCTTTGGGCAGTGTAGAAGGAATATCGAAAGTTGAGGCTGATGGACTGACAACTCTTGATCGAGGTACTCTGATATCTTTTCTACTAGGACTTAACGGTGGTATCTTGGGAGAAGGGCCATTTGCTGATGGTATTGGTGGGGGAGGTGCGAGAATATCCAATAGATGTTGTGCATAAGCTTCCAGTGACTCTTTAGTGTCTCCCGTTTTCCAGCGTTGCCTGTCCGTTACACTTGACCGGCGACGTATATCGTTGTTATTGCTGGAACTGCGCGTGGGTGTAGGATGTTCTTCCACAAGTTCTGGTTCGACTTCTTGAACAGAACCTTCTTCCTTAGTCTGAATGATAGGTTTCAATACATCGTAAGTACGAAATGGGTGACCAACTACAACCGATGTTAGCTAGATACTGACTTGATATCGATGTAAGGCTTACCTGAAACGTTTGACCATACCCTGATCGGTATACTAATGTCCTTTGATTTTTGTCTTCCCCCGCCTCCAGGTAATGACACATTGAGCGATACTATCAGATCATACGAGAATCGAAATGCCTTTCCGCGGTGCGTTGGAGGCAAAGCTGTCGGTAGCTGAAGGGTATATATGACTATAACGCACGTTAGATCCGTTGTTATCAATCAAAAATGAGGATAGAGACTTACATTCTCTACTTTCACCTTCTTTCAGCTTCAGATCGATTCCTAACAAGCTTCTTGTAGTCTCCAACACAGGCAAATCTCTCATGTTCCATACCCTTTTCCTCTCCTCTTCCAGACTTCCGCCGCTACCGCCCGTTACTAAACCTTTCGCTAAACCGAAAAGACTTCCTGTCAGACTCGGCTGAGTGGATTTACCTATAGCACCGGTCCCAAAGCTAAGTTGCCATCTAGATGATCCGCCTGTACTCGAGCTACTGGACGTTGTAGGTGAAGCAGGGCTCAGCGAACCTGAACCTACTGGTTGGTGAAGTAACATGGATCTCAAGGGTAATAAGGGATCTGGCGGAATATATGTATTGGAAGGATGAAATTGCGCGACTAATCTCGTATAAGCCCATAGCACCGTTGTACTTCCTCTATCCGCTGGTATTCGTTCATGGATATATGGATGAGTTGGAGGCGGCAACGGCGGTGGTGTACCTAATCCAAGATACGATGCGCCATAGGCATTATGATACGAAGGTGTCCTATTATGACCTAGAGGGGATGGTGCAGGTCGTGATTTATGCCGCGTAAGAGCTTCATTCGATATAAAAGTATCTTCGTCGGCTGTTTCACCTATTGAGCTAGTTGAGCTTGTTCCTCTTGTTAAAGGCGGATGGGATGGTACTGTGCTGGATGACGAAGGAAAATTACGATCTAGAGTCGGGCGTTGAGGCGTTGAAAATGTCTGATTGACTGTTTCGTCGGAGGGAGGTGATAAAGGGAAATTTGTAATCGATATTTTACGTGAATGAGGATGATGTGATGGAATGGCAGCTGACTGAGGACGACGAGATGGTAAAGGTGGTGGTGCTGATTGAATCGTCAGATATATAGCGTTATACTATCATAGGTACTTGATCCAACTCACTTGGATGCCCTCCCAAGGCCCAAACCAATTCTTGAGGACTCATAGTCCCTTTACCCAAAGCTAAACTTCTCGTCCGTCTGGTATGTCCACTCTCTTTAGTATGCCCATTTTCTCTATTTCCCCATCCATCAGGACTCCTAAAATTCATTGGGTTCTCTCTCGTTGGTGATATAGGTCCTGATCCGTTTCCTGGCCATCCCGGAGCTCTGAAAGCTGGATTAGCTCCTGGACTATAAGGATATCCAGGATCAGTTACAGGTGGTCCAGGTGTTGAGTTGACAGACAGAGGAGTGGTTATACGCGATGGACCAGCTTCGGCATTGTAATTTTCACGAACCAGAGGTATCGTAGGCAAATTCAAGCCTATTTGTCCTTTTCTACTTGGCAAATCGCCATTATATGCTTCGCTTCCTCTTAATCCTATAGGCGGTAGTTGTCTTTCAGAGGATGAAGCAGTTCTTAAATCACCTGAAGGAGGAACGGAGACCGGTGTTTTAGGGTATGAAGCGTCTAAAGGTGGTGTTCTGGTATTTGTGAAAGTGATAGTGACCGAAAAAGTCTCTCCTGCATAATAAGCTGATGCTGAGGGTGTTATTGTAACTTGCAAATGTGGATCATCTAGACTGACGGTATTACCCGGTTGAGCGAGTGATGAGGACGAGGAAGAAAAGGGGAAATAAGATGACATCTTGTACTTTGCTGCTCAAGTCATAATTAATATATCGTCTGATGATTTTCAACAAGTCATGGATCAGCTATCTGATGAGAAATCAACGAGTGAAGTTGACTTCTACTTTATTTTTGTTGTTGTTATATCTTACCATATTAATTGCTATTTATGTATATAACTTATGTACTGTATGGTTGGACGTGTCATAATTGAAATGGGCCCCGGTCAAGACGGCGGACTGTAATATTAATCACTGATTATTATCATTGCGCAAGTGCCACTCTCAAACAGACCAAGTTTTTTTCGCATTTCCCACGCTCGCTAACAACGTATAACAGTTTATTTACCCTGTCTACGTGTTTATTCGTTCTTCTGTTCTTGCTAATTATCTATCCTCCATCTTTCAGACCATTTTCAAGACACTTTGACACGTTCTTCAGCCTCAGGTCGAGATTGCAGTAGATCAAGAACTTGTTGGGGATCAGCATACTGCTTCAAGCATCCTTAAAAGCCTGCCAGAAGTTGAGATACTGACAGCGGCGGCACAACTACAATATGGCTCCTTCAACGCCTTCCACTCCTCATGGCGGTGGAAGGGCTGGTAGTGAAGGTTCACCCGCGCCTACCGTTGCTGCACCTGGTACCTATACTATAGAAGTTAGTGTCTTATCTACACCTTTTTGAGTTGATTGTGATTTTCTGAAAATTGACATTTACCACTTTGTTTGTGTTTCGGTTAGGATGTTATATCCGGAGTCAAAATATTTGTTCGAAAACCACTACCAAACGGACAAGAAGAACAACGAAAAGCTGAAATCCTGTCAACACGTCCGAAACCAAAACCCTCAGCATTTGCACCACCACCTCCGCCTGATGCACCACCTCCAGATCCAAGAGATGATACTGAATATTATGTTCATTATGTTGAATTCAATAAACGTTTGGATGAATGGGTTGGAGGAAGTAGATTGATAACGGATAAAGAGATGGAATGGCCAAAAACCAAAGATGAAGATAAAAAGAAGAAAGAAAAAGTAGGAAAAGCTACACCCGGAGCATCGACACCAACAAGACAAGCCGGCTCACCTAGACCAACAGGTAGTTTGCTGAAAAAGGCAGCTACAAAAGCTGCTTCTGCTGTAGGAAAAGCACATCCTCTGGCAAAAGGTACATCGAAAGGAAAGGTGCCGCAGAAATCAAAGGGAAAAGACCAATCAGATTTAGGTAATGACGAAGATGATGATCAGGATGAAGATGGTGATCTATCTGTTGATGCTGATGGAGATGTTAGCATGGGAGGATCAGACGGAGGTGAGATAGATGGGGATGGTGAAATAGATTTATCCGGTCCACAAAATCCTCAAGCTGCACCTAAAGTATTTTCTAAGAAACAAGAAATTGAGAAATTACGAACATCAGGATCAATGACACAATCACATTCTGAAGTTAGTCGAGTTAAAAATTTAGATAAATTACAAATTGGTAAACATGAAGTTGAAACATGGTATTTTTCACCTTATCCAATTGAATATGCACATTTACCTGTGTTATATATATGTGAATTTTGTTTATTATATTATCCAACATTTACACAATTAAAAAGACATAGATCAAAATGTACATTATTACATCCACCTGGAAATGAAATTTATCGTCATGATAATATTAGTTTTTTTGAAATTGATGGTAGAAGACAAAGAACTTGGTGTAGAAATTTATGTTTAATTTCAAAATGTTTTTTAGATCATAAAACATTATATTATGATGTTGATCCATTCATGTATTACTGTATGACAATAAAAGATGAATTTGGTTGTCATTTAATTGGTTATTTTTCAAAAGAAAAAGAATCTGCAGAAGGTTATAATGTAGCTTGTATTTTAACTTTACCTCAACATCAAAGAAAAGGTTATGGTAGAGTTTTAATTGAATTTTCATATGAATTATCAAAAGTTGAAGGTAAATTAGGGTCACCAGAAAAACCTTTATCGGACTTAGGTTTATTGGGTTATAGAGCTTATTGGCAAGAGAAAATCGTCGAGCTCCTGCTGAATAGCGATGATGAAATCAGTTTAGAAGAAATCGCTCAAAAAACTTCGATAACGCACGGTGATATCATGCACACGTGAGTTTTGGCTTCTTTTTGTTCATGGTGGTTTGAACCGCTTTACTGACTTCCCTCTCCTTTTATAGATGTCAAGCACTTCAAATGATAAAATACTATAAAGGTGGACATATAATACATCTTACTGATGCTGTATTAGAACAACATCGAAAAACAATGTCAAAGAATAGAAGATCTATAGATCCCACAGCATTGAAATGGAAACCACCAGTTTTCAGTCGTGCTCAGCTAGCTTTCGGGTTTTAGGTATTAAGTACTATTTACAATCATTACAAAGTCACATTTCGTTTCTTGGGATAATCACCATGTTACGTATTATTTATATTGTATCATATCAAAATAGTTGTATGCAAGAAACATTATTCACCACGTTTTGACTTTTCTCTCTTTGGCCCAGTATTGCTGTGCAGGTTTCCTTCCATATTGCTTCTCTAGCTTCCATTCTTCATCCTTCCTCTCACGTTCATCCTCAGCAATATGTTTCTTAACGATCTCTCCTATTTCCTTTACATACCAATCTGGACCTCGTCTCCTGATGTCTTCCAGCATATGACAAAATTGTGGGTGGAACCGTCCATTGAAATTAGGCCAATCGGAATCAGATTCACCAAGTACCTCCTCGGCTCTTCTTTGAAGCTGTGCTTGCCTTTCTCTCAGCTTTTTGACCTCTTGCATTAGCTTCTCAGATTTTGATGTTGTCCTTTGCATACATCTAGATACGGATGAAGATGTTTGTGAACTTGAATTCGAGGAACTGACAATACTTGAGATTGCACTTGAATTGACCAGTGTGGTAACGGCTGACTGAGAATCGATCAAGCTAGAATTGACGGAAGTGGGAATTTGCGTAACTTCATGTCGAAGGAAATAATAATATGGTAAATCACCTTGCCGCTTGATCTTGATTGGTACCGAGGATCGTTGTAGGGAACCTTTTTCTAAATTGGAAATTGATGATGAGCTGGAATTGGTGTTAGATATAAATTCAGAAATTGACCACATCGTTGGCTGGATTTGATCTTTAGAGTTCGATTTCCTATCATCTATATCCCACCAGGTTGACCCTTTCGAGTTGGTTGAGCTATGAGGCGATTCTATCAGGAATGAGAATTCAGATCTTTCTTCAATTGGACTTGAAACTAATTCCTGGTCTTCTAAGATTCTGGGTAAGTCTGCTGAATTCACTCTCCTCGCGGTATATCTTTTATCTTGTACTTCTGCATTTGACCCTGTTCTTTGGCGGAGCTGTCCAGTTTTGGCAGGATATTAACTTGGAAAATTATTCTTTAACTGAGGTGACGTAAGAGATGACTTACAAGACAAGCTTCACTTGCGCATATTGGACAGGTTCTGATATTCCCTTCTGTAAATATCTCTTCCGATCTCTCCCTCCCTTCTCCACTAGCCGTCTCATTCTCGTCTTCTAGCTCACCTTGAGCAATGCTGTCATCGTTTCTTCCTTTGTTGACATGTAGCTTCATTAATCCTTCCCAGCTATTGATAGCTTTGACGCTTTCCGCTTCCCAATCGATATCTTCCTCCTCGGACACGGCGAATTGCCACTTTGAGATTCCAGTCATAGATTCAAAATCCAAAAAGATTACTTTAATTTTTCAATAAATTACCTTGCAGTCAAACCATAAACGAGAAATGGTATAGAGAAGTATGAGAAGTTGAAGTAAAAACAACAGTGCACTTGAATTTCATAATGCGCCTTTTATCCAGTATCCTTATCCAAAACATCTTGACGGCAACAAATGACAAGTAACTTAAAATACTAGTTGGTTGGACTGTAATACTCTTTCACGATTAAGGTTGGCAAAATATGGTACGAATCCTAGTACAACAGAAATGATAACCCAAGATGCATGTGAGACATAAGTCTTTGTGGCATTTTCGACGTACTCGCTCAAATTCGTCAAGTAATCTATCTTCAGTGAAGATAAGCTTTTTATATCAAATGAAAGATCAAAGGGTAGAGTAACTGAACTAGATTATTGGGATGCGAAAAACCTACAAAGTGATATATACTGTAGCTTCTACGGTGAGTTGATGAAGAGCTTACCTACTCTTGCATATAATCTCAAGAATCTTAGGTTATTGACGCAGGAATGATTGTACCTGAAACACACAACATTTCCTTTATTATATCCATGCGTTCTAGGTCGATGTTGATTGATGTTCTACAGTGCATGATGGGAAGTGAAAAGGTCAGGAGGGGTCCTTTGAGGTATGAGTAATTGATTACATGTATTCGCGAACAATAACATACATGATTTAACGAGATCGGAGTTTTGGAATTTCCCATTATTTCGTATTGAACGTTATTAACAATAAAAGTTGTAAATCGCGCTGTAACAACATGGTAACATCCTTTTTGTACACCATTTATTCAGTTGAATCATTCTGGAACCAATGCATACCAGGTTTTCATCAACGTATTCTTATTGTCCTATAAAACCAGGTTCATCAATTATCATCTTTTTGTTCTACGCATCCGGCTGTCCCAAAGAATTTCAGTTGATCAGTTTCGAAGATTACTTTTGATCTTTCAAGACTTAGAGTAGAAATTGATCAGCGGGATAAGATATAAAGGGCGTAATTTACGATCAGTATACCTTTTCTTTTTCTCTTCATCTTCGACAACTAACTTCATTCACATCTTTACTAAAATCTTCATTTACAGCTCAACGTTAATTGAACTTTCGTATATACAATAACTTATCATTTATTCAGTATGAGTTGGAGAGAAAAAATTCCTTACGGTGCTCATGTTATCATCCTCTTCACTTTGGCTTTTACCAGTCTTATATTAGTGTGAGTCGTTTGATGTGGAATACAGTATTTTTACAACTACCATTTTACTGATCAACAGTATACTTGCGAATTCATAGCATACTTAATACCTTTTCTGCACCTTTTATTCATACTATCAGTTTCTTGAGACTCCCCAACACAGATGGTGGAACAGAGTTTGGAGCTTTCGGATGGTGTTCTGACACCTTTTGCCTTCCTAATCAAGTTGCTTACGAGTTAGTAGTTCCTATCTTTATTAATTTGCTTGGGTATAGCTGACGCTATATATACAGATACGAACCTTACGTCAACAAAGCTTTGACGGGTGCTATGATGTTATGGGCCATATGTGAGCTACTGAGAATCACTATCGATTCAGCTTCTGGCCGATCATGGATTTCATGGAGTACAAGGTAAGAGCAAAATCGCTAACGTTATCATTCACCTTCTATAGCTGTCATTTTCATCTTTTTCACAGTCCTTGCTATTCTTCCTCTGCTATTCGTTCATGAATCCAAAGCGTTAAGAACAGTTGGAAACAGAGTGTTCTTTGTTTATACCATGGTGAGTTGTGATCATGCAACTTCATAGAAAAGTGCGAAATTAACGAGACTGTGCGAACCTTTTCGTTTTCGTAGGGTCTTGCTACTCTGCTAGTCACCATTGCTTGGCTCCTTTCCATTTACGGCTGGAGTATCGCTCATAGAGCTTTTGAGATTGCTGGAATCGATGTCGACTTCGGACCTGCTGTACGTATGAACTTCACTGCTTTCCCAAAAGTCAAGCTGATGAGGGGACTTACTTCGCATAGATGTGGATGGGCTTGGTAGCAGCTATTCTTATGTTAATGTGAGTACACGAATCTCTCACTGGCTGTTGACAATCTCTTCCTTATACCCCGTTGATCTGTTTCTATCCCCTCGAGGCTTTCCCTTCCTACAGACTAAAGAAAGTACTCATTGCTAATATCTGAATATAGCATCTCCATCCTCTCATGGCCTGCTGCAGCTTGGGATGGAACGACCACCAAAGCCAACGGTGGAGAGGGTGCTAGAGGTGTGCCTCAAATTCCTAACAATGGTTATTACCATTACAAGCGGACTACACGAGAGGTTGTGCCTAGATACTAGCAAAATTGGAGTATCAGTCTGAAAATTATCATTCGTATACCTCTCCTGGAGAGAGCCCATTACGTGTAATAGACAGAATCTCTCTGTGCGCGTAGTATCGTTTTATCGGCTACATGCTTTCGTGGAACTAAATCCAGATATATAGAGTCATTATATGTTTTATGCTATGTCGTTATATTTCGTAAAGTCGTATGAATCGTATCGTTGATAAGTACGTTACTATGATGTGAGAGCCAGCTTGATCTATTATCAAGTGGCATCATTCGCTATCTAAAGATCCACCTTACTCAATTCGTATTATCGACTATTCTATTACCTTTGCTGGTTGTCGCTTGTTCGAATTCACCAAAATCATCATCTATTTCCTCCTGACGGTTTTCTTTCAGTATAGGTGGACTGTAAATATCTAAACCTGCAGCTCTTTCAGCCTTTCTTTCTCTTTCAGCTTGTTCCTCTTCTTCTTTTCTGATATCTTCTAAAGTTAAAGTGGGTTCAAATTGTTTAGCCAGCTCAGCTAATTTTTGCGGATTTACAGATAATGATTTTGCATCTTCATCAATTTCATTTTCGAATTCTGTTGAATATCCTGATACAGGTCTACTACTTCTTGTTCCGTACATTGAAATAGGTAATGATGATGAGCCAGCTGCATTTAAATGAGCGTCATAAGAAGGTGGTAATTCTTCTTCTTGTTCTTTGTAATCGTTATTTTGAGATTTGGGTATCAAAGGATTTTTCATAGGTTTTGATGGTTTCAATCCTTTAGCTTGACGTTCTTTTTGGATTCTAGGTGTAGAAAGTAATATCCCATCTTGATCATCCCAACCTTCATTTGATCCCACTAATAATGTTTCTAATTCACCTTCTTGAGCTTCTAAATTTGGTGAATGAGGCGGTCGTTTGGTAAAACATGCTGATATGACATCCCATATATCGTTTATAAAATCAAAGTCCATGTCACAATGGTGGTGCAACATCTCGGGATGGTGATTTGAATTTTGATTCTTTTATACAGCGATATGTATACTTCTAATAGTATTGCTAATCTCGGTGGGAGATATCAACTGCAATGTATGATGAAAGACATGATGGTGATTGATATTCTGCTAAAAGTATCGATAGATATCCTACAATTTGTGCCAGTTCTCAAAAGCACACACACCCGCACACAACCATCCAGGCAACAACAACAATCAGTTTGAATTCGTTAGTCCGGTGCCACATATATTCGAATGAATCTCCCACGGGTGTCCCGCAAATCAACATGTTTGGCATTAAGCTTGTCCACGTTGGATCTGTTAATTCAATGCTAGTTGATACGTAACTACGTCATAACGAAAGCAAGAGTGCCTGAAACACACGCCTTAGAATTGCTTAGAATGGTATTTTATGACGTTTTATTTTAGGGTATTCCGCTGGGATATAGAATATTCAAAATGTGTAAAATGTGTTTACCCTTATCAACATAGGATATTCCAGACTTAACGTGAACCGTTACTTCACACGCAAATACTGTAAATTCCAACTTGACAACACAAAAAAGTGTACTGGAGAAAAAGTACTCAAGAAGCTTTTCTTAACCTACAACTTCTTTATTCTTTCATTCTTGAGTATACTTCTGAAGGTTGATTCGACCAACAAAGCTTTTCAATTTGCTGCTTGGCACTGTATCTATCTTCTCTTTCGTAAGTTGCTTCACTCCTTTCCCTGATATGGCGTTCCCTTCTTCGTAGTTTAGCTTCAAGGACGAAAGAAGGATGCTATCCATTCATTATCAAGGTTCCTTTGTCCTGTTTTGTCCCTCCTTTCTTGATGGTTCGGCAGTCTAGATGCGGAATACATCCTTCTTCTTCCCTTGTCGGCTATCTTACCATGGCATTGCTAATGTGTTAGGCTGAGAAGCAAGAAGCTGACCTTTTCTTTCACCCTATATAGCCAATCCTCTATACACCCTTCGTATCCCTAATTTCGAACGTGCAATTTCACTTCCTTGTATCTATACATATATATAGCTGTCGACTCAAACGTAACAACTCTTTCCTAATAACCTCAGAACTATTCTCGATTACCACTGCCCAAGATGGATTCCATGCACCCAGACCCAGCGCCAGCTCCACCACCATCTTTAGGTGATATCCAAGCTCAAGTGACCAGACTTGAGGCAGCTCATAAAGCTAAAGGATTACCATTGTCCGGACGAATCATCCATGTCATGCACCATTTACCAGTTGAAATAGTTAGGATTGTACCTGCTGAATCATTAGAAGCTGGAGGAATGTTATCACCACCTATGACACCAGAATTTAAACCTGAAGATGTTGAAGCTACAGTAGAATCTGCCGATGCAAAATGGAGAATTCACTCAAGAACTGCTCATCCAGCTTTAGTGTCAGGTATAAAATCTTTATCTGATACACACGATCAGATCTTAGTCGCTTGGACAGGTGAAGTTCTATTACAACCTGATACAAACGCTTCACCTCAATCTCCTTCACAATCAACTTTCCCTTCAATCGCTCAAAATTTATTAGCTCCTTTCACTCAACCTGAAGCTCCTACACCAACTTCACCAAATATGCCAACTCCACCAAATGAATCACCTTTAATGGTTTTCGGTGGTGAATTCAACGATCAAGAAAAGAAAGAAGTTGAAGCTGAATTAGAAAGATTTACTGAAGTTGAACAAAAATTCGAAGAAGGTGGAAGATTGAAATATCTACCTGTATTCTTACCGCCAGACGTTAGTAAAGGTCATTACGAGGGTTTCTGTAAGAAAAGTAGGTTGCATCTCAATTATACGGTATTGGAATTTATCAACTGACCCAACTATTCACAGCTCTTTGGCCATTATTCCACTACCTTCTCTGGCTTGATTCTACTGCCACTGTACCTTCTCCAGATCCATCATGGATAGCCTATCACAAAACCAATCAAATGTTCGCTCAACGAGTTGCCGAGGTTTACAAACCTGGAGATTTGATTATCGTTCACGATTACCATCTCCTGCTAGCTCCAAAAATGATCAGAGAAGCTCTTGGTCAAGTCATTCATCCTAATGGTGGTTGGGGTTCAGCTCACCCATCCCCTGCTCCTCATCATGCTAACAAGAAATTCGATTGGGAACAAAGCCAAAGTCAACAAGCTACACCTACACAAGATAAAACAAAGACCGAAAAACTCGGTGGTTTCCTTTCTAACGTTGGTTCAGCACTCGGTCAACATTTATCGGTCGGAGGTGAACACGGTGCTGCTCCCGTAGAAATTATGATTGGAATGTTTATGCACACACCTTGGCCAAGTTCTGAGATTTTCAGATGCCTTCCTAGTAAGCTGTCCCTTGTGCAACGATCAATAAGTATTGAGCTTACAGATAGTTCTTAGCCCGACGAGAGATTCTTGATGGTATACTTGGAGCAAACTTGGTTTCTTTCCAGACATACTCCTATTCCCGACATTTCGTGTCCACCTGTATCAGAGTTTGTGGTTACGAATCTACCCCTGGAGGTGTAGAAGCCAACGGACAAATGACAGCTGTTGGATACTGTCCCATTGGTTTAGATGTCAAGAGAGTTATCCATGATAGAGAATTACCAGGGGTTCTTCCTAAAATGGAAGCTTTAAGACAGCTCTACAAAGATAAGAAAATTATTGTTGGTAGAGAGAAATTAGATGTCGCTAAAGGTGTCTACAACAAACTTCAAGCATTCGAGAAATTCTTACAAGTTTATCCTGAATGGAGAAATAAAGTTGTCTTGATTCAAGTCACCACTCCAGCTTTATCAGAATCACCTAAACTTGAACGAATGACTGCCGAATTAGTTAGTCATATTAACGGTACCTATGGTAGTTTAGATTTCACCCCTGTTCACCACTAGTAAGTCGTTTCTCTAGCTAGTAGTGGTATTTGGTACTGATACTTCGCATTTGTAGCCATCAAGCACTTGAAAAAGATGAATATTTCGGTCTCTTATCCGTTGCCGACTTAGCATTAATCACTTCTCTTAGAGACGGTATGAACACCACATCAATGGAATTCATTCTATGTCAAGATAAAACCAACAAATCACCATTAGTCTTATCAGAATTCATGGGAACAGTAGCATCATTCCAATCTGCTTTACAAATCAACCCTCATGATCTCTTAGGTGTAGCTCACGCTATCAACAAAGGACTGAACATGCCTGAAAGTGAAAAAGAAGAGAGACATACTAGTTTATTGAATAGTGTTGTCGGTCACACTTCTTACACTTGGGCTGCTACTATCTTGAAACAATTGTTAGAGAACGTTGGTGGTGAACATACTGCTCATCAAACTCCTGCTTTAGATATTGGTAAATTCAGTAGTGCATATAAGAGTGCTAAGAAAAGATTAATGTTATTCGATTACGATGTAAGTCGCTTATTTTGCTTATCAAATTTCCTTTCGTCAGAGTTCCATTACTGATGATTCTTCTGGTTTACAGGGAACTCTCACACCAATTGTCAAAGTACCTTCTCACGCTGTACCTACCGAAAGAACTTTAGCAGCTATTACCACATTAGCACAAGATCCTAAGAACGTTGTTTACTTGATATCAGGTAGAGATGGTGATTTCTTAGAAGAGCACTGGGGTCATGTAGATAATTTAGGAATGTCAGCTGAACACGGTTCTTTCGTTAAACAACCTGGAGATGAAGATTTCACAAATATGACTGAAGCTTTAGACATGAGTTGGATGAGTGAAGTTGAAGAAATCTTCAAATACTACACCGAGGTGAGTAAACCCTTCCTTGTTACCCAAGGAACAGAATACTGATATCTCATTTTCGGCTCAGCGAACAACCGGTGCCACTATCGAAGTCAAGAAAGCTTCTATTACATGGCATTACAGAAACTCTGATCCCGACTTCGGGTAAGTTAACTTTGAGGTTTGCCGCAATGAATAGTCGAGCTGATGATTTATGCATAGTGAATTCCAATGTAAACAATGTTTAGATTTACTTGAAAGTTCTTTAGCTCCTAGACGACCTATCGAAGGTGAGTTCACGAGATCATTAGCCAAGTCCAACAGCAGCATGCTAATATATTGATCGTAGTTCTCGTCGGAAAGAAAAACCTCGAAGTCCGACCTCTTGCTGTCAACAAAGGAGAGATCGTCAAGAGATTGATGTACGAGAACCCGGACGCTGATTTGATCTTCTGCGCTGGTGACGACAAGGTAAGCGATGATCACATCTTCTTGAGAACAGTCATCTATGCGAAATATGTGGATGCTGATTATATCCATTATCATTTTCAGACCGATGAGGATATGTTCAGATCGTTGAGAACAGTTTTCCCACCTGGTGGAGTAACAGCATCGTCTGACCCAATAATAATGAAACCACCTGTTGCTGTGACATCAACATTAGATCCTGAAGAAGTCGCAGAATTGAAAGATGTCGAACTACATATTAGACCAGATGAAATTTTCGCTACTACTGTTGGACCACCAGCCAAAAAGACATTAGCAGGTTGGCATGTAACTTGTCCTGAAGAAGTTGTTGAAGCTTTAGAAGCTTTATTGGAGTCTCAATAAAATGGGCGATGGAAAAGGATTTTGACATAGGATAGGGGATAGGTTAGCAGTATAGGACGGTCAACGAATAGCATTACATGAAACAAAAAAACGAAAGGAGCCGAATTGAATAATCAATGTTCTCGGAAAGAATGAAGGACAAAAAGAGCTAGCTCATTTACGATTGGAAAATAGAATATATCCCCCCTTGCATGTATACAAATCAACTTTTGTCGCCACGATTTTTGTTCTCACTCTGTCTTGCGTCCAATATATTCAGATTGATGCAGCATTGCATTTTCTGGGATGCTCTCGTGGTGGAGATGACCCGAAAGATAATCACTTGATTGAATATAATGCATATGTCCTGCGAATTTTGTTTGATTTCATTTATTTTACTATCTACTGATGTAGGTTTGAGCTCATACAATACTGTATATAAGATTTCGTATTGATAAGCCATTGAGATTCCTTATTCATTATAGATCTTCTCTTTCTTTCTTCCAACCAATTCCTTTCCTCTGAATAATCAACTAATATCTTCCACCTCTCATAGGTGGTAATCCACCATACCGTCTTTCAGCTATACATGCGAATGGACGAGGACGAATTAGCACTTTAGTTTAAGTTCTAATAAAGCTTTTTTAGTGAATGGTATTACTTACGATCTGGATAACCACCTCTACCACCCGTTGGTCCTGCTCTAGGATCACCGCTTGGACCGCCAAGAGGAGGACCACCCGCAGGTATACCTAATCCTGTAGGAGCAATATTGTTGAATAATCCAACTATATCGTCTGGTCTAAATATTGGGCCTATTTTGATCAACAGCAATACGATTGATTGGTTAGTTTCGTGTCGTCATAGGTAAGAAGTTAGGACGTGTTGTAGATACATACCATCGAATGCTCTTGCAGTAGGCAAGTTACCAATGAACCATACCAGAGGTTTACCTATACCACTTCTATCTTTATCTAAAGCAGCAGGTGGTATACCAGCTATATTAGGTTGAGGAGGGACAATTGGTGCTCCGTATCCAGGTGGTGGACCCCTTAAAGTAGGAGGACCGCCTGAACCACCAGCAGTGGAAGTGAAAGGTGATCGATCTCTGCCATTTGGTAATGGTGCCTGCTGTGATGGACCGGCAGAATTGTATCTACCACTTGAGCCTCGATCTCTAGGTGGTGGTACTTCTCTTTCACCTGGTGCAGGATACCTTCTGGGTGGTGGAGGTGGTGAATGTGCTTTATATCTTTTAGGTGATCTATCGATTGATCCTCTTCTTACTGTATCTGTTCCAGGTGACTCAGCATCAGGTAAAGGTCTTTTATATCCACCTCCGGGTGAATTTGAGGGTCCACCCATCATACTAGATCCACCAGGTATAGGCGGATGCTGAATTGGCGTCAATGTTGAACCAGCATGACCACCAGGTAAAGGTATGTTAGCTTGAGCAGTTGGTTGTTGAGCGGATCTAGCTGAAGGTGAAAATCCTAAATCTCTCATGGCGATTTGATCTATACTGTTGTAGGTGTATCTTTGAGCGAATCGTTTTAGTGGTGAATCATTAGGGAAAACTTCGGCAAATCTAGTTTCAAGCTTATGTACTGCTGATAAATCACCATAGAGGTATTCATATCTAGCCCAAATATCCCATAATGGTCGTGACGCTGTAACAGGTATTTTGATAGCGGATCGTTCGAATAATGCTCTGGCATCTGATGCACAAGGATTGAATTAGCCCGATGTACCAACTTAATTAGGATGATGCAATTTCCGCTATGAAGTAGTGCACTCACTCGTATCATCATTGATGCTCAAGAGGAATTGAAGATATTTGATAACATATTCGACTTCTTCACTAAAGAGTTTCAATCCAAGTTCGAATATTCGAATAGCTACCGCCGAATCTTTGTTCGAGTGGTATTCCATCATAGCTATACCATTTGATCAGCATGCATTATACTTCGCTCTCGGGCAATAGTATCTAGACAACTAAGAGTAGGATTTCCACTCACCCGAAGCTTCAAAGGTATGCCAAGTCAAGTAAGGTGATTTTCTAGCTTTACCAAACACTGCTCGAGCAGCTTTGATGCCCTGTTTTGTAACATACAATCAGCGATCATCGTAGCCAGGTATGTAATCCACAAACTGCTTGAGTTCCAGCATTCGGAGAAAACAATACTCACCTCAGCACGTCTAGCGAATCTCATATACATGACCCAACCGACATTAACACCCTTTGACAGATCTTCAACTTCTTTGCCACGTCTTTCCTCTACTAATTTACCTCTATTCTCACGTTCATCCACCATTCTTTGATGTTCCGATATGCCATCTTCGTCCATATTAATATCTGTTCCTGGAGCCACAGGAGGAATTTCAGGACCTTTGGCCATGTCCACTTCCCTTTCGATGACTTCCTTCAAATCGTCAATTTCGGGTGCAAGGGATGATAAAAATGCTTGATATAATTCATGCACAGCGGGGAATTGCGAAAGATCTTCAAGTAATTCAGCAAGGGCGAACGTAATCAAGTAACTGTACATATGTAAGTCAGTTTTTTGAATCTCTGTACACAAAAGTTAGAATAGACTGTTCACCTTTTTGGACATGCTTGTGTACCTGCTTTAAGTATTTCAGATGCTTCCTCTTTCTTATCTTGTTTCAGATAATATGTAGCTGCGTAGTACCTAGAGAGATTGATAGAGATGAGTAAAAGCGCCTGTAGAAGGTCATATCTAGCAGCAAGCTATAAGTGGATAACTTACCATAATTCTGGGAAATGTCTCATTTCGTTCAAACATTTTCTTAGTGCATAACCAATTCTAGTATTAAGGGTGGATTCATCGTTGATGACAAGTGGGTTGCTTTCTTCCCATTTTAGATAGTTTTTCCAACCTAACACAGCTGAACGATCGGATCCGTTAAAAGTTGGTTTGGGGGGTAAAATCGGTTTTGGTAACGTATCAGTTAGTGACTTTAATTCTTTTAATGATGTTCTAGCTGTCATATATGAAGGCGATTTTTCGGCTAAAAATTTCTTAGATGTTGATTTATTTACTGAAGATTCAAATTGATCATATGACTTCCATAATGCTTCTATATTATTTAATGGTATGCAAATTGCTCTTTGATACAGCTTTCTCAACGTATCTTGTTGCGCTTGAATTTCCCATTGATTTTTGGCCTAATCAATCAGGGAGAAGTCAAACAATCAGCATATGTTTGACAGTTTTGGATAGATCGTACTTACTGGTCCTTCCGATACGAATCGAATGTATTCTTCCCATATCTCACCACTTTCTCTATCAAATCCACACTCCTTCAATGCAAACTCGTAAGCTTTGGTGATAGTTCCTCGAACTGTTTCGGCATTGGGAGCACTTTCAACAACAGGGTTTTGCCTTCGAATGTAGTGAAGGTATGCCTCTAAGAGACAGCACACACGTCAGCTCGCCCTCTAATTGCTAGCAGAAGAAAGAACAGATCAACTCACTCCATATACTGACGTCAGCAGCAGCAGTGATACCGCCTGAAGGGCCTTTGAGAGCTTTGGCAAATAAAGCTTCGACTTGAGGGAAATTGGAAAGGGCAAGTTCAAGATTAATGAGGGCGAGAAGAGGTTCAACCTGTAGATATAGGAGTTAGCTGTCATCTGGTGAACTCAATTGGGTCGACTTACTGCTGTAGGGTTATCGATAGCCAAAGCTTCATACCACGCTCTTGCATCTGCAATTTCGGTCTTCTGGATAGCCCAGTTGAAAAGTGATAGAAGGAGAATGGGATTTTTGGGATCTGTCTCAATATCAAGATCAGTCGCTCATATTTTGATTGTTGCAGAATCTGAAAGCAGATCAATTGCTCACCGTGATACCATGAATGCATCAAATCTCTATTATGTGCTACACTAGGCGAGGATTCAGTCAAGCCTTCAGGTAATGGTACATCCGGTAGTACGGGCCTAAATTCTTCTCGAGGTATTTCTGAGGCGGTGGGCACTGTTGAAGAAGTTGAGAAGAAAGCTTCTGCTTTGACTCTTGGGTCAGGCGCTGCTGGAGTAGGTTGAGGAGGTATATTACCTTCAGCATTGATGGATTCTTCTTTTATAGTCTGAGGGAATTCGTTTTCAGGATTTGTAGCTGCTTGAACTACATTTTCCATTGTAGGTTGTTCTACATTGACCACGATTTTTCCTGTATCTTCTTCATTAGCGGTCTCCATGACTGTATCGTGCGCTGAAAGTATGACTGTTTCGGGTAGAACAGGATTGTTAAGATCTGCTTCTACTGCTTCAAGTAACTGAGCAGCTTCTCCTGCTACGCCATCTGGTTGAGCGGTGACTTGAGGTATTGTTGATGCAGCGGTATCTGTCACTATTGTTTCGTCAACCACAGGCACAGTTTCAGCCGCCGTATCGAGTGCAGGTTGTTCAGTGACATGTTCTGGTTCAGCGGGTATTGACTGTTCTAAAACATCTTCCATTGCTTCTGCATTTTCTAACAAAGCTTTCTCAGCTTCGGCTGATGAGTCCTGAGTCTCTACTACCGGCGTATCAGTCGCTTCATTTTGATGTGCTTCGTCAGCCACTTGAGGTTGTTGTTCCGATGATGGTTCTATGGTATTATTTTGATCTAGAGCTGGTGTTTCTTCTTGATCTTGTTCATGCTGCTGCTGCTGCTCTAAGACTGCTAACGCTGTATCTGCTAAATCACCTTCTATATCTGTAAGGTTCTGCAGCTGCTCCACGATAGCCATCGGATCGGTAGAAGAAGGAACGGATGTGGGTTCAGACATAATGCAGATGGATAACGGTATAGAGGAACAAGGGAATAGTCAAGGTTAAATGTGTGACACCTTTTATGCAAATCTGCAATTTGAATGAACAGCTGGTCTAAACCGGTTGATGATATGAAAAGAGAGCTTGGTTATACAATATCCATTCAGCCCCTAATTCTTGAAGTACGATATGCGAGAAAAGCTAAATGTGGAAAGAGGAGGAAAACAAAAGAAGTCATAACTAAAGTTTAGGTTGGACCGACATCATGTTAGTGAAGGACTTTTGAGCAGCGATGAAGGCAGCGGTCAGTACCGCTTGTGACATAGTATAGTCATTTATCGCCACATTCAGAAACGCCGCGTTAGAAAAGGGTCACATAAAGACAGACAGAGGTAAAGTAATCAGCTTTTCAATCATTCGTACTGACTTTCATAAGAATGCTTATCGCGATCATCAACGCTGAGGATGGTTGAGACAAAAGTGCTATGCCATGGTAGGATGAGAATGACAACGGTTTCAGACCCAGGCTGAACAGTGCACAAGCTGGGTACTGACCGCCCTGATGAGCTTGACACAGTTTCCTTCACCGTCATAGCGATACGAGCTCATATCTGATGCTAGGTCATGGCAAATAGAACAAGTCAAGATGCCGCAGATTGCCGCACAAACAGATGATACACACAAAGGGCCCAAAGTAACAGACACAGTAGGTGGCAGCTTACATCAATTCGGTCAAACAGGATCAGCTGTCATATCAGATTCTTGTAGCTTGTTGCGCATCACATCTGGCAGATAGAACATTGTACTGGCTCGGAAGGACAATCAGTCGACTGACAAGCTACATGCATATCTTACTCATAAAGCTTGACTTTAAGCGAGACGATCGATTTATAAATAGCAACAGAATATCAATATGCCCATCTTGGCTTTGACCGGCCGTTAGCGTGAACTATCGCTTAAATCGCCAATCAATGCATTTTCACGCATCTGGACATAAATTGTTTAACATCTTTCGGGAAAAGTCAAAATAATTCATTTTTCCTAATGTCATCATGATAATTTTACTGATCACACGATAAAGTTCACATCGGACCACCTTCGTTGTTCCTTCTTATGAAGGTGAGGAGATCAAATCACCCATGAAATTGCCTGTAATCTGAATCGCCTTCATATATATGTCTATACATCGTTGTGTATTAGCGGACTGGGAACACGCAAAAAGATCGTATTCACTCATCAGCCACTGGTCTGGCGATCAACCTTATTCAAGATAGAAAATCTAGTGAATCTATACAATAAAAGGAAAAGGAGAATTATCGTCAGGAATTCAAGATGAAAGAAAGGAAAGGTGTTGAAAATGCTTTAGCTACAATTGGAGCTGTAATGTGGATGGTACAGATCATACCTCAAATTGTCAAATCACATCGATCCAAGTCCACCACAGGTTTATCAGCAGGTCTGATGCTGTAAGTGCAAAGTTTACATTTTTGATATCATGTATTCGTTATGTATGGACCAAATTGACCATACCATAATCTCATGCCTCTCTGATAGGATATGGGCACTAGCATCGGTTTTTTTAGGTGCATATTTAGTTACACAGAGATTATCTATACCATTACAGGTACAACCTCAAGCTTTTGGTATATTAGCAGCTATTTCAACTGCACAAATATTTTACTATTCTCATGGATGGTCAAAAAGGAATACAATATTATTCTTCGTTATTTTTTGTTTGGTGGGTGGTGGGTTTGAAGTCGGTAGTGTATATGCCTTATGGGTGAGTGATCATTTTGCTTTTTCATAGTATACACATTCCCATCATAGCAAAGACCTATATGTTAACGATTAATATACATGAAACCTTTGAACAGGCTGGTGAAGATAACGGTGTCAATTGGCCGATTCAGATGTATGGATATATATCTGCAGTTTTACTAGCGGTAGCTTTAGCGTGAGTATCATTTTAATCGTATTGCGTGATTATCGAATCTGTCAATGGAAAATTTGCTACGGCTAACCTGGATCTTTCCGTTTTCTGTAACAAAAAAAACAACGCTTTCAGTCCTCAATATTATGAAATTTGGAAATTTAAAGAAGTTTTAGGAATTTCAATGACTTTTTTAATTGTTGATACTTTAGGTGGTGTCTTTTCATTATCAAGTTTATTTTGCAGAGCAAAATTAGATATTGCTGGATTAGTAAGTTTTGATCAACCTCGACTTTTCCCATGCGAAATTCAGGGAATAAGTTTTACTAATTCTGCTTATTTACTAATATCATTATCATTAGGTATCATACGCGTTGGTAGTAGTTTTAGATAGTATAGTGATAATCTTAGCATTAATTCTAAATCCTTTAGCAAGAAGAAGAAGAAAGAGGGAAGGTAAACCTGAAAATATACATGAAAATAGCTTGGAATCGATTGAAAATGGTTTAGGAGTGGTTCCTTCTCATCCAGAACAACAGATTACTAAATACCAAAATCCACCTACAGCGACAGGTGATGGGATGGGTGAAGGTTTAGGTAAATCCGTATCAAGAGAAAGAGAGGAACAGAGAGAGATATCTGGAGAAAAACAAGTCAGAACTGAAGATACGAATAATCCATCCCAAACTCAGGTATATATTACTAATAATGAAACCAGAACTCAAAACGAAACGAGAAATTTGATGTAATAAAGTTTACTCGTATATAGTCTAGAAAGAACGAGAATACTTGAAGTCTAGGATCAAATCGTTACCATCTATTCCTTGACTACCATGGGAATTGGCAAATTCATATCATATACGGCATATATATTCATATAGATCAATTAGATGGGGTACTGTCAGTTGTTTGGCAAAGCTATCATTGTATCATTGTACTTTTAGCATATCTCATTGTTCATGTATTCATAATGTCTATAAAAACGCGTGAATACTCAAGTGACTTTGAGCCAAAACCTCATGAAAATGTCGTTAATCTATACTAAATTATTTCATGACCCCAAATTAAAAAGAAAAGAGAATTGTCCGTTTATCTATATTACCTTTCCTTTCAACTACTTGATTATCTCTTCTACTTCCGTTCCGTTTCTAAGCTTGACTGAAAACTATGAAGCGTAGAATTCTAAATGAATAGTCACATATTGTTAGTATTGTCCCCGATAAAATCGCAAACTAATAGCAGATTACCACTCACTCTTGTTTATTTGATGAATCAGCATATTCAAAGCAAAAGCAGCTTGACCATCAAACATATCTAATCTTTCTTTATTTTCATATTGTGCACTTAATAAATCTTCCATTCTAATTTCATCTTCTCCCATTATACCGCCTCCTCCTCCGACTGAGGAAGGACAGGATAATTCTAATTTGAATGTACCTACTTCGTTTGACCCAATCACAATATATAATTTATCGAATTGTCTAGGTGAAAACTGATTGACGGATAGTAATATCCCTAATGAACCAGTTTATCAGTTAGCATTGATCACAGTGTTAAGGTATTTCTATCAATCAGTGCATATGCATCGCAACTCACGTTTTTCATATAAATCTGCTGCCGTATACTTATAACTACCAAATTTGGCTTGTTTACCTTGTCTTTCTTGACTCTTTTGATGTCTATACTGTTTACTCATAAACATCGGTTTCTTTTTACTGTTTTCATGAAAACTGGAATTAGCTCGAGCTCATTTAGCTTTCTCCTATCGACACACACCCTTTAGCTTGCAATTCAGCCATTGCGCCATCAATGTAATCATGATAAGTTTTGATTTGACCTTCAAAGTCTATTTTCTTCTTTGTCATATCTTCAAATGCTTTAACCATACCATTCAAATTATCTTTTCTCATCTTTCTCAAATGATGCTTTTGTCTAATATCTGATGTTATTGAAACTAATAATCCTTGTAAATTGTCTTCACGTGATAATTTACCTGATCTTTCTAGTTTCATGCAGAATTCGATGGCTCGAGATTTGACCTCATGGAACGGTAAGCTATAATAACAACATCGTCAGTAACGTTTGACGACTCATCGCGACCATGCAGATTACTCACGATCGAATACTTTCGATTTGATACATCTGCTCAGCAGGAGTAGGCGGTAAACCATGTTTAGCTAATCTAGCATTCTCTAGTGCTATATCACGATGAACTTCCTCAATCCACATTTGTTCATGTATTTCTTCGGGTCGAGTGACTAAGACATCATATAATGTTTTACCAGTTTGAACCCGCAAAACAGCTAAGACGTGTCGTTTGGCTTGAACCCAATCCGCTTTTTCGATTGCGTTGGGGTCACCAGCTATACATATGCACAGCATTTCAGCTAATGACCTCGACATATAGGCGAACAGCCGATTAGCTACTCACGCTGAGGCCCAGCAAGTCGGTTGGTTAATCTCAAGCTGACGGTGTTTTTGCTTTTATCGTAATCAATAGGTGGGCCTTCCAATTCACGCAAGATGCCTTGAATAGGATCATTCTTATTTCCAGCGGTCTAAGAGAAACACAATCAGTTCAAGTGCTTAGCTATGACACCAAGCCAATTGTAGCAGCTGGCTCACGATGACAGGTATATTCTGTATAAGAGCGCTCAAAGTTCCATATATATCGCTTCTGGTGATTTTGATAGGCTTAGCTTCGATAGTAGATTCGAACAACTCGTGAGCATGGAATTGTCCTTCAGCATGTTCAACATCGGCAACTACAACAATCAAAGGTCAGCTAATGCGTTACAACGGCATCATGGCGCCTAGCTTACCATCTAATATCCATTCTCTGAAAGGCATGGCGGAAGCGTTGATGAATGCGTCTAACGGGGTTCGCACCAATCTTTGATCTGGAGTATCGGTATACTGTTGTCCAGCAACATGAGTTGCCAAATTGGCGATTTCGGCCAGGTTGCGTCTTTCTTGTGGTCCGACTCCATCGGGAGCGAGGCCATATTGTTCGGGTGCACTATGGCATAGCTTGTCAGCATTCATCGACAAACATGTATGGCAGAGCTTACATGATAGCTGGAAGAATGAAAGGTAAAACCACAGTTCTGGCGACTACCGGAACAAGCTCTTCATCTGTGGCGTCAGGGAATTTGGTCTGTTCGAGGGGAATATCAGTTACTGGCTCGATATGGGTCAAAACGATTATAACTGACCTGAAGAGCAAGTAAAGCTTCTCTGGCTAATAACCTAATAGTATAGGGTAATCGAGCATGAGTCTCCACCAAGCCAGTTATCAGGAATTCTGTCAAAGCTCTTAACTCTTGGAGATCTGTTCAATTTCGAAAGTTCAGCTCATTTTTCCCAAAGAGACTGCTTGAAAACGTCAGCTGGATGAAGCACTTACTTCTGATGAATATCGCTCTGGCTGTGGCATTCTCTTGTAGGATTTGATCCGCATTCCTATCTCTTGGCAATTGTGACGGTACACCGGTTTGAGTTTCCTCAGCATTGATGACACTTTGGTAAATCTGATGTGCAAAGTCAGCGACTGTCGCTGTTATATGATATTGCATATGTTGAGGCGACGACGATAAATTCGCAGCTTACCTTTACAGGATCAGTACACAAATCCAAATCTGGTGCTCCAACAATTCGCATGATATGGTCATACAGAACATCTTGGATATAAGGAGTAAGAGAAGGTTTGATATATTGAGCGGCCACTGAAATGATGGCGAATCGTGAATGAGCCAAATCATGTAATGTTGGCGCAAGGAGGATTTCTTCGTGAACAGAGAGCTAATTAGAAAAAATAATGCCATATGTCAGTTCAAGGCTCCAATGCGAACGATCAAGGCAAAAGAAGATACTATCAAAGTGGATGGGAAAGACAAAAACATACCTGAAGTAATTTATGGAATAGATATTCCTCTCTTCTCTCATGACCAAAAGCAAATAGAATCATCGTAACAGCTTCTAATAACCTTTTTTCTCTTTCCAATTTCTCTTCTTCTTTCTCATCTAATGATTGGGAAGAATTGAAAAATCTCAATAATCTTGAAATATATTCAGGTTTAGTTTGTAACATGAAAAACAATTGTTCATATAATTCTAATTTTCTGTGGATTTTCCTATCTAAAGAAATTCCACTTAAATTCGAAAATGGATCACCATTATTCAAAGGTGAATTATAATTATTTTGATCGTTCGATGATCTATTCTTAGCTCTAGCTAATTCTTGGAAAGACATTTTATTATTGATAATCAATGCAATTTTTGTATCTAATTCTTTGACTTCGGTTTCTAATCCTTGATTTTCTCTAATCAAATCAACTACTTGACCACGTAAAGCTTCAATTCTAACTTGATCAGCAAAATCAGATTCTGTATCATCTAATAAATGCATATAATTCTGTATTGTTGGAACATCAACATCATATCCTGTAACGAGTTTATCATACATTTGTCGTTGAACTCTTCCTCGCCACAATGATTGAATCTTCACTACTTTGTCGACATTTCGATGAATATAGCTTGAATGAATATATAATCTTCTTCTGGCTAAGAATCCTCTTATGAGGGATTGTAAGAATACCAAAGCGCCAAGAGTTCTAGGCTCGTGTAGATAATCTCTCCATTCTCGGTATTCCTGTCGAGCCAAATATCCTCTCGCGACAGCTTGGAAACCGATAACATCAGGTTGGACGAATTCTAACTTTTTCTTCTGTTCAGTATTTTGCTTTTTGGCTAATCTAGTTCGTAAGAATGCTTGAAGCCCTCCAACAGATCCAGCCACTTCGACTTTGGCTAAGGCTTTTTGCATATTTTTGTGAGCCTGTTTAGCTAGTCTTCCTCTAGCTATAGCTTGAAGAGATGATATGGCAGGTGAGACTTGTTGTAAAGTAGATGCGAAGGTTCGCTTCTTCTGACGAGCAAGAACACCTCGACAAACAGCTTGAATGGCTACAACGTAATCAGTTGCATCGTCCATCTTTTGTTCCTGAGCCTTGATTCGTCGTCGTACCATGGCACCACGAAGTTGACTTTGTAAAGACGTGAAAGTAGCAACTTGACCGTTAATAACTTTCTGTTGTTTGGCAGCCACTTGACGTTGAAGTTTACCACGTAAAGCTGCTTGAAATGTCGATACAGACTGAATGACCTCCGGATGAGTTAAATTTCGTCTGTATGTCTGGCGGCCAGATCGAGCTAAATGTCCGCGACATTGTGCTTGAAGGCCGACAATACCTCTGATGGATTTGTCTAATCTGTTTTGCTCGTGAGATCGCCTTATCCTTACAAGCATACCTCTAGCTTGAGCTTGCACACCGACCATTGATCGTTCGGAAGCGTTGACTGAGTTGACTTTGGTGTCAAAGACAAATCTTTGTCTCGCAGTATGACCTCGAGCAACAGCTTGGAATGCTTGAGCAAATCCGTGAAGTCGATTTCGCTCTGCTCGTTCCGCTTTCATACCTTGACGGACAAGAGATGCTCTGGCTCTGGCTTGAAGGCGGACTATTATAGGTTCGGCGAGTTCCAATTGTGCATGGGTCCTGGATACTCGCATCCGTGCCAGCCTACCTCGAAGATGTCGCTGAAGATCAATGATAGAGGGTTCACATTCCAGAAGCAATCGATCTCGCACTAGGGGGTATATGAGCGTCTAGACAATATAGCATCTATGATCAACTTACTCTCATCTTCGGTTTCTTGGGGCTCTTCCGGTTCCCAACTAGCTTCTTTGGCTAACGAGTTACCAGCATCACCGAAATTGGGCATAGCTACACCTTGAAGGCCTTTCGAGGTGGCATTCAATTGATCGTCTGCAGAATCGATCAGTATTGGAACCTTTCAAGCAACACTGCACAAACTTACCTGTAAATTCGAACTGTCCTACTAAATTACCGATTCTCTCGGCTCGACCAAGTCGAGCAAGTAAATGACTGAGAATATGTATGCAGAAGATGACTTTCGGTATATTTTTCTTGTTATATAGATCAGTTAATTCGAATATGAAAGTCTAAACGGGTATACGAATCAGCTGCGAACCCAATGAAAATACATTGCTGCCTCACTTCTGGCATTCCCACATTTCTGACAAAGTTCAGGAAGTAATTGATATTATCTGACTGTTTATAACGATGTTTTGATTCCTGAGATGCAGACAAATTAGCTTTCGCCCTTCGCGTAGGTAAAAGTAAACACTTACTGTCCAAATCCTTTTCACTACAGCCTCTCCTTCATATACTCTGGATAATTTAGCTAAGACCACACCATCTCTCAAACCCTCCTCCATTTCCGTTACACCAAAAGGTAATTCTTCCTCTAAACAACCTTCGATCCATTGTTGAGCTTCACCAACGTGACACAAGTATTCATAAGCAGCTATAGCATGTCTGTGTTTATCCATCCAATTGGTTTGCGCTAATCTTCTCGAAGGTAAAGGAGCTGGTGCAACTGATGCCGAAGATGCTGAAGGCGGAAGTCTGGATTTGGTCAATCGCATTCGATTTGACATTCCTGAAGTCGCGCATATTAGCTGATATTTTATGAAATGAACGTAAGTCGCAACTCACCTATCACACCATCGTCTTCCTCATTATTCTTGACTCTAGCTGGCATACTTCCCACAGCGCTCATCAAACCTTTCATTTCCTCACCACTTAATTCAGGTCGAGGTGATATTGGTCCAATAGGATTTGTAATAGTTGATTTGGGTGTGTAAGGCATATAAGCTGATCGTCTTTTAGATGACGGTGTAGAAGGAACCGAAGGCACTGAAGGGACAGAAGGAAGCTGATTCTGCGAGGTTGAAGGTACAAGGATTTCGAGAGACTTCTTATTTTTCATGTTGGTAGTGGGCGTAGCAATTGGTTTGGACTCAGACTTCGTCTCTTTAACGGATGCCGGAGGGGTATTCTCGACTTCTACTTCATTGTCAGCTTTGGATATTTCTGAGCTTCTACCGAGAGCTGAAGGTATTCTTCGTCCTTCCGATGGACCTTTAGAATGACCCTTTGAACCATCCTCTTCCCAGCCTTCACCACCGGAAGCAATTCTAGGCAGATGTCTACCTAGTCTTCTTCGATCCGTTTTACTTATAGATCCGTATTTATCTTTGCCTGCTGTAGAAGGTGGATTTGTACCATTTTCTATGGGTGCGGCAGATGAAGCGGAAAGGCCAGATGGGATATATCGCGAGGAAGATGTAGCGGTTGGAGCAGTTACTATAGACCTATATGCTGATCTAGATAAGGTCGAATTGCCGGTATGATCAGCGGTTAAAGGAGTTGTAGCATAGGCCATGGTTCTTGATGACGAGGTTGAAGAAGGGGCGGTAGCATTTTCTGTTGATGTTGGTGGACTAAAGAGATCTGCAAATGGCGACGATTTCATAGGAGGAGTGCCTCCGAGTTCAGAAGGAATCTCTGGTTTTGGTGTAGGTTTTGGCTCTTCAGCTGCACCTGGCGTAGCAGCGGCTCCCCCTTTAGCTTTTTCTCTAGCTTCCCTCCTTCTCAGTGCGTTGGCTTTTGCAATTGCTAGTCTCTCTTCTACTGATTGACCTCTGACAGAAGGTGCAGTACTTTCTCCAGTTGGATTGGGAGAGATCATTGAAGTATGAGAGGAAACAGAAGGGGATGTTGGTCTATCGAAAGTAGCTGAGGTCGCTGAAGGTGGTGGAGCAGATCCAGCAGATCCATTTGACGTTGTTGAAGGTATTCTAGCGGAGTCGAAGTTACTCGCTCCATATACTGTAGCTCTTTTCGCTGCCCTTTGAGCCATAAAAGCACTTCTATATTTACTGGCTCCGCCATCTGTTACTGCACTATCGTTGGTAGCTGATGTCACTACGGAAGAACCTGTTTGATCGGGTATCATGGGAGCACTTGAAGCTTGAGAGAAAGTTCTAGCTACAGAAGGTGTTGACTCGGTGGAGGGAACAGTCGGAGATGTCGGTAATGGTGGTGAAAAAGCTGAACTTCTGATTGAACGAGGGGTAGACGAATTGGTATCATCATGATTATTGTTAAGTTGATCAATTTTAGCTTGCCATTGATTTCTAACAAGATCAACAGATTTGCTACTCTTTGCATGACCTGGTCTACCTCCCATACCAAATCCTAAACCTACTCCTCTACCTGACCCTGACCTAGCTCTACCTATATCTTCAGCTCCTGATGAAGTTGTTGGAGGTGAGCCATTATCAATTACCATCCTAGCTACAGCTTTTCTGATTGGTGTAGAAGGTGAAGAAGGTCTTCCATCGTTTTCTGCCATAGAAGCTAGCGAAGTATACGCTGAAGAAGAAGACAGTGAATTTGGGGTATGTCTTGAACCTGCACCATGTCTATCAGGTGTACGATTATTAAGAATTCTAGTCTGATATGAAAATATACTTGGTGATCTACCTAAACCTGATGATGAACGAGGTGGCGATACCTCGGTAGGGTGATCCGAATCACCGGACATTATCGTTGTTGTTGAATGTTGTCGTTAAAGGTTTTGTAGATTGAAATTATTACTGAATTGTCGTTTGCTGATTATGTTGTTGTTGTTGTTGTTGTTATTGTTGTTATTGTTTTGGTGAAGTTGGTCATCGTACTCTTCTGAAAGCTTGACGAAAGGTATATGTGTTTAGAATGGGATATCAGTCAGACATAATCGAGAGTTGCTTGAGGTCATCACCAGAGATGTAGGGGTGGATAGATATATGATGTTGATGAAGAAGGCCCAAGCGTTGAATGATTACTCGTTTCTCCTGTTTGTCCCATGCATGTTTTGACTTTATTTTCCTTTTGACGCGTAACAAAAGATGATTACGTATTAAATGTATACAAACCTGAAACGCAGTACTAATAGAATCCTCGGTTAAGGCACTCCCAGACGGAGATACCAACTAACTCCTCGTGTTGTTTTAATTTCTGAATTTTCAAGATTTTATCATTTTGTGGTATTGGCCACCGTTGTGGTGCAGGTTCTTCTTATCACTTAATCTGCTAATTAGCTTTTTCATTCTTGACCATCGTACTCTTACCTTTAGCCCCGAACACCTGTCAAGATGGGTAAACACGATAAGAAAACAGGTAAAGGTCGTTTGGATAAGTTCTATAGACTTGCCAAAGAACAAGGTTATAGAGCTCGTTCCGCTTTGTAAGTTTTATCGTTCAATTATTTAAGCTGGCCATGATTCCCCAATCAAGATGATATGCTGATAAGAGATTATGGTGATATAGCAAATTAGTACATTTGAATCGAAAATATGATTTACTATCAAAATCAAAATGTGTTATTGATTTATGTGCTGCACCTGGTGGTTGGTTACAAGTTGCAGAAAAATATATGCCTAAAGGTTCATTAATTATTGGTGTCGATTTAAATGCAATCAAACCATTACCACATGTAACAACATTTGTTTCAGATATCACAACACCACATTGTAGACAAATGTTAAAACAACATATGCATGATTGGAAAGCTGATTTAGTCATGCATGATGGTGCTCCAAATGTTGGTTCAGCTTGGGTGCAAGATGCTTTCACTCAAAATGAATTAGTTTTACAATCTTTAAAATTAGCAACAGAATTTTTGATCAAAGGTGGTAATTTCGTAACAAAAGTTTTTAGATCACAAGATTATAATTCTTTAATGTGGGTTTTTGGTCAATTGTTCAAATCAGTGGAAGCTACAAAACCTCCTTCTTCCAGGTGAGTCGACGTTTTTCGCTTTCCTACAATTCAATCACATTTTGAACATCATCAAAACATATGTTGTCTGCTATACATTCGGAGATACTGATCACATTACTTTCATGATGTCCAGAAACGTATCTGCAGAAATTTTCGTTGTTTGTCGAGATTTCATTGCCCCTAAACACATTGATCCCAAATTCTTAGATCCTAAACATGTATTCAAAGACCTCGCACCACTCCCAACATCCATTACGGAACTTCCTGAAACAAATGGTGAAGCTTCAGTAGCAGCTACACAAGCTTCAACTTCGTCTGCTGCTGCTGCTGCGGCTAGATTAGCAGCTAACTCACATGCCCACTCGAACGTTTTCGCACCTGAAAAGAAAAGAAGACATAGAGATGGTTATGCTGAAGGGGATTATACTTTGTATCACACTGCAACGGCATCAGATTTCATAAAAGGGGTAGATCCAGTATTACTGTTAGGTGGTATGAACAGGATTACATTCGATTCAGACGAAGAGAAACAGTGAGTCGGATAAATCAGACAGTCCCACTGATGTGCTTGCAAGCTGATCATGATGTACGTTCATAGATGGCTCAAATCTCGTCATACAACATCCGATGTAGTAGCAAATTGTAGTGATCTCAAAGTACTTGGTAAAGGTGATTTCAAGGCTTTGATGAAATGGAGATTAGCAATCCGTTTAGAGATCGGTCTAGATGTTAAGGCAGATCCTACAGCAGATGCTACAGAAGAAGTCGTTGTTGAACCTATAGATGAGGAAGAGCAAATAACAGAAGATGTGAGTTTTTTTCTCCTGGTTTGCGACAAATAAGATCGTCCAATATGTACTGACAAAACATCTTCAATGTATAGTTGAAAAAACTTCAAGAAGCTAAATCTGCTAAAACGAAAAGAGAACGTAAAAGGGCTAATGAGAAAAAAGCTAAAGATTTACTTAAATTACAATTGAACATGACTGCACCTGAAGATTTAGATCATAATGATTTAGCATTAAAAGGTGAAGAAGAAATCTTTGATTTAGAAGAAGGTGAATTAGAAGCTAAAAGACAAGGAAAATCAACCAAAAAATCATTAGGAGATATTGTGAAAGATGCTGATGGAATGGACTTATCTGAATCGGAATCAGAATCAGAAGGTAATGATGAAGATGATGAAATTTTGGACTCTGATGAAGAAAGAGAAAGGAAAACAGCAATGTTAGAAGGTGAATTAGATGGATTATATGAAACATATAAAGAAAGGATGCAAGAAAGAGATACAAAATGGAAAGTTAAAAATGAAAGAAATAAAGATAAAAATTTTGATGCATGGCATGGTATAAAAGAAAATAAAGATTCAGATGATGAAGGAGGAGAGAAAGGAGAAGATGATGAATCTGATGTAGAAAGTGAAGAAGGTGGTTGGGATTTAGTTCAAGGTAAAAAAGCTATAGATGTTGATTCCGATTCTGATTCTGATTCAGATGAAGATGAAACTGAACAAGTTGAAAAAGCTATAAAACCCAAGAAGGTTAAGAAGAGTGCGGATTTCGATGGATTAACTTCTCAAGCTAAACCCAGAAAAAACACAGCTTTAGTGACTTCGTTGCAGGAAACTGAGAAACGAGCACAAATGAGTAGACAAGCTCAATTATGGTTTGATCAATCTGTTTTCAAGGGTATGCCTGATTTAGCCGCTCTGGATGGAGATGACGAAGATGAAGAGGACGAGGAGGATGAAAGCGAAGAGGATGTGGAGGACGGAGACGAGGAGGATGAGGACGTTGAAATGGAGTCCGAAGATGAAGGTAGTTCTACCTTACAGGATGAGCAGGTAAGTGAATGTTTTCAGATTTCCGTTAGATGCATACTCTCGTCAACAAAGCTGATCCTTCTGTCTCTGTTGAATTTCAGGATGATGACGATGACTTTGAGATTGTTGCTCGAGATGAGGAAGACGACGGTACAGGATGGGATGTTGATGACGAAGATCAAGATGAGGTCAAAAAGAAGATAATCAAAGGTGAGTATGACTTTGGAAAAAGAAATAGATAGATCATCGCTAATTATTCAATTCTTTTTGTAAAATATAGATAAAGGATTACTTACAGCTGAAGCAGTAACATTAGCAACACAATTAGTTAACCGAAAAATAACAGCATCACAATTAATTGATCAAGGATTTAATAAATTATCATCATTTAATAAAGATGGATTACCTACATGGTTTTTAGATGATGAATCAAAATATTATAAACCAAATATACCAATAACGAAAGAAGCTGTTGAAGCATTAAAAGCAAGACAACGTGCATTAGATGCTAGACCAATTAAAAAAATTGCAGAAGCTAAACAAAGAAAGAAATTCAAAGCTGTACAAAGAATGGAAAAAGCTAAAAAGAAAGCTGATGATGTTATGACTTCAGAAGAATTAGGTGATGCAGAAAAAGCAAGACAAGTTAGAAGAATGTTATCAAAAGCTGCAAGAGGTAAACAAAAAGCTGCAGATAAAAAAATCGTTGTTGCAAGAGGTGTAAATAGAGGTGTAAAAGGTAGACCAACAGGTGTTAAAGGAAAATATAAGATTGTTGATCCAAGAATGAGAAAAGAGGTGAGTCAATATATCATTATAATTATATATATATGGGTTGAATAATTAACTAATTATAAACTACAAAAAATAGGTACGAGCACTGAAACGAATCAAGAAAGCCAACAAGAAGCGATAGACGAATTCGTCACAGCTGGCCTCGAGATGCCGTGTTGCTTTGGTACAGTGCTTACTGCTGTGTTTACGAAAAGGATAGTATCGTCATTTGGGATTTATCTATATCTGTATGCATGTAATTTATAATAGATTGTCCATTATGATTATCCTGATATCCTTTTCTATGTTCCGCATCATTGCAAATCCTTTAAAGCCCTTCAGACAAAACATCATTCCATATAACGCCATTCCACATTTATTCTAATTCTGCTTGAGGAAAACAGCAGCTTATCCTTTCCAAGGTCTAATTTTCAATTTAGCTGAATGTTCACCATCATCATTACCTAAATCATAAGTCCAATAGCCCCATTGACCTTTAACAGATAATTTACCATGAGTGATTTCCAAAATCTCTAAATCAACTCTAGCAGGTCCATTACCTTTTACCCATTCTAGTACTCCTCCATCGCTATTTCCATTTTCATCTCCGATGGTTGAAGAAGGTTCACCTAAGATCCTAGTTTTGTTTGTATCCGTTATATTTGATATTACTTCTGAAGGTGAGGTTGTAGGAGATGACAAGTAATGTACATATGGTAAATAAATCTTGGTGTATCCTTCTTTTATCGATTTTGGATTTGCATTATTTTGATTTTGTACTTCTTGAATATGGTCAAATTCATTAGATGAAGTTCCATCACCGTCCTTATGTCGCACCTTATCGGTTTGATCATTGTTCTGATAATGTTTGTAGACCTTCTGCTCATCTAACCCTTGTATGATAATGTTCAGCGAGAATTCCCCATTTTTCATGTCAAAACTGAATTTATTGATTTTTGCCACACTTTCGATTGGATATGGTCTGCACCAACTTTGAATACCTCTCGCACCTAAATTGATCAAAGTGTTCAAATCTGGAGGATTAAGAATCAACAGCTCGTCATTTTCCTCCGAGCCTTCATTAGCAACTTCATCATATGAAATTAAAGATAGATCTTCCCCATTCCATCCATCTCCGTGTTCATGAGTTGATAACGGTTCGTATAACCACAATGTGTATGACAAGGCGTTGTGCCCATCTACCATGCGGCAAATCAGCATACATCTCATATGTAAGTTGAGGTCGCAAAGCTTACCGCAAGCGTTGAGAACTTGATCCATTGCCTGTTGGAGAATTGATAGTCAGTTAACTGTTTCTCACAGTGTTGCGAGAACATAGATTGCTTACCTTCGCCGGTTCTTTATAGTCTTTTCTGTGGGCTTTGCCCTTAGCCATACCAAATAATTTGGTGGTCTTCATATCCCAAGGCGTACCGATCTCCCCAATTATAGCTATATGGATGAATCCGCGCGATATTAGCCTTTCATTAGCAAGACTTCGACTGGTCAGATCAACCTCTTTGACACAGGTGCCAAACTTACTTGGATAACCACTGTCTTCATCGTCATTGGCTATACCTTCACTCTTGTGAGAATCGGATTTTAATTCGCCCAACTGATCTCGTAAGACATTTCTGATAGATTTCGTACCAAATTTGAGTGCTGAGAACATATTCGTTAGACCTCTCTGCAGGCCAACGGCATCCTAGTGATCCGATATTCTGTTAGCCTGTAATCTTTTGGTTAGGACCCGTTCGGTATAAGGCTTACTGCGTTGAACACATGTCTCCCTATGATCATTGTCAGCCATTGCATATTGATATGACACTCGCCCGATTTTCAGCTCACTTTTGTTTAATAATGTCAATCCATCATAGAAGTGAGAACTCAAAGCTATTCTACCTTGTTTCACATCTTCTGACAAATCAGGTGGTTCTTCAAATACAGGTGGATTGACAAATGAGATAGCGTTGGGATGAGATTGTCTGATACGTTTGAGGAAGTTGGTGTAATGAACTGATAGGTAGATGTGATTGTATGATTAGTTTTGATTATTTTCTCCAAAACTTTCATTCATAACTGACCTCTCCAGAATTCTTCAATGAAGTCAATTTCAGTCTTTCCGGGTGGTTTGAAATACTGAACTCTGAGTGCCGAACCTGTCTTTGGATCCCATCTATGCATAAATAGTAAAGTTAGCACAAATGAGAAAAGACAGTATACAGATTGGATTTAACTTACACCCCGTGACCCGCCCATACACAACCACCTTGACCATTTTCATCCCAGAAATCCCATTCTTCGCTCCATTTCCAACCCCATTTCTGTTCTGCTTCTCTGGCTTCCTCTCTAGACAACCAAACAGCTTTTCCTTCTGGCGGAGTTATTGATAGGGTCCCTCTTGACTTTTGTCCTGTAGATGTAAAATCACCCACTTCGATCCCATCTACTTTTTGCCCATTACCAAGTATGAATCCTTGTAGTGGGGTAGGACTCGGTCCTTTTCTGCAATGCAACGCAAAAGTATCGTTAGTAATCTAGCACTTAGAACGAAACTTGATTAGATTAATGAGAAATCTACTTGAAACTTTGTGACGGTGGACATTCGTTCAAGTCTGGAATACCTATAAGACCTTCTTGAGGTTCATTCATACTATCCCACCCGATCAAGCAATCATCCAATATATCTCGGGCATCTCGTAGACGATCAGCGAGACTATACGTGAAATTAGCATGGGAACTCTGATTGAAGGAAACCAGAGACATAAGACACTGACTGTCCGTATGCAGCTATAAAGTGTCGTTGTATCCAATCAGATGCAGGTATACCATCTATTTTACATTTTGGAGCGAATTTGTTACTTGCCCAAAACATCGTGAAACAATGTCTAGCAGCTAAACGATGTAGGTTTGTATTCCAGATCACTAAATGTGGGTGGTATTTTGTCAGCCCTCAGCAGATAAATCTTGTTAATATTGTATCATATGGATATGAAAGGTACAGTCGAACTTACTGTCAGGCCAGTCTTCCAATTTACCGTCCAAAACCGATTGAATACCTTCTTCACCTCCATAACCTTGTTTTGACCAGCATTGATGTACAACAGCAGAACCAGTTTGATGTATTCTTTCAGGCTTCAAGCCCAAGGCAACTAAAGCCCAATATGGTGCACCTGAACCTGAACAGAATCTTGAAAATACGTCTTGATGTGGTGAGATGAATACTCTCATTCCGTGTTCACGACATTTTCGTAGGATGGCAATCGTGTAATCGATATATGCTTCATCGTATTTCCCCCTAATTTCGAAGGATTCAGGTCAGAGTTACAATACGAACCAAGCAGCAGAAATAACTTACGGTCCAGCATGTTCTAAGGCTTCCCATACTACTAAGAATCTAGTAGTTGTGAATCCCCATGCTTTCAGTCTTCTGAGATGAACCTGTTCATCATCAGAATTCGATTAGCCAGATCTACCAATTAACGTGTAGCAGATTACTTACATCAGCCTCTTCCAGAGGAAAAGGTCTTCCTACGAACCATCCATCTCTACCACCTTCTTCAGCTTCACTATAAAACCTAACTTCCTCTTCTCCCAGATGACTTTCTTGTCCAGCTAAAATCCTTCTTTTCTGATCTCGTTCATTTCTCGTGACTTCGCTCAGATTTTGATACTCTGATAATGAGTTGGGTAAAGTAGGATTCTTCGATGTTGAGCAGATATTTACACCTCTCAATAACAAAGAGACGGGTGGTCCACCAGGTACAGAAGATGGTTTCAGGAAGTAGGAATGAGATGTATCGAGATGTGCTTGAGGTGATGCTGTAGATACCATGTTGAGATATTGTGAATACTGTACGCTAAAGAACGTTATCAACAGATGGATCAATCAAGTAACAATAACGATGAGGATAGATCTATAGATTCTATATTCTGTATGCGATGCTTTTAGAACTAGGTATCAGATGTATGGGAAATAACAACGATAATGATGCTCTGAAAGGTGATTTAATTAAATCAACAAAACATATTATCGACCATCGAAGAAGAACGATCGACTGCGGAGACCCCATGTTTTCTTAATCTGATCGGTATGACGTTATCAATGTTTTTGGGTAAATTATGTTTAAATCGAAGTACCTCTTATGCAATTAAGTCAAAGCAAAAATGGTTGAAATGCATAAATTGTACATTGCGGGTTTTGCAAAAGGACTGTATATAGCCTCGTGAAATGCTGAAAACTGACATAGATCGGCTAAACAGCAGTTCTAAAACAAAAGATTGTTCTTCATATTGTTTCAAGGAAACCATCAAAATGGCAAAAAGGTGCTCACAGGCGCGACAAGGTCCCACCAGAACACCTTCCGAGCGGTACTCAACATAGTATGGAATGATCCACAGCAGAATCAACTGCTGAAGATGCTATCAAAGAAGATTGGATCAGAATCTCTTAGTTCCATACATGAAGTGACTTGGGCCCTTGGTGTAATCAGCTTTGAACGACCCCATCGTGGTCATTCGTGATTACTGGTATTCGAACATACGATTGTATATCCGAACACTGGTCCGCTTGTCAGCCGTCACCTGTGCTTATACCATTAAGTCAGCCCGTTCTGGGATTAATCCTTGAGAAGACGACGAGTATCAAGGTATATATAGAGAATAGGGGTTTGCGGAAAGCCTAGACCTGAGCGTTTCCCACCACACGATTTTCATATTATAGCCACGAGGTTACCATCTGCCGATTTGGAGTAACATCGCATGCAGTCTACTACTTGTATCTAACGTTCCGCTCAAGCAGCCAAAACAGAACCTCTCTCCAAGCTGACTGTGATACACACCTTCAAAGATTCACCATTAAAGGTCGGATCTATTCTTGCTGACACTCGGATGTGTCACCAAGATTATCTCATCTATATAGGTAGAGACGATGGGACGAGTTTCATCATGTCAACTTTTAACGTATGAAAAGCGGCGCTCGGCGCCCATATGATTATTATGTTGATGGTACGATGAAAAGTTCAGGGTGATAGAGTTATTTTATTATTTATTTACTTGTTATGGTGATTTATGTGTTTTGATGGTCTGAGCGCGTCAATTCCATATGTCTGTATTTAAATTGTACGGCGTGACAACCACATAAACATTTTTTTTTTCTTGTTACAGAAAACAGAAAAAAGAAAAGAGGGTCCGTGCCTTTAAATCACACTGTAGAGTATGAAATCGTTCGATATCAATTCTATTCTTTGATTATGTTATTTTGACTTTTTAACACTTTTTCTTGTTTTCTTTCTTTCATATCTATATCTATATCTATATCTAATTAGATCACGTTCTTTTGACGCAACTTTCTCTTCTTCTCTTCAGTCCCTTATCCATACTTCTTACTTCAATAGTATATCATCAAAGTAAGTGCACTTCAACGCTCATAATACTACCTGTAACCAAAGACTTGTTATTGAAGAAACGTTGTTCTTAGAATGCCTGCCGACGCTCGTTCCGCCAACCGTGTTACCAATTACAACAAATTCTGGGAACAAAAATCTGCCAACGATAATGAAACACATAGAGCTAACAGATTAGATCAATACACAGAGGTCGTCAATGGTGAATATTGTGATATGCACCAGAAGTTGCAAACAGGATATTGACTTGACAACTCATAGGTTACTACGATGGTGCTACTGAACTTTACGAATATGGATGGGGTAAGTTTAGCTTGACCAACGTAAGGAATCTAAGCTAATCTATCATCTTAGCTGATTCTTTCCATTTCTGTCGATTCTACAAGGGAGAAGGTTTCCTTCAAGCTGTAAGCTGAGAATCCCTCATTACAGGAACAGTCGAAATCTATTGCATATCTAACGAGACTCACACTATATCTATAGCTTGCTCGACACGAACATTATCTCGCTTCAATGATGCAACTTAGACCTGGTATGCGAGTATTAGATGTTGGTTGTGGTGTTGGTGGACCAGCTAGAGAAATCTCAAGATTCTCTGATGCTACTGTTATCGGTCTTAACAACAACGATTTCCAGATCGGCAGAGCAACCAACAAAACCGCAAAAGCTGGTTTAAGTGACAAAGTCTCTTTTGTTAAAGGCGATTTCATGAAGCTCAGTGAACAATTCGGAGAAAACTCTTTCGATGCCGGTAAGTAAGGCTTGTATTAAAGGCGTATCATTACAGAGAATAGTCACTGATAAATGGGATTAGTCTATGCTATTGAAGCTACATGTCATGCTCCAAACTTTGAAGGTATCTACGGAGAAATCTTCAAAGTACTTAAGCCAGGAGGTGTTGTGAGTGCATCTATCGTATTTTAATGGCCTATAATTCTGATTGAATCGTTCCACAGTTCGGTGTATACGAATGGTGTATGACCGACGAATGGGATCCTACTAACCCTAAACACAAAGAAATCGCTCACGGAATCGAAGTAAGTCCCTTCTCATGTCATTTGCATACAGCAGACTAATCTGGAATTACTAGGTTGGTGATGGTATCCCCGAAATGAGAAACTTGACTGCTGCTAGAAACGCATTGAAGACTGTTGGTTTCGAAATTGAGCACGAAGAAGATCTTGCCGATCGTAAGTCTTTCTACGTGGTCTCCGAGCCGAGCAATAACTGATGATCCTGTTTGTAGGAGGAGATGCTGTACCATGGTACTACCCATTAGAAGGCGATATCTGGAAAGCTCAAACCGTTTGGGACAGTAAGTTGTTCTATAACACATTTGAGCAACTGTTGTGCTAACTTGGATCATCAGTGTTCACATGTTGGAGAACAAGTAAAATGGGTATTTTCGTCACTCAAAACGCAGTTTGGGCTCTCGAGAAAGTCGGTTTTGTACCAAAGGGTACACACAGTGTTGGTGCATCCCTTGTCGTTGCCGCCAACGCTCTTGTCGCTGGTGGAAGAACCAAGCTTTTCACGTAAGTAACATGCGATCGCTTTGGTGAGGATAAAGAGCGTGGCTGATCTTATGTGTTATATAGACCAATGGCTTTGTGGATTTCTAGAAAAGTAAGTAGATCATTGACATAATCTCATTATGTGAACTTCGCTGACATTGATACTTTGTTAGCCCGCCAATTAAATCCTCGTGTAGTATAGACATCTCTTTTCTTTCTTGATATTGTAGAATTCGTAGAATACTCGGAGTCGCGGGACATTCCGTACGCATACCCTCATTTTACCCTTTTTGGCCCATGCATTCATATATTATTAGAGCTGTTGTTGTTTTGTTAAAATCGTTTGTAAGCTAGTGGTGTCGAGACAAACAATTAACCTATCGCTATGGCTTGAATGGGAAATTTAGGTTTCAACCGAATTCATTCATTGAATGGGATGTTTACTAAATCTGAATGGAGATCTGATCGGTGAGACAACTGGACTGGGGGGCTAATGTTTATACCTATACTCAAAATGGGAAAATCTCTCGTTAACACACCTCCAGATGTTCATCCTGGATCTTCTACATCATTGGACCACCTGACCTTTATACATACTGCGCTAATTCGCTTGGCATGTTTTTCTTCTCTTGTCTCCTTTTCTGTATCCTGAAATAACCACCTGCTTTTTTCTATTTCGCTTCTTTTACTATATTCTCTTTGCTTGTGCAGGTCACGAACTCCCCTCACTCTTCCAATGTCAACAACAAATTATAATCACAATAACAATAATCATATATCTTCACCTACTATACATCATCTAATTCAATCAAGAGCGAAAGCGATATCATCTATACCTTATTCACAAACAACTACTACATTTGTTGATTTGAATTCTTCCTATTCACCTGGACCTGGAACTGGACAAGGTTATTCTTCACCTTTAATACCTCCTCATAGAGGTATTGGAACTGATTTCACACCTAGTATATCTTCTCCTTCCTTATATTCTAAAATTGGACACTCATCACCTAGAATACCTCTGACCCAAAATCAAAGAATGCTATTACAGACAAGTAAACAGTTACAAGTTTTGTCTTCTGAGTCCGACCAGAATCTACTTTTTAAAACTAGACAACATCAAAGACAATCTGAATATATTCATGCAGATGACCAGGAATATGAAGAGGAGGAAGATGAAGATGATGATCCAAGAAGAATGTCAATGGTTGGCGGACCAAAAGTAAGGAAATATACACAAGTACCATGGGAAGAGGAAGATGATATTCTTGAAGATGATGAGAATCAATGGTCAATGATTTCAACTTCAATTCATCCTAATTCAAATACAAACAATAATCATAATAGAATAAATAGTAATGGTAGTTCAGGTGCAACTATAGTTGGTTCAGCAGATATGTTTAGTGGATTTAGTAAACATGCAAATAAAATGATAAACGCAGTTACAACTCAAAACACAATGAATTCCAATTTGACTTTTTCTTCTTCGAAATACACTTCAAATAGAACGAGAGAACAAAGTACGACATCAACAATTTTAAGTAATTCAGATACTTCTTCACTTAATAATACTAGACGTGGGTTAGCTCAAATCTTGAGTACGAGTAGTACCACAAATACGTCAAATAATACAACAACGAAACATCTATTACCGTCAACATCAGGTTTGAGCTTAGCAAGTAATCAAACTACTTCAACTTCAACTTCTGTAGATGATAAATTAGGTTTACCTATAACACCTAAATTGAGGTCAAACGCCCAAGTGATCTCACTTGATAGTTCACCTATTCTTAACTTCACTTCTTCGACATCAACAAAGACGAAAAATGATTTCAAAAATCCGGCAAATTACGATGAAGAAAGTGTCAGTATAGGTTTATTACCTGCAGTGATACCAAAAACATCAAGTACCACTACATATAAGAAACCTATAAAGGCTTCAATAACTCCGAGTGAAAATTTGACACTCACCTCTAATGTGAACGGCCATCACCAGACATTCGCTGCTAATGATAGGCCATTAACGAGCTCAGGCTCTCCAGGTTTCGGTTTAATAACTCTAGAAGCCGCACAAGAAAGAGAAAGAATGAAAAGTCAAGGTCAAGCTCAAACTCAAGTAAAGAAATCTGCATCTTACAATACTGAAACAAGCGCTCCAACAAGTAAATCATATTCCCATAGTAGGTCAAATACATCCACTACTATGGAGCAGCAGCAAGAAAGACCTTTAACAGCATTTTCGATACCACCTATACCGGATGAACCGCCAATCAACCACCTCATTCCCACTACATCGCGTAACTCGACACCGTCTTCACCACCAAGCAACATCAGTGCTAATGGCGGTAATAATAAGGTCAAATCCAAAAAATCAGGCTTGATGAGATTATTCAATAAATCAGATAAGAATTTCCCTCCACCTTTACCTACATCTATAGGAACAGCTACCCCTTCCTCTTCAAAGAATAATAGGGAAGGCGGCAGAACATCAATCTGGTCATCTTCTTCTACATCAAATAATGATAATTATGGTAATATTGTGGCGGAGAGTAACATTTGGCCTTCATTATCAAAATCTTCTTCAACAAGTAGAAAAAACCCACATAATCAGATAGCAAATGATATGAACAGTAATGCTGTTGAAACAGAAGAGGTTTCATCACAAGCCAAACTAAGTGTTTCGTCAATTAAACCGAAATTGGAACTAAGACCTGTCAGTATGACTTTTTCAAGAGGTTTACCTGTAGATTATTTAGTTTCTGCTTCTACCAATTCACATGCTAATAACAATGACAAAGAGAATAACAACATCAATGAGTTGGATCAAATTGAAGAATCATCATCAAACAGTAGCAGTAATACTATACCACCTTTACCCTCTACACCAACATCTATATTGAAAAATAAAAATATACAAAATGGTTCAAATTCAATAAATGTAAATCCTACAACTTTAACGGCTGAATTGAGTAACAAGAGGTTAAAAGAACAATTGATGAATTCCAAAAAGATACATAAATTACAATTATTTGAATTAGAAGCTCAAATACGTGAATTAAAAGATGAAATTAACGAGTTGAGAGAGATCAAACGAAATCCTTTAGGTAATTGCGATAAATGTGGTTGTACATGTAATAATATCGGCAATAACAATAGCAACAATATGTTGAATGTTATAGATGCAAATATAAATGGACAAAGTAGAAGAGTCATCGATAGAGCTAGAGTCAAGACTGCTGGTGCTAGAGGTGTTTTTGGTTCAGGTAGTTTATATGAATGGGAATAAGTAGATTCGAATTTTAAGCCTATGATGCATTGTAAATATGATTATATACATGGAATGAATAGTAAATAATGCTATAATAATATACTCAAGAACGATACTATAATCCAATCAAATGCGTTTATCCTCTACCTGCACGTTTCTTCTCTTTCTGTTTTTCCCTATAAAGTCGATCAAAGAATGGAGAAAATTAGCTTGATAATCTATTGTAAGACTCTCACAATGCGATTCTGAAAGCTCACCTTTGCATAGCTTTTTCTTCAGCTCTTTCAACATTCAAAGAACCTTCAACTTTTTTCATTCTTGAATTATATGATTTATCTTTTTCAGCTTGTTCTTTAGCTCTTTCACCTGCTAAGAATTTATTATCTTTTCTTAATTCTCTAATTGCTCCCTTTCTTTCTTTCTTATATAATGATTTTAATTTAGCTGATTGATTTCTTTCGACATCTGGATCATAATGTTTACCAGGTGTAAAGTTTTCTTCAAATTTAGGTGCATGTGATGCAATCGGTATTGGTTTATGTGATTGTAATGTTAATGGTCTTCTAATTGCTTTAGCATGTCCAATTGATTTTGTAAGTTGTGTATATACCGTGGCGTGTATTGTCTATTCGAACAATTTAAACCATTAGCTATAACTCCTTGAGTGTGAATAGAAGAAAAATAGCTCACCTTTAATTCTTGAGAGAGCTTAGCCACTCGAGATCCTTCCAAAACCTTTGTGAGAGGTTCGATGATCTCGATGAAAGCATCCGATGACGCATACATTGTAGCAAAAGTCTGAGATAGCTTGATAGCAACGACAAGCAAATCTGCTTTAGTCTGTTCGACTTCTGTGCTACTCAAATCGGATTGAGCTGAGTTGATGGCTTGTGCAAGATTGACCGGCTGTTGCGGCACAGCAGCTGCTGTGGGGTCAACGAAAAGCTGAACATCATTGGCTTTTGAATCAGGATATATTGTGTTTTCCTCCAAGCCTTTTCTTCTAGGAAGAAGAGCCAAAATCGAAGAAGCCACAAAGTTTACTGCTTCCGGTATAACTCGATTGGACAATACTTCGTACTAATTTCGAACATCAGCATGCTTATTCTATGCTTAATCGGCCTTGGCAAACTTACATGAGCTAAGACGGAGCACAGGAATAGACCAGAAGCTAAATCGGATGTTGATCTAATTCTACTTTGCGCCAAGTATTGACCCATAAGAAGGACAGCTGGAGCTACCACTGGATGTGAAAAATCACTGGTAGACCAGATTGAATCAATCAATCGTAGAAGAACTAGTTCAGCACAACCTGGGAAAGTCTTTGATGCTTTGTTAGAGGGACCTTTGGCTAATCCTCTCGTCAGGTTCTTCTGCATCAGCTTGAGCTTTTCAACGAAATGACTAGCAGCGGTGATGATGTTGAGTTTCACAAGAGCTACAAGGTGAGGTGTAAGACCTGATATCAAGTCGAAAGGTGGAGTTGGTCGGGATGATAGTATAAGGATATAATCAATCAAGACACCCAAGAATTCCTACGCCAATTTATCAGTTAACGCTCTTTCATGACCTTACTCGTAGAGACCACTAACCTGTAATTTCTCCTTGTTGCCTGCAGCCAAACTAGGATGATGTAAAGCTCGTATACGTTGAACAACTGTAGGTAATGCCGAATCCTCAAGACCTTCTAAAATATCTTCAAATTCTTCTATACTAGTTGGACAAGGGAAAGTGAAGGGAATTTCCTTAGTCTTTCCAGCTGTAGCAGTCTTTTTACCTTTACTCTTCTTTACAACCGCTTCGAAGTCGTCTTCTTCGGCTTCTACCAGTTCAGGCACATCTTCATCGTCAAGGTCTTCCATCGCTGATTCAGCTTCACTCTCGTCATCATCTTCCATGTCGTCTTCATCCACGTCCTCGTCTGAATCTCCTTCTTCAACCTCGTCACCTTCTCCTTCTCCTTCTTCATCTGCTTCTTCATCGTCTTGATCATCTGCTTCTTCATCGGAAGGAACAGCCATATTTTCAATATCTTCTCTTGTTATACCTGGTCCAAGTAAAGCATCATCTTCAATATAATCATCACCTAAATCATCTGCATCAGGTTTTCTACTATCTGTTTTTCTCTTTTTTCTTGAACCTTCCCCTCCGTCTTCATCATCAGTGACACTTTCACCTCTCATTCTTCGTAATCTTTTAGCTTCTGCTTTTTCTAAATTTTCTTTTTCTTCTAAAGCTAATTCTTCTTCTGTTTTAGTTCTATTCTTTGGTTTTGCTCTGGAATCAAATGCTAAACTTCTAACAACTTGATCATAATCTATTTCTTCCTCTGGAACTACAGCAGCTGGTGCTGATGATGTTGTCGCCGTAGTAGCTGGTCGAGAAGTACTAGCGAAATTTGATGCTGCGGGTCTGGCTGCTCCACCTTCTTCTAATAACACTCTCAAATCATCAAGATCGTCATCAAGCGCATCTCGTAATTCGTCATCTGCTTCTCGTTGTTGTTGTCGTTCATACTGCGAAGACCTACATCAGTGAAGTCCTCGTGACTATCAAAGGAACACCTTACCTTATGTTCTTTACTCTTGGCTATAATTTCTGACATGACTTCTGCTTTACTCTTCTTCTTTTCGGGCTATGACAATTATGTATCAGCTTGATTCGCTCGTCTTCATTAAAAACGTTCATATGTCAGCTCACCAGTTCTTCTTCATCTTCATCACCATCGAAGCCACCGAAATTTATCTTATTAACAGTTCTCCTATCTATTCTACCCTGTTTTGCATCTTCATCGTCATCTTCATCATCTCTTTCACCAAAGCCTTGAGCATCGAAATCATCGCCTGGTAAATCCATTACACTTCTACCACCATGGGTTAAACCACCTAAAGCAAAACCATCATCAAATCCATCTAATCCATTATCTTCATCATCTTCTATATTGAATAAACCTTTCTTGCCTTGACCTCTTTGTCTTTCACGTGTATATCTTTCTAACATACGATCTTCAATCGATAATGTTGGATCATTTTCCCCGAACCTTCTATCTCTAAAAGTACCTGTATGATCTTTCAATTGATGTTCAGGTAACAGACTTTTCCTGCGCTATAGATCAAAAACACATCAGTTTATACTGATTTAATATAACCTACATTCCGAAAACTCACCTGTTCAAGACCAGCTTGTTTACTTGCACTTGGTCGACCAGTAACACCTTTTAAATTTCTTCCTCCGACATCGTGTTTGACCTAAAAGAATGATTTGGTAAGGTTAAAACATATTTGTTTCTCGTTTGAAGTTCAGCTGCACTTACCTTTGTTTCTCGCTCATCAAATTTGTTTAAATTCCTTCTTATTTCTTCCAACTTATCAAGCTTTTTAGCTCTATCAGTCTCCCTTGCACCACCCTTCTTATATGCTTTTTTCTCTTTTTTTGAGTAATTTTTGTTGTTCAAGCCAGCACTACTCAAAGCAGCTTTCAGCTGCGATAATTGAGATGGAGCCATGATGTTGATTTTATAGTTGAAGCGTATATCAAACAGAGTGAGAGATAAATGTTTAAAATAATTGTAGAAACCAGAAGTCAAAAAGTCACGAATTGTCAACTTTTATGACGGAGATCTTGGTATATCCGCTCATCTTTCGGTCATCACCGCTTGGTCGTTGAATGTTGACAATGATAATAGATGACATAAGGGCAAATCACAAAGATGTCTATTAATGCTTTCTGCCTTCTAATACTTACAACCTTTCTGATAGCTCACTCCGTCATGCTCATCATATTCAGCTCAGAACAGTATTAGTAGACCCATCAGTCCAGGAAAGAAGATCATTCGCAATGCAGGTAGACCCCTCGAGGGATAAGGATCATTCCTTTGCTCGGCTATGTGATCTGAAATCTCACGTCACGCTGAAAATGTAAGTTCATGTAATCCAACTATCTAAGAAGGAAAAGCTGAGATTGTTTATGTTAGCACCTCCTTGGAAGGAAATATCCCTCGAAAGTCATATACTGAGTCGCTCAGAGAATCAGATCTGCTCTATGCAGGTTTGCAGCATGAGTAGGTTTAATTGTAATGATTACTCCGGTGGAACGCTAACAGATTTAGCAGTGGCCCATCTGACTTGTATATTACCTGTCAATTATGGGCGAATGGTATACAGTACACCCTTCCATTTCGTACAGCTTGGAAAGACTTTCCCAGAGGTTACACGTAAGTGATCCAAGAATTTTAGTCAGTCAGTCAATGAACCTGGGAAGGTGTGCTAACTTTTCATGAAGCTGGAATCAGACAATTGTCTTGCCAATAACATACCCATCGCTTCTGCTCAATTCGCATATCACATTCACTATCTGGGACTGTCATGGCTCAGGTAAAGCAGTGCCAGTGGGCGGTACCACAATGAGCCTTTTCACCTCAAAGCGGTAAGCTGTTTTATTCTGATTTAAGTAAACCGGAACTTTGCTTATACATGAATCACAGAACACTGAAGCGGGGACAACAACGTTTGTTCGTGCATAGGGATGTAGAGGCAGATGCCAAGCCGAACTCATCTACGCCGAGCGAGCTAGATGGAGAGTCTGAGGATGAGATGGGGAGGCTAGAAAGAGTGAGTAATAGCTGCATCCTCACACCTGTTCTGATCAAGCTGATGAGAATGCAGCTGGTCAAAGATTTCGATAGAGGTGATATCGTCAAGATCGATTGGCTGGATAGATTAGCTTTTAGACAAATTGAAAAAGCGCATGCTGTAAGCTATCGTACGCATGAAACACTGATACTTAGCTAACTGATATAAAAAACAGGCAGAGTCCAGTAAATCTGATAAACTGTATTTATACGTTGATTTACCAAAATTCGATTTCCCGGTTGTCTTTTCAGAGCAGGTAAGTCTTCAATTTGATGCACCTGACTTTATAAATACCACTGATCGTAAACATATCTTATAGGAAAGCTCGATACCCTTACCTCCCGCTCCTATACCTCATCCTCTTCCTCAGAACCAACAGCAAATTTCCGGAGTACCCCATCATCTTTTGTCATCCGACCCTTACCTATGGCGCACATACGATCCCGATGCGTGGCGAGAGAACCCGGTAGAAATCAAGCACAGGAAACTGCTGCGTAGTCAGAGATTAGGAGACGAAGGAAGAGACCTGAAACCTGGACCTGCTGAGAGAGATCGACTGAACGTGAGTGCCGCACTCGGAAGTTCATTGGCAGATGCTGATCATTTAGCAGGAGATATTCCGTCTACCTCCTACCGCCTCCCTTTCTGCTCTTGATAAAGACCTGCTATGGAAATTTCGATTCTCCCTTTCTCGATCACCTCGATCCCTCACAAAATTCCTTAAATGTGTTACATGGTCTGATCCAGTGGAAGCCAAGCAAGCCGTCGAGAAATTGCTGCCGTTGTGGGGCCAGGAAGTTGGAATGGATGACGCCCTCGAACTTCTTGGTCCTGGATTCACGGATAAACGGGTTCGAGCCTTTGCTGTGAAGCGTCTAGAAAGAGCGGATGATGAAGTAAGCTTGTATGGCTAATCATTAGATCAAAAGCTGACTGAATCATAGGAATTGATGCTGTACCTGCTACAACTGGTTCAAGCCCTCAAATTCGATTTGATGACCTCTATGAGCGATTCTTTGAGAGCAAGTCGGTCACACAGGAAACGGGATATCGTAACAACGTTGGACGAGGGCGATAGTGGACTGTCGCAATTTCTGATAGACCGGAGTGTAGCCAACCCTATTCTTGGAACTAGCTTCCATTGGTATCTCATGATAGAATGTGATGCTAGTCAACCGGCAGGGAAAATGTATGCCAAGGTCGCTTTCAAATTTCAGACACGCTTATCAGAAGTGAGTGTCTTTAACTACCAAATTTAGCGTTTCGGTGCTGATAGTTGTTTAGACCTCTGATGGAACCGCTCAACGAGATGTGTTACGTAGACAAGGTCAATTAGTCGAAGCTCTTTCAGCAAGATCCAGAGACATCCGCGCTTCCAAGGATTCGCGTTCCAAGAAGATTGAGAAACTTAAAACCTTTTTAGGTGACTCGAAACACAATCTTTCACCTCTTCCTGTACCTTTACCTTTACCCCTCAACGCTCGCATATCAGTAACCTCAGTTACTCCAGACAAATCATCGGTTTTCAAATCCAACTTACTTCCTCTGCTCATTTGGTTCGAAACCACAGATTTCAATCGTTCTACGGAGGAAGACTCCTCACCTGAGACTCCTATCAGTATCACTCCCGATTATCCTATAATCTTCAAAAATGGTGACGATTTGAGACAGGATCAATTGGTCATTCAACTTTTCACCTTGATGGATCGATTATTGAGAAAGGAAAACCTAGATTTACGGCTTAGTCCCTATAGCGTGTTAGCTACCTCGAAATCAGAAGGTATGGTTCAATTCGTGCCAAGTAAGAGTTTAGCAGCTATTATGGCAGAATTTGGAAGTTTGCAAAATTACCTAAGACAAGAACACGCGGATGACGGTGCTCTTGGCTCGTACGGTATAGAATCAGGAGTCATGGATACCTTTGTAAGGAGTTGCGGTATGTTCCATTTTAGCTAAGAACTGTAGTCGGGTACTGATATCGCTTTCACTTTAGCTGGATATTCTGTACTCACCTATATCTTAGGTGTTGGTGACAGACATTTGGACAATCTGATGCTGGCGCCTGATGGCCATTTCTTTCATGGTGAGTTGCATAAAGCGATTTCATTGCGCTAGTATAGCAACTGATCTATAATGATCCTAGTTGACTTTGGCTATATTCTCGGACGAGATCCCAAGCCTTACCCGCCTCCAGTAAAAGTATGCAAAGAAATGGTAGATGCTATGGGTGGAGCCCAATCTTCTCACTATGGTCGTTTCCAAAGCCTGTGCTATACAGCTTTCATTGGGCTTAGGAAGAACGCCAATTTGATCCTGAACCTTGTCGCTTTGATGGTCGATGCCGGTATTCAAGATATACAATCAGAACCAGATAAGGCTGTGTGGAAGGTGAGTCGCAAAATCTGCGCAGAAGAGCATTCGCTCATACTCAACGGTATCAAACAGGTTCAGGAAAAATTCATGCTTGATTTGTCAGAAGAAGACGCCATTAAACAGTTTGAAGCATTGTTGAATGACACATCCTATCTCACTATCGTATTTGATAAATTCCATGACCTGTAAGTATAACTTGTCTTCCGGCTTCGGATTTGATGACCAATCAAGTTGACAAATATTTTAGGGCGCAATACCTTCGAGACTAGCGGATCTTCAATCGGAAGAGTTCCAAGTCATACGATTGACAATATACCTAGCATGTTCCTGATACCCGATTGTTGTTACATCTTTCCCATATCAACGTTGTATATGCATGAATTTAAAGATATTGTATAATATCATATATATAATTGCTTGAATTGGATGATTCCAGTAAATTAAAGGGCGGTTCGGCTTGTTCTGCGTACCCCATAATTCAGGCACGTCAACAGTCCGAAAACTTGGGGGAAAAGCATGAAAATTCAAACGTTTTTTATTCTGATTGTCTGTATCTTGAGATAATTATATGCTTTCATACAATTATTCGACCTGAAAACCGCGCTGCTGTAGAAGATTAAGAAGGTAGCAAGCTGGCTAACTAATCGCTTGAAGACAACAGAACCAGCGAAGTAGTCAAATTTACATTGGAATGGCTCCAAAACCTTCTTTCGCTTCTGCTTTAACGCTATCGACAATAGCACTAGCGTCAAAAGCTTTTCTTAGATTGACAGCTAAATCATATAAAGTAGAAGGGTTACCTATACTGCTGGATGCGCTGAAAATTAAACATGCTGGAAAAGGTAAAGGGAAAGCTATAGAAGGCTTGGAGATTGATGGGGACTTGTCGCAGATGAGTCGGAGAGGTATAGTCACTGGTAAGTTATGGCTTCCGTATTTATCCTGACAATAGACCTAGGAGAGGTTCTGCTTAGCGATATGCACGTATCAAGCTCAGCGTCAGTCAACAAATACTTATACTGAAATTCCGCTGCTCTTCGAACAGTGTGTAATCATAACTCAGTTTGCGATGATCCCATGGTAGGTCAGCTGCATTTAGACTACACTTTATCGGTTATCTGATTCCTTCGGGTGAATAGATGTGGTCTATGATGCCTCTATCAACGTACTTCCCCTTCTCTACACCGTCTCATACATCTCGAAATTCAAGGTGGACTTTAGGCGGTAAGTCTATAAATCTGTTTATAGCCTGCGGAGCTTTTCTCGCAAGAAACAATCTATTCAACTCAAGCTAGACTTCCTTTATCAAAATTGTTGAAGAACTGCATAGAATGGGATGATTGAGGTAGAAGTGAAGAGCTAATTTTCTGTCTCTCAGCCTCCGATATCATGTTTACAAAACCATTACATTCAAAATTCTTTAATTTGGGACAAGTGATAGAAACGCATAGAGGTGGTGGAATATTTCAGCCTGCTGTAGATCGTGCAGTCAAATTACTACAAGATGGTAGTTGGGTATGTTCTGTCTTCCTTCAATTGCTTTTTATGAGCACTCTGGACCATCAACTAACTCGCGCCTCAAATTCTCATAGATACATATATTTCCAGAAGGAAAAGTAAATCAAGAACCTACAAATCCAGATGGAGGTTTATTCAGATTTAAATGGGGTATAGGTAGAATAATTATGGATTCAAAAGTTATGCCTGAAATAATACCCATATGGATATCTGGTAAGTGGTGTGCAAGCAATTTATTCTCTACCGCTTGCAGGATAGTGACTGACAGTTCATATCACGGAATCTGGGATTTAGGTTTTGATCAGATATTGGATGAAAGACGAGGATGGCCTAAACCGATACCCAGACCAGGTGCAAAGATCAGTATAACAATTGGTCAACCGTTAACATCACAAATTGAACCTCTAGTCAAAGCCTGGAGAGATTTAGCAAATAAAGAGATTGGAACGGTTGGTATAGGGGGAGATTGGCAACAGGAATTTAAAAAGAATAATGATAGTGGCGAGGAAGTATTGGGTAATATGGGTAAAGTTCAAAAAGAAATTAGAAGAAAAGGTGAACTATCACAAGGTAAAGAACAAGATGTAAGAATCAAAATTACAGAATTACTTCAAAAAGGTATAAGCAAATTGGGCCAACAAGTAGAAGCAAAAGAAGGTAGATTCGAAAAAGGTGTATGGTCACAATCAACAAAGTGGAATGATCCCATTTATGCAGGAAAGGGAAAAATATAGATCAGTAGGACTTAGATGTATAGAGAAATAGACTATACCATATAACGATATCTAAATTAGTTGATATTCCTGGATTGTACATAGCATATTTAGCTTGCATTGTTTTATTAATCATGATCATCACGACCTCTTAATTGGAATAACTTGCGATATTCACAGTCTCTCGTAAGATCTATTCATACATATGTCATGTCGATGAGGGAATATACAAAGTTTATAATGATATGCGAAAATGTGGAATTTTAGTGAAATCTAAAATATTGCGAGGCTTATCGACCGTATTTTTGAAGTTCCCATTGTCGACTATAACAACACCTGTCAGCGGAATCTCTTTCAGAAGTCAAAAAAACCCACTTGTCAAGAGGACAGACTGAAGGAGAAGGTGTGATTCGTCAGCGTGACATTTCCATTGCTTGCTTCGGCAGATTGTACGTACCATGTCGTGTCTTAAGCCATCGGGAAATGCAGTGGAAGTGGAATGCGTGCTGTGGTTGAATTGAGGATTAGCTGTGAGCGTGTATGCAAGCAATTTCGTCAACTAACGTTACATATACCCCAAGCCACAGTACATCCTATAAATTACTTGTCAGCTTTTCTGCAAAGAGGAAAACAAAGCGTAAGCTGACCTTCGTTATCAGCACCTTGATTCGCTTGACATTCGATACCTAAGGCATGTCTATCAGCATATCGTCTCTTTCTTTGATAGCTAATTTAGATGTTATATCACTCACAAAGATCCATGATATGGTTTCTGCAAATAGCGCAATTATCCACAACGATATCTATAAATCCAATTTAGCAAAGTTGAATGTCGGATTTTCTGAGGATAGTGAATCTCACCCCATGCCCATAACGCTACTGCATTCCACTACAGGAATCATATCATCAGCATGGATTCTCTATCATTGATCAGAGTCTGAGTGTTCGGTATTCATTGGATAACTTTTTCCTCTAGCGAGTGCTACCATAAAGGAAAGCTGACTAACCTTCTTTACTTCAAATCTGGGTTTCTTGTCATCTCCAGCTCTTGCGACTGTACCAGCGCCAGATGTTGGTGTAGGTGTATCAACGTCCATCTTCTTAAATCTATCTCTGCTACACCTTCAGCCGTTATCGGATCGTTTATAACTTGAAGAGCTGAGGCAGGAATTAATCAGAAAAGTTAAAGGACATAAGTACCCAGAAGGTTACGGTTAACTATACAGCTTGATCATTTATTGTTCCTCCATCGGATTATGCGACCCCAGGAATGAGGAGTTCACTGAGGTGTCCGTGCAGTGAGCACGCTGCAGACACGCGTTCCCGGATGAAGTGGCAAAGTGGCAAATAGCTTTGCTGAAAATTCATTCGCACGCGCTTTCCGCGTCCGTGTAATGAATAAGAGGAAACTGTTTATCGTCTTCTCAATCACGGGAGGTGTACGAATTTGTTAGCAGAACAGCTTGGCGATCTTCAATCATACGAAGCTTTTGAGGGATTGCGAATTAACAAGTAGAAGATTGTAAAATACATATAAGGTATGTGCTGATTTGGCGTAAAATGAAATCACCGGGATCCAATTTTCCTCTAGATCCAAAATGGTTCCACAAGGCATTTCAACGCTCAGCCCACATAGTCCAGATTTGGTCTTTATGTGCATGCGCCGCCAATAACGCGTATGCTTCGAATCTAAAGCAGGACAAGTCAAGTGCTTTGTTCTTCAGTTCTTCTGTCTTTCAGCAGATGTTCTGTGGGCAAAATAAGTAACAGATTAACGTTTGGTCGGACCGAGCCGCCGGCAACTTCTTAGTTTGAAATTACGTTGATTCCTTTCCTTGTTCGCGGAAATCTAGACTTCTCCTTAGCATCTTCCAGTCAAAACATGACTTTCAGGTCGACCAAAAGGGATAACTCATCAACAGTTTGGGGATCAAAGCGATCGACAGGGACCACTTGATTTCGTACCCTATTCAGCATTGTGATTCTATTCTTCTTAAATTGATAGTTGAAGATCTTTCGACCGAAAAGTCTCGTTTTAGCGATATTTAGTAGTATGATCGACTTCAAACAAAGGACGATTGATCGCTTCTCCCATTTCAATCATGCACCCTAATCACGCTTACCGGGTACCTAAAGGTACTTGTTACTGAGAGAGGATCATACGAGATTTAATTGCCAAGAAATGCAGGTAACGCTAACATCTCATCTCCATGCGCAACCTTGCATAACTATTGCTATACAGAGCTAGTATACTTGTCGGGATATTTCACCAATTATCCTCGCAGCCAGAAGTAAACCAGTACTTTTGAACCGGATCTTATAGGCGGAAATTGAATTGTTCTGGACTTATATAATTTGTAATCATAGGCAATCATCAAAAGACAAACGTTGTTGAGAAAATTGAAGAATACCAAATACATTTCAGTTTTGGTTTTTGTCTATCGGTCAAATCCTAAACTAAGCTTAATCACGTTGTACAAGCCGAATACCAAGCAAAACAGAATTATGCAATCTTTATAGAATTTTGCCGAATTTTTCGCTTTTCTCCTATTGATTTCCTTAAAATCAAGGGCGTTAGGGCTAGATTTATAGGATTTTCTCGACAAAATCTCCAATTTTGGTGAGTAACTTTGTCATGTTACGTGCAAATCCCTTTGATCAAGATCTTTTCCCTTTTTGTGTTTAAACGTTAAATCAATTTGAATACCAAATAAATAGATCAATATTATTTTTGTTGAACTGTTAATTTATTTGTATTTGGTATTTTTGATCTATATGGAGTATTCAGCCATGATGGATCACAAGTCGTCTATACTTTTCTATAGCATGAGTCGACTTCTTCAACGGGACAGCCGGTGCGACGAGAACCGATAATTTCCTTTACATTCTTCTTTGTATATTAAAGTGGTGAATGAAATGATGTCTCTGTGCATGGATATATAAAGAACTGATAGGTAAACCAAAATGATATCCATTCTTCCCCTCAATGAGAACACAATAGATAACGACCATAATATAGATCTATAATATAACAACAGACTGACTAATATTCGTATAAACTTATAATACCAATAATTTAACATCTTCATTTATCAACTAGCTGGACTCTACTTGCCAATATAACATACATATAGACTAATTCACATCAAAACAATCTTACTCCTCATACTCGAATCAAAAGACTTAATCGAAGACTGATGCAGCCAAACAAAACAGTCGAGACCGCCCTCGCTACTGTTGGTGCCATTCTATGGATACTACAAGTAAGCCTCAATCCAACGAGTACACGATCAATCACACGGTACTTACTGGATTTGTTGGCTGGGACAGGGCTTTCCTCAAATCTGGAAATCATACCATACGAAATCTACAAAAGGTGTATCACCTCATATGATGATGTGAGTTTATCTTCCTTCAATATCAAGGGTATCCTCGTAGCAGATCATTCTGACAAACTTCTTCTCTTTCATTGAGTTAGTATCTGGGCGATTTCATCTTTATTCTTCATGGTTTATGGTATAACAAGAAGTTTAGCCATACCATCGATAATTCAAGTTCATTTCTCATTTGTAGTATTTTCAATCTCTTGGGTACAATGTTTGTACTATTCTCATGGGTATTCACTCAAAAAAGCAATTGCTTGTGGAGCAATTTGGACTTTAGCATGTGCTGGATTTGAAATAGGAAGTATTTTTGGTCTTTGGGTAAGTCATTGACCTCACAATAAGAGAAAATCAGCTGCAATATCTTCCACAGCTAATTTTTACATTATCATTGATATACAGGCTGCTCAAGATCACGGTACAGAAATTCCAATGGTAGCCTATGGTTATATGTCTTCGGTAGTTTGTGTTATTGGTCTATTGTAAGTCTGTCGTTGTTGAAACGATACATAACAACGATATGAGGAATTCAACTGATGCTGATATTGTTCCTTTTCAGACCACAATATTATGAAATTTACGTTCAGAAGGAAGTAGTTGGACTCTCGTATATGTTCATCTTCACAGATATCGTTGGAGGTTTATTCTATATCTTCGCTTTAATGTTCAGACCAAAACTTGATATATCAGCTATGGTATGTTTTAGTCTAATTTAGGGAAAAACATAAATTACACCCTATGCGTAGCTAACAAGATATTCACGGCTTGTCCCATAGGTGATATATGTTTTGACAATCGGTATGATGATCTTGATCTTGGTATTAGCCTTGATCCTTAACCCTAAAGCTGCCAAGAGAAGAAGATTAGAAGGTATCGAGAAACCCACAACAGCAGACGATTCTACCTCTGCGACAGTCATTGCTTTACCAACCGAAAAGGTACAAGGATCAAGTGAAGTAAAGGAGAAATTCCATAACGACGAATACCACTCAGATTCTGAACCTGAATGCGGACCTTCAACTCCAACTGGTATGGAACCTCATCATGAAGTTCCAATTTTAGAATTTCACCCTGAAGCACCACAACATCATCAAGAACTTGAAGAACTTAAATATGATTCTGAAGCAGCTCAGAAGGTTTGAACAGCAAGTGAACCAGAGACACATCGACCATCAAAGTTATTTAGTTCCTCTACTCCTGCTTAAATTGCTATCCCAATTGCGACCTTACTTGTTACTTTATATGGACAATACTTCTGTTCCAATATAGCATCCCCATTTTTCTTGTTTTATCGTTTTTGTCTGATCACCAATAAAGCTACTACCAATAGCATCCAATGCGCATTTTTGGCTCTTACTCCTTATTCACCTCCATAGCATTTCTTCATCAGTACGGACATTGTGCTTGTATATATTGTCTAGCAGTTTTATAAATCGACGTTTTCATATTTTCTAATGATAATGTGTCTCTGTGTAACATTCTCTCAATACGATTGCTTGGACCTTTCGATATCTGGGGCAGGCAGTGGCTGTGATTGTCTTGTGATAAAAGCTACATATCTATTATATATCGTTATTAATCTATCTATAAATTACAGAATAATCTGCTTCCGGTATCATGGATTCTCAAGCGATCTAAGCTTCTTCCTTGTGAATTTCGATACCTGGCTTGGCACCCAAAGCGCTCTTGATGTAACCGTACATGATGAATTGTGAACTGACAAGACCGGCAGTCATGACTGGAGCCCGTTTGTTAGCAATAAGATTCATAGTATCAAGGTCTAAAGGACTGGTCACTCACTCATTCTTGGTCCAAGACCAGCGAATAATCCTTTAACTCCAGCTTCTTTACCTAATGTGATCAATCTAGATACCATTGGTCCTTTGGGTCTGTGACCTTTGTTGATTTGAGATAAAAGTGTATCGGCAGGCTAAAAATCCACCTTGTACATCAGTATGGAGACCGACAGCGATATAAGAGTTTGGGCGAGGTTTCGTTGGGCAATCCCAGGATAACTCACATGACTAAGGACAGCAGCGGCAAAACCTGCTATGATACCAGATCCAAGGGTGATACCGAATTGAGATGTTGAAGATAGATTAGCTTTTGTTTCGGGTGACATCTGGTTATATATGAATTCGGTACATCTTTCGTTTACAGTAAATTGACCTATTAGATTGTATCACATCCGCGCTTTAGCTTTTGGAGCATCATCATGGTACAGCCTGGTATGAAGAATACTACTCACCAATAGCATAAGGGACTTGTTTGGCCAAAATAGGGATAAACCCAGCATATAAACTACTAACACCTTCGGTGGAAGCAATCTTGGTTAAACCGGATACAAGACCGTTGGCGTACTGATGAAACAATTCGATTTAATAACCTTCCCTTCCATACATAGCCCTAAAAATTCGGGGGAAAACTTACTTTGGGGTCAGATACGAGACGTATACGGGTCGCTTCGAGAGGTGTCAAGAGGATATCGGCGAAGAATCTACGAATACATTAAATAAGCACTCAAACAATATCCAACATGGTTGATATAGAGTTTGCAGATGATGATGTGGAGTAGTTGTAGACTCACTCCGCGATAGCAGCACCTCCTAAATAGATGGCTGTTCTGTTCTTGACAGCATTTTCTTTACTACCAGATAGATCGACCAAGAATTTTTTCTGATACCCGGTTCACATTAGCGATGTTGTGAATGGATTTTAGCCATAAAGGCATACTTACGGCTGCTTCGTACCCTGCAAATTTAGCACCACCTTGGAAAAAATACCCAACAGCTGTAGGTCCGAATCCAGTTAAAAGTCCCTTGGTACCTTCTTTAGCTACTATACTTCTTCCACCTGAAAGTAAAGAGTATCCCTTTAATGCTGGATCAATTTGTATACGTGTTTTAACGACATCAATAGCTAAATGGGTCCTTCTATTAGCTACTTATGGGATGTAAATTTGTCAAAAACGGAAAGCACTTACGAGTCATACCACCATGAGATCTGAAATTTCAGTCAAGGGTTATCAAATTGCTAATATGGCAAGATACGGATATTTACATCATGTTACTCACAAAGTACAACATAATGCACCGGCTAAGAAGAAAGAACTATAATCTTTCGATGAGAACGTAGGTGTAAGTGGTTGATCTACGACATCTTTAGCGACATTTTTTGCTTTTTGGGCTGCCATTTTGTTTATTCCGTGGTAATGATTCGTGTATGAGCAACTTTTCAAACGAAAGCCTTTATGGGGTCTATGTCTATGTCCTTAAGATCTTGTCCACCGATCTATTCTATCTTAGGATAAAGATTTGATTTGAATGTGTTTTCTTGAAGAAGATGTTTGACTTTCTGACAATCTTACAATCTGGATTTCTTATATGTCTATCTACAAATCAAGTTTGCACCATATGGTTTTTTTATATGGCGTATGTCTATGAAATTGTTTCTCACATACCGAACGACGTCAACGATAATAATAATGTTCTTCCGGCCGCGGTTGAGCAATTATAGATGACGTAGTGGTCAGTAGCTTGAATCGCTACAAATGATCATATATAGTGTGCTGACATGGATCGCTTTCAACTAAGCCTTCTTAGTTCAGTGGTTTAGAATTTGTCACTAGTAGTCTCTGATGCTATGACAGGGTCACTCGTTCGATTCGGGTAGAAGGCAATTCTTTTTGGGTTTCTTGCATCATTGGATCGCACTTTTTCCATACTCGCCTATTATCGTTGATCGCGTCCTCCACACGCGAAGGCAAAGCAAATTCCCAATTATGATAAACATGGGACAACTGCCAGTTCACTTAACACTCATGATCCTATCACTTAAATTGGATCCAACACGCTTGACTTGCTCAACATTTACTTATACTAACAAACAATGACATCTTCAACAGGTGAAACCTGCTACCGATCTCTAATATAAAGGAGAGCCTGACCATCGAAGAATTCAAATACCAACATCTGGGCAGAACAATTTCCGAATTGGGAGTATCGCTTTGTTTCTCAAGAACAAAGCATCGTTGTATCCATGTTTGAAGGAGAAGGCATAACGTTTTACTTCCTCATCCGGCTTCTTCTTGTTCTCAAAGGAATGGGATAAACGATAATCAAAGGATGGTATGATGGTATGATGGTTTGTGTGTATGTTTTACCCTGAATCGGTCATGTACAGTAGGTGAAAAGGAAAAAGGCATTGACCACCGTGTACTTGTAATGTCATAGCTCATCAAAACTTAGACATTACCTTCTAACATGATCTGACGCGAGTCTGTTCTCATGATAACGGTACTCATACCCTGCAACATATCATGTATATTCTATCTTTATTGCTCTTTGCTTGAGAAAATGTTGGAGTAATCTGATCTTATTGTCTACTATGATGAATGTTTTCCTTTCCAATAGTGAATCATCAATTTATTTGGTTGAAATCAGCCAGAACAATAAACTTCTTTCGACAATAGTATCCTTTCTGTATCCTTTGTTCTTCTTTGGGAACATCAGATTCCTTTGTTTGACACTCCCTTCAGCAATATAACAACAAAGAACAATGGTAGATATTACTCGACCAGAAACAGGACTAAATATACCGACTCATCCCGAACAATACAATCATAAGAGAAAACGCTTCGATTTTCAAAACAACGAGATCACCAACAACAAGATCAATCATACACAACCATCAATATACCCTAGTCATAACAATAACAACAAATCAAACAATAACGAAGAACTGGAAGAAGAGGAATACTTGTCACCTAAGACACACCCATTTGCAAGAATCAATAATTTCACTCGTTCAGGAAACAGTAATAATCATCGTGATTCAAGAACAAAAACAAAAATGGGAAATTCAGATCCAACAAATGAATTCATGTATCAAATCCCACTTCAGGGCTTTAACAATAAATCTTTATCTGAAGGTGGTTTTGGATTAAATAGTGAAAGAGGAAGTCAACCTCTAGAGTGCGTTTTTCTATTTTCTGCTTGTCTTCGAAACGCTTTTCAATTCATGTGTAAGGTGGTAACCAGGAACAATAAGACAAAGAGAGAACCTGTAAAACTCCACGCTCGGACAATAGTGATATAATTATTGCATTTGATGTTGGCGTCACCGTGATTCTTTATTGTCATTGTGACCCTTGGTTCTTTTTGTCCTTTTTCGATGAAGTGCTACTACTCCATTACCATAACAATCTTCAATTGCCCATCATGCATAACTTCACAAGCTCATCAACCTGCTATTGTTCTACCTTCCCCCTCCTTTGACTTTTTGATCATCTTCTGTGCACAAACATAATTATTCATATTCTATTCGAATTCGAGATTCAATTTGGAGAATACGCCCGCTAATACTTTCTTCGACCTCTACACAGCCTCCGAGCATTGAACGAGCGACTTCAGACACTTGGATTAGGTGGACCATCATTAGATTCATTAGGTACATCATTACCTCGTCAACCTCCACTTACAACCGCACAACAAGCAGGAGCATACGATTCCAATTCTGTGAATCAATCACCACAACCTCAAAATCCTCAACTTGGCTCAGGATTTCAGTCTAATCATTTTTTATCCCCCAATTCGCAATATCAGCAGTTCCAACAACATATTCAAGCTTATCCAAGTGTGACTGAAATAGCGCCAAACGATTCGATAAGTATGTATAGACCCGCACGTGCACCTTCAACGATCGCTTCAAGAGGTCAAAGAAGAGGTGGAACCAACGTTGATCCTGGTGATAACGCTGAAGCACCTTATACACCTGAAGAGGCATATGAACACAACCAAGGCAACAGAGATGGTGGAGATGGAGCAAGTTACTGGTCTCAAGATGACATTACTGCTAGAACGCCTAGAACAGGCGCAGGTGATTTCGTAGATGAGATGACTGTAGGGCCAACTAGTGTATGGACAAAAGGCGATATGTGAGTTTTTTTCTACCTCAACCCTCTCTTTCAAAACCCCCATCCTTCCCTGAGGCCTTTCGGATTAGTAATGTATTGTTAGGCCGTTGACTGATTTTGAACATGTGTTGATAGGGGAAGAGATATGTATGATCATAGAGATCGATTATTGAGACAAGAATCAAACAGAAATCAAGAACATATTGAAGAGATTCAAAGACAGATCAAAGAAGCTAAAAACTTGGCTAGTACAGCAACAAAACTAGAAGCAGCTGAAAAACAACTAAGAGAATTGCAAGCTCGATTAATTGCTGAACAAGTTGCTAGAACACAGATTGAACAAGAATCATCGATAAAAGAAGAAGAAATGCAAAATTACCAAAATGAATGGGCAAGTGCGGTAAGAGCTTTAAGAAGAGCAAGAGATGAAGGTAAGAAATCTGACGAAGAAAAAAGAAGAATCCAAAGATGTTTTGAGGAAGCTAGAGACAAGTGAGTAAATCGACAACTCTCAGCTAATCACTTCAAACTTGCAGTAGCTGATATCTGCCCTTGATACAATAGATTATGGAAATACCATGAAGCTTTGAGAGTACGTGAAGCTAGAGCACAAGGTAAAGAAGAAGGAAGAGCAGAAGTAAGTTCAGCTAATCAACAGACGGTGTGCAATCCGAAGCTAGCTGATTTATATTGTATAGGCATGGCAAGAAGCGGAAAGATGGATGGGCTCTTCACCACCTATTCCGGGTGTCGATCCTGTTCAAGCTGTTCCAGGAGCGGTATTACACCAAACGCCAATGATGCAAAATCACACTCCCATGACCCTTCAATCACCTACCAACCAATATTTTCATCAACAACAAGGTCAACAATCACAATTGCAGCAGCCACAGCCTCAACAGCCCCAACAACAATGGCAGCCACCCCAAGCTGTATCACCTGATCCAAATGCACCAAATCAGAGTATCGCTCAATTGATGGAATACTTCGCTCAGAATCCTCAAGCTTTCCCTGGAGTCCAGCAAAATCAACAGCAAATTACTCCACCCCAGCAAATGCCTCAGCCTCAAGCATCTCAATCAGTACCACAACAACAAGGTATGCCAATACCTCAACACACTCCAGGTCAACAGGTACAGAATTTAATGCCCCAGCAAACCGGATATCAACCACAGAACGTCGGTGCAGCTGCTCAATATCTGCAACAACCAGGTCAATCAATGATGCCACAACATACAGGTCAACAGCAGATGGCTCCCATGATGCCTCAACAACAAGGTGCGCCTCCTCAGCACTCTGCACCTCAACCGATGATGGTGCCAATGATGGTCCCAATGCCTCAGACAACCCCCATGGCAGTCCCTCAAACTATGCCAGCGAATATCAGCCAACTTCCCCCTAATCCAACTCAACAGAGTCATCCGACTGTACCTGCTTACACTCAACCCACAATCCCTCCTCAACCTCCTACGGTGTCCCATAAAACACCCCGAGCGCCCACCGCAGCAGTTCACACCACTCCAGGAAAGGGTCGTACTCCTAATTCTGCACGGACTCAAGCTACTCGATTACCTCCAGCTAATCGTACTGGTGTGTCTACTGTACCTCATGTGCCCCATCCTGAATCAGTAGTACAACCTCATACCGCGGAGAGCTACTTGGAAAGAGTTGATCATGACCCTACCGTCAAAAAGATGATGGGCGGTGCTAAATCCAAGACGATTCATTCATCCGCTGTCCCACCTTCAGAATATTCTAGAGGCCCTACTCAGCCAAACACGGCTGCTAGATCGACTTTTGATGATGGTGCTTCAAATTATGATAAACCTTTACCTAATCCTTTCCCACCATCTCAAGTTTTGGGTAGAAATCAAACCCATCGTACACCTTCTACCGTGAGACAAGATCATAATCACCATCAGAGCAATAATCAACAAAAGATGTCAAGAAGGATGAGTTTGTCAGAAGGATTACATAATTCTCATGCAATTAGAACCAGCCAAATTCCCGGTGGTGATAGATATCCTGCTTTTCCATTAGGAGGTAATCATCAACAAGGTAAGACCCATTCAAGGAACACAAGTTATGGTTCAGTTGATCCTGCTGGTATTGGGCTTCCCTCGTAAGTTATCACAGTGATTCGCATTATAATGGACAAAGCTGATTTTCGAATGATAGTTCAAGAGATGTATCGAATGTCCAATCTCCAAATTCGGAGTATCGAGGAGGCAGAGCTTCAGCTAGACAAACTCCTTCAAAAAATGGTAAAAGCAGTGCACGAAGTCGAGTTGCCGGTGCATTGAGAAATGATATGGATCTAGAAAGTGAATTACCCGATATCGAAGAAGCTGAGGAAGAGGAAATGCGAAGGCTTAGTCAAGGTCATGTGAGTTCCCAGAAGCTCTATCTCATGCAGTTGACTGGAATGGTATTTGCTAACTATGCTCAACTACACAGGTACCCCCTCATATGATGCAAGGACAGATGCCGCCCAATGCGATCCCACCTCCTCACACGATGAGGCAAATGCCTTCTCAGAACGGTCGAGGGCCCCCTCGTGGACCACCTAGTATGCCAAACATGAGACATCGTATAAATGTGAGTAGAATGGTGTCGTATTGACTGATATTGCACTACTGATCGTTTACCTCAGACTGTTATGCCACAACCTCTGGGAGGAGGTCCACCGCCAGTAGGAGGACCAAATAAGACATTCTCCGAACCACACGCTACAAGAGTAGAAAAAGGGCACAAAGGACATCACTCACTTTCTACTTTGTTCCATCATCGTGACCCAGCAGCGGGGAGGACAGAATATTTACCTGAACCTGAATCGACATATCATCCACCTAAAACACATGATATTTTCGTTCCACCTGGATTAGCTCCTGCAGCAGTTAGTGGTGGTGTAGAAGATGTACAAGGTCCAAGAACTTCTGCTTTAGGTTTGAGTGGTTTAGGTCCAGGACAAGGGCCAGATATGGATCAAATGAGAATGAAAGCTCCAACTGTACGTAATAACTCTCAAAGACGTTCTAGCTGGTATGCATAATCACACACCCATCCTCCTTGAAGATGAAGATATAAAGCTCACGAGGAGCGTTTTATTACGCTATTTCGCCGACTTCACCTTCCAATCTACTGAAAATATTCATTATCAATTGTCTTGTCCCCTTCATCAATTATTTATTAATTAAACCATGTCTGTTGTGTTACCCATTATTGACATGTATCAAATTGCCGGAATGTAACGATGAATAGATAACTGTTCAACCACCTGTACGTCCTAGCTCAAGTTATTCGAACAGACTTTAAGCCCGTTCAGAAATACCAAGCTTACAAGAATATTTTCCTAATATCCTAAAGTCGTCCCATTCAAGATCAAATAACCCAGTTTCAGCATATTTCCCTCCTACGCCTACCACTCCAAACCAGACCACTGATGCTCGATCCGAAACTAAAACTGAGATACATCACACAAAAGGTAGACAACCTATTAATCTAGATTCACCACCTGCACCAGGAACGACTCGGCAAACAGTTATAATTACTGAACGAACCAACAATCCAGAGGCTCACCAAGTTCCATTACCTAAATCGAAAAGTAATGCCCCTACTGCTTATTCAGGGTTTAGTCCTGAGCAACAACATGGTCATGCCTACGAACAAGATCCTAGAGACGTATCTCTACCTCCAACAAAAACACAAAACCCAACTGAGTATACTCATAGGGATATGGATGTAGAACCTCGTCAAATTCCTTTACCTAGAAGTATGGCTCCCACAGCTTACAGCACAGCACCTAAACAGAAAGAAGCATTCCAATTCCCATTACCACCATCTAAAAGTACAGCTCCAACTGCTTATACCAAGATCAATAGTAATGGTAATCAGCATTACCAAGAACCACACCAAGTTCCTTTGCCTCCAACCAGAAGCATAGCTCCAACTGCTTATACGGCTAGTCCACCTGAGCCGGTTGATGTACCTGAGGTAAAGTCTTTAGATTTCGCTAATTTCCCTTTACCTCGAGGTGGAGGAACGGTCTATGATCTTAGAACTCAAGTTACTGTAAGTCTTATATGTCCTAGCTTTACTATCACAAACGATCCAAGCTAATTTTACACTTCAGTCGGAACCTGATATTGACGAACCTAGAGGTCCATCAAGATCTCAATCACATAAAACACCTTCATCATCAAAGAAGTCATATAGAAAACCTATACCAAACGGAAATGGTAATGGTAATGCCATGGACCCTAGAAACTATCCTTTACCACCTAGTAGAGCGCCTACAAGAGTAGGTAGAGCAAGTAGTAAGTTATTTATAATTGCCTACCTGTGTTGATATAAATCGCAATGAGCTTGAAAACTGATGATATTATATAGCTTACGCAGCCTCGGTACCACCAATTGAGGAAGTGACTGAACCTGAAAGTGGTAGAGAGAACACTTTAAAAAGACAAACAAAGGTGTATTAGAGGTTTGCAGAGTATGTCAATCTAGGTGGACTATGTGTTCTGAAGGATTTGTCTGCGATAGTAAGACTGGTATATGCTTGACGTATGTTACCATGTCGATGAATACTATGAGAATTGGGAAGAAGAGGGAATTGGTATGTATCATATCTGGTTATACATCTCAAACAAATCATACAACAATATCATTTTTTCCAAACTTTGTGTCGTCAATTATCATTCGTTTATCAATCTTGAAGTCTATATATGGAATCATCAAAGAATCTGTACATTATATTTGTGAACAGTATGAATCATTTCTATCAAATTAAGCTAGAAAAGAAGCAATATCGATATCGTGGCAGGAAGCACGGGTTATGTCCCACCTTGTCCGTACGCCTTGTGCCGTCGTATGCTTTTAAGTCCACATTGCTTGAGCATGGTTTCCATCTAAAGCTGGAGAAGCCATAGGTGAGTTGACATTTGAACTTAGATGATTAGCATTGTTATTAGCGAATTTTGAATGTGTTGAAATTGCTGGACTTTTCAGTGAATCGAGTCTATTGGTTTGAGATCAAAAATTATCAGTTAATCGAGGAGATGTCAAACGCCCAGGAATAACATTCATATAAATGGTTGCAGCAAAAATTGCGAAACTCACCTCCATTCAGATCTAATTCTACCATAAACAGCTCTAAAACTAGATAAAGCACCTTTCTCTTGAACCATAGTCATACTTGTTGTTGTCATATTATTTGTTGTAGTTGAGAATCTTGATCCACCTGGACTATTAGGTATAATAGGTGAATTCACATTCCCACCATTAGAATGATTTGTATTTGTCCAAATTTGATGTGGCAAAAACTCAATTCTGAATCTAACTGATTTAGGTATTATAATACCTGATACGTCTATAGAGGATGAAATTCACCGAATGGGTTAATTTTAGCCAATATAGAACTATAAGAACAATTGTTATGTTGATAACACAACTTACCTCTGATTTCATCAATTCTACACTTTAAAACACCCCATCCATCAGCATCTTCTAAGATTACACTTGCACCGAAAGATTCTAATAATTTTATACATTCTGCTCTTGAACTTGCACAATCATCCGCTGAAATAAGTGTGAAAGTCTATTTTTAGACAGTGTGTCAGCTTACATGTTCCTACCAAAAAATGAGTATCAAAGGATGAAGTTGAGACTTACAGCAGGTTTCCAGCTGAATAGATTTGAAAACCAAGAGGTTTTGACTTCACCTGATGAGCCAACTAATAAAGGTGATGGTGGAGTTGGACTACCTAATGGAGGTGTAGATAACCAAGGAGATCCTTGTGGTGAAAGTAAATCTGATCCTAGTTTAGGTGATGATAAATCCAGTGGAGCGGCTGTCATAAATCAATTAGCGAATTAGCTTTGCATCCATCGGATAGATACGAATAAATTATCATATTACTCACGCTTAGACCTTCTCTTCTTTTCAGTCGTACTACTGCTGGAAACTTTTCTAACTTTTTCATTGAAACCCGTTGAAAACCTTTGAGGTTGAATATTGATGATATTATTTTGATTTTGGGTTGAGTCACCTAAATAAGATCTTCTTTTTGTAATTTCAGGTTTTGGTGCTGTGTTTGGTATAGGTTGTTCAGTTAAACTTCTTCTTTGATTTACAGGTCTTGCAACCGGCATGTTATTAACGTTTGTTAGTACTTTATTATTAACTGGATGTGAGATCGGAGCTAAATCGATTGTTGGCGTAGTTGGTGTAGTTATGATATCCTCTAATTGGGATAAAGCTGGACTTTCTATTTGTGAAGGTGAAGGTGACCCGTTTCCACTAACTACAATAGATGATCTAGGTGAAGCTGATCCAATCAATTGTAATTGTTCTGCAATATCATGGAAAAACTTTTGTAATGCTGCATCTTGAACCTGGGGTACATTGATATTACCTAATGCTTGTCCAACTTGCATACCTAATCCAACATTAGCTACCAATGGTAAAGGAGATGGAGAAGGTGGTGCAGAATTTGCAACTATCGTTGAAGCCGTAGTAACATTGGTAGCAGTAGAGATAGGCGATGGGGAGGAAGGTACAACTATATTTAGATTTAATCCTAAACCAGTTTGGGTTTGACCTGTTGATCCAGGGGTAGGCTTCTGTAAAGTAATTTTAGGTAATCTTGGATCTACAGGTGTAACTGTTGAAGGTTGTTCGATTATTTTTTCTAAATGTGCCGGTGTTCTTGGACTGGCTGATGTTGTGTTTGTTTTGACATTTGAGAGGCGATCTTGTAATTCATTTGAATTACTGTTAGGATTAGGTGAAGGTCTTGGTCCAATAACTCTTGAAGTTGGTGTACTTGGTGATTTAGGCGCTGAAGTCACTACAGCAGGTACAGGTACTGGTGCAGGTCTAGTAGCTGTATGCGGATTGGAGTTTTCTTTATCACCTGAACTATTCGACATGGAAGATCGATGTCTTTCCCTTTCTTCTCTTGGTACAGCTTTGCGTACAGATCCATTATTAGCGGTTGTCGTAGTGTGAGCTGTTGAAGAAGAAGTGGTTGATCTAGTAGATCTCCTATGTGAGGAAGCTGATGAATCAGGTTTTCTTCTTCGTTCTACAAATTGATTAAGGTAATTAGCTTGTTATGTCCACAAAGGAATCGTGAATCATTAAGCTAACCTGTAGTGATCCTTCTTGATTCAGGCTCCGGATTGAAGTTTTCCAAATGTTTATTTCTATATTGTAAAAGTAAAAAGTAGAAAGCTTTTTCCCAAGTTTTCCTACAGATCAAATAGTTACGTTAGCTTTTCCAACTTATATGCCCAATTCGAGAAGAGTCACAAGTATATTGCATGACCTACTCATTAGACAAAAGTGAAGTAACAATCTCTTTCTCAGAAGTACCATTCCATAAAGTTCTCAGATTTCTCAAGATATCTCTATCAATCTCACGTTCTGATCTCACCGGTCTAGCAATTTCTTCCAGTCGAGGAGGTTCAACTAAGTTGATTCTTCTTCCTGAATCTGTATCTTGTTTCCTTTGACAAAATGGATGTCTCATGATTTCTGCCATCTACATAATGTTTATTATTATCATCAGCCTATTCGACATATCCAATTTGGCAGGCGATTATTACGAGTTGCTTAATGGCAGATTTTTCAAAGATGTGGGTGATGAACTTACAGTGATTCTTCTTTCAGGATCAACGACCAACATTCTTGTAATCAAATCTTTGGCATCAGCAGGTAAGTCTGCAGGTACAGTGAATCTACCATTTTTAACTTTCTGAAGTAATATACGGATATTTTCATCATCAAACGGTAATCTACCTGTGAGTAAGGCGAAAAGGATAACACCGCATGACCAAATATCTGAAGCTGCACCATGATAAGACATACCCTATGACAAATAGAAGTATCAGCTTGACATTTTCGCCTTGGACACAGAGTGAAATCGGACTGAGAGCGATTAGAAAAGAACGAAGACAAAAAAGTAGAAAAGTAGAAAGCCAAACTCACAGCAACGATCTCAGGACTAGCATAATGTGGACTACCACAACTCGTTTCTAATAATTTATCTGAAGGTTCTAAAGCTGCCATACCGAAATCAGCAATCTTGATATTCTTTTCTGCATCTAATAACAGATTTTCGGGTTTTAAATCTCTATGACAGATATTGAATCTATGACAATAATCTACACCTGCAATAATTTGTTGAAAGTATCTTGATGCTTCATCAGAAGGTAATCTACCTTGTGAAACTAAATAATCAAATAATTCTCCACCTTCTACATATTCCAAAACAAGGTATCTACGAAAAGGAAAAGACGTAGAGTTAGTATAGATAGTTTATGAGATCTAGACCAACTTGAATCTTATTGTGGACTTGCGGAGACGGTGAACTCACAGCTCTTTTGCAGTTTCCCAAACATCATATAAACTCATCACATTAGGATGGTCAATCAATTTCATGATTACAATTTCCCTTTCAATACCTAAGACAGCTTTATCATGTTTTGCACCTGCATCTGCCATTGACATTCTTGAGGTCATCAGAAGAGCATGCTTGGGCACAATCTTAATGGCGGCATATTGACCTGTTTTGGAATGTTTCGCAATTTTTACCCGACCTGACACCAGTATCGGTCATCAGCTTTGATAACAAATTAAGACCCTCATATAGTACCGTAGCATATAACACACTCACCACTTGCACCTTTCCCAATTGTTCTACCAATTCTCCATGGACCAATAACCTTTGGATCACCAGGTAGATCAGCTGAAGATTTACCTCCTGTAGCTGCGGACTCTTTCTCAAATCTAGTTTGACCTTTTCTTTGCGAATGTCGAACACGAGGTGGTGAGGGTGTTGGGGGATTAGGTACATCAGACATATTGCTGTATTTTGGTTGAAAAAGATTTAAGAGGAACTAAAAGAGATTTAAAAATACTATTAATACTTCTTGATGTGGTGATAAGCGTTATTGTCAGAGGTTGATTGTAGGCAGAAGGATGGCTCTTTTTTCGTATACAAACAGAAATAATAATTACAAGAATTATAGAACAGTAGCAGCCAGCTACTTGGCTGGGTTAAAGAAAACTAGAAGTATTATAAAGGTAATATGTGAATTGTAAAAAAGTAATAATAAATAAAAAGCGAAAAACGAAAGTATGAAAAGAGTTAGTACGAGTAAGGAAGAAGGAAATATTCAGCTGCACCTTGAAAGACAACTTGAACTTATGTTCATCTTTGTTTGACTCTACATTAGTATGCTCTAGTAAGACGATATCTGGTGTTCACTTTTATGGCGAATTTAGCTTGAGCTTGCATGTCGGTAGGATCTAGAAGAAGAGGCTCGTCGAAAGGAACTTGACATTTGTTTGCATTGTTATGAGTTGTATATCAGCCTTCTGTAAAAAGTTATCCTGGTATGTATATTTCCTAAATAGACTAATAATACCAGGAAATCAATTTGAATGGTGATTTCGTCGAAAGAAGGCAAGTCAATTATGGTTGATCATTGAAATGACTAGGCTTGTTCTTTAAACTCGCACATTGTACTCGCTGTTGTTTATACGAGACCGTTGCACGTGGGGTGATGATTTTCGTTTACTCAGAATGTGCTTACTGGTGTGCTTTGACATGTGTTCATAAGAAGAATCGATGAACGAATTCAATTGAAACAGGGTAAATGACCTTTTGGAATCTCCATTGAAAAACATAATAATTCCAGGTGTTCTGACTTTTTCAGATCGATCGGTTTACGAAAAAGTGACTAACTCTGGAGTTGACAGTTGCCGAGACATGCCGGGGCATTACTGACTTATCGAATGGTTGTTTGAAAATGATAATATTTATTACCTTATCTATGACGAAGTTAGGAAGAAAAGAAGAAGTACTTTAGTCGAGGCGATTGTAAAAATAGAAAAGATAAGATAGACCAGTACATGATTCCAGTGACGCGGTACGAGTTCACGTGCCTTTTTTGTCGACTGCGAACATTATGATACCGAACGAGTTGCTTGTCTGAGGATCCATTCGAGTCAACCATGTTCAGTCTTGTCAAGCAAGCATGCTATCAAAGAGAGCTGAATTGAACGAACCCTCCCGTTGTCCATCCAACAAGAGCCTTCTTCCATGTATTTATTGTAGCGACACAAAAACAAAACAGTATGGGCAACACCGGGGATTGAACCCGGGACCTCGTCCAAGATTGAATTCAATCGGAAGGCGTAACTCCCGAAGGACGCGCGATACCACTACACTATGTCGCCAAATCGGTTTTTCAGCCAAAAAACAGAAAACTTTCTATGTATATATACCCAAAAAGTTGAACAAGCTTTCAAAAAGATTGCAGTACACCCATATTGGCTTTCATACACATCATCCATTTTAGTCGGCTTCTAGTTCCCTGCCAATTTAAATAAGGATTAGTAAGTCTTCACAAGTAATCACAGATGAAGATAACGGTGTATGTACCAAAATAATCTTCAACTTTTAGCGTCTATTTAGCTTTTTCTTCCAAAAATGCATGTCTGCCGGATTGCCGATCGGAATTTGATATACAATTTACAGAATTTATGCCCCGCGTACGTATAGCACCAGTACACAAAACGTAACAATTGGAGCCTAAAGCCAGAACCGCCAAATTAAATTGGCTTAAATACATAGTCTAATAGTCTAGATTCAATTCCATTCACCGCGGTTCTAAGGCGATCTTTGATTACCACTATATGTGACTACAGTAATTGCAATGAAGACGTATCCAAGAGAGTATAGTGTAGTACGTCAACATGATCTCTGACCGATGAACCGATGCCATTCGCTGTGATAGGTATGACCGATGCATGTTTCTCATACAGAGACAGGCATATGTATGAACAAAGAAAAGAAAAAAAAGATTAAAAAATAAGTTATTTTGGAATACCAGATTCAAATTGAACGAATAGGCAGGAATGAAAAGCGGGAATGTCACATTTCATCCTCATGCTGCTATTCAGGGTCTGGACTTTTAGCACATTAAAAAAATGATACAACAGCAAAAACACATACACAAATAGTGACGTCGGTTGTATAGTACAGTTAAAATGTTAAAATAAAATCATCGGTTGAAGCCTATATGTTACGCTTAATACTAAAATCTCATCATACCTCCCTCGTAAACAAAATCATCATATCCTTGCTGCGATTGAGTTTGAGCGCAACAATCATATTCTGATCATCATCTTCATCAGTCTGTTCGACGTGGTGGATTGTATGTCCAGATCATTATCCTTTATATTTGTGTTGTGTATATACAGCTACATTTCCCCTATACGACTCTTTCTCTTTGTTCCGGGATAATTCGTGTATAGATAAATAGACAAGGCACTTATCACTAGTCGTTAGATCCAACTTAAACTTTTCACTTCAAGACCAAAAATTCACCAATAACCGACCAAAAGTCAACGTCGTCACATCAATCTCTACATTCCTGTGCTTTTCGCCACCATCGAATCCACATTTATACATATAGGATCAATACACAACCTAGATAGCCAAGAGCCATAACCAAAAGAAAGAAATCTCTAACTAGTCTACTACGCAGATCCTCCACTTCCTCTTGGCGGTCTTGTGGGTAGTTTGGTCACGAGGATCGACGTTACCTCACATCCTAATTACCTCGCATTCCTCTAACAACCCCAGTCAACATTCCTCTTTTCCCGATACTGTAAATTAGCGGATTAGTAGTTGATGTCAAACTGAAAGGACAGAACAGAAGGATAGGTAAGGGAAGGACCAGGAAGGGACACACAACTACGAGTGCGGTAAGTTTTCCGTCACCGATGCATATACAATGCTTGTAACAAAAGGATAGACCACGAATAATAGGCACCATTGTAATTCGGACCACCAGAAACAGCCCTTTAACGTTATTCATGACTTGACCACGCTCGCTGACCATAATATTTTTGTGTAGTATCACAATCTATTTTATAATTTTAGTTTCCTATTACATCTTTCCAATCACACATAACACCTCTATACAAGATGCCATCGATATTTGCTAGAAATAGACGATCGTCTGAAGCTATGCCAAATTCCTTTGGCAAGGATGATTCACCCGCTCGAAAACAGCGATTATCAGTAGACTTGACGCATCCTGATTCAATGAATGGTTCACCACCACCATCAGCAGGCAAAATAAAAGCATTTTTTGGAGTCGGAGGTAATTCATCACCTGATCATGAAGGAAAGAACGCATCATTGAAAAAGAAATTAACATCACCTTCAACTTTCTTCAAATCATCAGTTGATCTCAGTTCACCTAAATCATTTCCAGCAAATCCACCACCACATTCAACAGCAGATCAAGCTTTAGCAAGATACGCAGATCTTACACCTCGTACGAATGGTCATGTATCTACTGAAAGATTTGCATCACCCACATTAGCTCCAGAATCTTTCGCTCTCGCTTCAACAAGTTCTCCTGAAGGTGCACCTCGTACAAGTAAAGATGGCCGAAGAGCTTCAATCAGTTGGCAGCCATCTTATCCTCTAGTAGTACCAGATGATCAGTATGCCAATATACCGCCTGATGGGCAAGTATCACCAAGATCAAGTGGATTAGCTCTTCCAGCAGAAATTATACCTGCTCCTGTGAATGAAAATAGTAAAAGACGATCCATAGATGCTTCAGATGAATTATCGAATTGGCCTACAATGCAGCCTACCGCAAAATCATCTTCTCCACCTATATCTGCTATACAGACCCCTGTAACACCTCAGAAACAACAATTCTCTCTACCTTCTCCACCTTTAGCAGGTCCAATGGAAATCAAAAGATTAGACGCTCTTAGTCCACCCGACCACCCAGGTGGAAGACGAAGACCATCGCTTAGTATAGATATTTCAGATGTTGCTATGCCAGGATCGACAGCTGCCCTTGCTGCTGCTCAAAAGGAGCAAGCCAAGCTTACACAGCCAGAAACAGCCCAATCAGCTATAGACTTTAGACCAACATCATTAGCTGGTTATAGCCGCGTACCCCTCAATGACACAGTACCCAGAACATCCTCAATATCGGTACCATCATCTCCCTTGACAAGTACGAGACCACGACCCAATCCACCTTCTCGGAAATCTACCTTAATCCAGAGTCCACCTATGCCCCAACCTATAAAGAATCTACCTACCATGCAGGGCTGGCCCGGGTACTCTGCCAGAGAAGGTAGTGGGAATGTCACACCTGGATGGGGTCATTTAGCCAAGGAAGGTGGACCCAAAACACCAGGAATATTAGGTACACCGACTGGAGGACCAAGAACACCAGGATTAACTGGTTTCCCCTTCTCTTTACCTCCTGTCTCGACGCCATCTGGTAAAGGCAAAGAAAGAAGTGCATACACTGAACAGGAAATCAGAAAGGCTAAACGAGCCATGGTGAGTCACTGTCTTGATGTAGGAGTCTGTTCATCCCTGATGCTGTTTTAGCCTGTCATGCTTCGACAACCGTCTACTGCACCGGCCAAAGAGGAAGAGGGAGGAGATGCAGGAGATGATGATGATGATAGTGACGGTGAATCAGAGACTGAACTGGAAGGCGGTGGATCTGATGACGATTCAGAAGGAGAGACAGAGACTGAACCTCGATCATCAAGCTCGCGAGGTGCATTAGGTCTTGCTGGCAGATTTGCAAAAAAGAATAAAGGGAAAGGAAAAGCATCAGCCAATGTATCGCCCATGGCTAAATCCGTTGTCAGAGAGGAAGAAGGTAAGTTGCAACAACAGGCTTCTGAAACCATGCTAATCAAGTGCGCTTCAGATTCTGGTTCACCATCTTCGCCTACTGCACCAATCTCACCATTATCTGAGCGACGACAATACAATCTCACTCGTGTGAATCCAGCTATGGGTTCTCCCTCAATCATCATTCCTAAAGCAAACGGTAAATCAGTTTGGTCTTTAGCGACACCCTCCGAAAAACGACCTTCAGGCAATTGGGCTCAATTCGGTTCCCCTTCCCCTCGTGCTACTCCAGGAATTCCAGCAACACCTGGAAGAGCTGCCTTACTCCGTAACGTATCTTCTTACGCGTCTACAGCGGTAACTTCGGAGGAAGGGTATTTCGATTCTGCGCCTACTTCATCCCAAGCTAGTTCTACCAACCTATCTATACCTGCTAGATCCGATGAACCAACGCTTTCCAAAGGCACTGGAGGCGAAGAACTCGTCAGCAGCGCCATTGTGGATCTACAACTCAGTCAAACAATCACCACCTCCCCTATTGCGACTACTGATGTAGTTCACGATGGGGATGGTGATGCCGAAGAGGAGGATGATGATAGCTCTGATGTGGATACAAATGAAGGAACTCATGAAGGCTCTGTCGAATCTCCTCCTATCCCTATTCAGATATCAAATCCAACATCAGCATACACCACTCCCGAAACTGCAGCTAGAACACCTGCGTCACCTATCCGACCATCACCTTCAACTCGGCCATCACTATATTCTCAAGTATCTCGATCAATGGTCAATCTACCTTCTAAACCCACCGTAAATGATTCGGAACAAGTAATCGAAAGATCATCTGTCAAACCTCGCTTGGAAACCGTACATTCGGGTGAAAAGGTTCCCACACATATTGATCTTCCACCAAGAATACCTGAAGGTAAAGTCTTATCTACTCCTGCAGGTCCAGCGACACCTGCAGAATGGGCCAAACCACCTCCCACACCTGCGGCAGGATTTGGTGGATTTAATTTCTGGGCTGGAGGAGTCAAAAAGGAACAACCTCAACTGAAACGTCGTAGATCAGCAGATGATTTAATGAAACCACCTCCAAAATATGAACCTCCTTTCCCTGGCGTTTTCATACCAAGACCAAGAGATGAAGAAGGTAGAGAGAAGCTGCCAAAGTATTGGTGTTCAGTAAGTCGGATACCTGATGCTTGATGACACCGCTTACAGGCTAACACTACTTGGTTTAGGTTCACATTGAAGGTATGTTACCTAGAAAAATGGAATTCTCTTCACCTGGTCATCAATCACGAGACCGTTCATGGAAGAAATTATACTTTATTATTCATGGAACGAGTTTCTACGTTTACAAATTTGACCCTCATCGGTTCCCCTTGAAAGTCGACGCGCCTGTGCCTACAATAACGGAAGATGAAGTAGATGATAGTATACATATCCATTTCCCACCCTCCAATGAGAGAAGGGGATCTGTTGGTTCTCAAAGTGGCACAACTAGAAGAGGGTCTATTTCTGCCGTAACTGGAGCGAACGGTGCAGATGCAGGTAGAAGGGGTAGTGTACCTGAGAACTTTTTCGCTGCAACTGGTAGAAGAGGCTCAAGTTCCAGTAATGTCGCACTGCCACCAAATGGAATCCCGACTTCAGCTGGAGCTGGATCTGGTACTTTTGGTGTTACCGCTGGTTCAAGACGTGCATCCGATTCATCTCAAACATTCCCTAGACGATCATCCTTATCAATCGTGACAAACGCATCGGATTCGGCCGATGCCAAAGATGCTAATTTATTCCCCAACATGAACAATAACGCACAAATAAGAAGAGGATCATCATCCGCACAATCTAACACAACAACCTCGACCTCTTCTTCCTCTACAGGTGGAGGTTTAGCATCACATTTTCAACATAATTCAATGGTTAAACAATATTCATTACAAAATGCTGAAAGTGGATTAGCAGCAGATTATCATAAAAGAAGAAACGTAGTTAGAGTTAGAGTTAATGGTGAACAATTCTTATTACAGACAGGTGATAATAGAGAAGTTGTTGCTTGGATTGAAGCTTTCCAAGCTGCTACCAACGTTGCTTTGGATTTGGACGAAAGACCAATGCCTAAAATTATCACTTTACCAAGAAGACGTAGAAGAAGAGCAGCAGGTGGTGCAGCAGCAAACAGAACCGCCGCCGCAGCTAACGGTACTGCAGCTGCAGGTACGGCAGATACACCCGAAGGCAACGCTGCTGCTGTTTCGGCTGCTGATGCTGCTGAAAGGGAAAGAGAAAGGATGTTGGTCGAAGATCAACAGGCCGAGGTTGTCGGTTGATTGCGCATTTAGAGTGCGAAGCAATTTTTTTCGGAATCTAGGTCAAGAATGTTGTACTATCAGCCAATATACAAATAGGTGATTCTTTCTATATGAAGAAAACTCTGGACACACAGAGAAGAGTGGAGTGTCGTTGTCAAGTGCATTGGAATCATCGACACTTTCGAGTCATGTAGCATATTATTACAACTAACATATATTATCCGTTCACTTTTGTCATAATCTAGTATCCTATCAAAAAGTTATATCTTCAATCTTTATAGTTCACTCATACAGTCCTTGAGTATTTTTGGTTTTTCATTTTTTTCAATTTAGTCACTTATAATATCATAAACAATGGATCGGCATCGGAAAACAGGACTGTTTATCTTCATGGATATATTTTTATATGCATTGCTATTATCGCTTTATACTTGTACAACTCTACAATCGCAGACCGAAGAACATGAATACTGAATTTTTATCCAAGATTCCATAATTGTAATGCTAGTTGACACTGTGGTCTAAGGCCACCGTGCTCTAAAAGAACTAAGATCGATAGCAAGTACCTTTGTCCATATATATATACCATAGGAATTAGGGAAAAAAAAGGGAATCTTATAGATACCGATTTATCTATTCTTCCCTTATTCTTTTAGAATCATCACCATTAGTTAAATCTTTATTACCAATATCAGATGATGATTGAGCTTGAGCATTTTTAGCAAAATTTAAACCATTTTTAATTATATTTTCAACTAATTCTTGTAACTTTTCATCTGGTTGTTCACCTTTTTCATGACACTCTTTCATAATTTTTTCTGATTCTGCCATTAAATAATTTGATTGTTCTTCTGTAAAATTTTCTAAAGCTAATGATGATATTCCATCCGGATTTTCTATTTCATCTACATCAATTTCTTCTCCTTCTTCGTCGTCGTTATCATTATTTTGACTTAAAGATGATGGTGGTCTTTCAGATTCAGGTAATAAAGAATATAAATATTCTGATATCTCAGGTTGATCTTCTGATAATTGATCTGCAGCCTATAGTATGATTCAACGCGATAAGCTTTTAGCCCTTCTCTAGAGATATAGAGCAGAGTAGTACCACTTGGAAGAACACATGGAATGATTCTTAGTATCCCACTCACAGACAATCCTTCTTCATTTTTCCATCCTACTTCAGCACCATTTTCGATCAAGAATTTAGCGGCATCTAAAGTTTCAACAACGAATAAAGGTGTTTCACCATCATCATCCGGTATATTTATATTACCACCTTTCGATAATAGATACGTCAATAATTCTAGATGTGCGTATGATGCTGCTGCGTGCCTGTAAGAGTACAAGAATGCCAGTAAATCAGCATGATTCTATAATTGAAAAGAGTATGATAGGTAAAAAAGGGATACTTGTCATGATGCTAAACAGATATGCTTACATTGGTGTATATGAATTAGAATCTTTGTCATTTGGTGACATTCCCTCGCTCTCTATCAAGTACTATGTCGAAATATTTGTATTAGCCGTGGAAATTACCACAAACAAGTTGGGAATATGACAACTGACCTGCACTCTTTCGAGATCTCCATCACTCGAAGCTACCCATAGATTTTTGTTTGATGAGGATGTTTGTACCATATTCAAGAATCGTAATTTCGCTTGTTACTATATACTTGTTATGCGATTTGTCTGAACTTCCTGTTAAAATCTGAGATTGTATTTCGTTAAGTATGTTATTTCGTTAAGTAACAGAGAAAGCAGATATATGTTAACTTAAAGATTTGAACTTCTTCAGCTTAAGTGGCGAAAGTGACAAACGTGAAAATAATCGATATGAAAAGCGATGACATCATCATATTCTGAAACGTCTGTTGCTGTAAAGACGTGTTTTGAAGAGGTTGAGACTGGTGATAACAGCGACGATTAGCTCAGTCTTGACTGTGTCATCCACAATACTAAAAACCTCAACAAGGCCAAAGAGCTTTCTTGTATAACCTTCTATATAGCTAGAAGGAACTGCTCTCAATCTATGGAGCTAGTTCCCAATCATGTCAACTCAGCTAATTTCGCAAATTCAAACCATCTCTCAACAGCCATCAAGCTCACTTCAAGCTGAACAAGTTAGATCACATATAGATGCATATTTTTCAGATTTGGATTCATTACTTCACCCTTCAGCTGGACCAAGTAAAAGGAGGAAAAGGAATTTAGAGGAAGAAATCAAGTATTGGGAAGATAAAGAATCCAAATCATCAAGAGAGGTTAGTAAATAGACTTGTTTTGCCTTTCTCACCATCAGATCATATATATACTGATTCAATGTAATATCGATCCGTTAATTCCTGTCAAATCCAATTTTAGCTTGAAGAGACTACCAAATCTTTACCTGAACAAATAGAAAGCACTCAAACCAAATTACAGACTTTATTGAGTTCCGCACAGGAATTATCATTACAGAGATACTCCATAGCGGATAAGTTAGCAAATCTAGTATCTGATCTATCTTCATCGGATACAAACACAGAACAAGATGATAATGTGGCTGATGGGCAGACTAAAGACAACACAGAAAGTATATTGAGTCAATTAGAGTCACTGCAAAGTGAATTAGGTAAATTGGAAGCTGGTTTAGCTTGGGCTAAGATCTTAGAACAGGTCGTGGTCCTCAGGTGAGCTGCTTCGTTCACTTTTGCTACCAAGTTTCTCAATTAGCTGACACCGCGGAGTAGTGAAAAGACCTTGGACAAAACGAACCATAAACCCACTCCTTTATCTGCTATACCGCATTATCGCCAGTTGAATGATCTAGTCCGACGTCTCGAGGGTACATTACCCACAGAAATGGCTTTGATGAAGGTAGTGACGGAAATTAAGGACAGGACATGGCAAGCATTGAAAGAGATCATGTCTAAGTGAGTCGCAAAGGGTTATTGCTCTAAATCCCTGTAACAAGCTAATTGATTGTACTGTAGGGATCTTCTGACAGCCTGTGAAACTCTTGGCTGGCCAAAGAAAGTAATTTACGAAAATGTGTCCCTAGAAGCTAGAAGAACATTCGAAAGAGCTTTCCAGGACTTGTTGTATTTACAAGCCGAGTAAGCTTTATTAGTAGGCTCCTGTACCTAGTGTTCTAAGCTTATCCAATATCGATTGCAGAGGAGAAGACCTCCATGGTGAGAACAGACCTCCACATTGGTCATCTGGAAAAGGATTGTATCCTATACAAGCTATGATCAAGCCTATAGAACTTAGATTTCAGTATCACTTTATGGGTAAAAAAGGTACAAATAGGGTTGATAAGGTATGTTACAAAGATCCCTTCTGAGAAGAGTATCTGGCTCATCGCGGTATGCTGTGAAACTTGTAGCCTGAATGGGCTTTTGCCAATATTCTAGATCAGATATACGAACACCAATCTTTCCTCTCCGCTTATCTTCAACAACTATCTGCCAAAGCAGGATACAACGATATTGACATAAAATCCGAATTCACCTTACTGCTATTACCGATTTTATTGAATTTATTGAAATCCAGAATACCACATTTACTTGATCACCCTGCTTTGTTAGCACATACGATATATCAAACTATTATATTTGATGAAGCTGTTAAAGAAGGCGGGTTTGAACTTGATTCAACATCAATTTACGAGGATAGAGAATCACCGGTGTGGGAAGGTTTAAGTGGATTGATATTGAAAGAACAAGATTGGTTCGAAAGATGGTTACAAGGTGAAAAGAAATGTAAGTTCGGTCATATAGCTATATGCAATCCTCAAGCTTAGCTAACGGTCAAATCTCCGTAACCTCATCAGTCGCCGACGGACAGCTCAATGAAATCATCTCGTCTTCTGAAGCATGGACGATAAGTGACGAGGTCAACGAAGAGGACGACAACCAAATTAGTGGACTGAAATCTACTGTTAGTGCTAGACAAGTGAAAGCTTTGGTCGAACAGATTACAGGTGAGGAGCGGCAATTAGTGAGAGGTTCACAGATTTGCTGACCCAGTGACCCTCGTCAGATCGATATGCTCCTTTGCCAGACCTAGCCTACAAATTACCCTTCTTGTTGTCCATTCAATTACCTATACTTCAAGCTTATCAAACCCGCATATCTGGCTCGCTAGATGCTTTCGAGACCCTTTCATCGGCTTTTGTTCGAGTTGTTCCAGGAGCGTTGTCCGGAAATACAAGAAGTGGAGTACATATAGATCAAGCCAAATTGACTTCCGGCAAAAATGGATTAGAACGACTGATGAAAGCTTGGCTGTCCGGTCAATGGATTGAAGAAGGAATGAAGAGATGGGAGGATGATCTCGTATGTTGATAGCTCCTTTATCCTCAGTTATAGCAATCTTTGGTCAGTATAGGAAACTGACTTGCTTCCACTTTACCAGTTTTTCGTCGAAGTTTCTTCCGATCTTTCAGCTTCACAAACTCTCAAATACAAATACGCGTCAGATCCCCTTCTTCCTTCCTCACTCAAGCAAACATCTTCTGTAGACTCTGATGTCTCCGCATCTGTATTTGATATTCTGATCGAACGATATACTCATCTAACATCAAGAGCAGAAGATATGATAGTCAAGTTAATCACTGTAGAGACGGAGAATGAGCTGAAACAGCATCTCACCAGGTATGTCGGTCAAATCAGCTTCCATATCCATCAAAGCCATAGGACAATCAAGCTGATCCAATTGCCTTTCTGTAGAAAATGGGATCGTCCACCTTCTGTAGAACCTACAGACCCTTCTTCTCACCTGCTAGCAGCTTTGACTACTTATTCAACTCACCTCACTGCTTTATCGACGACCTTATCACCTATAACAGTATCTAGAATATATAGAAAAGTAGTCGACCATTTATCTAATCATATGCTTCAAAGGGGAGTCTACGCTGGATGGTCAAAATTCAGTGAACACGGTGGAATAGATCTGAACTTAGAGGTCAAAGAATGGAAAGAAGCTTCATCAAATTCGCTTTCGAGTGCACCATCGATGACCGCGATTTTATCAATAAATACACCTTGGAAAAAATTAGAGGACATATCAAGAGTACTTAGTCTGCCCACGGGAGAAGCTAAAGATAAAGTCACTTTCGCTCAAGGTATGGCAAGTGCTTGGGATGGAGAAGAAGGTTTGAAACTTTTCAATGATAGGTTGAATACAAATCTGTCAAGAGAGGAATTGCAAAGTGTGCTAAGAAGGAGAGGAGAATGTTGGAGATAGTAGTAGAAGCGTGTTTCCGATATGCGCAACTGTTTTAGTGTATTGTATTCCAACATAGTGTCCCGTTTGCTACATCATGCATGCTCATACCATATATAGCTCTGTCGCTACCATCTGATTGCTCATCGCCATCAGATAACCACGTGACTTGACTGACTGACCTCCACTTCGAGCAAGTTACATATATTGTGTGTGAGTATATAATAAAGAAGGTAGTACGAAGTGATGTATATTGCTCTTGATGTTCAACTTCTTGCCCTCAGTACAACTGTCCCACAGACACAGCCGCTCTTAAAGATTGCACTTCTTTTAATCTTCCATTCTTTCACCTCAGCCTGACCACTCACGTTGAAATGAAACACGGCTTCCACCCACGAAAAGATTAGTTTAACTCAATCGCTGACGATATCCAAAATGTCATCGTTACTTCCATTCTTCTCCACTTCGCCCACAGTCTCAACTTCCACTTTACCCACCTCACCCAACACACTGAAAGCTACAAGGCGACAAAGTATCCCAACGCCTTCGACAGGAGAAATGAATGGGCAACTGCCGACACCTTTACCTTCATCTACATATTCCCACTCGAGGGATATGGAATCCGAAGCTGGACCTTCGACCTTGTTTCCTTCATCATCACAGCCTTTACCATCCAACTCTCACTATATTAACGATACACCTTCGATTCCTTCAACTTATAGATCATCTCGAGAGAATAAGACACCAACACCGCAGCCAACCTCATCAATAACGAAAGAATTATTCAGGATAAGTAATTTGGTTATGAAATTGGATAATGATAGAGTACAATCAGTCAAGGAGAATGATAGAAGGCTGGATGCTATCGAAGAGACAATTGATAGAAGGTTGAATAGTATAGGTGATATCTTATCTGGATTTGTAGATAAAGAAAGAAGTTCAAGAATAGATCTAAAAGGTCTGGTAGAAGGTTTGAACGTCAGATTGGAAACCCTTGAAAGGGTTTGTAGATCCATAAGTCGTAGCCAAAGTGCTTTAGAATATCCAACACTGAACGGAAACGGAAGCGGAAACTATACGACACACATAGATGGTTTCCATAACGACACTTTGGATATAAATAGTATCGATAATAACAATGCAGACTATCTCGATACCCAGAACCAATTACCATATTTAGAAAGAGGTATCAACCCGCAAGATATCATGCAACCCCCTATCCAAACTTCAAGCGGTATGAGAAAGAAGGTAGCCGCAGTCATTACTAGAAGTCATGATAACAACGATTCTAATGAAGAGTAAGTCATAGTATCACACCAAAGCAAAAGTTATGCTAAAAAAGCTTTCATCTGTAGGGGTTACGGGATGGACGATCTCAACGAAGCTGGATACGGAGAAGCTCCTAAATCCACTTCGAAGCATGCAACACGCTCCAAGCGAACAATAGAAATCCAGCCTGAACGTACGCCTTCTTCTTCATCGACAGATGTCCACGATTTCGAAGAAAATCAAGAGAATGAAGAAGAATCTATCAATACATCCCCACAAACTGCACGCAAATCACCCTTTCCTTCTCAGCCTCCGGCCTCTATCTCGTCAACTCAATCTAAGAAAAGAGGTAGACCAAAAGGCAGTAAGAACAGGGTAAAACCTGCTTCAGTCTCCGATCAATTTAAAATATCTGAGGACAATCAAGCTCAAGACAATTCTGATGATGTGGATGTCGACCTTGATGATCGGCCCGAGAGAGCAGAAACGGAATCATCATTCGAGCCTGAGGAGGAATCGCCAAAAAAGAGGAAGAAGGGAAATGCAACTAGAAGAGGAAGGAAATCACTTAAAAGTGAATTGGAAACAGAACAGAAAATGGAGCGAGAAAAAGCTAAATATGATAGAACGAAATATACTCAGAACGGTACAGTCAGAATAAGAAAATTCAAAGGTCAAGTCAGGTTAGCGGTCAAATGCCTAGGACCATCAGATGGTCGAGCAGTTACAGAGGCTACTTGGCCTAATAAAGGACCAAATACCGCAAAAGGAAGACTGGTGAGTTCTCTAAAGGATTGCAGTAAGACCAAATTTGACTGATTATTTGATCATTTTCAGGAAGAGATTGTCTGTGATATCGTGAGTGAATAAACGTTTATCTCATAGGAACGGACTGACGTTATGAGCAATATCGCTCGATTATACTCTTAGTGTAAAGGCAGATGTCATTGGTCGTGTGCGGGCTTACCAGAGGATAAGGATATGACCCAAGAGACATGGATGTGCCCAGATTGTGAATACAAAACCACTGTAGAAGGTAAGCGAGACACTTGCACAGATTGTTCCACATACTTTTGGTGTTTCTGTGCTAATCTTTTCTAAACAGAAATTCCAGCAATCTTGATAGATGTAGTTCAACAATTGAAGTGTATAAGGTATAATTGTATTCTCCGGTAAGCTTTGAAAACGAAAATCCAGATTGAAATGTGATGCTAATCACTGACGTATCAATATTCGTAGTGAAAAGAGAGCTCTTGAAGCCGAAGAAGGAGCAGAAGAAAGGTATTTCGTCGAAAAAGTTGTTGGTAGACGAGCTATTGCTCGTGATCCAGAGACTAAAAAGAGAATCTTTCAATATTTGGTCAAATGGGATGGTTATGAGTTGGATGAGTGTACTTGGTAGGTTCATATAAGTCAATACAACACATCGGTTGGAGGCTGATCTTTCTGATAGGGAGCCACTAGCCAATCTGGAACATCAATCAGAAAGACTTCTAAGTAAATATGAAGAAGCAGCCAAAAGAACTAGATCGAATTTGAAAATGAGAGTTTGCATATTACCTGAAGCTAGGAAATGTTGGGATGAGAATACCGGTGATCAGATATTTAACGAGAAGAAGGGAAAGTTCGATGAGGGAAGTGACGAGACTGAAGAAGATGGGGAAGATCAGACTGACGATCAAGATGTGATAGAACATAAAAATATACAAGAACTTCCAGAGCAGCCGAGCTTCGAAGATATCGATCAAATACCAGACGTTACTATGGATGTTCAGGAATCAAGCGAACAGGAGAATTCTACAAGCATAACGGAAGAGACTGAAGAATCTGTCAACATGGAATCAGGGAATCAAGTAGAAACTGCCGGTGACGATGAAGTTACGCCATCTGAAGATTTGCAAGAAGGCGCCATTACAGATAAATCAAATAACACAAATACCGAATTTGAAGAACACGATGAGAACGATATATTTAACGCGCAAGAACGAAATCAGTGTAGTGAGGATGACCAGAATCTCGATGAATTAGAAGATGAGGAAGAACAACTGAAAGCTGAGGTTGATGAAGATGACGCAGTAGCTGTAGCAAGAGCGTCTGATTCTTCCATTGACGATAACATTGAAAGTGGAGGTGGAAGTTCGACTGAAAAACAATCTACTCAAAATCAAGTGACCGAGGAAGCAACAGATGTCACGAAAGAAGCCGACACTCAACAAAATAAAAACAGTCATCCTACTGAACTCCTGAATGAACCTCCGAAAGAGAAAAAGTCATTATTTCATATTAGGTTATTCTAAGAACTGACAGTTCAACCAAAATGATTCTCGGGCTAGAATCTTGCAGAAGGCGATGATCACCATACGAAGAATCCTCAATCCATTTGGCAAAGGTGGATAGCGATTATACACGTCCAGCGCGAAATTCCTATAGTACAGCATAGTACGAAAAATATAATAGGGGATATTCCTCACAAATGAATATATACATTGAAATCTGATGGTATCGTAGTATTGTCAATGGTCATAAGTATTATAGCTTGTTGTACCAGTATCAAAATCCGTAAACAGAAAGATCCGAAGGAGAAACCTTTGGAAATTGTGATAATTGTGTATTGTCTTCGATATAATAGTCATGTATGTCATGTATATCATGTGATAATCAACAGAATAATTTCAGTGAATTTGCTTTGTATCCACATCCTATCACTACGGTAGTGGTCTGACTGGTATTATATCGAATCATGGTAACATTGACTTAATCTGTTTCGAATAAGATGCATTTCTGCATATATGATTACAACACTTCAACTAAATATGCTTAAGAAGATTTTATGATTTTGATTTACGATTTTGACTCAACACATTGTACTCATATATCATAAGAAGCGGCCTTTCTATCTTCCGACATCAATCTCCAATGCTATGACAAACAGCAAGGTAAAGGATTCAACATATCAGCCTTTGATATATGTCAGACTATACGGGAGAGAAATAGTGAAATAAAGGCACCGAACGGAGAAGTTCATTATTAGCTTTGAGTTGTCGACATACCTCTAGAATCAGTAAGAAAGTGAAAGATTGCATATCTTGTAACCTAATATGGGGCGAAAGATTGTTCTTAGCTATTTGTATGGTATATTGTAATCCCATCATTAAATAGTTTCTACAAGACTCCACTCACCTCCAATTATTATTAACAAAATCATATCCATTCTTAGCTATCTCTTTAGCTAAGTCATCATGTCCTTTAATTTTACCATCAGGTGATCCGTTGAAAAAAGCCATTATATCGCTATTCATCAGAACGATCAGTTCTGCCACAACGACCTGAGAAGTCTTGATATAAGAGGAGGACCCACTGAATATCTGAATAATCTAGCTTTATAGGTACATATTGGTACCATGGTATCAACGTTTCCTAAGTAGATCAGATTGTCAGGCATTAATCGCCTATCCACTAAGATAGCTTGGACATTTGGACTACTCACATGAAACCATTCCGGCTGTACAAATACAATTACGAAATTCAATTCAGCTACTGAGGGACTAGCATAGTCACGTAATAAATAGCTATCACTCACGTATAAAGTGCTCTTCAATACAACATTATTACTGCTTAGCAATCTTCTGAATCTTGAACTCCATCCATTTCTATCATCATCAAATCATTACATCAGCTTTGACGAAATTCGAAGATACTGCAGCTGGAAAAGCTTACCCGTCGACATCGACAACGTATTTGTACCTGTAAAAAGATCTCAGCTTACATTACGCTGAGAAACACGAGCTCAACGGATCAGCTAACCTGAGAGCATCCTCCTTTCTCACTCTACCCATAAATTCAATCTCTCTCAACATATCGTCGCAAGACCCATCAGCTTCGTCACACTGTAATAACAAATCGTCAGTTCACGTTCCTCCTTATCGTACTACTATAAAACAAGGTAAAAAACAACTGACCTGAGATGGTACGCCACTCAAACCAATATCCAACCATTTATTCAGTTGTTCTCTTGTGTATTCACCCACATGCCCATTGGGAAGAAGCACGGGCGTTAGGTCATCGGTCGTAGAGGTATTATGTGCGAAGAAGTGTAACCTCTCTCTCTGTGATTGACGCCAAGGAGTTTTGCGTGAATGGAATAGACCAGTAGCTGAACCTCGCTATGCCAACGAATATTGATGTCAGAGTAGAGAAGATGCAGCTACGCAAAATGACTTACCCAGAACGCTTTGGCGATGTTCTTATTTTCCCATTTTACGTATTCCACTTTTTCTGCGTGGAAGGGTAAGATGAGCTTGGATCTAGTTTATCGGTTTGCCGAAGACTCGGACCCACCAAATACGCCATCCAGTGGTACACCGACCAAATCACTATTCCACATAGTCTAGAGAGGTAAGATCAGCTAATGGTTGCTTTACCATTCTATCGTAGCAATCTAAGCTGACTTTACAGGTGGCCACCACAGGTGTCATTTCGACGGCTGCTCTATGCTGTTCCGATAACAGTATATGATGCTGTTTTGTCATGTCAGCTTCATATCTTTAATGAAGGATGGAATATCTCACATAATTCATCAAATTTGGGTCTGAGCAATAGTCTGCACTTCTTTCAAAATCGGCGATGAATGATTTCTCGACTAAGTGACGTTGTACTTGAACCGTAAGCTATTTTATAACTGACCTCAAGACTGGAAAAAGCTTACCTTCTCTGCCTGTTAAGAAATCAGGTTGATGTAAATCGTTCAAGACCAAATCAGTCGCTCTTGTTTTCAATGGTGAATTATCGGGACATGACCAAGCCCTGTAAATCGTTCATCAGGATGACTGCATGTCTCAAACTGGTGAGTGATGAAAAACCCTTACCATCCATATGTCCATCGCATAGATTGTTCTGCTTTATCTAATTGTGCTTTTGGCCAAACTACAGTAGTAAGGTTAGCCATTTGGGAGTTCTACCCTAAGTTTCGTAGCTTACCTTTGCCGGATTTAGCTAAACTTTCAGCTTTTTCTCTGAAAGTGTTATGCACCATTCCTCTCGGACCATCATCAGATGAGAACGGCAATTCCAAGGGTGGATCCATCCGAAACATTTCATCTGGTAATAGGGGTAGGATAGGTAATAGAAGGGTGAGAGTATTGCTGAAAACAAGTATGATGAATTAGCTATCTGCTCATGTCTATTCGCACCTCGATACTGATGAGAGGCAGCGGTACGACAGACATCATTAAGTTGAAGATAAGTATTGAATGAAGCTGATCGACTCCTTTAACTCACTTGCATCTCCAACCCCAAGCTTCCTCACCTTGAATGATAATTCTTCCTTTACCTCTCTTATGATAATCACCTGGCACCCAGTTTTGATTCGTTTGACATGCAGTACCTTGATCACCTTGACCTTCAGGTACAAAAGTGAAAGTGAATATAGCTCCTTTTGATCTCACTTCTTCTATTCTTTCTCTGAGAACATTTACTGGTAATGATAAGAATGATAAGAATGGTTTGTGGGCAAACGGGATCAAAGATGGAACTGGTATTGGATTGGGTTTTATTGATTGAGTGAATTTATACCTAGCATTGAGCGACCATCAAAGACGAGTGTCAATCATCGTTTTGCTGGGGAATGTCTGAACAGTATCTGTGATAATAGCTTACGATGGATGTAAACTCACCAATGATCAAATCCCCTAGGAGGTTTCATACCGAAACTTTCTTCATAATCATCTACAGCATCTTCAACGGTTTTTATACTATCTATCTTACGTTTCTGCTTTTCTGCTAATGCTTTCCCTCTTTCGATCAATGACAATATAGGATGAATTGGATTTTGACTATTTTTTGTATTCTCATCTTTAGTCCAATAGGTTAAACCTTTATGATCAATTGTTAATCCAGAATCTTCATATGGCTCTCTTGACCATCCTCCTGATATTGGTGGTCTTCTAACCTTATAAATCGTCTGATCTGAATCATCTCTTCTAGTTGTGGGTCTACCCCTTTTTACTGACCTGTGAAGTTGGGTTAAAGTTGAAGTAGGCAGATATTGATGTATTGTAATGAGGATAACCAAGACTGATAGTGCTAGAATCGATTGAATAAAACGAGGCATGTTGCCAGATACCCCCTAAGATAATTCACAGCGATTCGCTCTGCCAAGATGTATACTCTAGTCTTAGGCTTTCGGTCAAGTGGTATCACTCAGGCCAGATTGACCACAATCGTTATTGAATTTCGGAAAAGAGAACACACCATCTTGATAGAAATTTAGTACTGACATTGGAGATTCGCTGGTGAACAACCCACACGTGCCTGATTCGCGATAATCGATCAATTGAATTTCCCACGGTAGCTTTGTTGACACTTTTCATTCGATCGATGACGTTCAACGCTCACGCAGGGAAAGATTAAACACCTTTTTCGACCAATATGCATTTTCGTAGACCAAAGTATTGGGTCTCTGCCGAAGATACACTTTACTTACCTGTCTTGCAAATGATCTGACTACCTTACCAATCTCTGGGTTTATTTAGTAAAAATTTGACAATCCAAACCTCGACGTAACGCTTTGACCATGTTACTTTTAACTTTTCAACCACGCATTGACCACGAAAGTGATACTGACACCAACACAAACGCACGGACATCTAATTTTCATCCCTCCAGATCACTTTCACACACTACTATTCGAATACTTCAAGATATATGATGGAACATGATGATCCTCCTTGTATCTTCCTTTCTAAAACAGCTGATCTTTCTTTCATTAGCATCAAGTTGTTTACCCGTCTTTTGAATTCAATCAAATCCTCCTTCATCTTGATCAATGACAAATTAGCCAACACTCTGCATTCAAGCGAGTTCATTCGCAAGCCAATAGCTTCAAACAACGCCTAGAAGGGATCGATTAGCTGTACATCTACTTAGTGGTTTGTGAACACATCGAATAACCAGTGAACAACCAAAAATTCTTTACCAAGTATTACCATCTCCAGGATTTAGCCGAAACACCGATCAAAACAAAAACCATCATCTCCTTTACCCCTTTCACAAAAATCAAAACCAATCTTATCGTAATTTGCTCGGTCCTCCAGTATTCAAAATATATTTCACTTTGTCGACAATCAAGACATTCTATAACAGCTAAGAAGACAGATAAAAAAGGTACAATCGGACAAACGAGGTCAATGCTTACATGCTAGATTACGTAGAATACACTCAACAGATCCTTTATTCGTCTATCACAGCACACATTGAAGCGATTTATCAAATTTAGACTGTGACAGCATCTCTACGGAACACGAGGTAAGTTTGATCTAAGTTCATTCTCATCATTTTGACTTTTAAGGTTACCGGTATCCTATTTACAGATAAATATATATATAACGACACAATTTCGTTACGATTCTCACTGCTATACATTCTTTCTACATTCTGTACATTATTTGATCTCCTCCTCACTCTAGTATCGCTTCTTCACTGCCTCTACAACTTCGAATATATCTTGAAAAACCTGCCTATATATTCGTTCAACCTTCTCAAAAGAAATCATATCAAAACTCATCGACTACGTTATATACAGTGAGTACCTGTTCCCACTTCGCATTCTGTTCCGTAAGCTATATCCTGCTTGTCTGTGCATTTGCCCCATAATTCCAGACATCTATTTACACTGTGATTGACAGAACTGACGTTATTCATATCGCCAGCTGGGCTCTGTGTTCGTCTATCTTTTCGTAACACTTCAGGCCACTTATAGCCTTTTGCAATCCACTTCAGTTATGCCATCAACTCCTCTTGAAGCAGAACAAGAGAATGAGGAGACTATACCTTACACTCCAGCAACGACACTCGTTACTTCCCCCTCACCAACTTCTGAAAAGCAACTTGCTCCAGCCTCTGCCCAAATAGAACAACCTCCTGCTCATTATCATTCGGCTACACCGATCCCTAAAGTCGAAGTCAAGAGAGAGTCTGTGCATCGTCATAAGGAGTCTTGTGATACTCCTTTACTCCCTCAGCAACAACAACTAAACACAAAACAAGAGAAACATATACCTTACGCTCCTCAGGTCGAAATGATGGGTAAACCGTTTCAGCCTGTTTACGATGAAAAATGCCACTATCCTCATCGTTCAGAGCCTCCTCCTGCCTTTGCTCCTGTCGCTCATTCAGCGTATGATATAATCCACACCATGAATCCTCTTGGTGTCCCTCTTCAACGACATCCTTATCTGGTAAGCTGTCAAGCTACTTTATCATGCGTAGATATCGAACTGACCTATAACACGAACAGACACGAGCGGTTATCTACGTCAATATGTTTCCTCCTGATATCCCCGAACAAACTCTTGCGGATGCTTTAGCAGGCTGTTTGCCAATAAGAGTCAAGATTGGTCCTGCTGTGCCTTCGGAAGCGAGGTTGTTACCTGATATGCATTATGACTGGATGAGCAAAACAGGTAAGTCATCTGTCAGGTAGATGGACAATAGCTAATGACCATGTGAAATAACAGGGACAATCGAATTCACGTCTTTGCCGCTGAGTGAGTGTTTGATGTACTTCTGGAGACTGCTTCTTTGGCTAATATCTATCACACTCTCAGCTGAACGAGCCTTAGCTATCTTGATCAATCACACAACGTTCGCCCCACGAGGAGTGTCGTTTTCTCCTTATCCTCCTCCACACTTCTTACCCATGCCTGAACCACCGACTGCGTCACGGTATATACGACCAACCCGACTTGCCAAACATCCCAGTTTACCTCCGCAACCTCAACCAGAAGATGTTTTTCGCACATTATTCCCGACTCCAGCCGATGTTTACGATGCTATCAGACCCTGGGGAAGTATCAGATCAGTCAATTCATACGTGATGGAAGCTCACGACGATGTGAAGATGGAAGGGCAAGAGCAATCACATGCATGGATGGCAAGAGTCGATTTTTGGTATGAAGAGGAGGCGAAAAACTTTGATATCGGTTTTGGAAAAACAGCAAGTTTACTGAAAGGATGGCAAATGTAAGCTTTTGTTCGAGTCATACTGATATCTCATTGGATCGGGACTGATAAGCTAATAGACTTGTAGCTTTATTCATGCTGCGATGCCAAAACCCGTTTTACCATTGGCACCGATGTATCATCAAGCCCCTTCGCACATCTCGAGCCAAACTTTTGCGCCCCCTCAATTACCCCAAACTCCAGCCAATGCACAGTATCTACCTGCTTACAATGACACCAAAGAGTTGAAACCTCTGCAAATGGGCATGATGTACCTGCCCGACGCACCATTTCCACCCGCTCCAATTAGCACCGACATGCCTCATTTCCCTGTGGCTGGGTATGATCAGATGCCGCATACCCCTCCCGCCATCAATTATATACCCCCTTGGGCTGAACATAATATGTTTGCTGCTACAGGGTATGTACCTGAGGGCTATATGGATGGAACCATGGTGCCCGTCACTCCAGAGATGAGTAGAAGAATGAGCAGAACTAGCATGAGTAGCTTGAATGGTAGGGGAAGGACTTGGAGTTTGACTGTCGGGGAAAGTCCTGATGGGGAATTTAAGCCGACTGGTCTGGTAGCAGATGATGGTACGATTATACAACATGGTAAGTGTGTGGAGTTCAAGTTGCAAAATAGGCAAAAGCTGAACGCGCCCGCGATCTATAGGTCCCGGACAACATATAAGACCAGCTCCTTTCTTTGGCCCCGGATCAAACAGTGTTTCTGGATTGGTAGACTATAGTAATGTATTTGTAAAGGTGAGCTTTCTCTCATCTCAGAGCCTTTTGATGAGTTGGAGCTGACCGACAGTGATAGAATCTGGATCCTGATATCAATTCGTACTATCTCGAAGAAGTCTTCGGCAATGTAAGTGCATTCCGTCACCGCAAAATTGGAATCGTATTTAATGCTTGCGACATAGATCGGACAAGTAGTCAGCGCTCGGGTGATGCGAGATGATCAAGGGCGGTCCAGAGGGTATGGTTTTGTCAGCTTCCATACTCCAGAACAAGGTAGGTCTTGTGTAGTCTGGAGTCTGTCAAAAACAAAGACTGATCTGTTGTGTAGCTGCCTACGCCATAACCACCCTTCACAATCAAAAACTCGGCCGATCGACGATTTCAGTCACTCTTCACGAACCTCGCAAACTTCGACCAGAAAAGATAGCTGAACGCATGGCGGAAGGATTACCGGTTGCTTTTGGTCGTCAATCTTCTACTTTACCAAGACGGTCAATGAGTCCCGTGAGATCAGATCGATTAGAAAGGGTCAAACATAGCTATGAAGAAGATGTCAAGGTAAGCAATGCAATGATGATGGCGTATAAGACAACGCCTGACTCTAATGGAAACTCTTTCAGCCTCGCACTACAAGTGATCAAATCCGTTCATTATCCCCACATTCTCGTCAAATTGCCCTTGCTAAGCGAATCTCATCTAGAGTTCGAAACTACGCTCGCAGTCATGGTATTGCCGACTCACACATCGAACCAGCTATCAAGACCCTGGCTCAACAAGATCTCTCCCTTATCCCACTTTTAAACGATAAAATCCAGCTTGATATCAGGATTGATGAAGCTTTCTCATCATTCAAACCAGATCTCAAACCTTCACTTCCTACAAAACCAGTTGTGCGACCCACTAACGAAGATCTTGTTCAGCTTCGCGAAGAAATTAGCAAGATTGATCCAGTAAACCTGAACGACATAATGCCAATTCTTCTTGAAATGCTTTCGCCGTTGGATTGGGAAACCATATGGACTCAACAAAGGATTGCCAAGAAATACGGTCTTGCCAAACAAATGCTTGATAAGAGGAAGACTGAGAATTACGAACCTGTCAAATCGGAAACGGACGAACAAGAAGACATGAAGAAGGACAATGCTCAATTCGTTGAACCACCTAACAATGATCTTGTTCCGCTAGAAGGTCTCACGATTCCTTCTTTTGTCACTCTCCCTGCTACAAAAATTATCTTAAACCTTGAGTGCGAACAAAGCTCTTCACTTCTTACACAATTGGGAATCATTCAGCCTACAGCAAAAGAAAAGTCAGATAACGCAATCTGGGTTGACAAAGTCATGAATAAATCAAAGGTGGAAAGAGGTGTAGAAATAGCAAGTATACTTAGTAGAAAGATTGATGTGAGTGAGACTCGGCACAGCTGTCCCTGGCGTTCTCCCTGCGTAGCTGACGAAGGATTGATAGGTTGATACCCTCAAACGAAGTCAGAAGCTCAAGGTTATCAAAAGCTTGATTGATGCTGAGGACGAAAAGGCTTTGTGCCAATTGTAAGTTGTCTAATGTGTATCGTCGTCTAACAGATAGCTAAGCTCTCGGTTGCAGGATCATCTATCCCGCTCTTCTCAATGCTAAAGTTAAAGCTTTTGTCGAAGGTCAAGCAAAATCTTGATTTACCAGTCCTTCCTGTCTGCAACTTGATGTCGGCATTACTCCCAATTCTTATCGCTACAAGCTTGGTCAAAGACAAATCGATAACAACATATCAACCTATTCTATATCTACTGCCTCCCTTTTTACCGTCTTCAATCTCACCAACTTTTTCTTTTTTGGGTTTCACCATACAGTGTATAATCAATTTCGATCAACCTCAATCAATAAAAATAGGAAAAAACGAACTTTCACGGACTTTTACGATTTACCATATAATGACAGTCACGAATCGCAACAAAGCTCTACGTTCATTTGAAAATTACGGTCTTTACGATATATCAGTAGCATCACTTCACAATCGTTCAACGCTTTTCGTTTCCACCTTCCCGATTGCATATTTCCTTTACTTTTGGATTGAATTTTGGTATTGATGTTTATAATGAAATTGTGAACAATTTTAATTTCATCACTCTCTCCGTTCTTTCCATTTTCGTCCTATTTGTATACAATCAGTTGGTATTACCTCACTGGTGGTGGTATATTGTAAATAGATTAAAAGTCTCATCTCGTCAAATGCAACAATTTCGTTGTCTTCTATCGTGCGTAGTTCACCATGATAATAAGTTCAGCGGTACAACAAAATATGGCTGAGTCATTACTGTACATCTCGTGTATATATCGATATACGTATTTAGCATGTTGGAATAAAATCACATATCTTACAATCTTTTAAACCTTTCAGGATTTTTTGAATTTTTATTATTATTATTATTATTATTTTTTTTAGTTAATTTACTTGTACCATTTGAACCGAAAATTATAGTCCACCAACCCCAAATTGATAATAAAATATTACTTCCACCTAATAAAATATTTAAACCACCTATAGAATTTGAATTCCAAATTATTAATCCAGATAAACTTGTTAATCCAACTAAAATACCTAGTATAGATTTTCTTGATGGATTATTGATGTCGGAAGTGTAAGTTGGAACTAAACTAAATATAGATATAAGTGAAATTGTAAATAAACCAAATGAGATGATTAAACATAAAGTTGATTCTAAATTTGTTAAATTATCATAATGTTCTTCTCTTCCACCATTATTATGATTGACTGATAGATTAGAAGTTGATGATGAAGATGAAGGTGTTTGTGAGAAGAATAAGAGGATACGAGGGAATAATAATAATGGTAAAGCTAAGATTGAATACCTAGATACGTAAAAAGCAGATTGAATTTTCATTAGTATGGAATTCCTCATATGTATATGAACCAAAGTATAATGACATCTAGGTAATCTCTTGGACATTAATACGATCAAGACAGAATGCAAAAGCAACTCACCAAGCAGCTAAACCTAATCCCCAAATGCTTATAGCATCCAAACCACCTTCTTGTAAATGTACAGCAGCTTTAGCTTTTTCTTCTGCTGTTCTATATGCTTTACCTAATGATCCAGGTAATGAATCTCCTAGACTACTTGTATTATTGTTTGTATTAGTAGCTGGATGTCTTGGTGGTACAGGTGGAGGTGGAAGAGGAGCTGATTTACCCATTGGTTTTAATTCAATATGATCTGACATAATCTTGGTTAGAGAAAGTGTATCTACTCTACTGTTTCGATATCGATTGGCGCTGTTAGAAAGTGATCCTTATCAGGTTTGACAAGACATGAGGATTTGATACATAAGCTAAATATCATCTGAAACGTTGTAATGATGAAGATACAGCAGCCTTAGCAGCACTTTCACAGCAAGACGTCATCAAGCGGCAACTAAACAGTACTCGTAGTGTACGTAATAATCAAATAAGCAGCTATCGACAAACCACGTGATCTACTAGTAGTTGAGCTCGACGTGTCCGGACAAGCAATAAGACTAGTGCAATAACAATGGAATGGTAGCAGGTAACGACAACAATGATGCTCAAAGCGATATTGATGATAACGATAAGACAGAGCGTGATAGCACTCCAACCCGCAAGTTAGATGAGATAAGACAGCAAAACTTTAAAATAATATACAAGTCCATGAACTCACACACTATCGATATGCCTTCTATAGCTGCTAGTACCGCACCTTCCGGTAAGTTTGGTTCACTTGGTGTTTTAGTCAAAATCGATGCAATTGACACATTGAAGCTGACATGCTAGTTTATATCTATATCTAATACTCATGAATCTATCAATTATCGAATCCTATCATTCATATGAACGTGAAATATCGAACAATTTTACACTGAACAGACTCAGATAAATACTCTGTCATCTTACCTACATATAATGAAAGGAAGAATTTACCTGTGATAGTATGGTTATTAGCTAAAACATTCGAGTCAAAGTGAGTCAAGTTTGTGTACAAACTAAATTTACCGAATCATACTATATTTTTATGATTAAGGCTGGTCAACTGATATCTTATACCTGATACTTGTGTTAGAGGTATTCAATGGGAAATTATAGTGGTAGATGATGCTTCACCAGATGGTACACAGGAAGTAGCCAAGCAATTAGCAGGTATATATGGTGATGATAAAGTGGTAAGTAGATATTGCGCGTTCAAGATAATGAACACTATGACGGGTTCATAGCAAACTTTGATCTCGCGAATCTAAATTAGTAATTAGCTGACATTTGGATGGGTATAGGTACTTAAACCTCGTGCAGGTAAACTTGGTTTAGGGTGAGTTTGATTCTTCTCATTTATTAGTACAGACTAAATACAGCATCCATTAAAATTACTAGTAAAAGATGATTGTGTTAATCTACTTGTATCCATTTCTTGGTAGTACCGCTTATGTTCACGGCTTGAATTTCTGTACAGGAAATTTCGTTATTATAATGGATGCTGATTTCTCACATCATGTGAGTAAATTATCGAGAGATTACAAAACAATATATTACATATCATAGAGCGATGCTTCATGCTTCGAAGTAAAGGAATAGTGAATTGATTCTCATTCTGGATTATCTTTTAGCCTAAATTCATACCCGAATTTATTAAGTGAGTTAGTTTGATTTTCCCTTCTCCTTCGTGACCAAAATTATATATATATATATATATACAAATACATATATATATTCAACAATACTAATTGTATATTTCTCTTCGATACCTAAACCTCATCACAGATTACAGAAATTACATAATTTGGATATTGTAACAGGTACAAGATATTCTTCAACACCATCACCTAAATCATCTTCAACAACTCCAGTTGGATTAGGTCCAGGTGGAGTTTATGGATGGGATTTAAAAAGAAAATTAGTATCTAGAGGTGCAAATTATTTAGCTGATACAGTATTAAATCCTGGTGTAAGCGATTTAACAGGTAGTTTTAGGTAAGTCCGGTTTATAAACCGAATTTCATTGTTTCATTGTTTTCATTGTTTCATTTTTGAATTGATGAATTTGTTGAATTTGTTGAATTTGTTGAATTTGTTGAATTTGTTGAATTTGTTGAGTTGTTAATTAAATGTAATGAAAAGCTGACTTCTCATCCCATTTCACACATTATTCATTCATTCATTCATTCATTCATTCAATCAATCATTCATTTATTTGAAAATCCCACAAATTCCAGATTATATCGTAAAAATGTAATTCAAGATATAATTTCAAGATGTACATCAAAAGGTTATGTATTTCAAATGGAAATTATAGTTAGAGCAAGATCATTAAATTATTCAGTTGGTGAAGTACCTATAACTTTTGTTGATAGAATTTATGGTGAATCAAAATTAAGTGGAAATGAAATTATTGGTTATGCAAAAGGTGTTGGTAGTTTATGGTGGAACGTATAGTTTAGTCATAATGGATGAACAAATATGTATACATATTAATAGAATTAAAAAGAAAAGAAAAGAAAAGGGAAGGAAATGAAAGGAAAACAAAATAACTTAATCCCCCCGGTTTTTTTTTTTTTTCGAAATATCCCCTTCTTCGCTTGAAGAAATCATGCATGTTGTAAATCAGTTAATTATACCTCACGAGCATATGAATATTGAGTCAAATAATCTGTTTCACAGCTTGAGCTAGAAATCAATTTGCGATCTCAAACAAGTCGATATGAATTGCTTTTCACCATTTCAGCTTCTGATGAATACACACATACATATATAGGTTACATTACTTGTATACACTGATGTACTATTTATCGTAATTTACAACGACTACGAGATACAAGATATACAAATACTACAGAGATCTGCGTTGATCTTAGCATATTTACAATATAGTTTATCAAAGCAATAAAACGACTCCAAAATATATGGTATATATATTAATTCGCTACGACTCCTAACCCAATTCTATGATTTTGAATATCATTCTCTTTTCCTTGATCAATATCATCGCCACCGACACCGGTATTCTCCAAATCATCATTTCTACTTTTATAACTTTCTGCTTTTTGACTATGACTATGTCCATAACCATAATAACCTAAACTACTATTATTACCTCTAAAACTAATTGGTCTTTCATTTTGTTGATTATTCCACCCTCCATCTCCACCACCACCGCCACCGCCAGACAGACCTCTCCATGACCAACCAGATTCATATGATTCCCAAGATCCTTTTCTTCTTATTGCTCTTACACTTGCATCTCTATCAGATTTACTATTACTTTTATGATTAAATGATATTATTGATGTAGCTGTACTGAGATGTGTTGAAGGTGGATAATTATAATTATAATTATTTTCATAATTTGATATAGGTCTTTCTTCTAATGGTGTTGGTGTCGGTGCCCAATGAATGGAAGGTGTTGTGATCGAGCTTGGTTTCATTTGATTTTGAGTGAAAGAATGATTATCTTTTAATCGCTGTATCGACGGTGGATCGTTTGATAATTTGTCATTGTTGGATATGATAGTAGTTGGTAGTTGAGGTGTATCTGTGTTTGCAATCGTACCAATTTCATTTTCAATTTGAACCTCATTATTAACTAATTCTTGCACTGTTGCTTCCACATCGAGTGTTTCAGCCATAATTGGAATTTGGCGTAATCTTTGAGTATGATTTTCCGTATCATCCTGAATCTCACTTTCACCTTGATCTTGATTTTGGTTTTGATTAGGTGACTGACCGAAAGTTGAACTTGCCAAAGTTAACATCGAAGCATTGTCATCAGGTATTCCATTTGGTATTGGGTTATATATTGGATGATGTGGTGTATGTTTTGGAGCTTGAATATGTGTTTGAACAGGTGTCCACATCAATGGTCTTGTAGGTGAAGGTGTCATATTAGATGTTGGTGTTGTAGGTGTTGGTGGTGTAGGTGAAGATTCAGGTGCTGTGATTAAAGGTGATTGATTTCGCTCACCATGATGATGCAGATGATGAGTAGGCGAAGTGGATATTGGAGGAGCGATGTTGAGGGATGAGCGTGTAGTGGAAGACTGAATAGGTTGATGTGAAGAAGAGGATGAAGGGTGATCTTGATCTGATAGATTAGATGAAGCGGGGGATGAGTTGATCACACCACCTAAACCAAAAGTACCATCCTGAGCGACTGCTGGAGTTTGTTGTTGATCTGACATTACAACGTGTTGCGTTTGTGGTAGTACCTGAGTGTGAATTTGGGGTTGCTGAGATTGAGGAGCAGCAGAATGAGATTGAGCGATATGGGCTACAGCAGGAGTTGAATCAAATGAAATACAGGTCGTAGGTTTAGTTGAAGTTGAATCTTGTCTACTTTCTCTACCTCTTTCTTCGTCTTCATCTTCTTCATCTCCATCATGATCTCCATCTTGATTGTGGTCAACATTTATTGAATCTCTTCTTCTATCATAACTATATCTATAAGTTGATCCATATAATCCATCTAAACTACTTGATGTAAAAGATCTATTATGTCCTCCATTAGCAGTCGTATTATTACCACCTAAACCTGACCAAGTGGAATAGAATGTGTTGGTCCTTGATCTATTCCCAACTATACTTGATGAAGGTCTACCTTGATTAGGTTTCAGAGCAATATCATGGGTATGACTACTTGTATTGATAGGTGAGATTGGATTTGAAGAAGTTCTGATCAAAACTGAATTTGATGGTGTAGGTGAAGCAGGATGACTTGGTGGGAAAGGTCTTAAACTTGCATCATCATCTGCTTCTGCACCTATAGGAATACCTGTACCTGTACCTATACCAACTCCTAAACTACCAAAATGATTTCCTATAATAGAATTTAAACCTAATCCTGAAGAAGGTCTACCTTCATTCGTACCATTTGTTGAAGTTCTACCTCTAAATCTTCTTCTTGTTATGTGTCCATTTGAAGGTTCACTTCCAATTATACTATCATTCAAATCATCTAATGATCTAATTGGATTAGAATCTTTATTTGATATTATCGATGTTGATCTAAAAGAAGATCTTGACCTTGACCTTGATCTTGATATTGATCTAGAAATCATAGAATCTAAAGAATATGATCTTGATCTTGATCTTGGGCTACGTGATAAATATGAATAAGATAATGACATTGATAAAGTGGTTTGATCATCTTGACCATGATGATTATGATTACCTATATTTGTATTTCCGTTATCTTTTTGTGAATTACGATTTTTTCTTTTTATCGTATCTCTTATATTTGATGCAGCTATTAATTTAGGTATAGGTATTGAAGGATAAGGATTATTCATTTCCCTTCTACGTTCTCTTTCTATTGTACCTATATAACTTCTATCGGCACTGTTACTTGAAAACATTGATATTGATCTATTTTCTGAGAATGTTGAAGATGAAATCTCTCTTTTCATATCTAATCCTATTCTCATTCTGCCTCCTCCTCCTCCTGTTTGAGTATCCTGCGGTAGATGATTGCTTCGACTGATAGGACGATTTGAGGTCAAAGGTACTTTCCCTTTTGATCCATTTGAAGTAGGAGGTTTGGACATCGAAGGTAGTCTGTTTCTACCATGACTATTCGGTAACTTGGGTGATCCATTATAAGGCTGCTGTGATTGATGGTATCGAGACGATGAAGAAGTAGGTGAAGAAGGTGATTCTGATATTGTTGCTCTTCTTGAACCTAGTTTACGTGATATCCAATCGAATATAGGTTTCGTCCCTCCCAGCTTCTCTTTGTCTTTTTCTTTCTCTTTTTCACGAAACTGCGAATGATTGATACTGTTATCAACTAATTGTCTTTTTGAAGTTATATTTTGTTGTTGTAAATGTAAATTAGCATAAGCTTCTGCTGGTGTTCTTCCTTTTGATATTGATGAAGAAGCTATATTATTGTTATTGGTATGATCATGAGTTGAATTAGAACAAGGTTGAAATAGAGTTTTATTTCTTGTAGGTGAAGGTGGATTTAAAGGCTGAGTCATGGTACTTGGACCTTGTCCTGGTGGATATAATGGTTTAGGAATAGGAGTAGATTTCGACCCTTTTCTCGTTGGTAACACATTGGATTGGTTCAAAGGAGGTACAACTGAAGTTTGTTTAGGGTTTGTTCGAGGTGATGATGGTCCTGCCATTTTGGATGAAGGTGATATTGATTGCGTGATGATTTTAGGTGATGGTTTGGCTGATGATGTTGATGATGAAGATATCATATTGAATAGGATAGATCAGATCATGTATAATGCAGGCATGTCCATGTCCATGTTCATCAAAAGTATAGGTATACAGTATTCAAGAAATGTGAGGAAAGAGGATGAACAGCAAGTTAACCTGTAACTGCGTGGACTAATATATACTACTAATATTGATACACCGGAGACCGATTATAGCCTAATATAATTGCGCACTACACCTCATAGATTTGTTTACATGATTACAACGTTATTTTCAACATTTTGTTAACCGAAAGTGGCGTAGAACATGATCAGAATGTCTTGGCATAATTGTAGATCACAGATCATACATCATACGATATCATCATCCTTATAGTCATCACATTGATAGTTTACTGTACATGCAACAAATTGACATCGATATGCAAGGAATAGATTCATACAACAAACAGATCAATCTATATAATGAATTGTGAAACTCATATTAAAAACATGCGATTATAAGATAAAACGTATTCACCCATTACACCATCTATTACCATATTGATCATAAGATGGTATACCACCTTGCAATGAACCATCACCTCTATCTGAAGATTGACCTATAAAAGCATAAGATTGTAATGAATTTTGGATTTTTCTTCTTGGACATCGGAAACCTAAATTTACTGGACATTTCTTATCAACTTGATTACAAATTGATAAACAAGGTAATAATTCTTGATATTCATATTCTGGTATATAAGTTTGATTATTTCTCGGTTTATCATTTGTTCTATCAATAAGGAATGGTTTAATTATTTGTTGTTGTTCTATGTTATTTGAATCTGGATCTAATTCACTTTCTGCAGTATTATTTGTGTTTGTATTACTCGTCGATGAACCACATTGAGGTATAACTAATCTACATAACCAATTTCTATAAGATGAAAAACAATCTGAACAACTTGATACATGTGAATATAAATCTCTACCACATGCTTGAGCAGATAAAGATGTTGAAAATCCTTCCAAATTATCAATTAGAACTTTGATCAATTCATCAGGTAATGTCTGAACGGGTGAAGTTTCAGATATCAATTCGCCAGAAGATGTAGATATTGATGTAGAGTTGACAGGTAATGGAGCTGAATAAGCTATAGATGGACAGATTGATGTGGGTAAAACAAGTTGACAGGGGAATGAGTCTGATTAAAAGGCGGTAATGTTAGCTGTGTTCCGCATGGCTGAGAACTACCGAGCTATTGTGTGACACTTACCAGGTTTAGTAGTAAACCAAATTGGACTTAACCAAGTCCCTTGATCATCTTTAATCCAAGCTGTATAATTGTTACTGGGAGATAATCCACCGATTGTCCAATAATGTCTATAACCTTCTTCATCGTTTATCATAGAGTATTGAGGTTCTTCAGAGTCGGATTTAGTTATGATTTTTTCAGCTAATGATCCAGTTTGATTCACACTTAGAGATATTGCACAAGTCGAATAATCTAATTGGTTTGAAGTAGGTGACGAATTTGATGTGGTCGGAACAACGTATAAAGTCAAGTTGTTTGATAAGCTCGTATTTCCAGATATCAATGATTCAGGTGATAGATCGTTTAAAGGTGTAAAAGTCAGTTGGGGCGCAGGTAACGTATAGTTTGGATATGTTGGTTCATAAGGTAATGAAGCGTATAATAATGGTGAGAATATCAATGCTTGTGTTGATGTTGTATCTCCTAGAAAAGGTATTGAGGATGATATAGTTTGTAGAGGGCCTATTTCGTTTTGGAATGATGATATAAAATCAGTTAGTCAATCAGTAGATTTGCACAAAAACCATCTATATAGATAAAAATGAACTAACCATTTTCAGATGCTGTCATTTGAATTATCAAATTACCTACAACATCCAAATCATCTAACGTTTGACCATCCATTTCTAAACCTAAACCAAATAAGATATAAGTTTTAAATGAATTTTCATAATTTAAAGTAAAATTACCAAAACCTTTATTTAAAATTATATTCCATATATTACCATTTTTATTATTCTTCTCATTATACCCTCCTCCATTTCCATTATTTTGTGATATTATTCCACCTGAACTTTTATCTATTATAGGTCTTGAACCTAAATCAAATGATAAATTATCTGAATCATCTAAATCATCTTCAGGAGTTAAAGTAGTCAATAAGATTGTAGGTAATAAAGTTGTATTTGAAGTTAAAGTACATATTGAAAATGTTAAGTATATAGGATTCACTTGAGGTAAAACTAATTGAATTAAAGGTGTGGTCTTGTTTAATGCCGGTAATGTTACTGTTGTAGGTAAAGATGGTATTGAATATGTTTTAGTAGCTGATGCGATACTAGAAGAAGAAGCTGATACGGTTGATGTTGATATTGATGTTGTTCTGCTTGATGAGATGGTTGTACGTGTACTTGATATTGTTGATGATGCTAAAGCTGAAGTAGAAGTGGAAGTTGAGTCCTGAGCTAGACATGTCGAAGGAAGAAGAATCAAAAGTAAAAGTCCTAAAAAGATTGTATATCCATATGAATGTTGACAATAAAGGCGACTTTGTTCATTCTTTTGAAATCGACTAGGCTTCCTGAATGTATTTGTAAGACCTCGTTGGGGTATCGGTTGATCGATAGACATCCTATAGTCAATTATGCCTATCTCGTTTTGACTTGATTGCTATATCATGATTCTTGCTTATATCCCTTGTCACGTTCGTCTGTGCTTTTTTAGTCGATGAGATTGTTTGAGTAGTCGATACCTGAGTTATCCTTTGTAAGATCGATTCGTTATCGTTTCAAATCGTTTATTCGTTTGACTAAGAAATCATTAGGTTATTCAGACGATGCTTGATATGCTGAATATGACATCTACTACTCGCAGTTCTCAATTCGTAGATATCGCTTGCTGTTGAAAATATTGACAATTATGCAATTATAATACTACTTAATACTATAATTGACGCGTATAGACAAATATAAAGGTTACTACGGTTGGGGGAGTGTCCCTGATGTTATCGGGGTGGTATATCCAAACGAGATATCAGTCTCAACTTTGATCCGGATTAAGCGATTGCATCTCATGTTGTGTCGTTCCAAAACTAACTTAAACTTGAGATGTTTTCGCGATTGATATCTCATGTTTTTCCATTTAACTTACGTATCTTATCTTATCGAGAAACATTAAAGTCATTCACGTTCGACGCGTTAAGATATAAGGAATTATAGCTGGGATTAAATTATTGGCGCTATAGAAGCTTCAAGGGGTACATTTGACAGAAACTACCTACCTAGCAGAGTAAAATAAGAAACTCTCCTTTGGATTTTGAACGATCATTAAGATTGGATCGAACCCCTTGGAAACGTGACAACCATCAAATAGATGATCAATCCATCAAACCAGATAAGATAATTAAGAACCGTAAATATAGATCAATATAGATGTTTTCGATATGACACGACGTAATCCACCTTCAACAATAAAATTACTTTTACCTTCATTATCAACCACTTCTTCTTCAGGCTTGACAGGTAAAAATGTATCTAAGATACCTGAGACACCTAATTTAGAAGTTCTGGTATTAGCTAAGAAAATAGCTAATGAAAAAGGACAAAAATTCGATATTGAATCATATCTAAATGCAGATCAGCTAGAAGAATATCGTGTAAAACATTTAGGATTAAAACCTAAACCTTTACCTACACCACCACCACCACCACTGCCTACATCATCAGAAACAGACACGAAAGAATCAACTGAGAATGTTATCCCTATCGAAGAGACTAAACCTTCTTCTTTATCTCTGATAGCAGAACCATCAACATCTACTCCTACACCAATAACAACAATACCTTCAACACCTCAAATCGAAATTGAAATTCAAACTCCTACACCACCGCTACCACCACCACCATCTAATACTACTATTTTACCTTCTACACCTAATAATAACAATGAATTAACACCTACACCTACAACAATAAATTCTACTTCTACACCATCAAAAAAAGCTGTAGCTACAATGAAAATACCTGATTTAAGTCATTTACATTGGAAACAACGTCAAAAAAAATTAGCAGAATTACAAAGAGATGCAGAATTAATTGAAAAAGGTGAATTAACTGAATCTTTATTATTAAAACAATTAACTCAACAATCAAATTTACATCATCAACAAATACAAATTCAACAACAACAACAAGAAGAATTAAATAATGGAAATGTTATTGGTGGGTCAAGTAGTATTATTAGTGGGAATAGAAAAATGATTGAATTGTCAGAAGATGAAAAAGAGGTTATAAGAGGTAGTGCAAGTTATTGGTGAGTAACTATATTCTCATTTTATTTCAAGTAGAAAAGAATGAAAGGCCAGTAAATGAATAATCATTACAATACATAATACATGATTTTTTCCATAATATAACGTGGGTATGCTGATACTAAAAAAATCATCCTACAGGAACTCACTATTGATATCAGCGCGTAAATCTCGTGGACCGCAATGGGATTTCTCTTTACAACAATATCAATATGATAAATCATCTTCAGAATATTATAATCATGGTAAAGATCCTCGACCAATATCACCTATAAAGAAAGAAAAGAATAAAGATTTGGTGGGGGCAAATGACGATGATGATGATAAGAATAAAGAAGATGGTGATGGAATGGAAGGAATGGAAGATAATGAAGATGAAGGTACAGGTGCAGATGTAGATGTAGAGGAAGATGAAGGTAGTCCCAAAAAGAAGAGGAAATTGAGTTTAAGTACAACAACGAATAAGATACTAGCAGATGGAATAGATTTAAATGATGAACAAGAAGAAGAGAATAATGGTAGTAGTAGTAATAAAAGACATAGAAGTAGAACTAAATCAAACTCAATATCTCAAACGCCTAATAACAATTCTATAGCATTACCTCCTCCTAAACAAAGTCCAAGAAATCAATATCAACCTTCTCCTATATCAAATATACAAAATCTTCCTTCCACTACATTACAGAATAATATCACACCACAAACAAATCAAATACCTTTACCTACTCAACAACGCTCATTATCTCAACAACCTTCGAATCTTGTGAATGCTCAGCAGCAACAACAACAACAACAACAACAATCTACACCATCGCAACTTTTTAATGGAATTGGAATAGGTAGACCATCATTACCACAACAAAATTCTTCTTCATCATCATCAAGTTCTATACCTCAAATCAATGGAAACTTGAATTCACAAAGTATAAATCCAAATTTCTTATCTAGCTTACAACAATTACAACAGCAACAGCAGCAGCAGCAGCAGCAGCAAGGTAGTAATGCACAACAAGCACAAATACAACAAATGCAACATTTAAGACAATTACAAGGATTAAGTAATTCAAATCCTCAGCAAATTCAACAACAATTAGGTGCGATGAATCCACAACAGATTAGTGGATTAACAGGATTAAATCCACAACAATTGAATAATTTAAATCCACAACAATTAATGGGTTTATCTAATATGATGTCATCAATGAATCCACAATTATTACAATTACAAATGCAACAATTTCAAAAACAACAACAACAACAACAACAACAACAACAAAATGGTGGTGGCGGTGGTGGTGGTGTAAATCTAAATATGTTGAATATGTCAAATAATAATAATAATAATAATAACACTTCCACAAATGGATTAAGTCAACATGGTTTAAATCAAAATTTAGGTATGTTATCAGGATTCAATCAAGATAGTACTACAAAGAATAGAATTACAAACGGAGGAGGAGGGATTGGTATTGGTATTGGTGGACCTATGTTAAGTAGTGGAAATGGTAATAATGTGGATAATAATAATTGGTCATCGGAATTTACAAATAATAATTAGGCAACTATCACTTCTTGTGGTTGGGAAGAGAGTAATAATTCGGATGCAATGTATTGTGGGAATCGATGTGTTAAAGAACAGATTGATATTAGGATATATATTTGTGGGTTTCCATCTGTTAGTAGAGAATTATCTGTTACTGTTTTTCAGTAGTCGAAGGGATAGTTTTGTACAAGGGTTGTTGATCACTCATAATGTAAAGACTTGAGAAACCTTTTTGGGATTATTAGTAAAAGGCATAGAATAATAATCTCTATTACAGAAAGCAAAAAGTGTAACCTGAAATATGCATCTTTGTTTTTTTTTCTTCTGTCTTTTGATATGGTCATGACGACCACGACCACGACCACGACCACGACGACTACTACAAGAACTAAAAGTCCTTATTGTAGTTGTAATGAGAGCTTACAATATCTTGTGTAGAGAGTATGTAAGATCAGATATAGATTCTTGAAAAATGGAAAGATGATATTTGTACACCTAAAAAAGATTTTTTCGAGTAATATGCAATCTTGTATACGTATGAAATACACTAACTTAGGAACTGACATCTAGATAGATACGCGCAAACGTGAAAAACCTAAAAAGATGAAATCCGTGTTCTTTGAGATCAAAGCCTTCAAGATATAACTCTCTTGAAGCTGACAGGAATCGAACCTGCGACCAATAGATAATCCGATAAAACGCGCTTGAGTAAACAAGTTTGTTTAATTGGAATCTACTATTCTACCAATTGAACTACAGCTCCGGATGATGTTTTACCGGTTTTATGCATCCTATCAACCTACAATGACCTGTGCTATAATCGAAACACCAAATCTCTGTCATCGAGTCCTAATTGCTGTAATTCTGTTCTTATTCGATCATAGAGGAGGACTTTCGTTTATTGTACGTCCAATTTGCTTAGTTGTATACACTTCACACGGATTCATGAAGATAACATTGAGGTATCGCTACAACAGCAAAGAAGTTTATACGAGTACTCGGTATGATTGTTAATCCTCCCACCAAAGCCTTTTCTCGAGATTCATACTTAACAATAATGCAGTATTATATTTCCCTCTATGATCGAACCAGGGTTTACATTCTTCAGCTAACAATACTTTTTGAGTGTGGATATCGGGTCCTTCACTTTTGAGTGATTGTAAGAAGTGAGCTTCCCATTTAGGTAAGTCTGGTATGTTCCTCGCAGGTTCCCTATATAACGATGTGACAAAGCTATAATCAAACTATATATCTAATAAAAAGTGGGCACACGATAGCCCAAAGGCAATACGTACCAAGTAGAATCATATATCTCCCAGTCATACCATCTCACCAAATACATATATGTAGCTCCACCACCACCACCCAGGTTGAAATGAAGTCGTTTACGGCTAGAATCGGTTGTGTCAAAAAATCAGCTGCCATGGGTTACCTACTACCTTTTAGCTGTGATCAAAGCAACTACTCACCCTATGATTTTCTCCATGTAAAACTCATTCACGTCATCGTTTTTTCGTACAATCTTTTTCTGCGAACTGCAATGTCATATAAGATACTGGCTCTAGCTTCTGATCCCCAATTCATCGTCCTTGAGCGCACTTACCTATAAATACAATTCGGTCTGAGGCATCTCTCCTGTTGGGCCCTTGGTATAGAAGGCATTCTACCATCATTACCATCCTCTACCTCCAGCAGGATGGCTAAACAACCTGGACAACTCCAAGGAGTATCGCGCATATTTTTACCATGTCCTAAACCTGCGCATGCCCAATGAACTCTTAAGTAAACAAGGTAATTGTATCAGCTAAATTCCAGTCAGGATCTCCATCCTCCGATCAGCTCACCTTCCACCACACTAGAATCGTATGGTTGATCCATTCAGTAGCTAAAACCAAATACTAATATCGTTATTTTCGGTTGAAGTACTTACCGTATCACAAATGATCTCTTCCTATAAATACAGATCAGCTAAATCATCAAACAGAAAGCAAAGGTAGGCGATATAGCTCACCATTCTGGATTTAATAGTATTGGTGCCGTAATCAGGCCAACCTTTGAGCTCAGAATTAGGTTTCTTCCGTTTTTTATTACCGTTACTCCAACCATGATATGTGGATCTTCTCCTCTTCTTACTTTGCGCTACTACTGAAGTCTTGATACCAGGTAACAACAGTCGATCTTCAACTAACGAGACACCTCTTTTCAATGAAGTCAAATGTGATATATCCACTTGAAGCTATCGAAGAAGTATCTACGGTTAACGATTTAGATCTAGTTGGTTCTCTCATGTAAGTTAATGGGAAAGGATTCCATTTCGTATTATGATTTCTTGTTGGATATACTTTTGTCGTCGATGGTCCAGGTGAACTACCCGTATTTTTACCAGGTAAAGAATCTATTCCTGAAGATAAGTTATTTGAAAATGCATATTCTTCTTCAGAAGATTCTCTGATGGATTTATCAATTGATATTTCGTCAAGAAATGACATATCGATTCTGAGTAAGGTTTCATCAGCTTGAGCAAAATAATAAACAGATTATGCAGCTGAAAACTTACTTGAAATTATCTTTCGATTTATTTCCTCTTAACCTCCTTCTAAATATGAAATCTACAGTATTTTCACCTTCATGCAATACGTTTTGACTGTTCAACAAAGCTTTTTGTTTATTAACAGCTTGATCAACATGAGTTCCAGCTGGAATAGGAGATGTTGCCTTTCTGCTTTGAGTGTGAGTGTAATTCATATGATTTTCAGTATCTAGTAAAGTAGGGTTCTCAATTTGAGCAAAGTCATTGTTATAGTTGTGTTCATCTTGTACAATCGAATCATCGAAATTAATGAAATCGTCAAAATTTATGAGATCATTTACACAAATCTCCGAAGAAGAAGGTGTCATAACTTGAGATTGATCATCAGAACCGCTTTGATGAATTGGATAATGTGGGATATAATTGCCTTTTAACAATTTTTGGGTTTGTTCATTATTTCTTCTTGTTTGTTTCTCTTTGTAATATGGATGCAGAGTACTTAATCTATTTACAAATTCTTCAATTTTATCCTTAATATATGCCTGTATCTCGACTTCTTCCTTCTCATGATCACTTTTCAGGGTCTTAATTTTCGCTTCCATATCATTCAATCTCTGATTGATGTGAGCTTGGAAAGCGATCAAAGGGTCTTCACGATTTTTGATAATTTCACTTTGCTTGATAAGTAATTGAGTTATGGATCCTAGTACTTTGGTGGTTCTGCCATCTTCTTTAGAGTTTCGAGTGCAATGTATAGATGAGGAAGCTGATTCTCGGATCCCGATTGGGGTATTGAGTCGAGTCGAGAAAGAGGAGCGAGAATTCTGAGATGAAGCTGGGTGTGAATGTATACGTGAAGGAAGACTAGAATCTGGGGTAAGTGATAAATGGAAGGATCTCGCTTTATTATTGCTTGAGTCTTGGGATACAGGAGGAGTAGGTAGCTGAACATTACTATTTGACTGTTTATCTACTGAAGGTATCTCTTTCTCTTTCTCTTTCTCTTTTCCCTTCGCCTTCCCCTTCCACGGTAAAAATAATCCACTATTAGCTAAGATGGACATTGTTACTAGACATTTCCTTCCATCCTATTGCTTTCCATATAATTATGAGAGCTTATAACTAATATGGTAGTCGAAGAAGAAGAGAAGCAAGTGTTACTTGGGTGATTCAGATGAAAAGCAAGAGACATCTGTAGTGAGTAGTGCGAAACCGATGTGGACAACCTCCACCTTCACTTTACGGAGATTTACCGATCAGGTCAAAGGAAGGTTAAAATGTGGCACAAATAAATTATGATTGTGATCCGTGCATATTGACCATTGACCTCAAAATGCATACTGTACATGCATACATGAAATATATGGATTGTTTCTAAAGTGAAACGAGGAAACAACATAGGCTAATACAGATACAGCGGTAGAAGGGATGATTGATCACAGTGGCATTGAAAGAAGTTCTAACGTCAATACAGTCTGGTAAACTTAGTCTTGACAGTATTACTCCGTTGGCCTATAATAGCTTGATTTCTCTTCGTAGCCTGCTCATATGAATCCAACGTGATCCTCCTATTTCCATTAATGTCCCAGTACTTATGAGCCTGTGGGAGAATAACGATATTTTTCCTAAAATCAATATTCTGCATGTCACAATCTTGTTGTAGATCGAGTAACTTGTCGTCAAAATCTTGTATTTCTTCCTTGTTCACCCTTACGAGTCAAAAAACCAATCTGTCAATACGTAAAACTCTTTGATGCTACCTTCAAGTGAGACGGTTCCGCAGAGGAATATGACATACCATATAGCCGATTCAACAGGTTCGTTGTTCTTCCTCACTAAATACATGAATACCTTTCGCTGTTGCATTGAATTCAGTATTTGCTTTTTCCTGTCGTTTCATATGTTAGATGTTCAGTCAATCAGGTTATTCAAAAAGACTTCAGTCCATAGTCCAGATCTGAAACGGTACATACCCTATGATAGTGCCTGATATTTTACTTTTGGCAGTCTCACTCCACCGTTTGTAATTGAATATCTGCGAGCTTTGTGAACTCTGTGGGTTTCTTTCGCTTTGGATAAATGTGGTGTGTGATCGTTTCAAATTCCTTTCTTTACCTGCGTATATGGGGCGTTCCTCCAAATTTTTCAATGAACACGGAGTTACCTTCATCGGGGGATTCAAAGGGCGTTGAGAAGGCCCAGCTTCAAGGTTGCCTGACGATCTGTCTTTAGTATCAGATTTTACAGCTGGGCTGTATATACTGAGATTCGCTTTTGATTTTGGACTATTTGAAGATATTGAATTCAGAGAGTCTTCCTCCTCATCTGACGAGAAAGTCAAATCGATAATATCAGACGACTTTAAACCTGGTTTTCGTTGAGTTGACGCTTTTGATACTGTCATCGTATGAGGACCATTTGAAGCCCCCGTCGATATGAACGCTGAATTGTTAGTTGAATTAGTATTATGTCTGTTCCCTGGAAGGTCATTGGTTGTTCCCCTATTAGCTAGCTTGAGACTTGGATTTTCATACTCTTCACGTTGCTTGGAATTTGTTGAGATCGACTTGGCATCTTCCTTATCCTTGGCCCTTTCAGCAGAGAAGAAATCTTGACCGAGGGATTTCAATTCCCTTAAACCTCTATTAGATTTCAAGTTTTCATTTGACCGGGTGGAGCTAGAGCTTTTTGAACTTCCCCTTTCACTTCCTTCGGATTTCCCCTTCTGTTTAGCATTTTTATTATCTTGATCAAGATTACTACTTGATATGAATTCTTGTAAAGCTATTTTGATACAATTATCAATATACGATTTCAGATTATTTTTCCTTTCCTCTTTAGTTTTGTTGATAGCTTCTATAACTTTATTCATCTCTTCAAGTCTTGATTTAATTCTATCAATACACTCTTGATGTCTAGTTGAATTTGAATCAATTAATTCTTCTTGTAATCTAACTATATCTTCCATTGTAACAATGATTAATTTGTATAAACTATCATCTTCTTGATAATCCAATATTGGAGATGACATTTTTGGGTTCTCCTGATTACTCGATTCAGCTGATATTGAGATGATTGAAATGGGAGATTTAGTAAGTGTGGCTTCTTTCGGATGAGGAGGAGGAGGAGGAGGAGGATCGGAAGCTGTTTGGTAAGTGTTTTGGATCGGAGAATCAGGTGGTGGTGTACGAAACAAATCGTCCAGTCCAGCGAATAAGGGATCTTTGTATCTCTTCATGAAGTTCTCCATCTAATTTGGGTGAAATGATTTGGATTGAATGATTCTTTAGTACGGTATGTTGTTTCAGGTTAGTAGAATTATATCAGTATGTCTCGATACTGCTTACGTCGAGTTTGATAATTGTGTTGCTTGGGATTGTTTTCATGGACCGAACGATACGATCCTCTACGTTCGTAAGCGATGTGATATATTCAATATGGCTCAATGCTAGAACGAGATGAAGAAGAAACGAGGAAGGTTGAAAGTGGGAAGAAACCAATCTTTGAGAAAGGGGAATGGAAAAGGCAGCCGCGTAAACCAGGTATCGTTTACCTTATATATGCATCTCATTTAGTCGCTCATTGTAACCAACTTCTCTTCCTTTTCCTCTCCTTCTTTCACTTTCTTTCCATGTTCATATTTCACTTGATTTCTTTTATTTCCATATATCTTCTCGTATCACAATAACCTATACTCAAATCAGAAGACAGAACACTCAATCATTCGGATCACCAACAATCACTATCTTTGTCACCAATCCTTGGCACATTAGAAGATTTAGAATAGGATTTGATATACCGTGAGTAATTGTACTTGATCTTTAAATACATTAAACCTCATCGATACCCCTACAACACCTCTTGTCATTGCCATTGTCACCTACTATCAATGAAGACGAAATGATTATTCATACAAACAAATTATAATCTGTCAATCCACGGAATAGACGCTTCTTTTCATATATATATTTAAAGTCGACAGCCTCTGCCGATAACGTTTGACCCTAATGATCGTCCTTCATTTCTCTCGTGATCCCTTTTTTGAATATCAGATATTTGGACAAAGAGCATTATGTGCTGATGACTTCATAAAAGTGACCAAACAGCTTTAAATCTCGCTCAGTCCCTTCAGATAATCATTTCACACAAATCCCAATCTCCGCCAAACGACCTTAGATTATAATGAATCAGCCGAATAGAATAGATTCTTGGTTATTGCAGGATGATGAAAAACCGTGGGTCTAGCTCGACTCTCCTGTCATGCATCAGCTTGATTTCCCACAATCTCGTGTCAGAAGCTGACAGAGATTTCACATAGATTAACCATAACGGAAGATCCCAAAATACCGAATGCTGCTACTGTTTTATTAAGGAAGCAGGATCATACTTTGGGTAATATGATACGAGCGTGAGTTTTCTTTCCCCCTTACGATTATACACCATTCAAATGTATCTCTTAAACCCTTATATGTGTTTTCCTCATCTACAATTCAATGTGTCGAGCCAAATTTTATGCTAATATGGATGGGTTTTCAATTTTCTTTTAGTCAACTCTTACTCGACCCTACAGTACTTTTCGCAGGGTACAAAGTCCCACATCCACTAGAAAACGATATAATAATAAAAATTCAATGTGATGAAAGGTCAAATCCTGCAGATGCATTAAAACGTGCATGTCATTTGTTAATTAGACAAACTGTACATATCAAACAACAATTTATGGATCAAGCTAAAAATATCGAAATGGGTATGGGTCCAGATCAACAACAGAATATTCCTGGACAAAACTCTGTATATGATCCTTATTCCATTGATAATAGTATAAGTAATACACAGCAATCAAATAATAATATAATAGTAGGCGGAAGTCAAATTAGAGATCCAAATAATGCTAGTCAAGATGTATATGATTTCTAAGCCAAATCAAAAAAAAAAGGGAATATCGTCATGATCCAAAAAATCTTGAAATCAATTAGAATTATGTTGTAATAGCATGAAAAATATGCATGATGTATTGATAAATTTTGATATCGTATGTATATTATCAGACAAAAGCCAACAACCTTTTATCTAAATACAGCCTTGCTATGATAAGAGAAACGGTAGCTATCAGAAGTAAGACACCAGATAGAATAATTGTATTTGGGAAATTTTTCAATTGATCTTTTTCTGATCCAGAACCTAATAAAGCACCTGAAGACGGTGGTCCGATCAATTGAGCAAAAGCACCGATGACTGAATTATATTAGAAAGAAGTAGGTAGATTAGTTGGTCAAATCTACTATTATACGTTTAACTTCTATAAATAAATATATATGATACGATAATTAGAGATGTTGAAAAAAGTTTGAGACTTACAAGAAATCATTCCAACATAAGTCCCAACGAATCTAATATCATTACACAACTTAGCTATGATTGGTGCTTGTAAACTAACAAAAGTTGATGAAGAGATACCAAAGAAAATACATATTATAATTGTTGATTTAATTGATTTTGAAATGAATAATAACCAAAGTACAATTGTTAAGATGATATTTGCTATAATTGATATATTATAAGGTCCTATTTTATCTGCTATCACTGTGAAATGGTATGGTATGACAAAATACGCTTAAAGGTCAGTTTGTTTTCTGGCAATCGGCAATTATCACGAACACAATTAGAGGCGGAAGGGGATTATGAGGATCTTTTGAAATCCTTATTCCGATTGGAGTAAATAACGATATTGATATAGCTTACATCCTGAAGGAATACGTGATATAGTAGATCCTGCCATTACGAATATCCTATAATCATGAAAATATGAGATTATCATCAGCTCAAAAATATTGATTGACGGTCCGACTATTTACCAATGACTAGCACTTACAGAAAATATGGACCCATTTCAGTCCATCCTCTTAGTTTACCGTATGTTCCCACAAATACGTTGAAGAAGAAGAAACTGAATGACCAGGTCTGCATGAAGTATAGTAGATGGTTGAAGAATATATGGATCAGCTCTGCATGACATGCCTCATCCCCCGCTAAAAACCTTAGAATGAAGCTCTGCATTCACTCACGAATGATGAGAGTGCGACCAAACAATAAGGAATAGATTTGAATGCTTGAAAATGAAAGAAAGGTCCAGGTGGTTTAGGTGGTAATCTAGTTTCCAAAAGGAAATATGATGTTGTACCAAGTACGAAAGCTATCAGAGCTATAAGCCTCATTGTCCACCCGAAACCAACTAGTACCGTTCACAAAACATAATAATTATATTTAGCTTTATTATATACACAAGTTTTGACTCTTGAGTTGTAGTATGGAGATGCTTGGATATACAGTCACTCACGATGCTGTGGTGCATTAGCCCAGATCAAAAGCCAAATTATCGCTCCGAAAGATGATCCTGTTGCTACACAACGGGGTGAATGAGGGGATATCAATAATTTTAAACAGAGATTAAACCTTTTAATCAGAGCAGAACAAAAACAGAAACTCACAAATCATCCCACTAATACAGTATAGGAAGATACAATATACTAATCAGCTTTATACATGTGAATTACAGCAATAACTGATTTGACAACTTACAAAGCTAATCCACGTTTCTTGGCGAACCATTGACTGACCACACCTAAAGGAGCTATAAATCTAATTTGACAGTTCAGTATCTGTTGCTTCAGGAACATGACAAAGTTAGGTTTCCGGTTCAGAACAGATCATCAATGGGGGGCAGCGAATATGACTTTTTCTGGAGACTTACAGTAAATTCATTCCTATAGGTATTATAGTGGCATGACACAAGAAAATCTGATAATACTTTGTTGATAGACTTAACATGCAATAACCTAAAGTTAACAAGAATGTTCCCGTTATAACCATATATTTGTGTCCATATAAATCAAAAAATGATCCTGATATTATAGATAAACCAAATGTCATAAATGCTTGCATCCTAACAAAACGCCAGATATGTATTTAGCATTGATTGCATTTGGAATTATTCAAGTGTAGAGTGAGAAAGAAAGTTTGATCGACATACCCTCCTATCCAAGCTATTTGACTTCTGTTAATTGTGAATTAGGTTACAGTCAGCATTGATCACACTTTATTGAAGGAGAATCGCAAGGAAGATATACGGACAACACAATCGCGTCTATACCTGCAGGAAACCTACTTACTGATTGTAACCAGACAGATAATGTGTTTTGTAGTAGGTCTGAAAAGCTCCAGCAGATGGTGCCATACCTAATAAGGGGTGAGAAGTATCAGCACGGTTTCATCATTGTCCTGTAGCAACCATTTTAACAGATTCTATGAACGTACCATTACCCAAAAACATTCCTGCAATTCCACCTAATACACAAAGCCAAGCCTAATCGAAATCGATCCATCAGTCATCATGTCAAGCTGTGAAAACTGATCCAAGCTCTATGAGAAGATTAGACGGAGTCAGAAATGAATAAACTCACTTTTCTACCTCCATCAGGAAAAGTTATTTCTTCGTTAGTCCTTGGATTTATATTGACGATTTCGACATCATCCAATTTATCTTTATTTTCATCGCTGATATTGCCATAGTCCAGGTCTCCACCTTGATAGTCCTTCTCATCTTTCTCATGGGTTTTATGTCTCACAATGACATCATCCAAAGGTACTTGGATTGTAAGTTGATGTGGTTGAGAGGTTAATTCCTCTAGTATCACTTCATCTTCTGAAGAACGCTTGAGATCTGAGTGCCGTAGCATTGTATCAAGGTATGCTGAAAGAGAAATTAGTGACGATCACAAATTATGCATGTGAGAAGTTAGAAGTTTTCTTCACGATCTGACTGAATTGTCTAGGATCAGATAATATCCTATTGCGAGCAAACAGTAGTACGAGTACTGTACATAACGAGGAGAGGTGAAAATTGAGTACACCATAGCACATTATCGTTATATTTTGATATTTAAATATAAATTCGGTCTTATCCGATCACTTTGCTTAGATCCGGCCGGCATTCTTTTAGGCATCTTTCACGCTAAAAATGCGGGGGTCAGCTCAGTGAATGTGGGGAATCACCGAATCAGGTACCGGATCTTGTCTTAAAGGGGGATCGCAATCCCATCAATGGTATAATTATTCATGGGAATCTTCTTCGACGTTTGTCATCATCACTTGAGTGATATATGTGAGACTTGAGAACAGCAACATCCCTCATAAACATTGTCGAGCCCACAGATATTGCTTTGATAAAATCATATACATTTGATTTCCCTTACACTAACACAGAATCTACCTTCTGATCGATAGTCCTGTTCTACCTCTCTTCGTCATTTCACCTATTCGACCTATAAGAAGTCTGTTCAACATGGCTTGGAGATCAAGCGGAAGGACGAATTCCGAGGTCAGTCTAAACCCTATGTATCCAACATAGGTGAAACGTTTGCTAACTCAGACACCGCTATGGTCTCCCATATTTAGCTAATCAACAACATGGTAAAAAATGAATTGATCCTTTCCCCTCAGATAACTGAAGTGAGTTGATTATCCAATGAATTTCTAAAACTATAAATCTTGAAGATGTTCCCTGGCCAATCGAACACTAATACTTAGCTTCCAACAGGCAATGCGAAAAGTTGACAGGAAGAACTATGTGCCGGATCCTTATTACGCATACGAAGATTCACCGCAGTCAGTAAGCTCTTAATCAACTCATGTGTTCACATATCGATACTCTTCAATACATGAATGATTGTCTAAAAGAGAAAAAGGCTGATCTAGTTATACCAGACAAATTGGATATGGGGCTACAATATCTGCTCCACACATGCATGCACATGCATGTAAAAATCTCTTATCTTTCTTACCGGTCGCTAATTCACCTCATACAGGAGCGATCTTAGATGTGGGAAGTGGATCAGGTTATCGTATGTTCGCAATAATTCCCAAACAATCTACTTTCCATTCGTTAAAAGTTTCAAGATCTCTGGAAGATCGCTCAAAATAACATTGATATTATATAGTCACTGCCGTCCTTCACCACTTAGCACCTGATTCCCTTGTAGTCGGTATCGATCATATACAAGGATTAGTTGATCAGTCAATCAAAAATTTACAAAAGGATGGTGTACCTCTTGCACCAGGGAAAGACGGTAAAGGTGGTGTCATCATGTTATGTGGAGATGGAAGAAAAGGATCACCTGAACATGCTCCATTTAGCATTATACACGTTGGTGCGGCCGCTCCTGTTATTCCTCAACCACTCATTGATCAGGTAAGTACAGCTTACATCCGTCAAAACGTCTAGTTGAACGAATCTATTAGCTGGCTAAACCTGGCAGAATGTTCATACCTGTTGGAGAGGGATCGCAAGGTATGCTTCATCGTATTTTTGCTTTTCTTATGAACTGTTTAAAATTTCGGACTAATGTATTGAATTTCACATCCATGATAGATATTTGGCAAATTGATAAATCGGAATCAGGACAAGTAACAAAGACAAAACTATTCGGCGTTATGGTTCGTTCCCATTCAAAGTCCTCTCTGTATCACTTGAACCTTCCCAATGCGTTCCAGGCTGACTTCTTCTCCTCTCACCATATATAGTATGTTCCTCTTACTGACGCTGCAAAGCAATGGCGAGGGGAATTGTGATTGCCCGTGAAGTATGATTGTCAAAATAGTTGTAAAGGCTGTAAAATCAATATTGTGTAGCCTCTGTGTATTAATTCGATAACGTTTGTATCTGTGTATTATTTCAATAACGTCTGTATCTGTGTATTTTTTTTTTACGTTTGTATAAAGATTTGTTTGTGTTCATGAAGTACGTGTGTATATGTGCATTTCATCGTTATATGCTTTAGTCCTCCGCTTCACCAGTAGCTTTTTCTGCATAGTGTCTACCTAAAACTCTTTTAGTGAATTGACCGAAAGTCTCACCATTAGTTCCGATGATATCGTCTACATCTGGTCTGAGAAAGGCATATCAATGTATTAGCGTGAGAACAGGATCAAACGTTCAATGCAGGATAACATAAGCTTCTTGAACTTACTGTAAGAAAAAAGCAAACGTTTCTCTTGATATTGGGTCTTTGCTTTTAGTTGAACCACTAACGAAATGTGGAGTTGCTGATAGTTTGTTGTTGGTTAGTAGTGATAATGCTTCACCAGTTTGAAAAGCTAAACAGTTTTCAGGTATTGTAACTTTTATTGGGTTTTCGCTATTTCTCGGATATATCCATAATCCTGTTGAATCATTTGGTGATGATACTATCTTTGGTTCAGATCCATTTTGAGAATCAGATAAATACATTGCTGAACCTATTGAAACAATTATACCGAATATATCGTATTGATCAGTCATTCCTGTTCATGATCATGATCGAAGGACAAAATGGTTAAATCAAAGACTTACATAAACCAGTCAGTAAAGAGTGATCTAAATGAATTCCACATAAAGCGTCATTCTGTACTCCTTCATCGTTTGTGGTTGTTGTTGTTGTCGAAGCAGAAGTTTCAGGGTAATAATGTAGTAATCTTGCTTTGTTACATTTCGACGTCGATATTAATGATTCTACCGTTTTAGTTCCAGATTGGTTCGATATTGAAGGTGAGACTATATAAGGTAGATCAAAGGTTTTGAGTCAGTTGGTCTACTAAAATCGTTTATTTTTTTCATATTGATTGACGATTTATTTTATACCAAATGATAAAAAGGAAGAGCAAGATTGCAAGCGAGACTTCCAACATACCAAATTTTTCACATGCTTTAGCTAAAGCGATGCCAACGTTAAAGACGATTTTACCTAATCTGTTTGATTGACATCAGTTAATTGAGCATCAGACTGATGAGTCGGAGAGTATAGACTGAAACATACGCTTTGAAAGTATTTTCAAAATCTTCTAAACCTTCAATTCCACTCGGCCAAACGTTTCCAGAATAATATTCGGGATGATCTTGACGAAGTCTGTCGGAGACATCTGGATTATCCATTAAAGGATTTGCATAAAATGATCCTTTTTGTGTATCCGGTTTCTGGGATCGTCCGTCATTTGTGATATCAGCAATTACTATCAATCAGGTATATAATGGTGGAATTTAGAGAGATTAAACTTACACCATTCATTATTTCTTTACCATGTGACCAACCAAAACAGTATGAAGTCTCAGGTTTCGCCAATGTTTCTTTCACCTCATCAGGAAGATTAGCGAATTTATGAGACAATCTAAACAATCTTTCTCGAAGTATTGTAAAATCCGATGGGATATCTATTGAAAGTCCCGACATAGTTAGCATGGTTCAAAGACGTTTTGTGACAACCTATCATAAAGAGATACAGTTGATGAGCATACCTCTAATCACTATAATACCCAAACATCCCGGTTCAGATCCTAATGCCGCTACGATATCTTCATGTAAAGATTCTGGATGTTGCGATAAGTCCTGATAAGAAATTGCCACTGGTCCTGTTGAATCAGATGTAATTGAGGCCATTTTGAGATAATAGCTCTTCCAGGAGATTCAGTAGTGTTAGGGGTGTTTCTTATAGAAGACCCAAATCATCATTCACTTGCTGAAATCATCTTCATCGTTCAGCGAGCTCGATAAACTCCTTGACATTTACAGCCAGGATATGACATTGATTTCGCTTCTATTTTTGGGCAACTTGCTTATCCGAAAGACCGGTAACCGCATGGTGCAGGTTCAGGCACAAACAGTAGCGATCGCGGAATCAAATTGGTATGGTGGTGATTTTGGGTCACGTGACGAGATACACGCGATTGATTTCGAGTAGTTGCATTGCTGATCAAAATAGAGCCCTAAAAGAGGGTGAAAGGCGAAATGAATTGAATTGATTCAACAGCGTTACAAGCACTTAATGATAAATAGAATGATATACTGTATGATCCGCTATATACACGTAACAGTTGAGTTTGGTACATGATGAGTTTCACATACGGACACAACCTGCTATCGATGATTACGGATAGACAGGTATCACTCATCATGGAATTCACCCGTTGTGTCGCCTTCCAATGAAGAACCAGTGTTCATAATAAGGCGCTCCAATGCAAAAATGAGTGTAAATCGGTTTTAAGGTTTTGGCTTGTACGGTATGACATACTCGTAAGTGTTCTGCCCATTCAAAACACGGATGTGAATATCCACCGTTACCATCCATTGTTTAACAAAACTGAATGAGTGGGAATCGTCTAGCGTTATCTACCCTGAAGAAGGAAGTTTGACGCTTTGTTATTCGGTTACTTGGGAAGAGTTGGTACTCACGCCAGAAAGGGAGAAACACCACGCTTCAATCAAATATGAAGAAACCAGTCCCGTCAAAACCTTATCTAGCACATTAAGTGTTATTTGAATTGATATCCAGGATCTTGATAAGACAAAGGCACTAGATCATTTCTTCCCAAATCATCGACGCATAAGAACGTAAGTGGTTTATCCCAAAATTAAATAGTAGCAAGAGGCTTAGTTGTTCGGTTCAGGAACGAAACATATGTCTACATACTTGAATCTCGACTGAACAGAGTATCAAAAAGATGTCAGACATCCAATTCTCTAGCTGCTCCAACGGGAGTCTCGCCTTTAGAGATGCAATAGTCTTTGAGAAGCTTGGGTCGATTGGTTAGGCATAATTGTATACCCTTCTAAATCAAGGTACGAACGCATTCTGTACCTGCCGGTGGTTAGTCATTTATCCGATTTATCTAGAAACATTCTTTGTAAAGAGGCTGTGGTGGTTGAGTTATCATATCGTAAACCAGCCCATAACGACCTCGTATGTAATCCCATTCGAGCCCCTATGATCATCCCATCCTTATCGAATATAGCTGACTTCCACATAACAATTATGATTATGTTACAGGTTGAGTCATCGATTAGTCGAGACAGATCAGGGCGTTTTGTTCGATGTCACAAATTCTCAGGATACATCATGGGAATCAGGATCAGATGCTTAATCTCGTAAAGAGACTGTACAGGCGTGGTGGATCATACATCTGAGACTACTTCAAACGGGACTAAACACTCCTTGCTGATCCTTGTGGAGTATGGACTCGACTTAGTCCAGATAGTGATAGTGTCAGAAGAATAATACTTAAGCAAAGCATGTTTATATAAAGTTCTGGTCTTCATGCTCCAGCACCTCTTCATTCGCTCCAACATCAGTCACACAGCAACCGAGTGAATAGTCCTTATACAGATCATCCTCTTACCGAAATCGAATAACCTTTGAAACCTTTATGCCAATACAGAGCAACATTCAAGACAACCATCTTTTCAGGTTTATACATATATATGTATATATCAATTCATAACATATAGCCACAAGAAGATACAATCACAGTCGGTCTCATCACACTATCGATCAATCCAACTGATTTTCGACTCTACTTCAACAAAACTTACCGTATCCAGCTGAGTACGGATTTCAAGCACATTGGATATCTAGGATATCTTGAACTAAAGAACAAATACCATTCAAAAAGGCGATCCCTGTTTCACCTTGTCTATACATTAGTTCGGATTGTCACGTCAGTAAGGCAACGGTCTCTTATGTTCTAGCAGTTGTCTCGCTTCGTTCCTAGACTTTCATTGTTATCCCATCCGCTTCAAAGAAGATTGGCACATTACAATAATTTCGATACCTTGCTGTTCAGACATATATCTACTTCAACACTGATTAAACTTCTCCCTGATCAAGAATAAGGCAACCAATCTATCTCGAAGATAGATTTTGTTCAATCGTTATTAACTCAGGATAATCGGCTGTACAGATATCTTCAAGTGCTGTAGACAGAACTTACAATGATTTCTACAATGTCACCAATTAGAGAACAAAAAAGAAAATCTTCACCTTCGATAGGTCAAGCAGTGTTTTATCCTAATTCATTACCACCACCTTTACGAAAATCTTCCAAAGCATTACCTGCTATGACTGGCTCACCATCATCTTCCTCTAGACAAGGTTCACCTCCAGCCTCGCCTTCTTACTACTCTACTAAATCCTTAATCTCTACACCACCACCAGTTTCACGTCACATTCAGCTTCCGATCAACAATGGACAGGGTTATTTAGTATCATCAACCTTTGATAGATTTGATAATGCTTTAGAATTTCCTTTTCCTCCTCAACAACAACCACCAAATTTATCACCTACAAGAAAATTAACTCATTTATTTGATGGATTATCCTTTGCCACACCTCAAAATAACTTAGTCCACAATATCGATTCACATTATGATAGATTGATCTATAGTGCAGGTTCAGAACCTGATTTAGATATAACAACACCACAAGCTCTCAATTTGACTGATTTGATCAATGAATCTCTTATCGAAGATAATGATGAGGAGGAACATCATCAAAATCCAATTACCAACACAAAACAGCTTTACTCGTCACCTGCTTTTATACCTTCACAAAATCCTTTCGATTTCCCTAAACCACCTCATATTTCTAATGGCTTGAGATTGGGTGCTCAGTTAGATAAAGATTCTTTTCAATTGGGTTCGCCACCTAAACAACTTCTAAACCATCAACAATCAAAGTTGAACGCTAAATTGAACAGGCAGATTTCATGGAGCGAAAAATCGACTACAACAAATTCAAACTTGAATGTCAATGTCAATATTAACAAAAAAACATCTTCATTTGATCCTCCTTCACCGTTATCTGGTCCAGCTATTTCACCAATTCCTGCTCCTTTACCTACTTTACCAATTGGCTCTTCATCAGATTACCTGTTCCCTCAATATCCTCAACCACAATCGCAATTCGATGACGTGTTTACTTCAAACCAATTGGATGCTCCTAGAGCTATGCAAATGAATTATCAATTATTTACACCTCCATATAATACAGATATCTCATTACCTACTCCTCCTTGCAATAATAGTTTATTACTAAACCATCAACCAGTATTATATCCTTCTGCACCAGTATCACAATGTCCTACACCATCAATTACACCACCTCCACCTCCTCCAGCAGTAGCACAAAAAGAATTACCTAAATCTGAAATTGCTGCACATTATTTAGAAAATCGTAAATTATGTTCATCATTTTCAAGAAGATATATTATTCGCGATGAATTAGGTTCAGGTGGATTCGGTTTTGTTTGTTCAGCAATTCAAACTGGATATAAAAATTTAAAAGGTATAGAAGTTGCAGTTAAATTTATTTTTAAAGATAGAATTCAAGAATGTGATTATGCAATGTTAGAAGGTGAACCTGTTGAAAGTTTTGTTTTAAGTAGAGTTAGACATCCAAGTATTATTGGTTTTAAAGAATTATACGAAGATAATGAATTCTTTTATCTTGTGAGTGACGCAATTTTCCTTTCCTAGATGATAGCTGAATGTGGGCGATTCTGCAACAAACAGGTACAAGAACTCCATGGTGATCCTTGGGAACCAGGACATACATTAGAAGTACCTGATGCTTTACATAATCCTGTACCTGCTGTGACGCCTTCTTTACCTATCTCAGTTCCAACGATAAATCCTATACCACAAACACCTGGTTCAGCTTTATTATTTTCACCTGTACATTCAATTGATTGGTCAAAATTGAGTCCGATGAATGATGAAAATGTTAAAAACGGTGGTAGACCCAATATGGCAAGAAGAGCTTCGTATGATCTGTTTGAATGTGTTGAACATCAAAGATTCACTGAAGATCAATCAAGAAAGATCTTCAGACAAATCGTTGATGGTGTAAGTTATTTACATAAAAGAGGTATCTATCATAGAGATCTGAAAGATGAAAATATCGTTATCGATCGTAATTTATCTGTAAGTATAACATAGGTACTTGACATTTTCCAATATCACCCTGTAGCTAATCGCTTCATTGTATGTCACAGGTAAAAATAATCGATTTTGGTTCAGCTGTAATTGAAGATCCAAATTTACCTCCTGTACTGTATGATCATTTTAGAGGAACAATGTCATATGCTTCTGCAGAAGTGTTAAACGGTAGACATTATCATGCTGCACCAGCAGATATTTGGTCAATAGGTATCATATTAGGTATCATTTTAACAGGTGAATCACCATTTCCAAATACACAATGGGCACAAGATGGTAGAATAAAAATTAAAAAACAAATTCCAGGTGGTGCATTTGATTTAATGTCAAGATGTTTACATACAGATCCAAGAAGAAGAGCTAAAATTGATGAAGTTGAAAGACATCCTTGGTTAAGAGGTATGTTAGCTCATAGAGGTAGTATTTGTTAAAAGAAAGGACAAGGTCTTGATCTGCAAGTATCATATTAAAAATAAATCTACTTCATATCTGCTTTTTTGTATTCTTCTGTTGAAACCATTTGCAAATATATGCTTGTGCGAATTTTCTTACGCAGATCTCCATAAATTGTAATCTAAAAAAGGTCTTCTCACCGAATTGTAGTTTTAAGGATTTCTTCCGAACTTCAAGGACGTTTTCATATCTTGCTTTCCTCCAAGCTTTGTAGTATCATGTTTCAGCTGTTGACCTCATGCATATGCTATCTTGATTTTGAACCATGTCAGATGTCGTCTCTTTTCTACATGATATCGTCCTCGACCACTACAATGCAAGTGGACGATTAAAGTGGAGGTCAACGCGTCGGTCAGACATCAATAAACCCGAAGTTAACGACTAGAGTTATATATCATCAATCCATCTTGCTTTCTAGCAACTTATACGGCCACTTAAAAGTCTAGCCTTGTACCATACTTTCAGCTGTAGGCAGATCAGAAGGGATAAAAAAGAAAGCAACATGAATTCTTACCCGAATGAGGTAAGCTGACGATCGCCTAGCGTGATCACATAACTAACGCTAATCTATGTCTGTATTACAGTTTCTTGCACATCCCCAGCCGTTGATGTTCGTAGCTGGACTTAACCCTTCTTTCAGAGAACGAAGTATATCATCAGCATCTGCAACAAGTACAAGAAGACCTTCAGGCGGAGCTCTAAGTCTGTTAGAACCTAGTGCAAGTCTTACTACACCAATAACGTCACCTACACCGAAATTCGATAGTTTACCTTCTCAGGCGGATGAAAAGGAGAAGAAAGCTGAAGAAGTAGATAAAGAGGAAATACTGAAAGATGAGAATTTGGATGAAAATGATAGGGAGTTTGAAGAATTAGTGAATAATCTCAGAAGCGCATTGACGCCTATGGGTGGGAAGGGAAAGGTATGGTTAAGTGATGATGATAGAAGAGATTTTAGGATTATATTAGTGGATAAGGTAAGCTTACACTTCGGTTCCCTAATTTGACAACAGATTTGAGTTCTAATTATTGAAAGTTGATCCTTCTGTATAGAATGTTCGCTTGCCAATGCGAAAAATCAGTCCATCTTCGACCTCATCATCTCAACCATCCATTGGTGATATACCAACAAATCCACATTCACCTTTATCACCTTTAATACCAAGTTCACCTTTATATCCAGATGGATTGATAGCACCAGTATGGATAAGGAAACATGCTGAATTAGTTCCATCAGTATTTGTCTTGTTCTTAAGATTATATGAAGCAAAACCTATACAACCTAGTGGAGATGCAGAAGTAGATCAAGCTAAAGAAGCTGCAAATAAAGCTATGGAAAAAGATCAAGATGATCAATTGATTAGAGAAATTGGTGATAGGAGAAGAAGATTGGGTGAAAGAGGTATAAAATTGACCGTTGTTTTGATGGCTAGTGCTGCTACTCTAGGTAAGCTATCGTGTTCATAATAAATACTAATGGGACGTCCAGCTGACAAATATGCTATATCGGGGTGAACAGATTCACCAGCATTGGATCCAAGACTATCATACCTTAGAAGAGCATCAGCATTATCAGCCAAAGCATCTCTTTTCGTTCTAACTCCCGTACCAGCAGATCAATTACCTGATTTCGTGCAATCTCTGCAAGATGCATTATTCGACTCAGCAATGGAATATTACTCAAATCATGCTAAAAGAGTAAGAAGGAAAAGATCAAGAGTACCAATCAGTCAAAATCCTTTCTCATCGTCATCAGCAATAACGCAAAATCAGAGTCAAGGGGCTAGTAAAGCTTTAAGACCACAAGGTTGGGCTGTAAGATACGATTGGAAAGCTGGTTGGTTCGCTGAAGTCAGAGGCGATTTTGATACCGCGAGAAGGTAAGTCAGCTACCTTTGTCTGAAGCAATACTGCAGCTGATCATAGGAAAACAGGCATTACGAAGATTGTTGGAATGAGTTGGCGAAAATGTTCTCTTCGACCACTACTTTACCCCCAAGAACAAAAAGATGGGCAGAAGCCAAGGTGTTGGCGGATTGTGTTGCCATCAGGGTAAGGCGAAAGCTGCGTTAACGTGATTTCTTTTACTTTGACTAAATTTAGGAATTGCTCTTGTTTTAGATTTGCAAATTACTCCTATACGATGATCAAGGTCCACGAGTCTTAAACCCTTTCTTCGTACATATTAAACGATTTGGTGACCTTTCTCGAGGATGGGGTATAGGTGAAGAGACCTTTGAATTCTGGAGTTGGATCGCCAGACAGTGAGCTCAACAAGACACACAGTTGTATGGCTATATGGAGCTAATGACCATTTTTAGATACCGTATATTTGCCGAATTGCTAGAAATGGCTCAACAGTCAGGTCTGCGAATAGCTTCCTTGGCTCCACCAGTCTTTCCAACCGCAGCATCTGCAGCTGCTCCACCTCCTCCTGATTACTACACTACACCTATATCCTCTGGTAATCCACTACAGGTCCTACAGCAGCCTGCGTTCTATTATTATACAGCCGCTTCGTGTTCAGTACAGAGACAAGTGAGATACCAAGAAGCTTTGGCGGTAGAGGTAAGCCTCTTTCAATATCGTGGTATATTTCATTATGCTAATTTGTGGTCTACAGAACGATGC